>NC_045624.1:38732500-39357500 GCF_009829155.1 Mustela erminea | reverse complement strand
TTGTTCCCCAGTCTTCTACATTAAAGTACCTTGGCTTTCCCCTTAAATATAAATCCTTCTCTGACAATAATGTAATATATAGAAAGACACCATTTATTAAATTTCTTCTGCTAAAAATCTTATCTGGTGTACAATCCCCTCCTCCCCTCTTAGAGCACATTCTAGGAAAACCCTCCTTAAGGCTAATGAGAAAAAATAAAGAACTGTCTGTTTAGTTTCATACACATGCTGATAAGATTTAACACTATGTTTTTGAAATTGATATGGCCAATAGGGAATGTTTCTTAATAGATATGTAATGTAGAGACTAACTTTTTAAATGAGAATTTCCAATTGTATGTCATATTGGCTCCTCTGAGAGTTAATAAATGTTCATATCTAGTGAAAATCACAGAATACTTATTATATATATATTAATATTATTGTTAATAATCTGGGTTTCTGATATTTATTGAATTTTGATTAGTTTTGATAGTATCCAGCTGTACTTACTGACTTTGATTCTATGTGATGCTCTTTTTCATCATAATATATTTAGCTTTTTTATCTTTTTAAACAGCCTTGAGTAAAATTATAAACTGACAATCAATTCATGCAAAACAATAAACCAGTATGATCAGGAATGAAATATATCCATTGGTTTAAAACTTAAGCTCTTTAGTGGAAAAATTATTCAATTTGGAAGAATAGACAAAGTATAAAGAAAAAACAAACATTCAATGAAATGAGACACATTGCAACATTGTACCATGATAAAGGGTGAAGATATAATGACCATAAAGGGTGAAGATATAACTACTGTCTCCCTCTCCCTTTCTCTGTCTCTCTCTTTAAATATGTATTCTTTAAAAAAAATCACTTAATGTGGATTGAGCTCTTACTATGAGGGAGGGACAATGCTAAGTCCTTTAAATTGATTTAATCTTCACAGGTATCTACTTTAATTATATATACACAATAATATGAATAATACAGTGTAAAAATATTTGATAGGCACATGTGTTTCTTATAAGGGCCACAAAGACTTACAATCTTGCAATGTTTAGTTTTCCGCAATCACTCTCTTTCATCTTTCATCTTTTATCTAAGACAATCTATATTCTTTGTATTGTATTTTATTTTTTTGAAAAAAACTGCAGTTTCTTCTACCATGATAATATTGATACCTATGTCAAAAGTCCTATTTGTTTTATCTATTCGAATAAAAGGGTATTATCTCCAAATAGGTACTATTGGTAACAAAGAAATACTCAAATTAAATAGGTAGACACTCAGATAAATTTTCCAAATGGTTATTTTTAAAAATATCACTTATTTATGGGTTTTGTCACTCTTTCTTTCTCCCTTTTTGTCTCTCCTCTCTGGCAGGTGTTAGAATATTTGGGTTCTAGTCTCTGCTAAATTGATTTAGAACAGTATAACCTTGAGCAAATGAAAAAACGTAGTTGGGATTCTAAATTTCTGTTCTTTAAAATGATAACATAAAAATAGATGGTATCTGGTGTCACTTGTAGACCTAAAATTTTGTGGTTCAAAGACGTAATGAAACACTAACTGAGGTTATATACAATGGACAATGATAAGTTTCAAATGAAGACTTTTTGAAAGTCCCACATTTGCTTGAAAAGATGCATTTGATTTGAGCTGAAATGCCACATTGACCATGCTTCTGTCCTAGATACTTTTGTTTCTGGGAAGAAAGGGTGAAAGAAGCTAGGTTTAGCCAAGTGTTATTTAACATGAAGATATAAGTAGAACATAATAGAAATCCACAAAGAAGAGACTTCATGAAGCCAACTCTCATGAAGCTTAGCCTGGATATTAATGCCGAATTCTGAGTATGCTAAGGACTCAGCCATAGCAGTCTCCACTTGGGTCCCCTACCATGGACATGACCCAGGACATGTCTCTTATGCCACATGAGCTCTCTTTTCCTGATTTATTTTCTTCCTCTCTTTACTTACAGTTTCTGTCCTCTCATGCCTTCTCTGAACACTTCACTTTGATTTACCATAACCCTCAATGTACTTTCAAGTCAGTCTTTCATCTCTAAAACCCATTGCTAATCGACTAATTTGTTTTCTGTTCAAATTAGTGAGAGAGAATCTCCTAAGTGTAGTATGTTTTTTCAAAGCAAGCTTTTTGGAAGGGATTAGACTTTGGCCCAATTAGCTGTGGTAGGGATTGCACTTAGGTATGTGTAATAAAAAATATGACCATCAAGGCTGTACTCTTCAGTAAGGTATGTGGGTTTCATACTTTGCCTTGAAGCAGGTATGGCCATACAGGTAACAAGACACATGTTAACTCACACAATGGACTGGGTATAAGATTATGGGCCGCAGAAACTGCTGCATACCTAAGTAGTACTGTTTGAAGCATTTATATAGCTATTTTCAGGGGAAATTAAGAGAAGGTAAGTTATATTGAGTAAGGAATGTTTGTGGAGATTTAGTGTGTATCTCCAAAAGAAGGTGGACATTGACTTTTCTTAATTAAAGCAGGTACTATAAAGGAAATTGAAGTAAGAAATGAAAATTCCTCTATTTCTCTGCTGACTATAATGGCATAAAACCTCAAAAGCTTATGTGAAAGCAAAGCCTAATTGTTATATTTAAGTTAAGATTTTTTTCAAAGCTACATTTTTAAAAATTATGTCCACTTAACTACTGCCTGTCCTTATTTACTTTCTTAGTAAATGCAGAAGATTAAAAATTAAAAATTATCTATGAATTTGACAGAGGAGAAAAGACATATTACAAGAGCAATGTGGATTTGTTGTACTTGGGTTTATACCTTAGAAATGATGATTGTTTCAAAATTCTCTTATGTGAGTAATACAATGAATATGTGAGGCATTCTGAAAGAGCTACTAACAGTAATTATTTTGTGTTAATATTTTGTTTATATATGGGGCCTTTTAACTGGTATGAGACAATAACCAATCTTTATATCCCATAAAGGGTATACTGTACCACCAAATGGTGAAAATGAGCTGGGATTTGTAACTCAATTATCTGAGGGATTTTTTTTTCTTTTCTTTTTTTTTTAGTACATACAGCATACAGGAACATGTATTCATCTAAGCTGTTAGCTCATTTGCATTTTCATTAAACTGTAAAGACTATATCACTGCAATGTGAGCAGAATTTTAATTTGATTCTGTTTTGGACATACAAACCCGAAGTTCTTGTGTTTAAAACTCAAAGCATTTACTAATAGACATCTATACATATATACATACAGACATGTGCATATCTGTAATTGAGAGAAAAAGCATGCAAATAAAACATCTAATACCCAGTTTATTTGTTTTTATTTGAAATAAGTTATTTTCCCATAGAAGTGAATCTTCCAGATAAACGAAATATTCTCTTATGCACTGAAACTTTAAAAATATTACTATTGTTTGAAATATGTTACAACTTTTCTCCTTTTAAAGCCAAGTATACTAAATGTTATTCTATTATTGATGATCCAAAGATACAAATTTCGTAAGCTATTAAAATTTGAAGGTTTTTTTTCCTTAAAAATAAATGGCTACAAAGGCATGCCCTTTAAGTTTCATATATATTTTTATATATTTATATATACTGTAAAATATTTTTATAAATATTTATAAAATATTAAAAACATCTTTATGGCTTCTTACAGGCTGTGAAAAAGGAAGCAAAGAAACAGATCCCTTTTAATAATGGTTGTCATCTTCTAGTTTGTTTCTTCAAATTTACTTAGTCAATCAGTAAATGAATATTAATTGGTGTTTATGAGAAGGCACTGGAAACAGAAGGAGAATAGTCAATTTTGTTGAGGAAGGAGGCATATAGTAAACTGGTGAACATTAAAATGAATAAAGAAGACTTCTGATATTACTCAGGATTGTTTTATGCTGTTAGAATATTAACAACACTTAGTAATTATCAACCATACTTGCAACCAGTATCAACCAGGTACTCTTCTTTTGGTTTAATTTATTTGTCTTCTTAAAGTAACTTAGGAGGTGTTATTTCTCCTTATTACTCCTCCTTTCCTTATATTTCATAGGAGGCAAGTAAGACAGAAATGTTAAGTAACTTGCTAGTTCATAGCTAGTAAGTGTTGAGAAAATAATTTAAAACAAAATCTCCTATCCCGGATAACCTCTTCACAAAAGTAGAAGAGAAAGAAAACAGTTTTGTTATTGAATAAGCATTAAACTAAAATGCACCACAGGCGATCTATTAAGAGATTTCAAAGACAAAAAGAAATCTTACCTTAAATATAGCTAAGTATAATATAACCCATTATATACACATTTTCAAGACAAACAATAAGTAGTCCTTGAGAAAGAGACTTGATGGCACCATTGGTCATACATACATCACTATAGATTCACCTGGTAATTGTGATGACCATTTGTTTTAGCTTATTGGCTTTATCCAAAGGAAAAATAAACATATCTTTATGACAGGAGTTAGTTTTACATCTTGGAATGTGGCACCTGTCAAAATTAGGCTCCTAACTTTCCAAAGAAATTAGGAGATAAGAATATTATCTTCCTTAATGATTGGCTATCAAAGAGATGGTCTCCAGATTCTTGAGACAGACATACCTAGGTTGTAAAACTGGCACAAGACTTGTTTAGCTTTTTAAAAAAATGTACATAGGTTTTAAGAAATAGAGAAAGAAATTACAATTTTAAATTTTCTAAAGTAAATGTGCTAAGAAAAAAGGGAAAGGTTACTTTCTCTTTTATTCAACAGGAAGAGTTAAACTTCTTTATTTTTAATTTCTGTTTGCCTTTACATAAGTAAATAATAGAATTAATATTTGAGTCCAGGAAATGTTGGCAAAGCCCAAGCCCTCCAATACATCCCTATATAAAATCCTGTTAAGTGTATGCTTGGCTTGGAGATGACTGTCTTCACTTGCTTTCATACTTATATCATGAGAAGGATGCAGCCATATAAGCTCCAGGGAAGGAACATTACAAGTAGATGAAGCATTAAGTCAAAAGACCTTGAGACCAAAAGAGGTTTGATGTGTCTAAGGAACACGAAAACCAGTTTGGCTGGATATACTGGATGGGGTGAGACCATACACTTGGACATTTAGGTAAAGGTTAAATCTTACAGACTCTGTAGGCCACAGGTTTGGGTTTTATTTTAGTGGCAATAGAGAGCTCTCTTAAGCAGAGAAGTATAAGGATCTCATTTTTGATTAAGAAATTATTTTTCTTGTTGTATGAAGTTGTGTTATGTTAGGAGTGGAGGCAATGTAGCCAATAAAGGCTATTGCAGTAGTCTTGGTCTATGATTACAGCAATGAAGATTTGAGTTAAATCTTGCCTATTTTTTGAAGGTATAGCTACAGAACTCTGTTGATGTTTTGATTGTGAGGTGGGAAGAAAGAGAAGAATCAAGGGTGATTCCAAGAATTAAGCTCTAAAATAAATGGTGATTATTATCTACTGGCTTAAGGAAGACTACAAGTCTAGAACAGATTTAAGGAAGCTGTGGGGAATCAGTACTAGGTTCAGCCATCTTAATGTTGTAACATCTTTTAGAGTGGGTCCAAATGGTGATGTCAAGTTAGCAGTTGGATTTAGGAGTTTGTGGTGTTCAGGGTAAATAATCTAAACTACAGATGCCAATTTGAGGGTCTGGGGCATATGAAAAGTATGCATGTAACTGTGGGATCAAGAATGCATGAAATTACCTATCCTTGAGGGCAGATAGAGAAAAGTGCTGAGGACAGGAAATTTCTTGGGTATACATGTAAATCAAAGTAATACCCTCTAAAAGAGTATTTGTCCCCTTGTGCTCGCTTCGGCAGCACATATACTAAAAGAGTATTTGTCCCATGGATTATTTGTTGGCAAATAGAAGGGGAAAAATTCTTTGTAGTTCTATAAAGAGATAAGTAGAAATCCAAGAAACAGTATTACTATAGAAGTGAATGAAGGAGGGCACCTGGGTGGCTCAGTGGATTAAGCTGCTGTCTTCGGCTCAGGTCATGATCTCAGGGTCCTGGGATCGAGTCCCACATCGGGCTCTCTGCTCAGCAGGGAGCCTGCTTCCCTCTCTCTCTCTCTCTGCCTGCCTCTCTGTCTACTGTGATCTCTCTCTGTCAAATAAATAAATAAAATCTTTAAAAAAAAAAAAAGTGAATGAAGGAGATAAATTGTACAGAAAAGTCAAATTTGGCAAGAGTGAAATGATCTCCAGTGAGGTTAAGAACTAAATAAATTGAGTACCTACTATGTTTCAGGGATGTGTCAAATTGCTTTATAATATTAACCCATTTACTTTCCCCACCCAGAGATAAGGACAAATACTATTGAAATTTCACAAATAAAGGTTGAAGTTAATTAACTTCTTTAAGGGCATACAGCTTGTAAGTGATGCAGTTGGATTCACACTCAGAAAGTAGGACTTGAGGCTATGCTCCTAACAATTACGACTATTGGTGATTTTTTGGAAGCCATTTACTTTTCCCTTTCCTAGGAAACTCTTCCCCAATATGTAAATATGCCTCTCTCTCTCACATACTTCTTAAGATCTCTGTACAGTCTCACCTTAACAGAGATCCTTTTCCTAATATTCAACCCAGATGTCTCCTTGCACCACTTAATTTTTCTTCTTGGAACTTGCTAATTCCTGTAATTATTATATATTTGTCTGATATCTCTCTGTCTATCTAGCTATCTATTAGTAAGGACTTTAATTTGTTCACCATAGTGTCAACAGTGCCTAGTCAATGGTTATGGCTAAATAAAGATTTATTGGCCAAAGAGTGACAATAAGTTAATGATATGTTAATGAATAATAACAATAAGTTAATGAATGAATGAACATAGCTTTGGTTGCAGTTTTGACTGTCTAGCTGATGTTTGAGACTATGGATCTTTAGTTTCACTAATTCTGAGGGTCATGTCCTTTTCTCCAGCAGGGCTCTGTCACCAAGAGAGGTAAGATGATTGTAGGAATGAGTCAGGCTCTAAGTAACCAGAAAGGAAGAGAATTGGATAATTTTAAACAGAGGGAAAATAACTGTTGAAATAGAAGGAAGAGAGTAGTAGTAGTGTAGAGAGTGTTAGGGGATAAATAAGTCTTGGGGAATACTATTGGATTGGGAGGGAAAAGTCAGAGACAAAGGCATGGGAAGAATTGAAGGATTCAAGAAAGAACTGGAGTGGGTTAAGGGATATAAAGAATCAAAATGATGGAAAGTTGTAGTTATTTTGTGTAATTCAGAATTTTAGATTTTTGTAGATTATTAACTGATTATGCAAAGGAGATAAGGTATAAAAATAAATGTCTAAAACTCACAAAAATGTTTCCTTAGAATTTCCCACCAATGTTGACATAAATAAAATTTATTTATTATTAAAGAATGTGCACAGGATGTGCAGGGAGAAGGGCAGAGAGAGAAGGAGAAGGAGAGAAGCAGACTACCTGCTTAGTATTAAGTCTGACATGGGGCTCTATCCCAGGACTCTGAGATAATGTCCTGACTGGAAATTACTTTTTTTTTTTTTTAAGGATTTTACTTATTTATTTGACAGAGAGATCACAAGTAGGCAGAGACAAGCAGAGGGAAAGGGAGAAGCAGGCTCCCCGCTGAGCAGAGAGCCTGATATGGGGCGTGATCCCAGGACCCAGAGATCAAGACCTGAGCCGAAGGCAGAGGCTTAACCCACTGAGCCATCCAGGCACCCCTGGAAATTACTTTTAATTGACTGAGCCACCCATATGGCCCAAAGTTTTATTTTTTTTAAAACATTATCTCCTTAGGAACACAATCATAGCCATATTATATATATATATATATATATATATATATATATATATATATATTTTTTTTTTTTTTTTTTTTTTTAGATTTTATTTGTTTATTTGGCAGACAGAGATTACAGTAGACAGAGAGGCAGGCAGAGAGAGAGAGGGAAGTAGACTCCCTGCTGAGCAGAGAGCCCGATGCAGGACTCGATCCCAGGACCCTGAGATCATGACCTGAGCTGAAGGCAGCGGCTTAACCCACTGAGCCACCCAGGCGCGCATAGCTATATTTTTTAAAATAATATTTTTCAATTTAATAAAAACATGCATATGCATGTATAGTCATAGACATTTTATAACTTAAATGTTTAGATTTGAAACTGTCAATAATCAGACATTTTAATTAGAGCCATCTCTGTTGTAGTTGTGGGCCAGTAGGTATAGGAACATTGGTTTAGAGTTATTCTTTCATAACTGATTATTTGAAAAATCTTTATTCAGTATATTCCCTTCTAATCAACAGACTTTTTCTATTAGATAGCTGGCTGGAGCAGTGGATAAAATTGATGCTATTGATCTTTGCTTCTTCCTGCATGAGCCTATATAGGCCTTCAAAAAGCAGCAACAAGAACAAAAAAACAGAGCAAAACAAACATCTTGAACTTCATTATCAGTGTGAACAATTGTCCAGTACATTCTTACAAACTAGCTCTGAGGTGTACATACATAATTTCAAAATATAATTACATATGATGAAGGATTTGGGGCAATATGATCTTTAAAAAGCCCATTTACTTATTCTGTAAATGTTCAATTTTTGCATTTGGGAAAAATATATTTTTTTCAATTATATTTTTCTAAAATCATAAAGGAGAGCAAAAGTTACCTTCAATTCCTCAAATTGAGAGGACCATTTAAAGGAATTTTGTAATGTTAATAAATAGGAAAACCCATTAACATCTGATTTACTAGGGTGGTCAGGATTTGTAGCATGGTTTATTGCACTTCATTTAACAAATAAGGCATGCATATTGTTTTCAATTTCCTTATACTCCCAGCTGAGTAGTAAAACTATTCTAAGTAGTATATTAGTAACAATAATAGAGGAAAAGCTGGAGGGGGTTCTGGAATATCTTAAGAAATTTATTTCTACTTCTGCTGTAACAACCACTCAAGGCATAAAGTTCTTAATGTGGCACTTAAAAACTTCAAGGACCATTTAAAATAAAATCTAAAACAATAAAACCACATCGTTGTAAAGCAGGAAATCATGTTAAAAATCTCTATTCCTATATATGCAGACATTTGTATGTATCACTCTCCTTTGCCACAATCATCCCTCTTTTATCTCAAATGGGAATATTTTTATTGAAATCAGAGGGAATTCACTGTTAAAATAGTATTTGTGATTTTACATTTCAATTATAGTTTAAAGGTTTTAAGTCAGTAATATTCAACTTTAAATTAGGTCTTTACAAGAGGAGTTTTCCTGACAGTCTGGCCTTGGACTCTGAAACTTCACATACACATAGGGAAGCAGCTTAACAGGGCAGTAGGTCATGAGAAGAAGGATTATGTATTCCTTTACTGTCCCGGAATAATGTGGAATATGGATAATTTACTTGGATCATGTCTGGTATTGGTTCTTAAGCCATTGATTCAGGACAAAAAAATAGGGGGTCTTGTAATAAAATGGTGATGGTACACTCTGAAAAGTCAAGATGGATAAATGATTGCAGATTTTATTTACCCACTTAAGTTTTATAGGTTATCTCTAAGTGAAGAATTGTGCTGGTCTCAGAGCACTCAGTGCTGTACAAGGCAGATCTGGTTCCTGTTTTCCTAGTATTTACATTTTAGTTTAGAGAATGGACAAACACAGTAGTGGAAACAAATACACAACCATAGTTCTAACCACTGCAAAGAAGCCAGTAGGGACTGAAGTAGTGACTTAGTTGTGCTACATTTGTTGCTATTAAGATCAGCGGAGGCCTCTTTGAAGAGGAGACAGTGTACTTGAAATGAAATTTAAGAAGGATTTAGCCATGATGATAACTGGGGGAAAAGTCATAACAGGGAGAAAAACAAAACAAAAACAGGAACAACAAAAAGAGAAAGTTCTAGGAATAAGAAATGTTTAAGTTGTAGAATTACAGAAAGGAAGGCATTTTGGTGGCAGTCTAATTAGAGCAGGATCAGGGTGTATTGTGCAGTAAAGTTGGAGAGGAGAGGAGGCAAGCTCTTGAGGGACATTATAAGTCAAGAATTTTTTAGTTTTGTGTAGATGTAGTGGGAAACCATTGAAGTGTTTGGACCAGAGAAATGATGTGATTTGATTCATGTTTTTTGGTCCCTGGATTTTGGGAAGGTGGCAATGGATTCAAGAAGACCAGCTAAAGAGCTACTTGCAGTTTTTCAGGAGACATAATAGTATCTTGGCCCAGACACTAGTGAAGACAGAAAAAAAGGTAAAAATTCAATGTATATTTTGGAGAGAAAACCTACCTGAGCAACTAGTACATTTATTGGGGGTGACAAGTGAAAAGAAAAGAATTGTGTGTGATTTCCCGTCTTTGGCATGAACAATAGGGTAGGTTGGGGGGCCATTAATGGTGCTATTTGTTTAGATGGAAAAGATACAATCACTTGTTTGTTTGAAGGTACTCTGATATTTGAGAATTATTTCTGTAGCAGGATTGAAGTTCTTAAGATCTATGTTCAGAAAGTTTGACAGTTTCCTGAAAGCCTGTCAGAAAGAAAGAGTGTTTGCTTGATTATCATTAGTACAATTTTATCTCAGTGATATATATGCCAGTGAAGTATTACCAATCAGATGAATGCCAGGGAACTTGATCTTCTGTTTTCCTTATCTCAATACCGTGTTGAGACATGAGCTAGTTTAGAAAAACGAGACATTTCCTTCTCCTTTTGTATTTTTACTCAGTGAAACTTTTATGAAATTTGGTCACATTTTTCTTTTCTGTTTTTTTAAGATTTTATTTATTTTTCAGAGAGAAAGAGAGCACAAGCAGGGGAGTGGCAAGCAGAGGGAGAGGGAGAAGTAGGTTCCTGTTAAGCAGGGAGCCTGATGCAGGGCTCCGTCCCTGGACCCCAGGATCATGACCTGAGCCAAAGGCAGAGGCTTAACCATCTGAGCCACCAGGGTGCCCCTGCATTTTTATTTCATTTCGTAAAGTATACTCCTTTTCATATATAGTTCCATGAGATCAGGCAATTGAGTAAGTTGTATAAATACTATGGCAATCAAAGATAGAATAGTACTGTCACCCAAAAACTTTCTTCATGCTGCCACTTTCATACCACCAAACCCTGGCAGCAGCTCATCATTCATATATATATATATGTATTTGTCTTAACATTGTGCCTTTTTTCTGAATTGTCATATAAATGAACTTATTTAGTAGCTTTATGATTTTGATTCACACATGTTACTGCATTTATTTATAGTTCCTGTTTCTTGCTGACTAGAGTTTCATTGTCTGGTTATACTAGATTGTCAGATTTGGTGTTTATGAATGAAGTGACTAAAAACATAAGTTTTCATTTCTTTTGGGTAATACCAAGGAGTACAATTGCTGGATCATGTGGTGAGTGTATATTTAATTCTATTAGGGACTGTCGAATTATCTCTGATATTTTGTATTCCCACCAGCAATGAAGGATAGTTCCAGTTTCTCCATATCCTCAGCAGTCCTTGGTATTATCAGGTGTTTTGTTTGTTTGTTTAGCCATTCCAGTAAGTGTGAAGTGGTATCTGTTGTACTTTTAATTTGCATGTAGTTAATGGCCAATCTTTTCATGTTCTTTTGTGCCATCTATAAATCTTTGGTTAAATACTAGGCCAAATATTGCCCATTTTTAAAAATTAGGTTGTTACTTTCTTACTGAAATTAAGAGTTCTTTATATATTTTCTGATATATGATTAGCAAGTATTTTCTCCCAGTCTGTGGCTCTTCTTTCATTTTATTAAAAATGTTATATACGTAGCATAAGGTTTCTTTGAGAAATTCTAATTTAGAGCTTCTTTGCTTTTACGGATTGTGTCTTCAGTGTTATACATAAGAACTCTTTGCTCAACCTGAGATCAAACATTTTTCTCTTCTGTTTTTTTCTTGTGGAAGTTTTGTACTTTTAGGCTTTATATTTAGATTTGTGATCTACTTTTTTTGCATATAGATGTCCAAATGTTGTAGCATATTTTCTTGAAAAGACTATCATTAGTCCATGGAATTGTCTTTGTACTTTTGACAAAAAAATGGTCGATTATATATATGAAAGTCTGTTTATGGCCTCTTTGTTCCATTGATCTACATGTATATCCACTCACCAATACCATGGTGTCTTGACAATTGAGATTTTATTCTAAGCCTTAATATCAAGTAGTAGTAGTCCTTCAATTTTGTTCTTTTTTAAATTGCTTGAAGGGGAAGTCCAAGAATCCTTATAAGTGATACAGAGTTTCATATCTAGAACTTATCCAAGTCATCCTAATCTAAACTCTTCTCTTTTACCAGAGTTTTTAATAGCTTTCTGACTTTCTGCATTCTTTTCCTCTATTTATTCTTTATGATGCCACTGTATTGCTTTTCCAAATGCCTGCTATCATTGTCCTGTAGCTTGAACATATACCTTAATTTCCTGTGAAATAGTTAGGTAGAGTTCCCCTTCTCGAAGACATTTCTTATCAGCCATAATTAACTTCATAAGATTCCTCATTCTAGCCATGTCTTTTACTGTTTTGTTATAATTTTTGTAATTATTTTGATACTATATTATATTTATAATATATAAGTGAAATATTATATATAAAACTATTAAATACATTAGTATTATGGAACACTGCTTCATTTTATGTATGTTAGATAAATCACAGTCTTATACAATAGACATTATGGCCCCTATTTAAAATCTTTTGAGTAACTCAGGGCTCAGAATGGTTAAGTAAACTGGTAAAAAAGAAAAATCAGCACTACAAATATTAGACGTAATTAGATTTCCAGTTTCATTTTGCCTCTATCTTTATATCACCATTCCCTGTTTGTCTCAGGACTCCCTAACATACAGTCTATAACAGTAGAAATGACTGCAGTTCCTTGAAGTACACAGAGATCTTACCATTCCCTGGTTCTCTCAGGACCCCCTAATATACACAGTCTATAACAGGAGGTATGACTCCAGTTCCTTGGTATACACAGAGAGATATACACACAGATCTTACACAGAAACTTCAGTTCCTTGATATACACAGAGATCTTACCCTTATTTTGAATGTGCTTCCTCCTTCTCTGTATGTTTAAAACCTGATGATCCTTCAAGCTCATTAATGCTGCTGCTTCTTCCGTAAGTCCTTCAGCAATGTGTAAAGTTAACCCTGAATTTCTATTTATCTGGAATTATTTTTCAGCCTTATAAAATATTTTTCATTTAAAATTTGTTCATTTAAAATGTCTCCATATTATGTTTATATCTTAATCTAAGTTGGCTTCTTAAAGACATGACTTTATCATGTACTGCTTCCGTGTACTTCATAATATCATATATTCCAATCGAAATATTCTAGGTTCATTGATATTTTCCACTCTATTAAGGGCTTCTTACATCACCAATATTACTTCATTTATTACTTTAATATTGATAGCACAATGCTTTTTCAACTTCTATTACCATATAATATCATATCAGGTACACAGACATACATATATGTATGTATATGTGAAGTTTTCTGCTTGAATATTGGTTAACATATTTTGCATTAGAAATTATAGTTAAGAGCTCAAAGCCCACTGCCTTAAAAGGTAAAATGATACTTAAATTTCATGTTCATTAGAATTATCTGAAAAATTAAATATTAATTCTCATTCAATTCGTCCAAGCTTGGGCCTGGAAATTATATCATTTAAAAGTTCCTTATTAATAAAAATTAAAAGATTCTGAGGTGCAGCTAAAATTGAGGATCCTTGGTATGTCAGGCAGGTAGACAGTAGAGCTGAGGTTGGATTTGATAGTAGTGAATTAAGTATTAGGAGAAAAACTCCAAAATATGCTTAGGTCACTGTGCCCCCCATGTTCTAATGGATTTAATGTGCTGTTCTTTTTTATTTTTCTGATTAAAGATTTTATTTTTGAATAATATATATTAAATTAAAAATTGTATTATTATCTGTATCTTACATAAAGTATATACCTTTGTTTTGTACAATGGATTATGTAGCCTTCTGAAAATTAGTTACACAGAGCCAAACATTAAAGTACCAAAGCAATGCCATAGCATAAATGACATTTTTGGAAATATTTGGAGCCTGTAGGACAATTTATTTGTGAGGCCCATTGTATCTGTATTGCTAATGCTAAGAAATAGAAGGGACTGATTATAGTACTATGTCTAAATATTTAGTCATGCTGAATGAGATAATTTTTCAAACACTAATGTAATATGATAGGTATTAGTACTGTATTTCCAATGTGACTGAAAAGAAATTGATCGTGTAACATGTTTTCCATGACTTTATAATAATAAGGATGTGTTCAGTAGTGATTACAGAGTAAGAAGAGACATAATCAGAGGTAAATGTTAGCAACAAATGCATTCATTACTAAAAAGGCAGCAGGCAAATAAATGAACTAATCATAACTTACAACATTAGGAAATAGTAAAAAATTAATGCATTAATAAAAATTAAAGCAGTAATTAATATATTATGAAACATCTCAGCAGTTGAATGGAAATTAATAAAAATGCCTTCTGCTATTCTTCAAACAGGAGAGAATAAAATAGAAATTTCTAGGTAGCCCAACACAGCAAAAATATAAACACCCCAACACAAAATTAGTTATGAGAAAAGGGACAAAACCACAGATTTAGGGAAAAAAAAAAGACAGTTGTATGTGACTATGACCTACAAGTCTACGTTGCTGGGGATAGAAGAAGAAGGGAAAGCAGATGACAGTATTAGAATATTTCATACTAGTATTGGCCTTCCTACAGTCATTTTTCAAAAGTATCAGAGGAAATTAGAAGTCTAGAAAACAAAAACAGTCAAAGGAATAATCTCCAAGATTTTTACGGTGAGATTTATTTTCATGAAAATAATTTCTTAATAAGCTAGGTAAACTAAACATACTTACTTGAATTTTTATTCTATTTTGCCTAGGTAGAAGCAGAACAATATTGTAGAGACAAAATAAATCATGAAGCCACTTTTTTTTTACCTTAACTCCTAATGCAGATATGATGTATAAGGTGCTTAAGCATGTTGTCATTACAACAGTGGGAAAAGGCCAGTGAAAGAATGTACCAGGCAACAAGAAGAAGCAAGTACAGGAAAATGGATTGTGAGCAAAAACAATTATTTCAGTTTGCAAACAACAGAAGGAAAAACAGTTATTTCATGGACTTTCTAGGGTCATAAACTCTAGAAAGTTTTACAGTTCTTAAGCCTCTAAGCCTTTCTGAGGTTTTCTGCAGTAATTCTGGCTTTTGGCTTCTATTCGACTTCTTTCTTCACCACACACATGCGTGCATGCATGCGCGCGCGCACACACACACACACACACACACAAATACACACACCTGACTGCCACTTACCACAGTTACTTAAATTTCTACTTTTTTTCTAGTTTGCTCCATCAGTTACTACCTTTCCATCAGCTTCCAAAAATGTGTTGACATCTCCCATGCAGGGAGAGTACAGATTCTGCTAGATTTAACTAAAATCTGTTTTTTTTCTAATGGTTTTGTTAACAAGAGATAGAAATGAGAAAAAAGAAAAAAAGGAATAGCATAGATATTGCATAGTAAGTGTGGTGATGCCGGGGGTGTTGGAGGATACATGTGAGATACCTTCTAAGACATGCTGGGAAACATTTGCAGAAAGATGTACCTGGCCACTCCAAGAGTGATAGCTTAGCTTCCTGATACTTGGGCAATGAAAATTAAAAATAGAATGTGATTTTAAAGAACTCAAGTTATAGAATAATGTGATTAACTGAAATTTTACCTGTACTGTTTGCGAGGTGAGTGAAGTTGGGCAAGATTCTTAGCGACTTGAGCTTTGGTTTGCTCCTATCTAAAGTAGGAAGAATAATAGTCTCAAATGCATGGGAATGTTGTAGAAATCAGACAACATGAGTGTGAAAATACTTGGAAGAATGTTTGGGCTATGGAAAAGATTTACTACTTCCTAGTGATTATCATTATTATTAACATGTTTTGAGTGTTCACTGGATGGTGATGCCAGTACAAACAGCAAGTAAGGAAGATTCAATAAGCATATTGAAAAACTTTATTCACTTTCTATAAATCAAATCTATTTATCTTACTGTTCAAAATATGGGGTAAGGTGAAATTCAACATCCCTTTTGGTATGTAGGAATAAAAGTTAAACATACTCTACAAAGTAGGCCTAAAAATGTGATTATAATATTTATATCAAAATAAGAATGAGTATCATACTCAGCAGTGAAAAATTAGAGTCATCTTAATTAAAATCAGGAGAAAAAAAGATATGCTTTTACTGGTCATATCTATTAAGCAGTGTTCTGAAGTTTTAATTATTTCAATATCCAGGACAAAGAAATAAGACCTAAGAATTGGAAGAAAGGAGATTATTATTGTTTGCATATTTTTTTTTTTTAAGATTTTATTTATTTATTTGACACAGAGAGATATCACAAGTAGGCGGAGAGGCAGGCAGAGAGAGAGAGGAGGAAGCAGGCTTATCCACGGAGCAGAGAGCCCGATGTGGGGCTCGATCCCAGGACCCTGGGATCATGACCTGAGCTGAAGGCAGAGGCTTTAACCCACCGAGCCACCCAGGTGCCCCTATTGTTTGCATATTATATAATTGCTTGCCCAGTAAACTTACGGAATTCGACAAGGGAACTATTAGAAATAAGAGTTTAGGAAGGGCTAATTGTACATTCATTTTATATATACCAAAATGGAAAATGGAATTTTCAAATGGAAGAACCGTAAAACCAAAAGAGTATATGAGTCCCGAGGTTCTGGTTTTGAACGACACTCTGTGAATGCAATCTGTGAGAGAAGGGAAATTCATGTAGGGAGACCCAGAGTGACCATAGCTTTTTCCCTGAGGATAGTATCTTGACCATTTATCAGCAAGCTGGAGCCCAAGCAGATCACAGCCACTCCACTGAGCTGAGGACACAGACAGGGCAATCCAGGGCACTAGAGGCAAGCTGGAATCTGTGGAATGGGGCAAGGTAGAGGAAGAAGCTGTGCATATGGCCAGGAGTTTCTGTAAGGGACTTCTGAAAGACCTTGGCTCGGGATGAGCTGTCTAATATGCTTAGGCTAAAACTCTCACATGTTTACAAAGAATGAATGCTTTGAGAGTGAAAGTTGAACTGGACATAAAACAGTGCTGGAAGACATGGAATTCTGACCAGGGAAATTAAGAGATTTAGAATTCACAAATTCACCCAGCCAGTGTCTCCATCCCTTGTATCAGTAACACACTATTTCCCCAGCAGGGCCTGCCATTGACAAGATAGATCCAGGTTCTGTCAGCTGTCAACTCTGCTATCTCATGGAAAGTGTATTTTCATCTATAGTAATTCCCATTCCCTGCCACCCATCCATGGTTTTGCTTTCTGTGTTTTGGTGGAAGCAGGTGATTCTCCTGACAATTCACTAGAAGGTCAGTGGTAGCCTAAGGTTGCAGCATAATGCCTACACCATTCACTTCACTTCATTTCGTCATGGAGACATTATCACAGAAGAAAAAGGGTGACTACAGTACAATAAGATATTTTGAGAGAAAAAGCATATTCTCATCATCTTTATAAAAGTATATTGTTATAATTGTTGTAGTTATTGTTAGTGGTTATTGTTAATCTCTTACTGTGCCCAATTTTTAAGTTAAACTTTATCATTGGTGTATATGTATAGTAAAAAACATAGTATGTCTGTGGTTCAGTACTCGTCACACTTTCAGTATCCAGTGGTGGTCTTGAAACGTATCCCTCATGGATAAGAAGGTACTACTGTAATTTTATTTAAACTGATCTCTGTTGGCTAGGAAGGTTAGTGCATTAGAATTTATTTCAGTGGTAATAGATCTTTATTTCTGTCCTTTATGCTTTCTCTTTCTTATTTTCTATCTTCCTTTGGATTGAATAAACTATTTTTTAAAAATTCCATTTTTCTCTTATTCTTATCCTTCCTTTTTCTTTTTACATAGCATTTTGTTCAGCATGTTAATTCAACCATGATTTATTTTTATTCTGCCACATTTATTATTGTAATTATTATTAATTTCATGTACTTATTGGTTCATATTTAGCTACATGCATACCAATATCTTTGTTCATAATTTCTTACTTTATCTTAGTCTTTCCTTCTGGTTTCAGTGTTCTTCTCAGAATACATCTTTTAGAAGTTCTTTAGTGGGATTTAACTGGCGAGAGACTCCTTCCCATTTTATTTGTCTGAAATGGCTTTGATTTTGCTTTTTAAGACTTGACTGGACATAAAATTCTAGGGTTGCAGTTATTTTCTCTCTGCACTTTTATTTTTCAGCTATCTGAAGTTTACATCTTGACTGTTGAGAAATCTATTCTCAGTGTATTTCTCAATCCATTAAGAAGTCTGTTTTTCTCTCTGGATCCTTTTAAGATTTCCTCTTTATTTTTGTTTCATAGTGATATTGTGTTGTTTCTTTGTATATGTTATTTATTCAAACTTACTTGATTGCTTGCATTTCAAAAGTAAGGATATTTAGGTATTTTATTAATTCTGGAGTTTCCGATTACTGTATATACAAATAATGGTTCTGTTTCATTATCTAATTATATGCATGTTAGAAAATCTTAATCTTTTAACTCTCTTATTTTCCACCAGTTCTGCATTCTTTGTAATTTTTTTATATTTATTTTCTTGCTCATTCAGTCTCTGTTCAAGTACATACTATTTCTTTCATCTTTCATAGTAGATCTATACTCTATACAACCATTACTCTCTCCATAATCTAGGTTTAATTCAAATTTTCTGTTTTAGTTTAAGAATTATTTCTTTTAAAAGTTCATCTTGACTAGTATGCCTCCTTTATGTCCTCATATACCTTTATGTATACCTCTATATAAGCTTTTAAGTTTAGGTATTAACTAATGAAATAAGGAAAGAATGGCTTTCTCTCCTGTTATCTCTAATTTTTGTAATATCTTAGGTAAAACTTTAACCACTTAGTATTCGATACCTTGCTTCTCTATAAAGGGACAAAAAACTTAATATTAATTTTCTATAAATTGTGATTGATTTATTAAAGTCTTATAATACAATGAAATGTTCTGGTTATATATGGTTATGCAATTAACCAATCCTAAATTTGGTAATTTAAAATAATTCACTATTATATCTCAAAGTTATATGTGTAACCTGAACTTAATTGGTAAGTTCTCATTTAGTCTCTTTCAGGTGCTTGTGGATAGATTAGAAGCTTGATTAATCTGGCCATCCATGATGGCTCACTTATATGGCTTATATTTAATGGATAACATCAAATATGCATGTTAACCAGAGTACCTACACGGCCTCTCTGCATGACTTAGGTTCCTCACAGCATGGGTTGGGTTTTGAGAGAAATCATCCCAAGAGTGAGCATCCCAAGAGACCCAAGAAGAAGCTATAAAACTTCTTATAAGAATTGCGCAGGTTCCCTCCACTGCATTCTCTTGGTCAAAATGAGTCACAACCAGGACAGACCCAAGAAGAATGGACTACACAAAGGCACAAATACCAGAAATTGTTTCCTATTGCTGCTGTAACAAATTATTACACATTTAGTGGTTTAAAACAATATAAGTAATTTTCTTATGGTAATGATGGTCAGAAATCAATAATCAAGGTGTTGGAAGGGCTGTATGCATCCTCAAGGCTTTAAGGGAGAATTTGTTTCCTTGTCTTTTGCAGCTTCTAGAGACCACCTACATTCCTTGGCTTATGGGTTCCTTGTTCCATCTTTTAAGTCAGCAGCATATGTCTTCTCTTTTCTCTGACTTTCAGAGCCCTTATGATTATTTTGGGCCCAATCTGATATAAAGATCATTTCTCTGTGTCAAAATTCTTACGCTTATTTGTGAAATTGCTTTTGTCATGTAAGGTAATGTACTCACAGGTTCTGGGGATTAGGGCATAGTCATCCTTGAGAGACATTATTCAGCCTAATGCAGATGGTTTCTGGCATGTTATTTCTAGAATAGTATTTCTCTCAATCTGAATTCATCTCAATGAAAAGACATACCCTAACAAACAATGGTGATATAAAGGATATTGTTACTTAAGAATGGTAGAGATGAGAGCACAGAGCAAATAACCTGTGCATAGCAATTCTCAAATTTAGCCAGACATGATACCATTTCCCTGATTATATCTCAGTACTGTTTCCTGGAAGTTACTCTTTATGGCCTATATTCTTAGGTGGTTATCATATAAATGTAGACTCTTAATTTTGCTGTCTGGACTCTTGACTACGCTTTCTCAATCAAAGCGGTGGCTTTGTAGCTTTCTTGGCCTGATTCCTCTCTATAAATGGTTCAGGGACGAAAGGATTTATTTCATTTTTAATTATATCTTTCCATTTTCATGTAGGTTAACAATCTTTTCTCAAATACTTGAAACCTTTGTGATTTTCTTGTTAATATCATAGATTTACTCAGAAAAAAGCCATGGCTAACAATCTCTTTAAGATAGAGCCTTTCCTTGTCAGAGTGTTGGAGCAATTCTTTAAAAATTCTTAGAAGTATTTTTTCCTTTTTTTCCTAAAAAAGTTAACTCAGTACAGGTACAGAGGTAACTTGCTTATGGGTTATGCCACTGATTAGCTGGCCCAGCTTTATAGGGAGACTGGGGATAATGAAGGCCATTAGGCTGTTACAGAGGAAACCCATTCAGCCCACTCCTTTTTTTAAAAGCATTTTTAAGATATAATTGACATAAAGATCATATATATTTAAGATATACAACTTGGTATTTTGATATATGCATATACAGTGAAATGATCACAAGAGTCAGGCTAATTGACATATCCATTACCTCGCCAGTTACCATGGTGTGTATGTTGAAATTTAAGATCTATCCTGCTAGTAAATTACAAGTATACAATGCAGTATTGTTAACTTTGTTACCATGCTGTACTTCATATTTCCTGAAGTGTCTTTGACCAACTTCACTCCATTTCCCCTACCCTCTAACCATGACAACCATCATCCTACACACCACTTCTTATGAATTTGGCTACTTCAAATTACACATATGGGCGAGATCATACAGTATGTCTCTTTCTGTGTCTTGCTTATTTTCCTTATTATAATATCCTCCATATTATTGCAAATGGCAAGATTAACTTTTTTATGGCTCCTTAATATTCCAAACTCTGGGTGTGTGTGTGTATTAGAAACATTTATGACTACCGGGAGGGTCTGTTGGATGGCAATTAAATCTTTTTAAAGTCTTTTTTTTTTTTTTTTAAGATTTTATTTATTTATTTGAGGGAGAGAGAGAATGTGAGAGTGTGAGAGGAGAGAAGGTCAGAGGGAGAAGCAGACGCCTCATGGAGCTGGGAGCCTGTGGGACTCGATCCCAGTACTCTGGGATTATGACCTGAGCCGAAGGAGTTGCTTAATCAACTGAACCACCCAGGCTCCCAAATATTTTTAAAGTCTTGATAAATCCTTCTGCAGCCATGCTGTTAAAATGGTCCATAGCCCCATGACATTTCTTACTCTGAGAACCTTCTTTTTCCATTTAGAGAGCCCGGGAGAATATGATGCCTTTTTAAAAAATTCAGAAACTCCAGACTTATTTTTATTTCTCCTAAATTTTGCTTGAAATTGGAACAATTTATATTTTGTTTATTCCTCTCTATCTATACCTTATCATATACAGTTACAGAAAACCAGGTGGTATTTGAAACCAAGTGGAAATCTTGGCAAAATTTACCAGTTTATTTAGTACATTTTGTTTTCCTTGTTATCATAGAAATCACAGTTTTACTAAACTTTTAACTGTTTTATAATAGAAGTCATCTTTCCTCCAGATTCCAAGAAAAATTTTCTTAGTGTCCTTCCCTCTTTCATTAATAATCTTCTTGATACCTTTCAAGCCTCCACAACCCCATTCTAGGTACCAATTTCTCTTCCCCTTATTTCTGCTTCATAACAAATCATCTGAAACCTTAACTACTAAAAACAGTTTTAAGGAAGTAATTATCTGTCATGACTGTGTTGCTTGACTAGGTTCAGCTAAGTAAGCTCTTGTGTTCTCTTATGCAGTTGCCATTAAATAACAGTTGGGGACACAGTAGGCTTAGTTAAGTTGGCTGTCCCAAGATGCATCACACACATAGCTAGTATGGGTTCTTGGCTCTGATTGCGATCATTACTATAGACTGAAAGATTCTGTTGGACTGTAGACTGTGATCTCTCTGTCACCTGAGCTTTGCAGATTTAACGGTCGGGATCCTAAAGGCTGCATCATAGCAAGTGTTCCAAGTGACCCAGTTAGAAATTGTGTGTCTTCTGATGATTTAGCTTCACTGTGATCTGTTGGTCAAGGCTAAGTCTTGATTCTAGGAAGGAATACTACTACTCTAGGGCATTATCATTAGGAGATGTGGTCAATTGGAAGACCATATTGGAAGGCTAGCCACCATATGAAAATTAATTGTCTTAATTTTTATTACAAATAAGCTTTATTGAGTGATTTCAAATTCTTCAGAGCAACATGTATAAATTGTGGATGTAATTTTATTGGATTGTTTTTAGGTTTCCAGAATAAAGAACAGAAATTGTGGAAAATTTTCATATGAATATTTTTTGGAATTTTCTTTGTTTAGAAGGTCATATCAGGGGCGCCTGGGTGGCTCAGTGGGTTAAGCCACTGCCTTCGGCTCAGGTCATGATCTCAGGGTCCTGGGATTGAGTCCCGCATCGGGTTCTCTGCTCAGCAGGGAGCCTGCTTCTCTCTCTCTCTGCCTGCCTTTCCATCTACTTGGGATCTCTCTCTGTCAAATAAATAAATAAAATATTTTTAAAAAATGTTAAAAAAAAAGAAGGTCATATCAGCTTTGCCTTTTTATTTCCAACTCTAGCTTTAAAAATTGTAAGAGTTATTGGTTTCAGAGTATCCTTAGAATGATGTTATTAGTTTTCCTGAGTTTTTCTCAGATAATATTTATGGTTGTATCTTTTTAAATAAAAAGTAGAAAAATGAAATACATATATGAACATATTTACATGGTTAGGCACATAGTAAGAACAAATAATTTTAGCTTAAGTAAGTTTTTTTCCCCATTTTTAAATGTTTTAAACTCTTTCCCAATTTTTCTCCAGCATTCACTATTACCTGATAAATATGTTGTAAAGATTAATAACTTAATTAACAGCATTTGGAGGGCATTTTTAAGTTCTCAAAGAAATGTGCTCTAAATGATAATGATAATAGTGTAATGATTATTTTCAAAGGGAATTGACCTTTTTTGAGGTAACTGATTAATTGTGCCTAAATTTAGTCAATTATTCTTCTTTCTGAAAATGTAATTTCATTCTTATAGTATCAAGGTCTATCTTATTTATATCTCCTTAGTGATTTTTACTTTACTTTTTTTTGGATGAATCTTGGTGATTTGCAAATCTTTCTTTTCTGAGGTCCAAACTAACAGAGAAATTAGGCAAGTAATGTAAATAGAAAGTAACATATCTGCTTTATTAGGCCACAGTTTCTTTTTTATTATTCATGTGTAAATGAAATTACCCACTCCATCCTGCATGCCCTTCACCTTGCAGATGAAGGGTCTCTCACAGAACAAATAGGGGAGCATGGAATACGCATATTCTATGTCATGAGTACAGGTTCTCTAAAAGAAAGAGTAAAGGTTAAGCCATACATGCTCAGTTTTTTCCCTAAAATCAATAGCTAAGTCTTTCCAGTATCATAAGTGAATGAGGAGGAGGAGAGAGGTTGAAAGTTATTCTTTCCAGTCCTTCCAAAATTTCCTGATATAATAGAATAGGACTATTAGAAGAAAAGGATTTCTTCTATCAGAATTATGTAAAAGATTTCATTATCTGTTTAGATTTTCTAGATATTTAATTGTATATAATTTATTAGTAGCTAATAAAAATGCAAAGAGAAGGCAAAACCCATGAAAATAGAATATGTGTTTACATATACAAATTATTAGGCTAAAGGTTATCCATGAAAAGAAAAATTACGTGTAATACATAAATTGGACTGTTTAATGTTATTCTAAGAAAAGTACACATTTAAGAAATGCCCAATTATAGAAAATTTGTTTTATTAGATGCAGATTATCTTCCTGTCTCTGTAGTATAAAGAATTGATAAAATATCCTTGACTATACAGTTAATTCATAATTTGAAAAAAAAATTAGATAACCCTCTCTTACGATTGCATTCAGAATGGTAGCTTTGGGCCTTCTAAAACTTTTTCCTATCCAAGTTGTCCCATTACTTACCAGTGTAACTTGCTCTTACTGTAAGGATGTCAAAACATAAAATGAATATATGCAGAAGAATTCTCCAGCCATGATCATTAAAATTATTTTATAGTCATGTAAAACTATTTTACGTTACTTGTGTTGTGATTAAAGGAAAAAAAATTCAGCTAATAGACAAAAACTAAGAGGATCGAAGGAAATCTCACTATCCTTGAGTATTCTTTCCTTGTAAATGGATATTTTCAATAATTTTTAAACAAACAATTGAAATATTCTGAAAAAATGGCTATGTTGACCACAGGCACACCTTGCTTATAGATAATCAGTTTCATGACATGTATCTCTTACCCCTTTAAATGAAGAAGTTTTATTTAAAAGTTTATGACAGATCTCCCTGATATGAGGAAGTGGTGATGCAACATGGGGGCTTAAGTGGGTAGGAGAAGAATAAATGAAACAAGATGGGATTGGGAGGGAGACAAACCACAAGTGACTCTTAATCTCACAAAACAAACTGAGGGTTGCTGGGGGGAGGGGGTTTGGGAGAAGGGGGTGGGATTATGGACATTGGGGAGGGTATGTGCTTTGGTGAGTGCTGTGAAGTGTGTAAACCTGGTGATTCACAGACCTGTACCCCTGGGGATAAAAAAATATGTTTATAAAAAAAAAAACAAAAAAAAACTGGACTTGTTTTACAAACAAACAAACAAACAAACAAAAGTTTATGACAGGGCCACCTGGGTGGCTCAGTGGGTTAAGCCTGAGCCTTCAGCTCGGGTCATGATCTCGGGGTCCTGGGATCGAGTTCCGCATCAGGCTCTCTGCTGGGCGGGGAGCCTGCTTCCTCCTCTCTCTCTCTCTCTCTCTCTGCCTCTCTGCCTACTTGTGATCTCTCTCTGTCAAATGAGTAAAATCTTAAAAAAAAAAAGTCTATGACAAATGAGTTTAGTTTAGTCCTGGGTCAGAGTATTCCTTTTCTTTTTGCATATTTCTTCCCAAAGCATTTAGATGGACTATATTGCTCTGCTTGGTTTATCTCACAAAATATAGTGAATTTTAGATATCTGAATCTAATGGTCAGATGTTAACTTTGTGAAGATTACCAATCATTTGGCTTTAGATCTTTGAATTATCTCATTTGACAAGATAAATATAATAATTAAAGAGTACAGATAAGAAATTAAATCACAATATCTTTAATATTAAATGTATCTGATAACTCACTTAGGACACTCCTTTTATGTTATAAAACTTCCATGACTTTTCCAATATCTGTGAGAGAATAAATATTCAAAATGTTTTACTCTAGGGTATTTTTCCCACCCTGTACAATGCTCTTTTGAGAAGGCATCCAGTGTTAAGGGCTTATCAAGTATGTTAAATGTGCACTGCAAGAGAGGAGGTTTGAAAATCAAGCTGAAACACAAAATGTAAGCATAGAGAAGATGGATTACTCATCTATGATTTAGGAAATGCAGGCTCACTCAGCTTCTTATGAATCATGGATGTTAATAGTTTCCAAAGGATTAATGTTGGGTTTTCATTAAGAATTTCAGCGTATTCTTGATTATTTGGACTTTGAAACTTAATGACAGAATTGAGAAAGAAAATCAGCTTAAATGTCCTTTTCTTTAACTTGACCTCCATCACAAGTATAAAGAACTCATGATGCTTTGAGGATCTGGAAACCTGTACCTATGAGGGTAGATTTCAATTTATAAGGATTATGCTCCCAAATGCCAGAGCTGCCAGCAGCTATGTATGGGAAGCTGTTTTGGGACATTGTTCCTAAAATTATTGCTTCTAGCAGATGGCTTATCCACAAGTGTGGATGATTCAGTACTTAAAATGATGAAAAAGGTGGGACTTTGGGGGGGTGAAAGACACAACACCCAGCTTGTTGAACACCTTATATTGATATAAAAATCTCAACAGTTAAGACTCTAATGGGAAAATACTTCCTCCACTTCTTCTCAATGCTTTTTTTATTAATATGTATATTGAAAATCATTGAGGTTATTGTGAACTACCATTGAAATAATTTTCTGGTTTTTTTCAAATACTAGACTTTCTGTTCTCTTATGGGCACTAATTTATTAATTTGAGATTTTAATATATTCCATGACAAATGCTTTTGAGATAATGGTTTGTTCTCTGCTGAATTCTGGGTAGCTTATTGAGACAGTATCATGCTAATTAAAATGCACCTAGAAAAGTATCACTGTGGTCAGGACTTCAAAGATGGTTAAGACAAATTAATATTGTTGAACCCCAGAGATATATTATAAATTCCTCTTTATGCTTCCTTTATTTCTCTCAAGGACAATTTACCCCCTACAGACATAACTGATCTTTTAAGTTTCTTATTGTCTCCTCCTGAAGAGTACTTTAATTCTCTGCTTAGCAACTGCAGACTAATTTTTTTTCATTTTAATTTTTTGAACCCAAACAACATGTCATACCTCAGTTTACAGAATTATGTTGAGAATTAGAAATGAAGAAGAATTTAAAAGGAGGTCAGTGTATTTTAGAAAAATGTGGCATGCAAACTAAAACTATGACTCAATCATTACATTTACCAAATGAATTTAAAACATATTACATATAATATGATTACTTATGTTAGAAATACTCATCAGAAGAAATCATTAACTTCTGAAGAGGGCAGTTTAAGGTTAATGTTATAATTCCCTGACTGTTTTTCATATTCTTGAGTTATTTTTTATGTTTTATATAGGTATAAACATTGTTATGAAATTATGAATGCATATTATTCTTTGGAAAAAATACAACTGATGACAAATATGTATTTCTCACTCTCAGGACTGGTCATCTAGAATAATTCATATTCCTCTCATGGAGACTTAGGTTTTTTTCCTTTCTTGGCTATTTTCAATAATGCTACAGGGAACATGGGGTACAGATACCTTTTTGAGTCAGTGTTTTTGTTTCCTATGGATGAATACCCAGATGTAAAATTGCTAAGTCATAGGGTGGTTCCATGCTGTTTTCCACTGTGACTGCCCCAATTTGCATTCCCACCAACAGTAAGCAAGGGTTTCCTTTACTTTGTATTCTCAACACTTGTCATTTCTTATCTTTTTGATAATAGCCATCATAACAGGTATGGGGTGATAATCTCATTTGGGTTTGATTTGCATTTCCCTGATGATTAGTGATTTTAAGCAATTTTTCATGTATCTGTTAGCCTTTTTTGGAAAAATATGTCTTTTTTGGAAAAATACCTATTCATATCCTATGTCCACTTTTTAATGGGATTATGGGTTGTTGTTGTTGTGGTACTGCTATTGAGTTGTATGATCATCAGTTATTTTATATTCTTATATTTGGCCATGATAAGTTTTCCTGAAGGATGTATCTGTTTTATTGTTCTCTACAGAACATTAATTTTGAAGGCTTTTCCTTAGGAAAATTGGAGGTCAATATCATGTAACTATTAATAACCTGATGATTTTGTTGTGTTTTCATATATAGTATACTACAGATTTGTGAAAGCATAATGGTAAGGGGCTAGGTGTTTTTTGTAACAACTAGTACTTCAGCATGTGTGTGCTAAAGAGTTAACTTGGAAGGGCTGATTATTAGAAGAGTGCCTTTCTGGGTGATCCTTGGCTGGCTTTTGAAATGGTCTTCGTATAATAAGTTGTTCTATGTGCCTGGGACAGTGAATTCTGTGGTCCAACTTGTCTAGACTGTATACAAACAGTCTGATCAATGGTGAGCTCTTACTTTCCTTCTGAGAGTCTGGAATTTTAATGATTGTGGCTGATCACAAAAGCAGAGTGTATCTTTGTTACCAGTTCAAAGTAAATACCTTGGAGTTTTAAGTGGCCTTACTTAGCAGGAACACTGAACAAGTACTATTATATTTTGCTGCTGGATAAGGTGAATGTAGGAAACCTGTGATCGGTTTCCTCTAGATTCCACCTAATGTGTCTTTTTCCCTTGCAGACAGCTGCAATAAACTATAGCTGTGAATGCAACTGAATTCGAACCCTGTGACTCTTTCTAGAGAATTGTTGAAATCGTGTTTTTATGTAAGGACCTCAAAATAGAGGTCCTCAATTACCTTCTTTACCTTCTATAAAATGTGCAGTTGGGGATTATGTTAGGAAAGGTTATCAGAATTTATGTAGGATAGGATCATAATTAATAGTTGGTTTAGACTGTGAGAGAGTAGCTATCCCTCTGGTCTTAGTTTTAAAGGAGTCAGTGATGATGCAAATTCCAATAGAGGCAAATTTTTTAATGTTTCCTTCTTCTGTATTGACAGTTTCATAGCTCATATGCATGTGTAGTTAATAGCTACTTACTGAACAGTGCAGATCTAGAAGTTTCAGATTTTTCCCTTAGACACATTAGGAGACAATGCTTGTTAGTTCTTAACTCAGAATTAAATTTTCCTGTTACTCTATTGGATTACATCATGCAAAAATTTTTATTTTCAAGGTGAAAGCCTCTCTGCTGATCTTGAAGGCACCGTTCTATACAATTCTTTGGTTAAGAATTTAAATCAGTTAATTTTTTAACATATACCCTAATATGTGTTTTGCTTGTTCCTTGTATGCATGCACCATTGTACTACTAATATATTAAATATATTAGAAAAAATACACCAAAAGTAGAAGTTCTTAAAGAATAGCTAAAATAAATAAAAGGCCTAAATAGATATAAGGTCTAATAGTATTCCCCCCCATTCTGATGGTTGCTTTGAGTACCTCTGAAGTATGTGCACTTACATTTGGAGACCTCACCTTTTGTTTCTAAATCCCGTTCTGCTAGAAAGTTACTACAGTTCACTGGAGAAATGTCTGACTCCATTGCTGGTATAAGGAAAATACAATGTAACCTTAGAACATGTTTTGTACAAGAAAGTAAGAAGTGTTCAAAGAACAACGGCAACAGGGCGCCCGGGTGGCTCAGTTGGTTAAGCGACTGCCTTCAGCTCAGGTCATGATCCTGGAGTCCCAGAATCAAGTCCCGCATCAGGATCCCTGCTCAGCAGGGTATCTGCTTCTCCCCCTGACCCTCTCTCCTCTCATGCTCTCTCTCCCTCTCATTCTGTCAAATAAATACATAAATAAATCTTTAAAAAAAAGAAAGAAAGAAAGAAAGAAAGAAAGAAAGAAAGAAAGAAAGAAAGAAAGAATAATGGCGACATATTCACATGGTTACTGGAGCAAACTGAAAATCAAAATAAAACAGTTCTCAATTTTAAACACTTTAAACACATTATGAAACCCTGAACCCATATTTATATAAATTAATAATGAATACCTACATAAATTCGGTAGAAAGGAAGCTCTACCTTATAGTATCTCCACATAAAATGATTACTCACTGATTACTGAATATAAAGTATCATTTATTAGATTTCAGTGAAGAAACTTGGCAGGTATGAACTTAAGCAAGTGATAAAATTTAGCATCATCAGTAATGAGGGTTAGCAACATCATGTACCTGTGGTATGATAGACTGAGAAGAAAACAATGTATCATTGAATTTAGAAAAAAAAAGGAACAATCTATTCATGAGGAAAATCAGAAGGACCCCAAATGAGAGCCTTTCTATAAAGTTACTGACCTGTATTCAATAAAAATGTCAAAGTCATGAAAGACAAGGAAACAATGAAAAGCTGTTCCAATTTTAAGTAGACTAAAGAAATGTGACAGCTAAATTCAACATGTGATCCTGGGTGTGTAAAAAACCTTACTTGGGATCATTAGCAAAATTGAGTGGGCTCTATGAATTGGATAATGATTTAATGCATCAGTGTTAGTTTTGTGATTCTGATGGTTATAATTTGGTTATGTAGGAAAAGTTGTTATTTTTAGTTTTTGCAAACTGAAGTACAAGGAAAGGATGGGATTGTTATGTTTTAAATTCATTAAGTGGTAGATAAAAATGTATTAAATAATATATATGAGCCATATATTTATATGGACAGGTATATTTTTATATATAAAAATACAAGGAGAGTAAATAAGCAGAAGGTGAATGCAGGTGAAATGTATACTGAGATTCTTCTCTTTTAACTGTATTTTTTAAAGTAGTTTTAAGTTCATAGCTTAGAAGGAAGGAAGATACAGAAATTTTTCATATTCCCTGTGTCCACACATGCATAGCCTCCACCTACCACCCATTATCAACATCCCTCACCAAAACAGAACTTTTGTTACAATTGATGAACCTTCATTGATACACCATAATTGCCAAAATCCATAGTTTACATTGTGGTTCACTCTTGTTGATTTTATAGGTTTGGGCAAATGTATAATGACATGGATTGATTATTATTATGAGTTGGATTTCTTTTACTATTTCTGCAACATATCTGAAAATTTTAAATCCTTTAAAAATAAAAAGTTCAAAACCCTGAAGATACTATCATAGAATTTAAGAAGTATGATATTTGTGTCACTAAAAAGTTTTATTGCCTTGGCAGCCATCATAAACTCACACCTCCAGTATCGAAAAATCATATGAATATATTTCATTGAAAAGCGTGTTTTTAAAATAGTATATGAACATCAGTATCTTTGAATGGTGCATGCATTCTCGAGTTCCAAGAGGATCTAGTTTGCCCTATTGCATAACGCTACTATATCCAAGTACTGTTCTAAGCACTTTACATATACTGTATTGACTCACTGAATTTCCAACAAGTTCTATAAGGCAGTATGATAAGTAATATCTAAGATAACCCCCAGTCATTTCCACTCTTGATACATTCTTGTGTAATGTCCCACCCTTGAGTGTTGATTAGATCTAGGAACTCAGTTACAATACCTAGAACAAAGCGCAGTTGATGGAATATTTGTCCTAAGATTAGGCAGCATGAAACTGGGATATCTTTCTTGTTCCCTTGCTCTCACTTGCCTGTTTGAAGAAGCCAGCTACATGTTGTGAGCTGTCCCGAGCAGAGGTCTTCCTATGTGGCTGATAAGAGGGCAGCCTCTGACCAGCAGGGAGAAACTGAGGCTCTCTGTCCAGTAACCCAGAGAAACAGGTTCTAACAACAGATTTCTAACAACAACCAAGTGACCTCAGAAACAGATGCTTCTGCAGCCAAATGTCTCAGCCATTATCTTGATAGAGGGCTTGAGAGAAAAAGAGACTATGAGCCAGAGAATAGAGAGGATCCAGCTAAGCCACAGCCGCATTTCCCTTCCACAGGAACTGAGAGATAATAAATGTTGCCTTAAGCCACTAAGTTCTGTTACTCCACAAGAGGTAACTCTGATAGGTGGGCACTGTAATAATTCTCACTTAAAATTTGAGGACACTGAAATTAAGTTTCTAGACCAATGCTGGGACATTCTTTGATTTAAACACTCAAAGTAAGTATAGTGTATAGGTACTGCCCGTTAAGTTACCTGCCTCACTCCTGAAGACATTTGTCTTATTGTTATCCCCAAAAATGTCTTTTGCTTATGACAGAGCCCAAGAACAAAGGTTTTCAGGGATTGTATTCTGAGAATATGCTGACCAAATGCTTTAGCCAAATCTGTGTGGGACGTATTCGCATGCTAGTTGAGCATATTATACTTCCAGTCAATGTTTCAGACAGACTTTTTAGTTGGACTGTGGAACATTTCCCAGATTTCATAGATTTTTAATAATCTCTTGATTAAACTATACTAGTTTATATTATTTTAACTGGATCTAGAGTTCTGTGACTTCTTTATAATGTAATACATTAGGGATTCTGATGGGAATAGCCTTGAGTATTAAAGGTCACAAGGGTGTGCTTAATTCTAATCTCTTTATTTACATAAATATCAATAAAAGGGCCTCCATGGAGCTTGTGTGTGTGTGTGTGTGTGTGTGTGTGTTTCTTTCTAAACTAGATGCTCCATACAGTTCTGATATTTTCATAATAAAATCTATTTAAATTTTATAATTTTGTAGAATTTATTTTTCATTATTCAACAAGCAAAAATAAGAGAAAGAATAAGGGATAGAATTGAAAGAATGCGTTCTCAGTTAATGGTTACAGAGGCACTGCGTTATTTATCTCTTCAGCCCTTATGTAAAGTGTATGGACTCCCCGGACCTGTCACTGACAGATGTGAGCGGACTTGCCTCAAGTCCTAGTCTGCAATACAAATTTTAACATTTTCTGGGGTCATGCCAAAAGAAAGAACAGGAGACAGCTTAGTAAAATCTTTAATAAAGTACTTTTATTCTCAATCCTGCTCTCTTATTCAATCACAGATATATTGGGCAGGGCTCTTAATATTGATAACAATCAGCTGTCCCTAATATGAACAGAAAAGCAATTTAAAGAGAAGTTATAAAAAGAATTCTGTGGGTGGTAACAGGAACCCCTGAGGATCTGGGGAGCTGGAATTTAAGGCTAATCAGCAAGAAACAATTTCTAATTTGATGAGGCCCAAGGACTGATCGTGCAGCTGGATTCAGATACCCACAGCCTATCCCAGCAGTGCCTCTGATACCTACAATGACATTTGCCTCTGGCTTCTGGATGCTGTGTCATCAACTGCTATACTCTTAGCACTGAGCAAAGAGGATGCACCTGCCACTGTCACGATCTCTCCCAGAATGGATTCTGTGTGACTCCCTTTTCTTCATGCCACTGGCTTCCAATCAAAGCTCAGAAGTAAGTGCTTCAATCCCAGCTTCCAGCAAGGTGAGGTGTTATTTGACTTCTGGGAAAAGGTTTTGCCTTCTAAGTTGAAGGAGTCCTTACATGTAGGACTTTTGTTTAAATGCAGGTAATGTGAAACAGTGGCAAACGTACATGCCACCAGCCCTCATCACAAAGTCATTGGAGACAACAGCTAAAGTAAGTTATTTAAGAATGACGGCACTTTAAAGATTAAAAAACTGAGGTAGTTTTTTTTTCTTTTCTTTTTTCTTTTTTATAAACATATATTTTTATCACCAGGGGTACAGGTCTGTGAATCACCAGGTTTACACACTTCACAGCACTCACCAAAGCACATACCCTCCCCAATGTCCATAAACCCACCCCCTTCTCCCAAACCCCCTCCCCCCAGCAACCCTCAGTTTGTTTTGTGAGATTAAGAGTCACTTGTGGTTTGTCTCCCTCCCAATCCCATCTTGTTTCATTTATTCTTCTCCTACCCACTTAAGCCCCCATGTTGCATCACCACTTCCTCAAATAAGGGGATCATATGATAGTTGTCTTTCTCTGCTTGACTTATTTCGCTAAGCATGATACGCTCTAGTTCCATCCATGTTGTGGCAAATGGCAAGATTTCATTTCTTTTGATGGCTGCATAGTATTCCATTGTGTATATATATACCACATCTTCTTGATCCATTCATCTGTTGATGGACATCTAGGTTCTTTCCATAGTTTGGCTATTGTGGACATTGCTGCTATAAACATTTGGGTGCATGTGCCCCTTTGGATCACTACGTTTGTATCTTTAGGGTAAATGCCCAATAGTGCAATTGCTGTGTCATAGGGTAGTTCTATTTTCAACATTTTGAGGAACCTCCATGCTGTTTTCCAGAGTGGCTGCACCAGCTTGCATTCCCACCAACAGTGTAGGAGGGTTCCCCTTTCTCCGCATCCTCGCCAGCATCTGTCATTTCCTGACTTGTTGATTTTAGCCATTCTGACTGGTGTGAGGTGATATCTCATTGTGGTTTTGATTTGTATTTCCCTGATGCCGAGTGATATGGAGCACTTTTTCATGTGTCTGTTGGCCATCTGGATGTCTTCTTTGCAGAAATGTCTGTTCATGTCCTCTGCCCATTTCTTGATTGGATTATTTGTTCTTTGGGTGTTGAGTTTGCTAAGTTCTTTATAGATTCTGGACACTAGTCCTTTATCTGATATGTCGTTTGCAAATATCTTCTCCCATTCTGTCAGTTGTCTTTTGATTTTGTTAACTGTTTCCTTTGCTGTGCAAAAGCTTTTGATCTTGATGAAATCCCAATAGTTCATTTTTGTTCCTGCTTCCCTTGCCTTTGGCGTTGTTCCTAGGAAGATGTTGCTGTGGCTGAGGTCGAAGAGGTTGCTGCCTGTGTTCTCCTCAAGGATTTTGATGGATTCCTTTTGCACATTGAGGTCCTTCTCAATGGAGAAAAACTGAAAGCTTTTCCGCTAAGGTCAGGAACACGGCAGGGATGTCCATTATCACCACTGCTATTCAACACAGTACTAGAGGTCCTAGCCTCAGCAATCAGACAACAAAAGGAAATTAAAGGCATCCAAATCGGCAAAGAAGAAGTCAAATTATCACTCTTCGCAGATGATATGATACTATATGTGGAAAACCCAAAAGACTCCACTCCAAAACTGCTAGAACTTATACAGGAATTCAGTAAAGTGTCAGGATATAAAATCAATGCACAGAAATCAGTTGCATTTCTCTACACCAACAGCAAGACAGAAGAAAGAGAAATTAAGGAGTCCATCCCATTTACAATTGCACCCCAAACCATAAGATACCTAGGAATAAACCTAACCAAAGAGGCACAGAATCTATACTCAGAAAACTATAAAGTACTCACAAAACTGAGGTAGTTTTAAAGGGTTGCTTCTGAAGATGTTAATATACTGCTTAAACCTTTAAGAAAAAAATTCAGTTTGTTTCAAAGCCAGCCTTTTGTTCTAAGTTCTGTTGGTTCTTAATTTGGAATGATAAGTGTGATTGTTAACCTAAGAATGATCAGAGGTTTCATTTGCTGTTGTGGATTACTAACTAAGCAATGTTTCAGATTCATTCATGATGGTAGGAAAAAAATCAAAGTGAATGAAATGAAGCAAGTTAATACTTTTCTCCCCTTGCTTTAGACATTCTTCAGAAATAAACATGTTTATTAATTGATTTTTTATTACTCCTGTAAGTTAACCCAGGAACCTATTTTAATCATTTTGTTACTCAGGTATATACAAATCATCTAAAGTGATGTGATAATGAGATTATGAAGATTGGTATCTAAAACATGAAATGCTTGTGCTCAAAAAATAGTTATCATTCCCACACTTTCAAAGCTATGTATGGTTTAGGTTAAAAACGTTTTTTCTGGACCAGCATAAATGATGGGATAGCATTTAAAGAAATTCTCAACTCCTGGGATCGAGGAGCTCTCTAAGTTGGATGATTCAGCCAACAAGCTATGGAACTTCCTGGTACATGAGCTCCAAGGTGTGACTGAATATAATCGTGTTCTAATGTGTCAGGCTGTCAAAATCTTCTAAAAAATAAAACTCCGTCTTATATTTGGTAATTAATTTGCACAGTTCAGTTACAGAATATTTTAAACTTTAACTTTCTTCTCCTACCCATCTGTACACACATATGCATACACACAAAAACACACAGACAGACACACATACCTAACTGGGAGCCAGAATAGTCAACCTATATTTTACTATCAGTTCCGCATATTCAATTCTTTGAAGAACCAGACTCAAAATGATAATAGGTCCAAATACTGCTTGATATTATAGCTGACCTCAAGTCTTGAATAGTAGATAGGTGAGCTTGTGATAACTGCTAATCAGTTTTTAAAACTAGTCAATCTAGTTATGTGGCAAGGAGGTAACGGAAGGATGGTGGGGAGTGGTCGGTAAAAGCAATAAACTTGCCAAATGGTATAGTTTACTTCTTTTATTATATTTTTACAGATTTATTTATTTGAGAGAGGGAGAGAGAACACACATGTGAGCATGGGGAAGGGCAAAAAGAAGGGGAGAATCTCTTGCAGACTCTGCAGAGTCTCATGCCCCTGAGATCAAGACCTGAGCTGAAACCAAAAGTTTGGACGATCAACCTACTGAGCCCCCAGGTGCCCCATATTTCTTATATTTGGATTTAACAAACCAGTTTGGGATCTATTTTGATAAATAAGTTATTGACTCTGGCCCTGTGATGTTGTGTATTTAGTCATTCAGATGGCCAAAATATATTTCTCATACATATTTGGTCGTTGTTCACAGTTCCTATCTCACAGCTCCTAGAACCATAGGAGTTTTTAATTTGGAAAGTGATAAAAAGTGTCCTTTGTTATGCTAATAGGGTAAGCTTTGAAAAGCCCCTAAATACCTAGGCTGGTTGCCAAGAGAACCAACCATGTGATTAGAAGGTTGGAATTTAAGGGGTACTTGGATGGCTCAGTGGCAAAGTGCCTGCTTTTAGCTCAGGTCACGATCTTGGGGTCCTGGGATTGAGCCCTGTGTTGGGCTTCCTGCTCAGTGGGGAGCCTCCTTTTCTGTCCGCCCCCCACTCCTGTTATCTCTCTGGTTAGCTCTGTAGCTATCTCTGTCTCCCTCTCTCGCAAATAAATAAATAAAATCTTAAAAAATAAAAACAAAAAGAAGGTTGGAATTTTCATTCCCACCCCTTGACCCCTGGGGAGGAGAAAGGAGTTGGAGATTGAGTTCATTTGCCAATGGCCAGTGATTTAATCAATGGTGCTTATGTAACGAAGCCTCTATAAAACCCAAAAGAACAGATTTGGAGAGCTTCCAGGTTGGTGAACCTATGAGCAAGGTGCCCTGGAGAGGGCATGGGGATTTTGTGCCGTTTTGTACCCTTTGTCCACACCTTGTGCTGTGTAGCTCTTCCATCTGGCTCTTCCTGGGTTATACCCTCTCATAATGAACTAGTAGTCTAGTAAGTAAAATGTTTTTCTGAGTTGTATGAGCCACTCTAGCAAGTTAATTGAAAGCAAGGAGATCCTGGGCCAGGATTTACAGCCAGTGCATCAAAAGAACAGTTGATAAGCAGGCCTTGAAACTGGCATCTGAAGTGTGTGTGTGTGTGTGTGTGTGTGTGTAGGGGGTGGAGGGCCGATCCTTTACCTGTGGAATCTGATGCTATCCCAGGGTAGCTTGTGTAAGAAATGAGTTGAGTTCTCCAACTCAGCCATGTTGAATTATTTGTTGATGTGAAGGGATAGCCCCCCCCCCTTGCTTTCTACTTTGGAAATTGAGTCTCAGAATACCAAAAAAGGCCCCTTTAAAATTTGTTTAAACATTTTTATTATACTTGTATTGACATTCCTCTTGCCTTTAAAGTACATATAATCTGAAACAGTATTTATAATTGTACACTTATAAAAAATAATAGAATAAAACCTGAATTAATAATACCTAGTACACTTTATTCATTAGGGCAAAAAACAACATTATTCTTTCCTAATACTGAATCTTTTTTCTATGGCCTGGATATTATTGTAGAGGTGTATAATATTATATAACAATAATAATAACTTTTTAAAATTTTAAAAAAGAAAATCTAAATTATCAGATAGCAGTTACCGAAAGAACTATTATCTTTTTACACTCTGGAAAAAAAAATATTTTTAAACCTGATAGAATCTTCATAATTTTCAGACTTTTTTGGATCACACTGATAAGACAAGGCATGACATTCTCTTATGAATGTGTGTGATGTAGAGTCAGTGGCTGTTAACCACACAGTGACAGGAAGGTTAGGGTGATTAATGAGGAATGGGGCTAGGAGACACTTGCAGAATGTAACATTTTCATAAATTGTATGTTCCCCAAGGAGCTGCTTATTATGACTCTTTCAGTACCAATCCCATCATTTCTGAGGGAACATGCCACATTCCAAATTAGTGCTCCATTCCCAAGACAACTCTCATCGAAGCAGCCCTTTGCTGTGCTGTGGATTCTTCAGACAAACTATTTCAGCAAGTGACAGTTGTCCTCTGATTCCTCCTTCATCTCATCCTAGTCTGGCTCATGAATTTTCAGTGTATGTTCTCTTATATGAGGGGGAGATTCTAGAGCACTTAGATCATTGCTAGCTGGACAAGTACTTAATTTCAACTCTGGCCATCAGACAAACCTTTCAGGTTTTAGCATTTTCCCCCACTTCTTCCTTTCTTCATATTCTTATACTCAACCTATGCTATTTCTATGATTTTATCTAACCACTATGAAAATAGTCATAAAATTGGTGAATCTAGTTTCAATACATTTGTGGAAAGAGGTGGCATATAAATTAACGTTGTCTGACTTGTGCTTCCAGAGATGTGGTGTTCCAGGAGCCTGCGCTGGAGGAATGTTGCAGAGAGGGTTTTCCCGTGGGCTGTGGTACATGTTAATAAAGGGCGAATAAGAAGGATATCATCTTATAGAGAAACCAGAATTAAATGCCAAACAGAACAAATAACTGAGGAAAAATCCAGATACTGTCAAGGAAATAAATGTAAAATTCTGATGAGAGCTCTTGTCCAAGGAAAAGATAATGTGGAGGAATTCTCTGTGCCAAAAGAATTTTATCAGAGATTCTCTTTACAGGGCTCTGTGCCTTCTACCTTTTGCAAAAGTACATTTTTAAGGACAGTAAATGTACTTGAAATGCTACCCCTTTTTCATGGACCCTTAAACACAAGTAAGAAGGGGATGAATTTTTTTCAGGTTTTCTTAGTGAGTGGTTTAAATATGCTGTTATATATTCCACTTTGGAAAAGTGAGTTCTGACCAGTGCCCTACAGGAATGGACTTTCCAACTAACAAGGAGTGCAGTCGCCAAGGCATTAACGAGAGCCTCATCACTCACTTTATCACTTTGTTTAAAAATTTAAAAATGATTAAAAATGAGTGTTTATCAAATGCCAAGGCACGTACTAAATGTTGAGGACACGCCAAAATAGAAATGGTCCATGTCATCATGGGGCTCACAGGTTGGACAACTTACAAGCTCATTCCCTTCAATCCTGGTTCATCAGTTTGGAACTTGAGGTGCTGTGTGGGCAGATAGTGTCCATTTGCTGCATAAGCAGAGAGCACAGGAAGACAGGTGGCTGATTCATTGGTAGAATTTCATGAAGCAGAGGTTTTTCTAGAGATCCTCAGGGAACTTACAAAGATTGTGGGTTTTTTTCCAAAAGAATGTCAGGAACAGGAAAGGAATCCACTGTTATGATGAAAAAGGATATTTTTGATGAGGGACAGTGACAAATCATTATAGATGGTTAGGAGGAGCAGTCATTAATGATAAACTGACGTAACAACAATTATCATTAATTTGACCAATATGTGCCTATTACCCATTCTCTTAACAGCATTGGAGATACAGCCTGCAAGTAACAAATATGATTCTTTCTTTCATGAATCTCACATATTAACTGAAGAGACAAATTTTAATAACCTCATTACACAACTACACAATTTATTATATGAATATAATGGTTAAGATTACTATAAAGAGGGGCACCTGGGTGGCTCAGTGGGTTAAAGCCTCTGTCTTCAGCTTGGGTCATGATCTCAGGGTCCTGAGACTGAGGCCCACATTGGGCTGTCTGCTCAGCAGAGAGTCTGCTTCCCCCTCTCTCTCTGCCTGCTGTCTGCCTGCTTGTGATCTCTCTCTGTCAAATAAATAAATAAAATCTTAAAAAAAAAAAGATTACTATAAAGAGAAGTTTCGGAGTGTAAAAAGAGTACACCAAAGGGGGTATCGAATTTAGTTTAGGGCATTTGGAAATGTATCTTTGAGGAAACTATACAAAGGGTATGTACAGTTTTTAGAAAATGTGTGAGAGAGGGATAGATAAATACTATAGTCAGAGAGAGCAGTCTCTTTGGATATCTGTGGCAGAATGATGAGCATGATGAACGTGAGTAACTGAGTTATGAATGTGAGTTTTGGGAACTAGAGAGTTGTAGACAGGGGTCAATTCCTGTGAGTCCTGTTTAACCATATTAAAGATTTCATTTTTTTTGTACTAGAATGAGTATCCATTGAAAGTCTTTGATCAGTGAAATGTCACAAATAGATTTATCTTTAAAGAGTACTATGAAGAATGTGTTGGGGTGACGACAAGAATGAATTTAAACAAAGTAGTAAGGAAACTACTTCTGTATTCAGGAAAGTGGCAGGGTAGATATAGAATAAGGTGGTGGAAGGATATGGTATTTGGATGGATATAAGGAGTAAGCAAGAGGGAGAAATCAAGTTTCTCTCTTGCATAACTGGATAATAATAGTTACAGTCACTTAAATAAAGGATATAAAATTATTGATTTTTTGGGTAGAAATAATGATCTAAGTTTTATATAGAGAGGGATAGCAATGCCTCTACAAATAGAGATGTCAAATAGGGAAATGGGTCTAAGACTCTGCAACTTCAAGATGAGGTCAAAGTCAAAGGCATCAGTGAGTGAGTCATTACATGTCAGAGGGTAATTGAAGTTATTGTAGTGGATGAGCTTGCCTGGGAAAAAGAGTAGAGTGAACAGAGACTACCACAGAGGGTCAAACATAGAAGAATCCTTTAAAGATTAGATGAAAAAGAGTCTGCAAAGGAGGCTGAGATCTGACCAGAGGTATATAAGGAGAAGAAAGAGACTATCTTGGGATTCTGCCTTTAAGTATCTCACTGGGGTTCAGGAATCAGGCTTCTGATCAGGACTCTGATATTATGAACCCTCTATCCTTCAATTTCCTCATCCATAAAGTAGAGGATAAGAATACTTACTTGCTTATCTCAGGAGCATTTGAAGATCAAATGTCATAAAAACCAAATATAAATTCAAAATGGATTAAAGACCTAAACATGAGACCTGAAACCATAAAATTCCTACAAGAAAACATAGGCAGTTATCTCTTTGACATCAGTCATGGAAACATATTTTTTAGTTCTGTTTCCAACAAGGGAAACAAAAGCAAAATTAAACTATTGAGACTACATTGAAATAAAAAGCTTTTGCACACCAAAGGAAACTATCAGCAAAACAAAAGAACCTACTGAGAAGTTACCAGCAAATGATATATCCAATAAGGAGTTAATATCTCAAATATATAAAGAACTTATACAACTCAACACACACAAAAAATCCAATTAAAAATGAGAAGGCATGAATAGACATTTTTCAAGAATACATACAGATAGCCAAAAGACATGAAAAGATGATCGGCATTACTAATCATCAGGGGAATGCAAATCAAAACCTCAATGAGATACCACTTCACACCTATCAGAATGACTAAAATCAACAACATAATAAATAACAGGTATTAGCAAGGAGGTGTGAAAAAAGGAACCCTTGTGTACTCTTGGTAGGAATACAAACTGGTGCAGGCACTTTGAAAAACAGTATGGTGGCTTTGCAAAAATTTAAAATGGAATTACCATATAATCCAGTAATTCCACTACTAGATATTTATCCAAAGAATATGAAAACACTAATATAAAAATATATTTGCACTATTGTGTTTATTGCAGCATTATTTACAGTAGCCAAGATATGGAAGCAATTCAAGTGTCCATTCATAGGTGAATGAAAAAAGAAAGTATATGTTTGTGTGTGTGTATATACATACACAAGTATGTATGTATAGGAATATTAGTCAGCTATAAAAAAGTCATTTGCAAAAACATGGATGCATCTAGAGGGTATAATGCTAAGTGAAATAAGTCAGAGAAAGACAAATACCATATGTCAGAGAAAGACATATACACACTCCTGTGTGTAATAAGAAACAAAACAAATAGGAGAGAAACAGAAATACTGACTCAACTACAGAGAACAAACTGATGGTTATCAGAGGGGAGGTGAGTGAGGGATGGGCAAAATAGGTGAAAGGGATTAAGAATATTTATCTTGGTGAGCTCTTAGTAATGTACAGATTGTTGAAACACTGTATCGTACATCTTAAACTAATATAACCCTGTATGTTAATTATTCTTAAATTAAAAAAAAAAGAAAGAAAATGATGTCTCAAAAGTCCCTGGGTATAAAAAAAAAAGCCCTAAGACACCTTAAATTATAATTATGCATCACCGTTTTCCCTTTAAAACATTTTATTATCTCCCATTGTATTTCTGAGGATAAATGTACATGAAAATGTGACCCTGACACAAAGTCTTGTACTCAGCATGCTTGTCCCCTCACCTCCTTAGATAGTTTCATTCATCTTTCAGATCTTAGTTCAAGACTCAGTTCTTTAGGAATTCTTGGCCTCAACTTCCAATGTAGCCAGACTCAATTGTTAAAGAACTGAGTTTCTTTGCTTTAGAGGACTTACTTAGCTTTTAATTAAACATAAGTTTATTGTTATTTGCCTGATACCGTGTCCCATACTAAAATACATGCTTCATTTCTTTATGGATCTTTGCTTTATTCTCATTGCTTGGAATAGTATTTGTGAAAGGTAGGTATTTAAAAAATATTACTAGGGGCGCCTGGGTGGCTCAGTGGGTTAAGCCGCTGCCTTCGGCTCAGGTCATGATCTCAGGGTCCTGGGATCGAGTCCCGCATCGGGCTCTCTGCTTAGCAGGGAGCCTGCTTCCCTCTCTCTCTCTCTGCCTGCCTCTCCATCTACTTGTGATTTCTCTCTGTCAAATAAATAAATAAAAATCTTTAAAAAAAATTACTAGAATAAACAATAAATGGATGGAAAAATGTCTTCAAAAGTCAAGAAAGAGGAACTGAAACTAGAAGAATAGTATTTAATCTAGCAACATGGAACTCATGTGAAATTAGGAAGAAGTGGCTCAGGAAAGCATTTGTAATGGAAAAATGAATTGAAGGACATTGAACAACAAGTAGGAGGTGAAAATGCAGTGGTAGAGAACAGACAACTTGTTCAAGATATTTGGCTCTCAAAGAGATGGGATGAAGCAATGGAAGTATTCTTCCAAACCTAGTGCTCATTTCATGATCATTAGATAAGCAGAATCACCATTAGAGGATTACAAAAGAGATTCTCCAAAACCTGAAGATAATTCGGAGGCAGAAGTTAGACATGGGTGACATGGCTTCCCATAGAGACAGCATTGTTTATGGATATATGGGCATTGCTTGTATGAGGAGGGGACCAATACAGAGAATGTAGTGTATCTGTTTTTGATTGATATCTGTCTTTTTCTTGTTAGGATATCATTGAAATGGGCCCTTGAACATGATTCTGTAGTGCAGAGAGGAAAATGTCTCGCAGTTAGCCTGTTGTGGTTAGAGGTCAGTTGATGTCAGAAGGTGCAGGGCTCAGAAGAAGGTATTTTGGTCCTTTAGACTGCTTAGTACAGGTGGAGCAAGTTCTCATATATCACATATCCTATATCCTTGAGGATCCTGTGCATTGCTTTGATCAGGCTGCATTAACACATGGAGGTAGTGTAGTTCCTCTGCAGACTGGATGAACATTCTTACCCTGGGTCTTACTAGCATCTCAGGGACTCCTGCCAGTCAATCTGAGTTGGTTTCTAACTCGATCACCGCAAATTTCCCCTTAAGAAATAATTCCCAAAGGTGATGTCCCATTATACTTTAGAATCCAGGCGATTAAGACATCTTCTTGACTATTTTCCCTGTCTGATACGTAAGAAGTGGAACTGTCAAATTCCTCAAAAAAGGGCTGCTTCTCTATCTCCAGCTTGGCTGAAAGGAAACTTTCAAGTTTTTCTTTAAACTGCTGTCACCTGTTGCCAGACAGTTTACCTCTTAGATGAAATCTCTAAGGCTTGGAGGACCAATTTAATGGTTGGAAACTTCCTTTGCCGAAGAAAAAGATCTTTCACTTTCAGGAGAAGACCCAAGGGAGACAGCCATTGAGGATAAAGTCATTTTTAGGCTCAATGACTTACACTAATTGCTAGGGGCTTTGGTTGTAATATAAAGGAAGGGAGGGGCTTTTTAAAGTGTGAAGCTCCATCTCAATGCTAGTTAGTCTGCTGTAATCAAAATAAAGTCAGTTTTCACATTGACCCAGTTTTCACCCAGTATGTATCTTTGACTAGTAAATTTCTATATCTAAAAGCAACCTTAAACACATGTAGATGTTAAATTGAGAAAACATTGACACAATGCCAAAGTTCCTGATGCAGAGAAAAAGTTCCTGAAAATTCTATGTCCTTAGTTACTTCTTTCTCTTAGCGTCTGACAGATAGTTCTTTAAACCCTCTTTTCTTTTGCTAAAATTCCAGAAAATTCTTCATCTACTCAGGCTGAGTCAAATTCTCTCTTCTTTCCTTCCCCAGCCCCCTTTTGGGCACCAACCCCACCAGTGGCTTTTCATACTTTGCAAAAAAAAAAAAAAAAAAAACCCAAAATGAAGTTGATTGTGTGTCTCTAAAATTTTCAAGTCAATCATCACTCTTACTCAAAACAGTGAAAAACAGAAATTGTGCAGGGATACAGAATTCTCTTTAGTAGACAAAGAGGAGAAGTGTGAATTCTTTATTTTCTTGTCACACAAACTAATCCCCAGATTTCTCATTTCTCCAGCAAATGAATATATTGTGTACCTATTGACTCTGAAGTTGAACTAGCCTCATTTGAATTCAAAGCTACTAATACTGGATATTTGACTTTGGGCAAGTCAGGCAATTTTCTCCTCTCTCGGTGGAGTTATTAATAGCTACCACACAGGGATGTTGAGAGGATTACATGGAAAATATAGGAAAAGGTTCTGTTGTAAATGGCACATTGCAACAAGAGCTGGTTCCCTTTGAATAGGGCTTTCTGCTTATGACAGTTGTAACTGGCACAATGATAATTATTATGAGGATTGATTTTAACACACATTTGTTTGGGCATATAAAGCAAGTTCAAAATTTGTCCAAAGAGATTATTCAACTTTTACATTTGGTCTTGAATTGTATAATGATCATGCTGTAAATATTTTAAAAGCATTTAATATTCAAATACCAAGAAAAAAAAGAACCATGGAAAGAATAGATTTTAAAATAATTTTTGGCACATTGCTTACTGCATGTATTTTATTTTAATAAAATCAAAGTTTAATCTTATATTTAATAAAATATTTTTTGTTTTATAAAAATAATATTATAAAATACTCCAATTCAACTATTTTATATTTAATAAAATATTTATTTTTTATATTTAATAAAATGAAGTGGACTGGGTATTTTAACACCCGCCCCCCCGGAGCCACTCCGGCGCCCCTGAGTATTTTATGAGGTGTTTTCTCTTGTTTCATTACAGTTACTTACATTGAAAAAGAATCTCACTTTGAAAGCTATTTAATATTCTCATGTTATAAAATTTAAAATTACCTCTATTTCTATTGACCTTCATTTGCCCTTGCTTCCTTTTGCAGTTAATTGTAAAAGATGGATTCTCATAAATGTGACATTACCATTAAGATTATTTCAAAACATCTGTATTAGTATTTACCTTTGCTTCAAATGTTAACAGTCAGCTAATTTTGGTGTTTATTCCCAAGCAGAGCAGTTTCAGTAAACTTTGCATTGAGTGTGTTTATGTCTAAAAAACAACATCCTGAATCAATTAAGAAGAGAAGGAATCTTGGGGCGCCTGGGTGGCTCAGTGGGTTAAGGCCTCTGCCTTCAGCTCAGGTCATGATCCCAGGGTCCTGGGATCGAGCCCCACGTGGGGCTCTCTGCTCAGCAGGGAGCGTGCTTCTCTCTCTCTCTCTCTCTCTCTCTCTCTGGCTGCCTCTCTTCCTACTTGTGATCTCTGTCAAATAAATACATAAAATCTTTAAAAATAAAGAAGAGAAGGAATCTTAAGCCTTTGGAAGTCTTTTTACTGAACTGAAGAATTTACTTTCATTAAATCAGTGTTTTACTAGAATAACTAATTGAATGTATAACACAGAAATTCTTTTAAATCAAGATGTTTGTGGTTTTCTCAAAGAATCATAGCTCACGTCTTGGTAATTCTAAATTACATTGGATAATCAATTGGGGTCAGATGGATTGAATCAGTTTAATACATATTTCATTCAATAAGAACCAATTACACTGAGGGAGAAGTCAAGATGGCAGAGAAGTAGCAGGCTGAGACTACTTCAGCTAGCAGGAGATCAGCTAGATAGCTTATCTAAAGATTGCAAACACCTGCAAATCCATCGGCAGATGGAAGAGAAGAACAGCAATTCCAGAAACAGAAAAACAACCACTTTCTGAAAGGTAGGACCGGCGGAGAAGTGAATCCAAAGCGACGGGAAGATAGACCCCAGGGGAGGGGCCGGCTCCCGGCAAGCAGCAGAGTAACAGAGCACAAAATCAGGACTTTTAAAAGTCTGTTCCGCTGAGGGACATCGCTCCAGAGGCTAAACCAGGGCGAAGCCCACGCGGGGTCAGCATGGCCTCAGGTCCCGCAGGGTCACAGAAGGATCGGGGGTGTCTGAGTGTCCCAGAGCTTGCGGGTATTGGAATGGGGAAGCCGGCTACAGAGACAGAGCCGACAGTAAGATCACAGCTCGGGGTTACCTTGAACCTGTCGCAGGCTCGGTGAGCTCGGAGCGTGGCCGGAGGTCAGGCAGACGGGAGTAACTGGGCGCTGTTCTCTGAGGGCGCACTGAAGAGTGGGGCCCCAGGCCCTCGGCTCCTCCGGGCCGGAGACCAGGAGGCCGCCATTTGTGTTCCCGTCCTCCGGAACACTACAGAAAGTGCTCAGGGAACAAAAGCTCCTGAAAGCAAACCCTAGCGGATTACTCACCCCGGCCCCTGGTAAGGGTGGTGCAGTTCTGCCTGGGGCAAAGACACTTGAGAATCACTACAACAGGCCCCTCCCCCAGAAGATCAACAAGAAATCCAGCCAAGACCAAGTTCACCTACCAAGGAGTGCGGTTTTAATACCAAGGAGAGCAGCAGAATTCCAGAGGAGGAGAAAGCAAAGCACGGAACTCATGGCTTTCTCCCTGTGATTTTTTAGTCTTGCAGTTAAAGTAATTTTTTTCTTTTTCATTTTTGTTTCTCTTCGTTTGCTTAAAATTTTTTTAACTTTTACCCTTTTCCTTTTTAACATTTTTTAACTAGTTTATCTAATATATATATTTCTTCTTTTTCTTACCTTTCTTTATTCATTTTCTTTTTTTTTTCATTCTTTTTTTTTTCTTTCTTTTTGAACCTCTTTTTATCCCCTTTCTCCCTCCTCACGAATTGGGATCTCCTCTGATTTGGTTAAAGCATATTTTCCTGGGGTTGTTGCCACCCTTTTGGTATTTTACTTGCTCCTTCATATACTCTTTTCTGGACAAAACGACAAGGCGGAAAAATTCACCACAAAAAAAAGAACAAGAGGCAGTACCGAAGGCTAGGGACCTAATCAATACAGACATTGGTAATATGTCAGATCTAGAGTTCAGAATGATAATTCTCAAGGTTCTAGCTGGGCTTAAAAAAGGCATGGAAGATATTAGAGAAACTTTCTCGGGAGATATAAAAGCCCTTTCTGGAGAATAAAAGAACTAAAATCTAACCAAGTTGAAATAAAAAAAGCTATTAATGAGGTGCAATCAAAAATGGAGTCTCTCACTGCTAGGATAAATGAGGCAGAAGAAAGAATTGGCGATATAGAAGACCAAATGACAGAGAATAAAGAAGCTGAGCAAAAGAGGGACAAACAGTTACTGGACCATGAGGGGAGAATTCGAGACATAAGTGACACCATAAGACGAAACAACATTAGAATAATTGGGATTCCAGAAGAAGAAGAAAGAGAGAGGGGAGCAGAAGGTATACTGGAGAGAATTATTGGGGAGAATTTCCCCAATATGGCAAAGGGAATGAGCATCAAAATTCAGGAGGTTCAGAGAATGCCCCTCAAAATCTATAAGAATAGGCCCACACCCCGTCACTTAATAGTAAAATTTACAAGTCTTAGTGACAAAGAGAAAATCCTGAAAGCAGCCCGGGCAAAGAAGTCTGTAACATACAATGGTAAAAATATTAGATTGGCAGCTGACTTATCCACAGAGACCTGGCAGGCCAGAAAGAGCTGGCATGATATTTTCAGAGCACTAAACGAGAAAAACATGCAGCCAAGAATACTATATCCAGCTAGGCTATCATTGAAAATAGAAGGAGAGATTAAAAGCTTCCAGGACAAACAAAAACTGAAAGAATTTGCAAACACCAAACCAGCTCTACAGGAAATATTGAAAGGGGTCCTCTAAGCAAAGAGAGAGCCTACAAGTGGTAGATCAGTAAGGAACAGAGACCATATACAGTAACAGTCACCTTACAGGCAATACAATGGCACTAAATTCATATCTCTCAATAGTTACCCTGAATGTTAATGGGCTAAATGCCCCAATCAGAAGACACAGGGTATCAGAATGGATAAAAAAACAAAAGCCATCTATATGTTGCCTCCAAGAAACTCATTTTAAGCCCGAAGACACCTCCAGATTTAAAGTGAGGGGGTGGAAAAGAATTTACCAGGCTAATGGACATCAGAAGAAAGCAGGAGTGGCAATCCTTATATCAGATCAATTAGATTTTAAGCCAAAGACTATAATAAGAGATGAGGAAGGACACTATATCATACTCAAAGGGTCTGTCCAACAAGAAGATCTAACAATTTTAAATATCTATGCCGCCAACATGGGAGCAGCCAACTATATAAACCAGTTAATAACAAAATCAAAGAAACACATCAACAATAATACAATAATAGTAGGGGACTTTAACACTCACCTCACTGAAATGGACAGATCAAGCAAAAGATCAGCAAGGAAATAAAGGCCTTAAACGACACACTGGACCAGATGGACATCACAGATATACTCAGAACATTTCATCCCAAAGCAACAGAATATACATTCTTCTCTAGTGCACATGGAACATTCTCCAGAATACATTACACCCTCGGTCCTAAATCAGGACTCAACCGGTATCAGAAGACTGGGATCATTCCCTGCATATTTTCAGACCACAATGCTCTGAAGCTAGAACTCAACCACAAGAGGAAGTTTGGAAAGAACCCAAATACATGGAGACTAAACAACATCCTTCTAAAGAATGAATGGGTCAACCAGGAAATTAAAGAATTGAAAAAAATCATGGAAACAAATGATAATGAAAATACAACAGCTCAAAATCTGTGGTACACAACAAAGGCAGACCTGAGAGGAAAATATATAGCGGTACAAGCCTTTCTCAAGAAACAAGAAAGGTCTCAGGTATACAACTTAACCCTAAACCTAAAGGAGCTGGAGAAAGAACAAGAAAGAAACCCTAAGCCCAGCAGGAGAAGAGAAATCATAAAGATAGAGCAGAAATCAATGAAATAGAAACCAAAAAAACAATAGAGCAAATCAACGAAACTAGGAGCTTGTTCTTTGAAAGAATTGATAAAATTGATAAACCCCTGGCCAGACTTATCAAAAAGAAAAGAGAAAGGACCCAAATAAATAAAATCATGAATGAAAGAGGAGAGATCACAACTAACACCAAAGAAATACAAACTATTATAAGAACACACTATGAGCTACTCTACGCCAACAAATTTGACAATCTGGAAGAAATGGATGCATTCCTCGAAACATATAAACTACCACAACTGAACCAGGAGAAATAGAAAGCCTGAACAGACCCATAACCAGCAAAGAGATTGAAACAGTCATTAAAAATCTCCAAACAAACAAAAGCCCAGAGCCAGACGACTTCCCGGGGGAATTCTACCAAACATTTAAAGAAGAACTAATTCCTATTTTCCTGAAACTGTTCCAAAAAATAGAAATGGAAGGAAAACTTCCAAACTCATTTTATGAGGCCAACATCACCTTGATCCCAAAACCAGACAAGGATCCCATCAAAAAAGAGAGCTATGGACCAATATCCTTGATGAACACAGATGCGAAAATTCACACCAAAATACTAGCCAATAGGATTAAACAGTACATTAAAAGGATTATTCACCACGACCAAGTGGGATTTATTCCAGGGCTGCAAGGTTGGTTCAAAATCCGCAAATCAATCAGTGTGATACAATACATTAATAAAAGAAAGAACAAGAACCATATGATACTCTCAATAGATGCTGAAAAAGCATTTGACAAAGTACAGCATCCCTTCCTGATCAAAACTCTTCAATATGTAGGGATAGAGGCCACATACCTCAATATCATCAAAGCCATCTATGAAAAACCCACCGCAAATATCATTCTAAATGGAGAAAAGCTGAGAGCTTTTCTACTAAGGTCAGGAACACGGCAGGGATGTCCATTATCACCACTTCTATTCAACATAGTACTAGAAGTCCTAGCCTCAGCAATCAGAAAACAAAAGGAAATTAAAGGCATCCAAATAGGCAAAGAAGAATTCAAATTATCACTCTTCGCAGATGATGCGATCCTATATGTGGAAAACCCAAAAGACTCCACTCCAAAACTGCTAGAACTTGTACAGGAATTCAGTAAAGTGTCAGGATATAAAATCAATGCACAGAAATCAGTTGCATTTCTCTACACCAACAGCAAGACAGAAGAAAGAGAAATTAAGGAGTCAATCCCATTTGCAATTGCACCCCAAACCATAAGATACCTAGGAATAAACCTAACTAAAGAGGCACAGAATCTATACTCAGAAAACTATAAAGTACTCATGAAAGAAATTGAGAAAGACACAAAAAAATGGAAAAATGTTCCATGCTCCTGGATTAGAAGAATAAATATTGTGAAAATGTCTATGCTACCTTAAGCAATCTACACATTTAATGCAATTCCTATCAAAGTACCATCCATCTTTTTCAAAGAAATGGAACAAATAATTCTAAAATTTATATGGAACCAGAAAAGACCTCGAATAGCCAAAGGAATTTTGAAAAAGAAAGCCAACGTTGGTGGCATCACAATTCCGGACTTCAAGCTCTATTACAAAGCTGTCATCATCAAGACAGCATGGTACTGGCACAAAAACAGACATATAGATCAATGGAACAGAATAGAGAGCCCAGAAATAGACCCTCAACTCTACAGTCAACTAATCTTCGACAAAGCAGAAAGAATGTCCAATGGAAAAAAGACAGCCTCTTCAATAAATGGTGTTGGGAAAATTGGACAGCCACATGCAGAAAAATGAAATTGGACCATTTCCTTACACCACACACAAAAATAGTCTCAAAATGGATGAAGGACCTCAATGTGCGAAAGGAATCCATCAAAATCCTTGAGGAGAACACAGGCAGCAACCTCTTCGACCTCAGCCACAGCAACATCTTCCTAGGAACATTGCCAAAGGCAAGGGAAGCAAGAACAAAAATGAACTATTGGGATTTCATCAAGATCAAAAGCTTTTGCACAGCAAAGGAAACAGTTAACAAAATCAAAAGACAACTGACAGAATGGGAGAAGATATTTGCAAACGACATATCAGATAAAGGACTAGTGTCCAAATCTATAAAGAACTTAGCAAACTCAACACCCAAAGAACAAATAATCCAATCAAGAAATGGGCAGAGGACATGAACAGACATTTCTGCAAAGAAGACATCCAGATGGCCAACAGACACATGAAAAAGTGCTCCATATCACTTGGCATCAGGGAAATACAAATCAAAACCACAATGAGATATCACCTCACACCAGTCAGAATGGCTAAAATCAACAAGTCAGGAAATGACAGATGCTGGCGAGGATGTGGAGAAAGGGGAACCCTCCTACACTGTTGGTGCGAATGAAAGCTGGTGCAACCACTCTGGAAAACAGCATGGAGGTTCCTCAAAATGTTGAAAATAGAACTGCCCTATGACCCAGCAATTGCACTACTGCATATTTACCCTAAAGATACAAATGTAGTGATCCAAAGGGGCATGTGCACTCAATTGTTTATAGCAGCAATGTCCACAATAGCCAAACTGTGGAAAGAACCTAGAAGTCCATCAACAGATGAATGGAGAAAGAAGATGTGGTATATATACACAGTGGAATACTATGCTGCCATCAAAAGAAATGAAATCTTGCCATTTGCGACAACATGGATGGAACTAGAGCTTATCATGCTTAGCGAAATAAGTCAAGTAGAGAAAGACAACTTTCATATGATCTCCCTGATATGAAGAAGTGGTGATGCAACATGGGGGCTTAAGTGGGTAGGAGAAGAATAAATGAAACAAGATGGGATTGGGAGGGAGTCAAACCATAAGTGACTCTTAATCTCACAAAACAAACTGAGGGTTGCTGGGGGGAGGGAGTTGGGAGAAGGGGGTGGGTTTATGGACATTGGGGAGGGTATGTGCTTTGGTGAGTGCTGTGAAGTGTGTAAACCTGGCAATTCATAGACCTGTACCCCTGGCAATAAAAATATATGTTTATAAAAAAATATATATATATTTATACATATATATATATGTATGTATATATATATATACAAAAAAGAGAACCAATTACACTGGTTCATTCAGAGATTTAGGGAATAAAGTTATTTGTTTATTAAATAAATAGCAAAAATATCTCAGAATAAATACAAGGAAACTGAAAAGTGGTCTCTGGAATTGAAAATCGAAACTCACTAATAACTTCTTCCTTCCTTCCTCCCTCCCTCCCTTCTTCCTTCCTTCTTTCTTTAGTTTCCTCCTTTTTGAATAATGTGAGGGACTAGTGGGAGTGGTTGGCTATCCACAGGAAGTTGAGGATGGGAAAGTAAGAGGAAACATATGCAGGCATCTCCTTGCAAACTGTTCTCAGTGGTAGATTTAGAAAGGCAGACATATACAAGGAAGATTGTATTAGAATGTCTTTTAATACATTTATAGGCTAAAGGGAAGAAAGAAAAATTAATACTGGCTGATTCACACAGGTTAAACATCTGCCTGACATTTGACATATAGCTGGAGATACAATGGACTTAAACCTATTTCCCTTTGATTATAGGACTACATGGTAATCCACACTCCACATACTCCTGTCCTGCCTATAAGTGAAGGAGTAAGGGGAGAGAATAAAGGGAAATTAGAGTAACACCTGCAGAAAAGTCTGGTGCCTGAATCATGTACAGTAGTCCTAAAGGGATATACCTTTCTCAGTAATAGGAAAATGCAACAACAAAAAACTCCACCCACCCCTCCAAAATTGGTAAATCTATAGATAAGATTGAAGAGGAAGCATTTTTTTGGCAGGTACTAGCATAAACACAATATTTGTAAGCCCATACCACTCTTCTTTCAATTTATTCATTATTTACTATTTGTTATCCTCTCTTTCCTACTTCAAAAATGGATTTTAATCAGCTTACAATGAAAGGTACAGTCACAGCATTTGCTTTTGTTCCTGTGACTTAGCCTTCTGAAATTCAGTGGGATTAAGTCACATGTCTTCTATCACTTGAGTCCCACAATCCATTTATCTATTCCTATTCTTTTGCAATACCATTATTGTAACCTTATAGTAACTCTTAAAATTGGGCATTGCAATGTCCCAAGACATCCGTTAAACATATCTTGATTTCGGCTCTGTTCATGATCTAAGGGTGGAGAGATCAAGCCCCGAGTCCAGCCCTGCGCTGGGTGTGGAGCGTGCTTAGGATTCTCTCTCCCTCACCCCTTCCCCTGCACACCACCATCCCCACCTGTGCTCTCTGTCTCTCAAAAGAAGTAAAAAAACAATAACTTGACATTTTGAGTCCCCCAACTTTGTACATCTTTTACTGTATTATATTGGCTATTCTAGGAACTCTTTCTTTTCTTTCTTTCTTTCTTTCTTCCTTCCTTTCTTTCTACTGAACTTTCTTTCTTTCAAATAAAATAAATATTTTATTTACTTATTTGACAGACAGAGATCACAAGTAGGCAGAGAGGCAGGCAGAGAGAGGAGGAAGCAGGATCCCTGATGAACAGAGAGCCCAATGTGGGGCTCGATCCCAAGAACCTGAGATCATGACCTGAGCTGAAGGCAGAGGCCTTAACCCACTGAGCTACCCAGGCACCCCAGAACTTTGTCCTTCTATATAAGCTTTAGAATTCATTTGTTGATATCTATAGAATAACTTCCTTATAGTTTAATGGGATTATGTTGAATATATAGATCAATTTCAGAAAAATTGACATTTTCCAAAAATATTGAGTCTTCAATCTGTGACCACAAAATATCTCTTCATTTATTTATGTTTTCTGGTTTTTTTTTCAGTGTTTCGAGGTTTTCTGCATATAGATTCTGCATGTATTTTGTTAGATTTATACCTAAGTATTTTATTTTTTTGATGTGCTTTATTATATACAATAATTTACAATATATTACTACTATATTGTATAATACAGTAATATACAATATAATAAATATCCATAAGTTGCAGCTTTGATATGCTTGCTTTTTAAAAAAAAGTTCTGGGATGGGTTTTGTTGTTGTTAGAAGGAATGAATTCTGTGGAATATTCTATATAGACAATTATATCATCTGTAACTAGAGACAGTTTTAGTTCTTCGATTTCAATCTGTGTATCTCTTTTTTGTCTTTTTGTATTATTTTTTCCTTGTGTTTTGTTTTTTTACTTCCAGTACAGTGTTTAATGGGAATAGAGAGAAAAAACATTCTTCTCTTGTTCCTGATCTTAGGAAGAAAGTATACTCATAATTTACTATGATGTTAGCTGTAGGTTTTATGTAGATGTTCTTTATCAAATTGAAGAATTTCTCTTGATTCCTGGTTTTTATGTGCGTTTTTATAATGAGTGGATATTAGATTTTGTTAAATGCTTTTCTGAATGGATTGATGTGATTGTATGATTTTTCTGTTTATATTGATGTTATTGATTAATTCTCAAATATTGAGCTAGCCTTTTACCCTTGGAATAAGTTCACTAGGTTATGGTGTATGACACTTTTTCATACATCAACGCATTCAATTTGATGATTTTTTTCTTGAGAATTTTTGTGTCTGTGTTCATGAGAGATATTGATCTGTAGTTTTCTTTTCTTGTAAAGTCTTTATTTGTTTTGGTATTGGGGCAGTGCTATGCTCAGAGAAAGTGTTAGGAAGTGTCCCTTCTACATCTTTTTTTGAAAGAGATTTGAGAGAATTGGTGCCATTTTTTCCTTAAATGTTCTTTAGATTACCAGTGAAATACTCTGGATCTGGTGATTTATTGGTTTGTAAATGTATTGGTTATGATTAACTTCTTCATTAGATATAGAATTTTCAGGTAATTTAGTTTTTTTTGAATGAGTTTTGGTAGTGTGTGTCTTTCTAGGATTTGGTCCATTTTTAAATTTTCACATTTGTGTCCATAGAACTATTCATATTATTCTTTAATGGAATCAGCAGTGACGATTCCTTGCAATTCTCATATTAATAATTTGTGTCTTCTTTCTTTTTTTTTAGTTGGTTAGCCTGACTATAAGTTTATAGATCTTATGGCTCTTTTCAAAGAACTACCTTTAGGTTTTATTTGTTTTCTCTGTTGTTTTCTCATTTTCAGTTTTATGCTTAGTGTTCTAACTTCCCTTTTTTCTCTGTGCTTGCTTTAAACTGATAATCTTTTCCTAGTCTTTTAAAGTGGAAGCTTAAGTTATTGATTTTAAATCTTTCTTTTATATCATATGCAGTAAATGTTATACATGTTCCTCTAGGCACTGCACTGTTTTCACAGCATGAAAGTAATTTTAGAAGGTGTATTTTCATTTTCATTTAGTCGAAAATACGTTTTAATTCCCTCTTGAGACATCTTATTGGATCCATGCGTTATTTAGAAATTTACCATTTAATTTCCAAATATTTGATGATTTTCCAAGTAAGTTGCTGTTACTGATTTCTAATTTAATACCATATGGTTGGAGGATATACTTTGTATTGTCCTTTTAATTTGTTAAGGTTGTTTTATGGCCCAGAATGTGGTCTATTTTGATGACTATTCCATATGAACTTGAGAAGAAGGAATATGCAGCTGTTAATGAAGAGAGTATTCTAAATTAGTTAGACCAAGATGGCTGATATTGCTGTTCAGGTCCATTCTCTCCTCCTTGATTTTCTACTTATTTGGCCTATCAGTTATTGACAAGGAGGATGTTTGAATTACCATCTACAATAGTGGAATTGCCTAATTCTCTTTTCAGTTCTATTAGTTTTGGCTCACATATTTGGATGCTCTATCATTAGGTTCATACCCCTTTAGGATTGTTATGCCTTCTTAGAGAATTAACCCATTTGCCATTGTGTAATGATCCTATTTATTGCTGGTAATTATCTTTGTTCTGAGTTTATTTGATCTGAAACTAATACTGTTCTTCCATTTTTCTTTTGATGAGTCTTAGAATGATTATTTTTATCCCTTCCTTTGCATTTATCCTATCAGAATCTTTATATTTGAATGCTTTTATTTTAGACAAAAATTTTTTTTTCACTCAATATGAAAATGTTTACTCTTTCTTTGGTGTATATAGAACATTTTAATTGAAAGTAATTATTGATATGTTTTGATTAATACTAACCATGTTTGTAAATATTCTTTATTTCTTTCAGAGATTTATTTTTGAAACTTCTTTCATTCATGTATTGTTGATGTATTTCTTTGATTTCTTTGTATTTGATGTATTTCTGTGATTTTGTTATTAATTGGTTACAGAGTTGGCTGCTCCCATGGGGGCATAGATATTTAAAATTGTTAGATCTTCTTGTTGGACAGACACTTTGAGTATGATGTAGTGTCCTTCCTCATCTCTTATTATAGTCTTTGGCTTAAAATATAATTTATCTGATATAATGATTGCCATCCTAGCTTTCTTTTGGTGTCCATTAGCATGGTAAATTGTTTTCCACTCCCTTACCCTACGTCTTTGGGTGTCTTTGGGTCTAAAATGAGTTTCTTGCAGACAACATATTGATGAGGTTTTTGTTTTGTTTTGTGTTTAAATCTGTTCTGATAGCCTGTGTCTTTTGAGTGGGGCATTTAGCCCATTTACATTCAGGGTAACTACTGAAAGATAGGAATTTAGTGCCATTGTATTGCCTGTAATGTGACTGTTAGTGTATATTGTCTTTGTTCCTTTCTGGTCTACTACTTTTAGGTGCTCTATTTGCTTGGAGAACCCCTTTCAGTATTTCCTGTAGGGCTGGTTTGGTGTTTACAAATTCTTTTAATTTTTGTTTGTCCTAGAAGCTTTTAATCTCTACTTTTATTTTCAATGATAGCCTAGCTGGATATAGTATTCTTGGCTGCATATTTTTATCATTGAGGGCTCTGAATATATCATGCCAGTTCTTTCTAGTCTGCCAGGTTTCTGTGGATAAGTCTGCTGCCAATCTAATATTTCTACCGTTGTATGTTACGGATTTCTTTTCCTGAGCTGCTTCCAGGACTTTTTCTTTGTCACTAAGACTAGTACGTTTTACTATTAGATGATGGGGTGTGGACCTATTTTTATTGATTTTGAGAGGGGTTCTCTGTGCCTTCTGGACTTTTGATGCTTGTTCCCTTTGCCATATTAGGGAAATTCTCTATTATAATTTGCTCCTATATACCTTATGCACCTCTCTAGCTTTCTTCTTCTTCTGGAATTCCAATTATTCTAATATTGTTTCATCTTATGGTATCACTTATCTCTTGAATTCGCCTCTCATGGTCCGGTAGTTGTTTATCTCTCTTTTGCTCAGCATCTTTATTCCCCATCATTTTGTCTTCTATATCACTAATTCTCTCTTCTGCTTCATTTATCCTAGCAGTAGGAGCCTCCATTCTTGTTGCATCTCATTAATTCCTTTTCTGATTTCAGCGTGGTTAGATTTTAGTTCTTTTATTTCTCCAGTAAGGGATTATATTCTCCAGACAGGTTTTCTCTAATATCCTTCATGCCTTTTTTTGAGCCCAGCTAGCACCTTGAGAATCATCATTCTGAACTCTAGATCTGACATATTACTATAATGTCTGTATTGATTAGATCACTAACCATCGGTAGTGCCTCTTGGTCTTTTTTTTTTTTTTTTTTTTTTTTTGTGGCGAGTTTTTCCACCTTGTCTTTTTATCCAGATAAGAATATATTAATGAGAGACTAAAATACTAAAAGGTGGCAAAGAACCCAGAAAAATGTATTCTAACCAAATCAGAAGAGATGCAAAACTGGGAGGAGAAGAAAGGGGATAAAAAGAAATTTAAAAAAGAAAAAAATATATATATATTAGATTGGTGAATCGAATAGAGCCATCCACTTGATTTTGGGTTTATTTTAATCTCTTAGAAGAAACTACCAAAAATTTAAAGAAAGAAAAACTTATATATGTATAAAAATAAGGGTAAAATGATGACGGAATGGGATATGACTGTAAATATGAAAATTTTTAAAAAATTCTAAAAAAGGAATTGATAAGTTGGTTGGAAAAAGAAAGAAGGAAAAAAAGGAGAGAATGTTCTCAGGCTGGAAACTATAACAAAGCCCTGTGGTAGATTTAGGGTATATTTTGATCTATTAGCAGAAATTGTATCCCAAAATTTTTTAAAAAAATAAAAAACAAACCCTAGATGCATACAAAAAATTAGGTTAATTACAATGAAGGATAAAATATGACTATAATAATGAAGGTTTAAAAATATATTTTTTAAAAAGTGTTATAAGATAAACTAGTTAAAAATGTTAAAAGAGGAAAGAGGAAATAAAACATTAGAATAAAAAAAATTAAAAAATTTATTTAACTTTGCAAGACTAAAAGATTATGGGGAGAAAGCCATGAATTCCATGCATTTCTTTCCCCTATCTCTGGAGTTCCGCTGTTTTTCTTGATTGGTGAGCTTGGTCTTGGCTGGATGTTCTTGGTGATCTTTTGGGGGAGAGGCCTGTTGTAGTGATTCTCCAGTGTCTTTGCCTGATTTGGAATTGTACCACCCTTGCCAGCGGCCAGGCTAAGAAATCTGCTCAAGTTCGATCTCGGGAGTTTTTGTTCTCTGAACGCTTTCTATAGAGCTCTGAGAATGGGAATAAAAATGGTGGCCTCCCAATCTCCAGCCTGGAGGAGCCGAGGGCTCGGGGCCCCACTCCTCAGTGCACCCTCATAGATAAGGGGTCAGTCACTACTGTCTCCCTGGTCTCCAGCCGTGCTCTGGGCTTGCCCAGCCTGTGACTACACCATATACAAAGCAAACTCAAAATGGATAAAAGACCTCAATGTGCGGCAGGAATCTATCAAAATCCTAGAGGAGAACATAGCAGTAACCTCTTCGACATCAGCCACAGCAACTTCTTTTAAGATATGTCTCCAAAGGCAAAGGAAACAAAAGCAAAAATGAACATTTGGGTCTTCATCAAGATCAAAAGCTTCTGCACAGCAAAGGAAACAGTCAACAAAACAAAGAGGCAACCCATGGAATGGGAGAAGATATTCGCAAATGACACTAGAGACAAAGGGCTGATATCCAAGATATATAACGAACTCCTCAAACTCAACACACACAAAACAGATATCACATAAAAAAATGGGCAGAAGACATGAACAGATACTTCTCTAATGAAGACATACAAATGGGTATTAGACACATGAAAAAATGTTCATCATCATTAGCCATCTGGGAAATTCAAATCAAAACCACATTGAGATACCACCTTACACCAATTAGACTGGCCCAAATTAACAAGACAGTAAACAACGTGTGTTGGAGAGGATGTGGAGAAAGGCGAACCCTCTTACACAGTTGGCAGTAATGCAAGTTGGTGCAGCCACTTTGGAAAACAGTGTGGAGATTCCTTGAAAAACTAAAAATAGAGCTACCCTATGACCCTGCAAATACACTACTGGGTATTTACCCCAAGATACAGATGTAGTGAAAAGAAGGGCTATATGTACCCCAATGTTCTTAGCAGCAATGGCCACAGTTGCCAAACTGGAAAAAGCCAAGATGCCCTTCAACAGACTAAAGGATAAGGAAGATATTCATATATACAATGGAATTTTATGCCTCCGTCAGAAAGCAACTTTTGTGTCAACATGGACAGGACTGTAGGAGATTATGCTGAGTGAAATAAGTCAGGCAGAGAAAGTCAATTATCATATGGTTTCAGTTACTTTTGGAGCATAAGGAATAACATGGAGGACATTAGCAGAAGGAAAGGAAAGTGAATTGGGGTAAATCAGAGGGCAAGACGAATCATGAGAGACTACGGACTCTGAGAAACAAAAGGAGGATTTTGGAAGTGAGGGGGCTGGGGGAATGGGTTAGCCTGGTGGTGGGTATTAAGGAGGGCATATATTGCATGGACCACTGGGTATGGTGCATAAACAATGAATCTTGGAACACTGGTCAAAAAAAAGAAAAGTTGCTAAGTGTAGTTTTTTTTAAAAAGATTTTATTTATTTATTTGACAGAGATCACAAATAGGCAGAGAGGCAGGCAGAGAGAAAGGGGGAAGCAGGCTCCCTGCTGAGCAGAGAGCCCGATGTGGGGCTTGATCCCAGGACCCTGAGATCATGACCTGAGCCGAAGGCAGAGACTTTAACCCACTGAGCCATCCAGGTGCCCCAAGAGTGTAGATTTTAAAAGTTCTCATCACATGCAAACAGACACACAAGATAACTGAGCTGATGGATGTATTAACTAACTTTATGATAATCCTTTCACACTATTCTAATATCAAATTATCCCATTATACTCTTTAAGCTATTCCAATATTCTAGGTCAGTTATATCTCAGAAAGCTAGAAAAAAGGATAAGAAAAATAAAATATTTTATTTTACTTTAATTTATTCCTTTCCCACTGTTCTTTTTTTCATTATCTGTATCTGAGTTTCTGACTTAATTTTCCTTTTCTCTGAATAACTTCTTTGAATAGCTCTTACAAGGCAAGTCTGCTAGTGATAAATTCTCTGCCTTTGTTTGTCTGAGAGTCTTTATTTTTCCTTCACCTTTGGGGATAATTTTGCTCCATACAGAATTATAGATTGATTTTTTTAACACTTGAAATATTTCACTCCACTGTCCCCTTGCTTGCATGTTTTCAGATAAGTCTGTTGTAGTTCTTAAACTTACTTTTCTGTAGGTAATCCCTCACCCCCTACTTCTTTTAAAATGGTTCCTTTGTCTTTGGTGTTATAATGTTTGAGTATGATATATCTAGGGTTTGTTCGTTTTTGTTTGTTTACTTTATGTCTGTTGGGTGTTTGGTTTTCCTGTATCTGTGGTTTGATGTGCATCATTAATTTTAGAAAGCTCTTAGCCATTGCTTTTTCAAATATTTCTGCTTTTTCTGTTTTTTCTTCTCTTACAGTTTTTCTTTTTTTTTATATATATATATTAAAAAAAAATTTTTTTTTATTTGTTTATTTGACAGAGAGAGATCACAAGTAGGCAGAGAGGCAGGCAGAGATAGAGGAGGAAGCAGGCTCCCTGCTGAGCAGAGAGCCCAATGCGGGACTCGATCCCAGGACCCTGAGATCATGACCTGAGCCGAAGGCAGCGGCTTAACCCACTGAGCCACCCAGTCACCCCTCTTAAACGGTTTTTCAAATATTTATATGGTACATTTTTGAAGTTGTCCTCAAAGTTCTTGGATTTTTTTGTTTGTTTGTTTTCACCTTCTATTTCCATTTCAGCTTTGGACATTTCTATTGCTGTATTTTTAAGTTCATGATTCTTTTTTTTTTTCCTATTTTTAAAAAATTTTTAAATATTTTTATAAACATATAATGTATTATTTGCCCCAGTGTACAGGTCTGTGAATCGCCAGTTTTACACACTTCACAGCACTCACCATAGCACATACTCTCCCCAATGTCCATAACCCCACCACCCTCTCCTGAACCCTCTCCCCACAGCCACCCTCAGTTTGTTTTGTGAGATTAAGAGTCTTTCATGGTTTGTCTCCCTCCCAATCCCATCTTGTTTCATTTATTCTTTTCCTACCCCCTAAACCTCCCATGTTGCATCTCCACTTTCGTGTATCAGGGAGATCATATAATAGTTGTCTTTCGCTGATTGACTTATTTCCCTAAGCATAATACCCTCTAGTTCCATCCATGTCGTTGCAAATGGCAAGATTTCATTTCTTTGGCTGCATAGTATTCCATTGTATATATATATACCACATCTTCTTTATCCATTCATCTGTTGATGGACATCTAGGTTCTTTCCATAGTTTGGCTATTGTGGACATTGCTGCTACAAACATTTGGGTGCACGTGCCCCTTTGGATCACTACGTTGTATCTTTAGGGTAAATACCCTGTAGTGCAATTGCTGGGTCATAGGGTAGCTCTATTTTCAACTTTTTGAGGAATCTCCATGCTGTTTTCCAGAGTGGCTGCACCAGCTTGCATTCCCACCAACAGTGTAGGAGGGTTCCCCTTTCTCCACATCCTCGCCAGCATCTGTCATTTCCTGACTTGTTAATTTTAGCCATTCTGACTGGTGTGAGGTGGTATCTCATTATGGTTTTGATTTGTATTTCTCTGATGCCGAGTAATGTGGAAGCTCACTGATTGTTTCCTCAGCCATTTCAAGTTTATTGATGAACCCATTAAAGATTTCTTCACTTGTATATCATGTTTTTAAAATTTTTTCTTGGTTCCATATTTTCTTTTGATTATAAATTCAGATTCCCATACTTCTGCTTACAATATCCATCTGTTATTTTATGTGTGTCTGTTTTTTTTTTTTTTCATTAGAGCCCTTAACATGTTTATCATAGTTATTTTATATTCTTTATGTGATAATTCTCACATCTATGTCATACCTGAATCTGGTCATGATGTTTCCTTTTTTTCCTACAGTCCATCTTTTTTCTCATCTTTTGGTGTGTCTTTTAGTTTTTTGTTGAAGTTTAGACATGTTGTTTTGGGTCGTAGGAGCTGAGATAAATAAACCTCTAGTGTGAAGATTTATGTCAATATGGGTTGGTGTTTGATGGTATTTAAAATTTGGTGTTGTTTTAGGTCCCAGATATTCCAGATGCCTCTAGTGTCCTTGGTTTTGTCTGTTCTTTTGCATCTTTTTCAGCTATAATCCTGTATGACTTTAGTATGGCCTATTGGTATGGTGATTAGGTATGGTGGAAAAGAAGTCCTTAATCATCTTATTCAATGAGTCCATGTTTCTGGTCTGTGACCTTCATATGTTTTCCTTATATACAGTTTCCAGGTAATGATACCTGGCTTGAGAAGCCCACATCATCTTTCTTATACAATGTCTATACAAGTAGTTATGCTGCCTCCAAACTACCCAGTTTATGTCATGTAAAGCAATAATAATAGGTAGCACTTTTTTAACTCTTACTCTGTATCAGGAACTGGTCTTAGAACATTACATGTTTTAACTTATTTGTTCCCCATAAATAACCTATGAAGGGGGTACTGTAATCATCTGCAATTTGTAGTTGAGAATACCAAGAGGATACCAAAAGACAGTTAAGTAATTTACCCTGGATCAGTAGTGAATAATTGGCAGATCAGGAGTTAGTCATTGAGAAGACTACACATTGAGTAATTAGAAATCTGGGTGGCTGGATCATGAAAAAATGAGCCTTTGTTTTGCCAGATAAAAGCATGATTTTAACTTATTATTTTCTCATCCCCTCATGAAAGGGCATGGATAGCACAGTGTTTTTACAACCACTTAGTATATTGTTTACCAGCTATTTGTGTGACTGCTAGCTGACAGCAAGTCAGTCCTTGTTACTTGTGAATGTTTTCTTTTCTTCAGTGATCCCCAAATTTATTGTTCTCCAGTACCAATTATTAAAATATAATCCAGCCTTCACTATTAAAGGAATTAGCTAGATGAATCTGTAAATCTGATGAAATTTTATTTCATTTTCTGTGCAGTCTGGTGGAGGAAATTAAGCATTTAATTCAGTGACTTGTAAGGACATAGTCTGAGCTTCACTGATTTATTTGCTATTTTTCCTTTAGTGTGGACTTTGAAAATGTAGTTATAACTGTTATATTTTCAATAAAATATAACTGTTATATTTCAATAAAATAAAATATAACTGTTATTTTTCAATAAAATAAAATAAATATTTTATTTTATAAAATAAAATAGTTATATTTATATTTTCAACAAAATATAACTGTTAAATTTTCAATAAAATTTTCAATAAAAATAAAACTGAATTTTTGTTATGGAATAGTGGCATATACTTGAGCTAGTTTCTTTTTAAATGTTCCTTATATTTCATATTTAAAGTTACTTATACATTGTACCCCATTTTATGTATTTATTGACATGATCAAATATATTCTACGTTTAGGCTAAAAAGTTGAGACATCTGGCTGCTAGATATTTCATCTTGCTTGTATTTATTGGTCCATATTATATAAATTTCAACATTATGTGGAATATCAATAAGGTAAAAGAACTAAGGGAAAAGACACAAAGGGTGTCTTCTATTAGCTTAAACTGTGAATTTACCAGATAGCTTTACTTTTTTTTTTTAAGCTTCTGAATAAGGCTTAGATAAGAGAATTTATTCCACTAAAAATGTATTTTTATGAATATGGTCAATTTGGTCAAACAGTTGGGCTCCTTGGTCAGCTGACATGAATAAGCAGTCATTTTTAGGTAAATATGATGGTATGTAATATCACAGGGTATCCACTTTTTGCCTCAAACTTTTAAGCTGAATAAATCAAATGCTAGCTAAGCTTGAAATCAAGAATGGAAGCATCCACAGCATTTGAAATGAAGCAGAGAAGCGAATGAAGAAGACTGAATAGACACTAAGCCAAGATGCCCATAGGGAAGTTTGAACCAGATGCTGGCTTTAATTAAAGACCTCTATACTCCTGTTATATGATAATAATCCTGAGCACTGATTTGAGAAGTATACGAAGCAGGAGTTGAGTTGCCACAAGAAGGCCAAGAACCACAAAGGCATGTACTGTGAAATGTAACCCACCAAAAACTCCGTCCCAGCTGTCACAGGGAAATAGCAAAGGAATTTTCTGTTTACCATCTCTTTGAGCTCTATCCTCCCAATTTCATCCTTGTAAGCCTTTGTTCTACTTGAAAGGTGGATAAACTGGGCCTTCTCCTGCTTCAAGGCCTTGGGATCTATTGTTCCCTCCACTTTTGTTCTTCCAGAAGAGCCATTGGTCTCATCACTTTTCTTTGAACAGGTCATTGGTCAAAGATCATTTTGCCAGAGGCCTTTCCTTACTAGTATATATAAAATAGTGTCTGTCCTTCTCTAGCCAAGAACATGGTCTGTCCCCTTTACCCTACTTTAGATTTCATTATAGCATTCATCATCATTTAAAAGATGTTAAATTCATTTGTTTATTATCAGTCTTTCTCTAGTGGAATTATATGCTCTGCTTACAGGGACAAGTTTAACCTCTTAGAACTTAGAAAATCATCTGGCCTGCAGAAGATGCTCAGTAGTAGTTGTTATTAAGAAAATGAGGGAGGGAGGGAGGGATGGGGAGGAAGGAAGAAAATAAAGACATGCCTACAAACAGGTGAGGCAGATAAAACTTTGCCTCTCTAAAAATAAAAGTGACACCAACATCATAGTTTGGAAGTTATTGCTCACTGTCCTCATAACAAGCTTTTCTCATTTAAGAAAAAAGTTGCTGACATTATGAAGTCATCAGTGATATTTTGTGAGGGAGCAGAGATGCGCATTTGATATTATGAAGAACTAAATTTGAATGTGTTGAAATGCCAGTTTAGTAATTGTCTGCGTATTACTTCCCTATAATCTGAGATCTAGTTATGATGGGAACCATTAATTCTTCTCAGTCCTGCTTGTGTATGGGACATTTGTCAAGATTGTGCTACTATGAAGATACCAAAGAATTTATACCCACATTTCTTTCTCAGTTCATAATCTTTCTTCATGTTTTGTATATTCTAGTCATCTTCACCAATAGATACAATGGTTACAAACTTTTGTTCATTATGGGTCTGATGTCAAGTGGATTTTTGAATCAGATGAAAGGGCAAATATGATCTAGTGGCTATGTTCCATTAGCAGAACTCTCCATGTTATATAGGAAAAATACCAACAACATTCTAAATCTTTTATTGCCCTTTCATGTTTTTGATGTGTAACTTTCTGCTACTCATGTTAGAAATGGTTGCTTCCTATCTAAAAGCTTTAATTTCTTACAATATATGTTGTAAACCTTCATCTAAATCTTGAAAGATGTATAATACTGTGACTTCTTTGGATCAATCTTAAAAGAAAATCTAAAAATCACTACTTCTATCACATTACCTCCTGACTTTTAAGCAATATCCATCAGAGTTGCCCTTGGTTATGAATAATGAAATCTACAGGGCAAACATGAATGACAGTAAAGAGAAAACAGGGTCAAAATGGTCAAAGATTTGTCAGATTGAAGGAGAAGATGTTTTAAGAATGGTGAAAAAGAAGTTTCTTTGCGAGACTAAAAATGGAATCTAACATTCTTAAAACATTTTATTTATTAACTCAGTTCAATAAATAAATTTGATTGGATTTGATTCTTTGAGGCAACCTCTCTACATTCCTGTCTTGAATCAAGAAGACTAGCTTAAAGTATAGTGCGGTTCCTTACACATCATTGTGGGTTTTATATTGTTTTAATCATTCATTCTTTCAGTAAGCATTTGTTCTTTGTGACTGCATGCATAAGCATTTAAGTTGTGGGGGGAAATCAGTCCCACTTAGTGAACTGGTTTGGCATACTACTACTGTGATCCATGTTTATCAGCTTGGGGTTTGAACATCTGGGTAGGCTGAGTTAACAACTAGGAAAGTTAAGACATTCCTCTCTCTCTTTGCTCTTCATAATAATTCACAGGAGAATAAGGGAGTCACTTTAGTAATTTTTGTTTATTTGTGTGTGGAAGTAGCAGTTTGGGAATGGTGGATAACTGTGACCATACCTGGATAGTCCCCCAGTGTGAAAGTAGCAGAAAGAGAGCTAGAAGGAAGGCAAAAGAACCCCTGTTTCCCTAACCTCCCAGAAGAGTGTTTGATTGGCTAAAAATTTAACTCATTGACTTTAATTGTAATTCAAGCCAATCTATAAGAACTGTTTACATTTTAATGATGATGGAGCTCTAAAATTAGTATTATTTATAGAAGACATTATAACTATAATTAATACATGTTAAATTACCTCTTTGTTATTATATTAACCAAAAGTCTCACTTGGATGCATTTTTATATTGAGCAACATATGATAGAATGAACCCTTTAAAAGATTCTTTCTGGACATAATTTAATATAGAGTTTTCTGTGAGTCATTAATGATAGTGGTATGATTATAGCACTTATTTTTATATACTTTTTAAACTTAAATTAAGTAGTCTGTTGATACAGAGGAATAAATTATTTATTAATATATAGTAGGATCCAGAGAAAGAAAGGATGAAGAAAAGAAATATTACTTGCTTTTAAAATGAATTATGTTATGGTTTTGATTTTAATGCACTGCTAATTTCTGCAAGAGGAGAATAAAAGCTTAAAATTTAATATCTATGGATACATAATATAGTTGGGTAAATTGTTAGCCATATGATATTGGGAATCTGTGGTTAAGTTGTAACTTGGTTTACTCAATTAGAAGAGAAACTCTCTTTGAAAGAAAAAGGCCTAAAGATTAAATAGAGATTTTGATTAAGCTAGAGATTTGATGATAATTCGACATAATATAAAGATCACAAGGTCAAGTAGAAAGTCATCATTTTTCTAGAATTTCTATAGATTATCTAAATACACAGCCACAAGCAATTTTTCCAGATCTGAGGAGAAAATTTCTGGAATAAAAAGTGAGTCTTTAGATTATATCTGCTTATCCTTCATGGGGGTCATATTTTTTCTAAACTTGGAGAGAAAGTAGAAGTTCACTCTTTCTTGTCCTTTCTGTATTCTCCAGACTAGACTGTCTGTATTTTAGGGGATTCAAAGTCCCTGATATATAGTCCTCTTCTCTCTCTGATGTAAACACAGCAGGACTTGAGCTGGGAAGAAAGTCATTGAAATCCGGCTTATGAAGGTATGAAATATGCATGTCTAAGGGGTAAAACTAAATGGGTTCCAATCTCAAATGGATTGAGAAATGAGGGAGATTCACATGAATCATACATTGAAAGCCTAGGGAGCATCTGTGTAAAGCACTCTGCTTGCACTACCAAGTTTCCTGGCAGGCATGGAGAGTGAGGGGCATTGTTAGTGTAATAGTGCAAGGATGACCAGAAACACCAGGCCAGATACCAAGTCCAGTTCTGTCTGGCACCAGGCTTGAGAACGGTACAGAAATCCCTTCCCAGAGAATAGCTTGAGCTTAAATCATTGTTTCAAGAAAAAGCCTGAAGTGTTCACTGGAACGGGCAGGAAAGGAGAAATTCCTCCTCCCTGACATGCAGCTGTAGCTTCCTAATTGACCAACTACTGTGTGATAGGATGTATTTACCCACAGAGAATAACTGAGATAGAGAAAAAATAAATTCTAGTCCCCTAACCCTCCTTCTCTAGAAGATAGTCAGAGAACCTACTATGAAGATTAAAGTGTACTTTTGCTATTATAGACAAGAAAGATGGAGTGATAGGGTTGGAGCAGTAATTTCTTACTGTAAATCTGAGTCACTGATCAGAATTCACCCAGGTTACAGAGAGCAAGATAATCCATGAAAAATTGTAGAGATGTCAATGACAGGAATTTGATGACAGTGGATTAAAGAAAGTATTCTCTCTCAGATGGAAGAAATTTGGATGCAGATAGTCCATGTCTAGGATGGTGATTCAACAGTGTTATTAGGGTCCTGTCCTGCTTCTGAGTTTAATTTTCTTCATTTTTAGTCTATGGCTTCCATTTCTGAGGTTTTCCTATGGCCCAACATAGTTTCTGATGCTCTAGCCAACATGGGTGGGTTTTGAGTAACATACAGGATGAAGATGGAAAGAGAAGAGGTCAGATACCTCAGGGAAGTCAGTTCCCTTTAAGGAGCGTTCTCAGGATCCCCACTCATGCCATAAGTATGTAAGAACTTAGTAATATGGACACACCCAGTGGGAGGCTAAGAAATTGATTTTGGCTAAAGATCTCTTTTGAACAAAAGGTAGGATTCTTTTGTGAAATAAGGGGTAACTAGTATGTACCTAGAGGCTCTGCACAGAAAGTTAACATGACCACAAGGAATAGAGCAGAGCATCAAGAGGGCATCTATATAAATCAAGGCCAGAAAAATCCTAATTCATTCTTCCTTCTTCCCTTCCCTTTTTCCTTCCTAAGATTTATTTCTTTTTTTCAGAGAAAGAGAGTGTGTGTAAGCAGTGGGAGGGGCAGAGAGAGAGAGAGATAAGCAGACTCCCTGCTGAAGTGAGGAGTCCCTGAGATCAGGACCCGAGCTGAAATCCACAGGGAGATGCTTAGCCAGCTGAGCCACCCACGTGCCCCATTCTGATTCTGTCATGTCAGACATCAAGAATTCTGTATGAGAAAGATAAAATGTAAATAAATAGGGAGGCAACGAACTATCATTAAAAGCCAACTGGGGATTAAAACAGACTTCCTTTCTGGACTTGATGATTTTAGTCTTCCTCCTTAAGGAAAATATATTTTCTACATGGTTAAAAACCAAAGACTTTTGGAAGATTGGCCAGGAAAGAGTGAGAATAAAAGGAAGTTCAGCTACAGGGCTTAAAAAATATTCATTTTTTTTCTATTTCTTTGATACAATAGTCAATGAGTCAATGATATGTCCTGTCAAATCTAGTTATTTAATTATCATGACAATGAGTTTCTTCATATTTTACATGACTGATATCGTTTGAGGAGCTTAATACTGGGTTTAATAATGCTGGTTGCTGAGCCCGTTTTAGACTTGGAGACAGCAGAGCTGTGATTTGATCCAGGACTTGTTAGTGAACAAAGCTTCAAGGTGGCTCCATTGCCATTGCAGAGAGTTTCCCCTTATTGGTTATTGGATTTGGAGGGGTGGGGTGGGGTGGTTATTGAGGAGAGAGAATAGATCATTGTGGTAGAGTAGACACATGAAAAGAGTAGAAAGAAACATTAGAAAATCTGTCTTCATAGGAATACTGTAATTTGTTTTACTCAAAGGAGCATGAACCAGTAATAGCCTGAATAATTTGCAAACCACATACCTTAGTAAACACCTGTTATTCCATTATAATTTTTATTGCTTATGCTTTCTTTTTGCCTAGTGGTCCTCATTTATTCAAAAGCCTTTTTAGTTGGATGAGTTTTAAAGTATTTTATATCAGTGAAGTGGTAAAAAGTAAAAGTTGCCCATTAAAAAAAGTATTTGGTTTGGCTAATTTTCTTGTCTTAAATAATTATTTGTTTTTCTTATTCTTTGCCAACTACTGTTTTGTTTTTTTTGTTGTTGTTTTTTGTTTTTTACTTCTGGGCTTACTGAAGAAAGTCAGTAGTTTTCTGTGATTCCTTGATAGATCTGTTGTAATTATTGGCACATTCAGTCACAGAGAACAGTCATTAATTTCATGTTATCATCATTCCACATATAGTCTATTCTACATTATTTGTTTATTATTTCCCCTGACTTCCTCCCCATATCATATAATATCCTCAGTGGAATGTAAGCCACATGAAGGCAGCAGTTTATATCCTTGCAGTAATTTTCTCTTATGTATTATAATATTTTGTCATTTGGGGAAATAAAGTAAAATATATATCTAAACTGTAGCTTAATTTCATTTTTGCAGTTAACTAAGTAATAATTTTAAAATATTCTTCATAGTGGCCTTATAGGGTTGACTGCTATTTATTTAAATTACTTATCTTTCGTCAAGAGATGATATTTGAAAGGGAAGGGCAGCTTCTTAAGTTAAAATAGTGTTTCCTGTTCAAAAGCATGGGGCTTTATATGGCTGGTTTGCTAAAATAGTTGTTGTGGCTTTTTATTTCATTCCCAGGTTATTGAGTAAATACAAACTAAACTTTCCTATCAATTTATACTTGCCATAATTTCAGAAGGTTATGAGGTTGAAAGCATGAGCTGTATTTCTCTGAGTCCAAAAATATATATTTTTAGTATAAATGGAATAAACAAATTCAGAGTACAGAAGAACTGTTATTAAATGTTCCTATTACTATAGAGTTAAAAAGCTGTTGTAGATTAGCAATGCATGTTATTTTTAAAAAGAACTTTATTCTTAATTAATCAAAGAGATCCATAATTATAAAGTTAATACATTTATAAAATAAGTTGCCTCAGCTTATTGATCAGCTTACATAATCATTTTAGAAATATGTTCACGGGGAAACAATTAGCTCTCCTTACCAAAAATAGATATTCCCTTCTCTTAAAATGTCTTTAGAAGGACATTCCAAATTCTAAATTCTCTATACTTGCTCTTGTCTATATCTCTTAGTTTATTTCTTCCTAACAAGTATATGATTTAGAGAGAATTCATTTCTACAACACTTAAAACTCAATCAAAACATTTTCCTGAGCTATTTAGATAAAGCAAAAAAATATATTTTCAGACTAATGCAAATAATTATTCTAATTTTCACTTCATTTTGTTTATACCTACCCTTTTCATAGACTTTTTTGACTGAATTTGTTTGATTCTACTCCCTGCTGGTTACAGTTGACCCTTGGACAATAAGGGTTTGAACTGCATGTGTCCACTTATATGCCAATTTTTTCACAATACCATACTGTAAATGTATTTTCTTTATGATTTTCTTAGTAAGATTTTTCTCCAGTTTACTTCACTGTAAGAATAGAATATTTAATTCATATAGCATACAAAAAATATGTGTTAATTGGCTGTTTGTTATATATAAAGCTTCTAGTCACCAGTAGGCTATTAGTATTATATACTGGGGGAGTCGGAAGTTGTACATGAATTTTTGACTGTATGCAGGTCATTGCCCTGAATCCCATGTTGTTCTAGGGTCAACTGTATTTTCAATTTTCACAACATTATCCAAGATTTAAGAAAGTATAGGAAGAAAGAGTGTAGGTAATGAGTAAACTGGAGAGTACAGCTAATGAATATGATGACTACATAAATAACTGTCAAAACATGGATAGTGGGGTACCTGGGTGGCTCAGCCATTAAGACTCTGCCTTTGGCTTAGGTCTTGATCCTAAGATCCTGGCATTGAGCCCCATATCGGGCTCCCTGCTCAGCGGGAAGCCTGCTTCTCCCTCTTCCACTCCCCCTGCTTGTGTGCCCTCTTTTCCTGTGTCTGTTTCTGTCAAATAAATAAATAAAATCTTAAAAAAAGAAAAAAGAAATGTGGATATTTCTGAAAATGAAAGGAGGTACTAACCAGGCCAGACACAGGGATAACTATACAAAATAACTGGGCAGAGAGAGACAAATATTCATGCTAGTGATAAATAATTCACCACAAACACAGATACTGTAAATTTATTGCAAAATGTACTAGCTTAAGGTTCTCATATTCTAATGAATATATTTTTACTTTTGGGGGGGGAACTTTTGTCAGTATTTCATTTAGTTGCACTTACTCAGTTCTGGGATGGGAGCTAGGTTGCTGAGGTTCAACACTGAAGGAAACAGACCCTATCAGGTCAGTTTTCTGAGTATTCATCTCAGGCTTTCTTGTTTAATAGTCATATTAACATTTTATGGCATTTCAAATGTTTTAGAATGTAACACACATAAACTGTAACTAAGCTGTCCTATTTAGGTAGAACTTTGTAGTAAAACTGATATTAAAAATAACAGAATTTAAAGGAAAATCAATGCTTTCAAATGCCTGATGTTTTTCAACTAATTCCTTTTAGAGCTTATCTTCAGAGAAGAACTAGTAAAGTGTAGGAACATCTTTAAAGAGAAAACAAGTATAGATGAATAAAGTCGTTAATCTGTGGGAATCTTTGAAAAACAAAATGCTTATCATAACAAGTAGTGAAAGAAAAAAATGTAACTGGACAGTGATAGAAATGTAAGAGACAGAAATTAGAAAACAAAAAACAGTGACAGTATTATAATTAAGTTTCCTTAAAATCAGTTGAAAGAGATTTTTAGAGCATCTGCAACTTCTCTTTCACAGAATCCCTTCATATGATATTCTATCTTCGTGGTGCCTAATGCACACTAAATTGGCAGGAATGATCATTTCCCAAATCTGTGTTTACCATTGGTAATGAGCACATCTATTCAAATTCCCCTTCCATATTTGATCAGTATTATTGGTGTTGCCTCAGTAATAGAAGTTTCTTATAAAACAAACAAACAACAATAACCTTACCAACTGTTGAACTGAGTCAAAAACACAGCAATACCATGTTGTGTTGTGGAGACATCAGTTTTGGTCCCAGATCAGTTACTGATTGGCAGTGGTTACTTATCTAAATAACTTGTCCTCTTTGGACTTAATTATATGTGTGAGCAGATTGGCAAGAGTCTCTAAAATGTCTTCACTTAATATGTTTGATGAGTGTTTTATTTTCATATTGTAATAGAATTTCTCAACTTCGTTCTCTGTTTTGTTATTGCTGTTGTTTAAGGAGGCCAATGTGGGGCAGTCAAGAGTCTGGAGGCCAACCCATTGAGCGACCCTCACGCCCCATTTTTCTCATTATTATGTTTTCCATCTCTGGTTTTCTAATTTTATTTTCTTTTCCTTCAGAGAGAAGGTTTTGAAAGAATAGATTTCATGCATTTTTCCACATCTAAAACTCTGACTTACTAATACCTCAATTCTCTGATATGGCTTTTCTCTTAACATTTATCAGATTAATTATTATTTTTTAGGTCACCAGAGACCTTTGTGTTACTAACCCACAATGAGCATATGAATTCTTATCTCACTTAACCTCTTTGCAGGACATGACCTTTGGGGCACTTTTCTGTATTTTGAAGTTCTCTCTGTCATGGTCTTTCATGATAGCTTCATTTTATTTATTTATTTATTTACTTACTTACTTACTTACTTACTTATTTATTTTTAACTTCCCTAGCGACTCTATCTTTTTTTCTCTACCCTCTTCTTTAATATTGTTATTCCATAAACCCTTGTTCAACTTTTCTTTAACTCTACTTAAAGCTATAAAATTTCATCTATATCCATAAGTTCAATTTCCACTTATTCTTATGTTCATAAATCTCTCTCATAAGACCAAATCTTTTTTCGATTCTGTTTTACCACATATACAGCAGGCATTCATCTGAATATCCAACAGCTATCTCAGATTCAACTAACGTAAACCAAACCAAACCAAACCGCTTTAGCTTTCCAACACAAATATGTTCTTCCCAGAGGATCCCTTATCCCTGCATGTGGTACTAGCTGCCTAATCTTAACCTTCTATCAATTTTATCTACTTAAAAAAAATTCTCAAATTGTTCTTTTCCTTCCATATTCATTATAATAACTATGGGCTAGCCTTATAGTCTTTGTATTTATGTGTTAGTAATACAATAGCGTATTGAGTAGTCTCTTGTTCTTCACCCTCTGTCACCTTCTAAAATGTTGGCATAAGTATAACTCAGTGAAACAGTGAAATTATTTTAGCTCTTGTCTGCTTGGAATCCTTCAGTGTCTTTTCTTGGCCCTTAAGTAAAGCCAGAATTACTCAATGTGGAGTAAGAAAATTTGCAGAATTGGCTCCTGTCCATCTATTCTCATTACCCCACTACATAGCACTCTGTAATTATTTACATATTTATCTTTTCTTTTGAATTATGAGTCCATTGATGATGAGGTCTATGAAATACCTCCTGAGCTCTAACTCCTAGGAATGTGTCCCCCATCTGAAATATGTTCAAGAGGTGTTAATTACTTAATTAAAGGGTAGATTATTAAGGTTAATCAAAGTAAAAAAGGATTAATGCCTTCTCAAAGTTATACAGACTAATACCTCTATGAAAGAATTAGAAACATAAGTTCTAATCTTTAATCTTTTATTAATTAGTTCACCAAATCACATAACTTTCCTGGTCTTCAGTTTCTTACCTAGAAATTGATTTTTGTAGTTAGGTGATTTCTTCAGTCTCTACGAGCTTTGACTTTCTATGCAACCTGTACTGTTCCATGGTCGTAATTTAATGAGACACATTAACTTTTCAGGCCTCTAAGGAACAATTTCCTTAACACTCAAACATAGTGTTTCACCCTAGTTTCTGTTCTCTATCTAAGTATGTTTTGCCCCAGGGAAAACAGGGTCGGAGTGCTGTGATGGCAGAGAATAGTTTCTCATTTCCATTGGTTTTATATAACGGGGAAAAAATGGTGTCATAACTCCGGTGGATTTATTTCCTGCTAACTTTAAAAGCTAAGAAATGCTTGAAAATATATCCTCAATGTCACTGATTAGAACGTCCTGTGGAGACAAATTAATTTTCTCTAAATGACATTTGAAAACTTGCTAAGGGCAAAGAACAGGAGAATATGGCTATCCAGTGAGTCATTTTATAATTTCAGGATGAAGTTGACCACCTTGTATGATAAGTTTTTGTGGAGCAAACAGGACAAGGTGAGTTTTCCCCAGCTATGAGCAAAGTACCTATTACTAATTTAGAGAAGGGAGGGATAACAGTCTGGAAAATTATAGGCACATTTAAATAACTAAATGTGCTATAAAGATATATGCCAAGATTTTGGCGACAAGACTTGGAAGAGTTATGGGTAAATTAATACACAGGGACCAAGCTGGATTTATGAGGCATGAAATAATTACAGACAGTATGAAGAAGAGTTTTATGTTAATGTAAATTGCTAGTGATACTCAGACTCTGGTGTTTGCAAATTCTGTTAATATCCAGGAAGTGTGTAATAGAATGGAATAGAAATTGCTAAAGCTAATATTAAATCATGTAAGTTTGTAAGTCTTGTTTTTTGAAGAAGATACTATTATTATAGCAAAATAGACTGTATATTTATGGTACCAAATGCCCAACATAGAAAATTAAGATAATCAATGGAATGCTGTCTAATTGGAAAGACATAGATGTGTGATTGAGATAACTTTTTTCCCCCTTGTAGATTGGCTACATGTTGAAAGTCATTTTAAAACAGCTTGTGCTTATCTTACTCTTTTTCTTATTTTAATTTTTGTGATTAGAAAATGACTTAAATCATCAGTATGATACATTTTAAATAATACATTCTCAGTCACAGGGATTTGAACTAATTTAGGAGTTGCAAATTTAAAATGCTGATGGTAGTGTATTCTCACCAAGTCTGAAGAATATTTGAGGGAGATGCATGTAATCCTTTTGACTGAAAAAATTAACATTTAAAATTTTATAGAACTAAAACATGTTTCAGAAGTATCTATTACCAGCAGAGTAGTGGTTTAGACACTCAAAAGAGCTCTCCTCCTACAAAACAACCAAAACTTATATCGAAAATGCATTGTTGAGTTTCAAGAAATAAGTGAAATCTTCGAGGGCCCAAACAAGCAAACAGCAAAGCTATATGTTGAAACCGCAGCAAGGGGTTGTCTGGGTGGCTTAGTTGTTAGGCATCTGCTTTGGGCTCAGTTCATGATCCCTGGGTCCTGGAATAGAGCCTTGCATTGGGCTGCCTGCTCAGCAGGAAGCCTGCTTCTCCCTCTCCCATTTCCCCTGCTTGTGTTCTCTCTCTCTCTCTCTCTCTCTCTCGCTGTGTCTCTCTCTGTCGAATATAAATAAAATCTTTAAAATAAACAAACAAACAAACCTACCAACCTTAGCAGGAAGCAGTGATGAATAAGTTTACCTCAGAGCTGAGTTAGTCCAAATTGTAAATACCCATGTTAACCCTGAGATTAAGTGCTGTTAGGAGAGTGTATAACTGTGCAGGAGCCTAACCAGGAGGTTCAAGAGCTCCAAGTAGTTACCAGAACTCTTTGGGTCATAGCAGAAGCACACAGAAACCCTTTATAGTTTAAAGTATCTCACTTTTAGGCCCTTAGAATTCACACAGAGTAAGATCAAGAAAAGAAATGCTCATAATCAGAGATCACAAAATGGAAGGAAAGAAGACGTAGGGGTAAGCATCAGCATAAAAAAGAAACACTTCAAATGCTTTTAAAAAGTGTTTTTAAGAAGTATAATTGATATTCTTAAAAAAGGGGAGAAAATGGAGTTACATAAAATACTCAGTTAAAAGCACAAATGCAGAAAATATGTGGAAGACAAAAGTAGGAAAAAGGCCAAGAAGAAAAAATTAACAAATAATGGTAGATATTAATCCAACTATATCAATAATCACTTTAAATGTTAATGGTCTGTATGCAACAATTAAAAAGATGGGTAGTCAAAGCTGATCAAAGAATAAGATCCCAATATATGTTGTCTACAAGAAACTCAATTTGAATAAAAAGACATATTAGATTAATAGTAAACAGATACTAAAATTTATACAATGCTGACACTAATCAAAAGAGTGAGCATCTTATAATTTCAGCAAGAGCAGATTTCAGAGCAAGAAAAGTTAACAGGGATAGAGAAGGAATTACATAATGATAAAGAGGTCAATACTCCAAGAAGACATAACAATCCTTAATAAATATGTATTTAGCAGTAGTGTATCAAAATATGTGAAGCAAAAACTGTTAGGACTACACAGAGAAGTAGATGAATCTACCATTATAGGTGAAGACTTCAGTACTCCTCCATCAGAAATGGACAGATCCAGGAGAGAGAAAATTAGTATGGACATAATTGAACTCAACGGTGCCATCAATTAACTGGATATAATTGACATCTATTGAGAATACATCACATAACAGCAGAATACACATTTTGTTCATGCTCACATGGGACATTTACCAAGAATGTACCAGAGTACATTCTAGCCCATCAGTCACACTTTAAAAACTTAAAAGATGGGGCTAAAATTTCCAAGCTCCTAATCATAGTTTAGTCCTTCTGGTGACCAGCCCCCACTCAGGACCCACCAACCACTGCCTCATAAGAACAAAAGATACTCTTATCACCCAGTAAATTCCAAGGGAATTTGTTATATCATGCCACCTCTACATATATCCAGTTTCCAAATGTGTGGATTATTGGTGAGATTTATTTTTGGTTTCTTTGTTGAATTTGCCTGATCTTGTGCCAGTATCATACTGTCTAAATTTTAATAACCATTTAATTATTTAATGAAGTAAGTTTTTGTGAACCCCTTACTGGTGCTTCCTCTCAGGGAGTATCCTGTATATTCTGGAATCTTTTTTTTAGGCCTAGTTAGTCTAAGTTAACAATTTACCTTCAACCACATTGTCATCATCATTTGATATTACATTTGACAATTAACAAATACATATTTTGCATCTACCATATGCATATATATGAGCTACGTTAGGGGCTGGAGTCCTGAACTATGTTATTATGGCTTCTAACCTAAGGTGGCTTATAGACTTACTCTGTATTTTGTTTACCATGCTCAAAGATAGTAATCATATTCTTTTTCAAAGGAATGTGGAACTCAGAGTTGAAAAAGAAAATGTGACCATCTTCCCCTTGATGTTAAGAGAGGCAAAATAAGACCAAACCTTAGGAGCTTGCATCTAAACATAACTGACTTCCAGCCAATTTCCAATATGTATTTAGAGTCTGGCACGTCCGAACATCTGTGTACTTTATTCCACATGGGTGAAAATCTGGAAAGATAGTAAAAGTTTGTTAAAGTCAAATTAGAAAATCCAGCCTTCAGAGGAAGCACAGGAGATGCTTCCCCACTGTGCTTGTGAGAAGGCTCTGGTCTTCTAAATGGTCACTACTCTCAGTTCATGGATATGTTATAACTGTTAAAGAAATTAAATCTTTAGCTACCAGGATTATCAACTGCTATAATGCAGCTAGTATGTGCATTGTTCGTGATGGCAGGGAGGATTTTAATTAAGCAAAGTCAGACTTTGAGGATTAAATCAATTGTCAGTTACCTTCCAAAAAGACAACTAGCCAACTGAGAACAAACTTTCATAAATAAGTGGGTTAAAGAAGATGTCTAAGAAATTGTTTCTTCTGAAGCCAGGGAACAAATGGAAGACCATGGGGAGGAAGAGGAACAATAGAAAGAAGTAACAAACCAGAATGCTCACATTTTCACTTAACCTGTCCCATTCCCACTGCTTGAACTTAGGCTGTGATGTTACAATGTGTCTGTTCTCAAAGAATTTTGCCAGTCAGGAAGAGTGATGAAACCAGAGAGCCCATAAAACTGGAAAAGTGCAGATGAGATAGCAAAAGCTTGTCAAGAGTCAGAAGCTTGTGTAAAAAATGTTTTTAGAAGCATATAGCAACAAAGGATACTAAATTCCAATTGAGGAAGGTATTACAGGCCATAGAGTGCTATATAATTCTGTGTGTATTCCAAACAAATGAAAATAAGGAGTCAGGGACGTTATAGGAATTAATTTTGTGTTGAAATGGGGGTAAGGCAGCAATTTACTGGGCAATTGCTGGTGCCTGTGCTAGAACAACTTTGTGAAATCTCAGGTTTCTTTTCCATTTGCATGCAGGGAATAGGCCCATCAGAAGACCTGGGTCCAAAAGCCCATTGCTTATCCAAACTCTCCATATGTGCTGGAAGCATCATACTTTTCTAAAACCCCTAAAGGGGGGTGAACAAAGCAGCAGAGAAAAGCCATTTTAGTACTCCTCTAGTTGAGAACAAACTTCTTTCCTAACACTAAGAATTATTAGACTTATGTAAAATGAATATCTATTAGATTGCTTTATAATAATGTTCCTTCTCTAAGCTCTTAAGTGTACACAAAAGGTCCTAGATGTCATGGAAATTTGTGTTCTAGTTTTAAAAAAATATGGATTTTTCCCTCTTTTTTTCTCTTTCCTATTCTTTCCTTCTGTCCTTTTTGCAGGGGGAGGGGCTCTTTTCTCTGTCAGAGAGGTTCAGAGCACAAGTGAAGTACAAAAGGAGGCAAAGGACTCAGGTGGGAGAAATGATGCGTAGCAATAGACCACATATTTGAGTCTGTAATATGTTTTCCCTTTGTCTTCTAAATCTTGAATACAATTCCAGTGTGGAAAAAAAAAATGCTTCACTGCTTGCATACCGGACTTCTCTTCCTCTCTTTTATTTATTATTTTCTTTTTTTTTAAGATTTTATTTATTTGACAGAGAGAGACACAGCAAGAGGGAACACAAGTAGGGGGGAGTGGAGAGGGAGAAGCAGGCTTCCTGCTGAGCAGGGAGCCTGATGTAGGGCTCAATCCCAGGGCCCTGAGATCATAACCTAAGCTGAAGGCAGATGCTTAACAGACTGAGCCACCCAGGCACTCCTCTTGTGTTTATTATTTTCTAAATGACTGTCTTTGAGGGAATTTTAAGTGGGTAGCTTTATAGAATTTGTATTGCCTTATTTATGGAAGAATTAATCAAATGTGCTTATCATTATAATTGTCCATAAGGCCAACTTTGACCACATTGATTACATAGTTAAGGTAATGCTGAATTTCTTATTCAAATACTGATTGTTATTTTCTACTATTTCTAATATTTCCATTATTATTTTTAAGTCAGGTGCTCTGTTGTTGAACTGTTTATGGAACAGAATGGTAGTTAATGTACATGGCATTTCCCCAAACCAATTCCATTTGCCTCAGAACAATCAAAATATCCAGAAAATCACCTCACTTTTACTAATCCATCTGGTTTTCTCTAATAAATTCTGTGTACTATTTGTCTAAACTAATGAAAGTATATTTTGTGTGTGAAAAAATAATTCAGCACCATATGTTCATTTATATGATGGCTATAAAAGGTCTGAAATGTTTCCTTTATTATAAAGTATTTTTAAAGTTTTCAGATACTTCAAATATCTAATATTTTTTTAAAAAACCCAGTTGTTCAAATAACATTTTAGTATATAGTTCAATGTATATAGCTGCTTTCCTTAGCCTTGAAAATACAATTTTTAAATGACTCATTCTCATAGAAATTTACACAGAATATGTAACCCTTACAAGCTAAAAAAATAAGAAATTGCCACAAAAAGGCTAATGAGTTATAGCATAAAATGTCATTTTTAAATTTTATGACAGTTTAGCACATTAGAAGGACAAAAATCAGTGACACATTGTCCTATGCTGAAAAACACCTTGATTTAATCAAGACACTATGTAGTCTTTTATAATTCAAAATAATTGTACTGTCTGTGAAATCAGACATTCAGATATGTAAGCTACCATTTTAATAAGAAATGAATTAAAGATTAGAGAAACATTGCATTTACTTTCTTATTTTCTCTTACAAGCAAATATAACTTTCTGACACAAAGACATTACTTTCTATTTATTCTTTAAAGTTATATTTATAGAATTGATGTATATTCTCATCATTAATGAAATGCCTGTCAAAATGTATAACAACAGAGAAGTGTAACAATTATAGATTCAAGGATAACTTATCCTTGAAATTCAGGCTTTTACTTTCTTTCATTGAATGGGAATTTAAAATGGTCTGTGTGGGAAATTATTTTGATTAGTCCTATCATCACTGATTATTTAAGGAGTAGTCATTGCCTTATTTTAGATCAGAAAAATAACATTTTTTTCTCTGTTTTTCCTTCCATCCTGAAAGCAAATGAATTTTAGGATTCAAAACATCTTAGCTAGCCAGTTTAACCACATTAACTAACTGTATGCTCACAAGTAAAAATCATGGGTAAATTTTGCAAGAGGTAATTTTATATATATATATTGAAAGACCAAAGAAATTGGTGTCAATAAACATGAGTTTGAATTCCAATTTTGCCACATTCCAGCATTTTGAGAACAGCAAATCATTTTCTGAATCTCTCTTTCTAAAAAAAATCTGAAAAAGAAAGATAATAATCTTATTTAAATGTATTTTTCTAAGAAACAAGTAAAATTATGTAGATGCACATATTAATGAACTGTAAAATGCCATACACATCTCTGTAAATATGTAGAATCAGAGATAAAACAGTCCTTGGTAATGTAAATTGGTGCAGTCACTATGGAAAACAGTATGGAAGGTCCTCAAAATATTAGAAATAGAACTAACATATAAGCCAGTGATTCCATTCTTGGGCATACATCTGAAGGAAATGAAATCATTATCTTAAAGAAATATCAACACCCTCATTTTCTTTGCAGCATTATTTACAATAGCCAAAAATGTGGAAACAACCTAAGTGTCTACTGATGGATGGATAAAGAAAATTTGGTACACACACACACACACACACACACACACACATATTCTTTAGTCATAAAAAGAAGGAAATCCTGCCATTTGCAACAGTATGGTTGGACTTTGATGGCATTATACTAAGTGAAAAAGGTCAGAGTAGAACAAATAATTTATGATCTCGTTTATATGTAGAACCTGGAAAAAAAAAAAAACCACAAACCCCAAATTCATAGAAACAGAACATATCACTGGTTACCAGAGGTGAGGGGTATAGATGGCCAAAAAAAAGTAAGATAAAGAGGGCGTAATTTTTTAGAAATTAGGCAAATTAGGGCACCTGGGTGGCTCAGTCAGTTAAACATCTGCCTTTGGGTCAGGTCATCATCCTGGGGTTCTGGGATCAAGCCCCATGTGGTCCAGCTCCCTGCTCACCAGGGAGTCTGTTTCTCCTTCTTCCTCTGCCTCTCACTCCCTGGCTTGTGTTCTCTCTTTCAAATAAATAAATGAAATCTTAAAAAAAAAAAATTAGACAAATTTACTCAGAGCTAAATCAAAAAATCAACATAGCATAGCATAACTAAGCACAATCTTCAAAAATATAGAATGATTCCCATTAGACATTATAGGAATTAAACTGAAATAATATGATAAAACAGTTCAAAAATAGAACAGTGGTTAAAAGCCAGCTAATTCATAAAGTTTGCTGGTAGCAAGACACTTAGGAAATTCAGTTTTCAACTCTTCGAATTCTCATTTAACTCCAGCTTGATGGTTTACTATGACCTTTAAATTCAATTAGTATTTTAATTAAAATTCATTTTACTTTCATTTAATATACCATTGGAACCCTGTTTTCTCTTTCAAATCTCCAGGGATTTGGGGCGGGGGGAGGGCTATTTCAAATATTTGTCTATAACTCAGTTCTTACATCAATCTCCATTTTGTCTCCTGCTGAACTATCGCGCTTCTCTACCCCTACTAGGCTATTATTAAGTTCCTTCACTTTCCCACAGACCCACCCAAATAAGAATAAGTGCATAACAGTATCAAATAGTGAGGTTCCAAAGATTGTGTGTGGGTAGCAATTACAGCATAGCACAGCACAGTGTAGAAGTTGAAATCACTCAGCAGCTGTATCTAATCACTGGATTTCAAGTTCACTTCTCCTTGATGAGCCTCTCGGCTTTGTAGCCTTCTTATTCCTGTTCATTCTGGTGGTGTCTCCCTAAATCAAAAATCGCCTCTTTCTCTATGGTGGAGAACAATTCAGTACCCTCCAGATTAACTGCATGTCTCCTTCGCATTGACAAAATTTGTTAGAGTGATTTCTTGAAGGGCCAAGGAGCACTTTCCAGAATTCCGTACTTGATAATTGTGTTGTTTCCTAGGGCTGCCTTTACAAGGGTACCAAAAATGAAAAATCATGAGGCTTAAAACAACTTCTTTCATAGTTCCGGAGGCTTGAAGTTAAGAACTAAGATGGTGGCAGCATTGATTCTTCCATGAATTTCTGAGAGAGAATCTGTTGTTTGCCCCTCTCCTGGCTTCTGATAGTTTCTAGCAATCTTTGGTGTTCCTTGGCTAGGGATGTGTCACTTCATTCGTGGCCTTACTTTCCACAGTACTTTCTTCCACCTGTGTCTGTGTTTAAATTTCCCTTTTCTTCTAAGGACATCAGTCATTGGATTTCAGGTAGCCCTAATCCAGTATGACCCCACCTTAACTTGATTATATCTGTAAAGTCTCTATTTCACAAGAAGGTCATCTTCACAGATTTAGAAATTTTGACTTCAATATATTTTATTGAGAGACACAATTAAATCCATAACACAGAGCAAATGGCTTAAGCAGAAGACTTAAAACTATACTTTTCTCTTGTTCGAGTCTACCCCAAGTTTTGTCAAAGCTGCTCTTCTCTAATATGAAATATCCCACCTTGCTGTGTGCTCAGTATTTTTTACTTTATTTTATTTATTTATTTGTCTGAGAGAGAGAGAAGCAGCAGTAGAGGAAGAGGAAGAAGCAGATTCCCCATTGAGCAGGGAGCCTGAGGTGAGGCTTGATCCAGGACCCTGAGATCATAACTTGAGCCAAAGATAGTTAATGGATTGAGCGACCAAGGGTCACAGTGCTCAATATTTTTATGTTTTGTTGGGTGGCAAAATATGCCACCCCAAAATACACTATTTTGGCTTAAAGCTTATTTTGAGCTAAAAGAAAGTGAGAAAAAACAGGTTTAAGAAAAGCTATCTGCACTTCCCTATTTGTCTTAAAACGGGACACAAATTTACAAAGGTGCCCTCTTTTCTACCAGGAAGGTAGAAAAAAGTTAATCACTATAGGCAACTTAAGACCTTTGTCAACTTAGAGAAAGTATCAGAGGAATTTATAAAACAAACATTACTAGCTAGCCTTATCTGCCATTAATTTCCCATATATTTGCTTTCCCACAATTTTGCCAGACCTGGAGACCGACCAAGAGTCCTTTGTCCCACCACTTGTATAAAGTATATTTTTCCTTTGCTAAGATGCTTTCTAAGTCCAAGTTCTAACCAAACCTCTGACTTATTTATCTTGTGTACTTCCATGTGTTAGTTACATGCCCAATACATATTAATAAATATCTGTTTGTTTTTCCTTTGTTAATCTATCTTAGGTCCATCTAATTTATAGGTCCACAGCTGGAGAACCTATGATAGTTAGAGAAAGAGATTTTTCTCCCCCTATAACTGCTCTAAATATACTTGAGCTTTGTTATGGGATGCACATAAATTTCTTGGAAATAGAGTAATCCTGTCAGTTCTTCCTTTTAGGATTTGCTAGGTGGGAACAGAGCAGTGCTCAATTTTGGACTAATTATTTCTTCACAACAAGGCAAGACTCTTCTGAATACTTTACCCAGTGCCCCATGAATCATGTTGAAGTTTTCCAGTTTGGTCAGTGGAAATGAGCACTATCTCCTGCCTTGTGTGAGTTCTAGTGCTATTGGCTCTAGGCTTCTGGGTGATTCTTTCCCTAACTTTGACTAGCTTCGTCTCACACAGGCGTTGATCAGTGCTGCCGGCGCCTATCTGCAGACTTCCAGGTTTCTCTGTCCCGGCAGCTCTCTTTTTGCCAGTACTCTGTCCTGTGAACTCTGCCTACTTTGGTCTCCCAGTCTGTCACTTCCATCTTCTGAAATTAGGGAATCTGTCGAGCTCTGGTTCAGTGTGCCCCCATGTGCTGGAGCCTTGTGTGGTTTTACCACAGTTATTCAACCATTCTCGCATGTATGAGCATTAGATTGTAGTAAACAGTGCTGCAATAAATAACCTTGTGCTTATTTTCATAATACTAGAGGTGAATTTAACAATAAGATTTCTAGGAGTGCCATTGATCAATGAAAAAGTAAATGTATGAGAAAATTTATTGTGTGTTGCCAAAATATTTCCTTGGAAAGGTTGTATTGCTTTCCAGTGGCATTAGTGACAAATGAATATGCCTGTTTCCCCTCAAGCACATGAACAGAAAGTACTGTCATGTTTTAAAATTATTTTTAGTCTGAAAGTTCAGAAATTATATTTCAATATTGTTTTAATTTGCATTCTCTACTTTCAAGAGAGTTTGAACATATTTTCATACGTTTAAGGGCCATTTTTATGTCTTTTTTGGGTTACTTTTCTATTTGTACTTTTTCCTAATTTTTATTAGTTTTTTTGACCTTTATCCTTGACTTAAAGAGTTTTTTATATAGGAGAATACTAACTCTTTGTTTATGTTTTATGTTGTAAAATTCCTCCCCAGTTTTTCCAGTTTTTATATTTTGCTTATATCATTTAATGTATTTCTAATTATTTACATAGTCAAATTTATCAGTCTTTTCATTTCTTACATCTTGATGTTATGTCATAGGTGAGTAACCATTCCCTATACCGAAGTTAAAGAGGAAAACATTCATGTTTTCTCCTGGTACTCATGTAGTTCTATTTTCATTCTTTTTACATTTAGATCCTTAATCTTTTTTAGAGTTTATTATTATTTTTAAAAAATATTTTATTTATTTATTTGACAGTGAGAGAGGGAACACAAGCGAGATTGCGGGGGAGAGGGAGAAGCAGGTTTCCTGCTGAGCAGGGAGCTGGATGCAAGGAGCTGGGTGCAAGGCTGGATCCCAGGACCTTGAGGTCATGACCTGAGCCAAAGGCAGACACTTTAATGACTGAGCCACCAAGACGCCCCTTTAGAATTTATTATTAAGATACAATTCTAATATTACTTTTTTCTAAATTACTATCCTGTTGCCAGAACACCATTTATTTAAAAATTCATCCCCAAGTAGTGATTTAAGGTGCCTTCTTTGCATTAAACAAGTTGCCACATTTATTTTTGCGTAATTTTCTCTGTCCAAAGTATCAGGGATTCCCCTACCCATTGGTCCAAATTTAATTAGGTGTCTTTCAAGAATGTTTTAAAATTTACTCATAAGGTTTGTATGGTTCTCCTGAAATTTATTTCTAAGTATTGATTTTTGTATTGTTATTAAAAGGGGTTTCTTTACCATTATGTCGTGTTTCTTGTTTGTGTTCAAAAAGAATGTTTTTGTCCTTTGTGTTTATTATTTATACTGGTATTTCTTTAATTTTAATTACCTCTTGAATACATTTCTCATTGATTCTCTGGGATTTTTTCAGTTATGCTATCATATCATCTACAAACAGATTGTTTTACTTCCTTTTTAGTTATTCTTTGGCTCTAATTGATTTTTTTTTAAAGATTTTATTTATTTATTTGACAGAGAGAGATCACAAGTAGGCAGAGAGGCAGGCAGAGAGAGAGAGAGAGAGAGAGGAGGAAGCAAGCTCCCTGCTGAGCAGAGAGCCTGATGCGGGACTCGATCCCAGGACCCTGAGATCATGACCTGAGCCGAAGGCAGCGGCTTCGGAGCCACCCAGGTGCCCATCTAATTGATTTTTATTGTCTAATTGTATTGGCTGATAGTTTTAATACAATATACAACATTTGTGTATTAGTCATCAGTCTTTACCCTACACATCTGTTTTATATGTACATTTACATATTTTAACATGCTTATTTCTTTTCCTGAAATTTTCTATTCATCATTTGGTTGAATGAAACTCATCCTCTAGTATAGAGGTTGAAAAATTATTGCCCATTGACCCAAGCCAGTTCTACCTCCTGGTTTTATAAAGAGTCATGAGAACATAGCCACACCTGTTTATTTATCTTTTGACTACTTATATTTTGGCTGCTTTCATACTACAGTGGCATAGTAATTACAACAAAGAAAATATGGCCATCGTATCCTAAAATATTTACACCTTGGCCTCTTATTAAAAAGGGCATATACCTAAGCATCAAATTTCTGGGTCCTAGGTTAGTTTATCTCCAACTATATACTAGGTAAAGTTGAATCAAAGAATTCCTTTTAGAATTTTCCTTTAGTCTAAGAGTTTCTATTCCTTGAAATTTTGACAAGAAGTTATTTATATAAAAATATAAATCTAGTAGTTATCAACTAGAGGTTTGACTACTAATATCATCTCTTTTATCTATTTTGGTTCTTTCATTCTTATTAAATCAATTTTTGTAATTTCTATTTCTATAAAAATTTTCCTTTTTGATTTTAAGGATGAAGTTAGTAACTTTATTAAAATACTATTTTAATTCTAAGCCAGTACTATATCTGTAAGTATAGGACCTTTTTCATTGCTATTATTCCATATTTTTTTCTTCCTTTCTTTCATCCATTATGTTTATCTACCAAAGTAGTATCTTCAAAGGATTATTTTTCAGTGTATGTTCTCTGTAAAGTTTCTTGCTTTTCCTTACATTAATTATTTTGTTCTTACCCTTTTATGTCTTCTACTTCCTATGGGTTTACTCTCATTTTAATTATATTTATTTTTGCAAGTTAGATACTGGGATAATTCCATTTTCTTATTTCCTAGTATGATTGTTTACTGATGATCATTTTCCTGTAAGAAATATTTACTATGCATCAGTCAACTTTTATATGTAATGCTTTTATTATTGTTCTATAATAAATATGTCTAAATTCCATAAACATTTTCCTGGGATGTGTAATTATTTATAATATTTTTCAAAAGTTTTTATAACATTTTTCTTTTGTTCTTTACTTAGATATTTCCAGCTTTGGTGATTTTGGTTAAGGAATAAGATCTGTGTAGCTTTTTTTTTTTAAGTATTTTGGTTAATTATTTATAGTTATTGTTTATACACGTTCTTTGTGTTTTTGAAGTGACATGTAATCTTCTATTATAGTTTTTCAGTCAACATTTGGTCAATACCAGTGTAATGCAAATAAATGAATGCACAAACAGGTTATGATAGAAATAAAAATTTCAGGTCTAACATTGTCAATCATTAATAGTTGTCATCTCCCATTTATACATTTTCTCTTATTTTTAGTTTTATATTTTGTTTGGTTTGAATTTTCAGTTTGATATACTGAGAGTGAGAGGTCTATTATCAAAGTAGAGATATTATTTAGGCAGGCAAGCTTTGTACAAAAAGGAAATTCTGAGAGAAATATTAAGTTAAAATATGAAATTAAGCATAATTAGTCTATAAGTAGCGAGACTCAATGAGATCATATTTAGCTTAAAGAAAGTCTTTAGTCAACATTTGTTAATTAATTTAGTAATTAGGGGACATTTCAGATAGAAAAGAGAAAATAAAACAACTATAGAATCCAGAGGTTAGGTAGAGAAAGAGAAGGCCAAACAGAAAAGAAAGGAGTAATGGGCCAGAAGAACAATATTAGGAGAGAAGATAATTTTATGCGAGCCAAAAAAGGAAAGGGTTTCTAGAATATTTGTTTCCTAAATTATAGAATTCTTCTACGATGTCAAATAAGACAAAAATATACAGAAATACCTATTAATGAGTTTTGATTGTTTCATCCATCTGCTCTAGGCAGTACAACTTTATGTGCAATGATTAGCTAGATCTAAACAGGTTAAATTTGAGTTTCCAACTAAAAGAGCTTTTTCTAAGCACCTCAGATTACTACTTAATATGAAAAGGAAAATAGGTTGTCTGAAATATCATCATCTACAACATCAGTAATCAAACTTCAGAGCAGTAACTTCAGGGCAGTGGGAAGATTTAATCTTCCATGAAATACAGTGCTAAATAAAGAAACCTAGTGACCATTTGCAAATAAAGACATTCATCAAGTATAGATGGGATGAATGTCAGGAAATTGAACACCCATTTGGTACATATGCGCTATATAATTTAAAAAGAAAATTAACTGCTGCTGGAAATGCCATATTTGAGAAATGTTTTTAAAATTCTACAAAGACAGATTTAGGAGAAGAAACAAAAAGTCATCTTAAATATTTCGAAAATTGTATATTTCTAAAAATGTATTATATGGGAAGCTTTTTGAGAACGTGTGTGTGTGTGTGTGTGTGTGTGTGTGTGTGTGACAGAGAATGTATTTTCATAGTCATATTTTTATACTGGAGTACTTAACTCACATTTTAAAGTGTTAGAGAATTTATATAAACCTAATGTTTCTGAGAGCAGTAGGAATTTGAAAAAGATGTTGAAACAATAAAGAAATTGGATAGGTTCTTGATAGTTCAGGAAGAATTATGGTCTCAGCGTTTCAGGAACATAGATTGTTCATTAAGTTATCTTCATGTGTTTTTTTGTTTGTTTGTTTAATGCTAAAATCAAAACAAATCAAAAACAGTTTCAGAAATAAGTTTAAGAACTTTCATAATCTTTTGTTAATACCTGCTATCTCTCTGTATAAATTGGCATATTTTTTTATCAGATTGAATTACTGATGAAAAAGTATTTTCTTCGTAAGAATTGAGCTTCAGTGGGCTAAATTTCTAAAATAGACATTAAGGGGCGCCTGGGTGGCTCAGATGGTTACTAAGCATCTTCCTTTGGCTCAGGTCATGATCCTGGGGTCCTGTGATCAAGTCCTTCATTGGCCTCCCTGCTCAGCAGGGAGCCTGCTTCTCTTTCTGCCTCTGCCTCTCTCTCCCTGTCTCTCATAAATAAATAAATTTTAAAAAATCTTTAAAAGAAAATTAAGTAGACATTAAAATATTTTTCACTAAAGAAAAGATACTAGTAAAAATTCAATTTCGTATTTAATTATCTTAATAGTTCAGTCTTTGAACAAATGAGGCCAAGTCTGTTATTAATTTGAAATACGATTCAAATAATTTGTAGCATAATTCTTATGGATGGTAAAACTTGAATGATTATATTTGACCTTGTAATCAAGCCATACATCCAATTTTGTTTATTTTTTGTTAATATCATTTTTATTAGTGACTTTGACTTTTGTACTTGATTTATGTTTAATCTACTTCTAGTCTTATAGAACTTATCATAGATATGAGAAAAAAGGCTTAATCAGGATATTTCCAATGTGTTTACAACTATTTTTATCAACAGGTAGTACATGCAGTCTTCTTGCATGTTATTAGATACTGCTATGGTGTTTTTCAACTTTGTGTGTGTGTTTATATATATTATTAACAGTTTGTGAGAGTGATCTTTACTCCATATCTTCACCAAAAATTGGCATTGTTAAACTTTTTTACTTACTGGTTCTTTACTTACCTGGGAAACGCCTGTATATATTTTTTCTATTGAGTTGCATATATTTCTCATAGTTATTAATAAAAACCACTTATGTAATTTGGATAGAAATTGTTTTTTATTTTTGTTATACATATTTTCTCATATTTGAGGGTCTTTCATTAAACAGAAATTCTTAATTTTAATGTAATCAGATTTTTCAACTTTTAAAATTATGTATACATTTGGGGGATTTAGGAAATATTTCACTACTTCTAGATAAATAAGGTGTGGCTGATACTTATTTCTAAAGCCTTTAAGAGTTCTTCACATTTTTTATTTTAGTACATGTAGAATAAAATTTTGCATACAAAAAGCATTAGTTATTTTTTAGTAATTGATTTCTAAATTCACTGCATTGGTCAAAGATTTCATAATCTATAAAATATCCGTTTTTGAAACTTTGTTAGGTTAATTTTTTTTTCCTGAAAGGTTTTTATTTATTTGACAGATAAAGATCACAAGTAGGCAGAGAGACAGGCAGAGAGAGAGAGAGAGAGAGAGAGAAGCAGGCTCCCCACTGAGCAGAGAGCCCGTCTCGGGGCTCAATCTCAGGACCCTGAGATCATGACCTGAGCCAAAGGCAGCAGCTTAACCCACTGAGCCACCCAGGTGCCCCTGTTAGGTTAATTTTTATTAAGTTTCTGTGTGTGTTTATTCTGTAATTATTGATAATATAATTCTGCGTATGTCCATTAAATTATGTAGTATTCTTAGTAATTTGTAAGTGTCGTGTTGTAATACCCATTGTGATCATGGGTTCATCAATTTCTATTATTCGCTATATAAGATAAGATGTTTAATTAAATGAATTTAAATTTAGAATTTTAATAACTTCTAAGTCAATTAAAGCTATTATGTTTCTATAGTCACCATTTTTACCTTTAGTAAATCTTCTCACCTTAAAATCTGTTTTATCCTAATCACACTACTTCAGCATTCTTTCAGTTGCCACTTTCCTGTATGTGTTTCCAGACCATTCCTTGCAGTATTTCTGTGTTCTTATGTTTGGAACCAACATCTTACTGTGATCAAAAAAAGTTGGAGCGGATCTTTAATCCAACCCACAATCTCTGTCTTTCAGTTGACTTAATTTACTAGCATTTATTGAGATAATTTTGAATATTTTTGGATGTATTTCAACATTCTTGTCATCCTTTTTTATATCTTTTTTTTCCTTTCTTACTTCCTTTATTAACCATCATTTTTACCCATTCAGTTTTTCTCCCTTGTACTAGATTTGAAATTTTTCTTTCCATTTATATTCTTACACTTGCAATACAACTATGAATTTTATTACCATTTCTAGGGTTAATCAGTGTCTAACTTCCTTCTGAATAATTCACTGAGCTTAGGATGTTTTCATTTTGATTTCACACACACACGCACACACCCGCCCAGTTTACATGGACTTAATGTCCAGCTATTTAGTTCTTATAAATTTATTTTTAATTAAAAAAATGTCTAATTTAACATATTAATTTAGTATTCCCATAACCAATAAATAATATATTTCTAACGCAATATTTATTTTCCTCTTTTTCTATATAGTGTTGATCTAAAGATACCAAGTTTCAACTTTCATTGTTAGCACCATTTTGCATAGAAAGAGAGCTTGTGTAACCCAGTCTTTTTTTGGTGTAAAGGCTCCTTAGCTCTGCTAATACCCTAGGTCCCAACCCTGTATGTCTTTTAAAATTTAAACTAGGTAGATCATGGGACCATTGATCTCCAGACATGAGTTTCAGCCCCACCTTGAGCATAGAGCCTACATTTAAAAAAACAAATAAATAAGGTAAATAAATAAAATTAAATATTTAAATCATCAGCTGCACTAGGCATATTTTAAGTGCTCAATAGCCTCATACAGCTAGTGACTATTATGTTGGTAGCACGCTATGGAATACTTCCACATGGAAAGTTTAATTGGTTGGCACTGCTGGAGGATCTGGGGACTCTCACCCTTCATTGTCCAAGAATAGTTTATTTTTTCCCAATTGGCCCTTTAACTAGAGCTTTGAGAGTTAAGCATCTTAATTTTCAGTGCTCTGGTTTTCTGATTTGGATATTTGTCGCTTCCTTAGTATTTGCTGTTTTCTTCAATTTACCACCTCTGTTAATCTAAATGGTTCTTTGGGATTTCCCCCAATTTTTTACAGACTTAGAAATGCATCTTAAAATATACTTACTGTAATTTATTCAGTATCTATGAGTTTTCAGAGGGCAGTAGAATACTATGATACCAGAATAAAAGACAAGTTTAACTTATTTTTATTATTCCTATATATTTTCATACATATTTACTTTCTCTGTGAACTATCACTGTTCCCTTTACAAATTATCAGTTAATTTCTGTATGTGTATGTGTGTGTGTGTGTTTTAATGGATTTGAATGAACTCTGAAGGAAACCATCTTTTTGTTACTAGACGTTTTTTGGTGATGTTGTTTTTGGTTGTTTTTGCTTTGTTTCTCTTTGATGTTTGCTTTTGACTCTGCAATAGTATATATTGCCAAGGAGACTACTTTATTGTAATTTACATACTGTTTTTATGGCTTCTCATGTTTCATGTGAAATTCAGAAAGATTTTTTCACACTGAAGATATACTTTTCTTCTTGTACAATTGCAGTTTATTTTACATATTTAAATCTTGAATCCATCAAGAATTAATTCTAGTGTAAGCTATGAGGTAGTAGTTTTATATATTCTCAAGACACGAATTTGTCCCAAGAGTGTTCATTGAATAATCCATTATTTTCATTTATAATAAAAACTCACTGATGTTTTATGCAAAAATCCTGAGAAAGAGAGAGAGAGAGAGAGAGAGAGTGTGTGTGTTTGTGTGTGTGGTAATAAAGGTCTAATTTAAGACTACTTATTCTCTCCTTCCTTTTGGTTTCTCTGTCTAATATTGCATCAGTACCAGAATAATAGAATTTCCAGAACTTTACTGTTGCTGTTGTTATTCTTTTTCTTCTTGTTATTTTTAATGTCTGTATGTAGAAACTTTAAAATTCACTTGTTTAAAAAAAATTGCATGGTGGTTTTTTGGTAACAGATTATACTTTAAATATTAATTTAGAAAATTTAACATTTTATTTTACTGAGTGTTTCTAGCCTAGGGACAGCATATTGCCTTTTAATTGATTCAAATTTTATTTTTATGTTCCCCACTAGAGAGTTTTACAATTTATTTCACATGAATCTTGAACATTACTTTTTAAATATATTTCTGTAATCTTAATCCTTTCTTGTTGCTATTTTAAGTGGATGCTTGTCAAACTGGTTTTGTTTTTGATAGAGGAAGGCAATTCAAATTCCAACCTCCAAGAGATTGCCCTTATTTTTTAAAAGAGTTTTTCAGTTGATTTACTTTAGTTTTCCAGGCACACAGTGTTGTTTTGGGTAAATAACAATGGTTTCGCTTGTTTCTTATTTCTCTCTTTTGTCAATCACATAAGCTGTTACATCCAAATAAATGTTAATCAATATTAGTGATAGTGAATATCCTTTCACTGTTTCTAAATTTAACAAGAGCACTGATTTGCACATGAAAATCTATACCCATATTAATACTACATATTCTAGATTTAGATCTAAATATATGTTTCAACTTAAATCTGTATTTCCAAATGTCAAATAAATATCCATGATATAAACGTTTATGTGCTATTTAAGTCAAACGTGGTTGTTAAATTTTTATCAAATACTTTTTTAACATTTAAGAAGTGATTATATATATTTTATATTTGAATCTACATATAAGTAGATTCCTTCTGTTGAATTATATCTGAATCCAGTAAGATTTTAATTAATAATATATTACTATTGTGTTATGCTCCTATATTCTGTCTCATAATATTTAATTTAGGATTTATGTCCAATAAGTGAAAACATATTATTATTTTGTTTGTCTTTCATTTTGTTTATATTTGTTAAAAATGCTCTTAAACAATTTAAATAGCATAAATGTTAAATTGCTTAAGTAATTTTAAGGAGTTGAGAAATTCCATGAATTTCCTGAAGTATCTGTGATTAGTGCTTTATTTTGGATTGGTTTGTATGCAGAGGTGTGAGAGGTTATTCTTTCACAAATTTCTCTCTTTCTTCTTTGGTAATCTGTATGTTTTAATTTGTAGCTACCTTGAGTGAGTTATCATTGATTATTTTATCTACATTTGCAAATTGATTTTCATTGTTTATAAATCTTTAATGCCATCTTCTATGAAAATTTGCATCTTTTATTTTTGTTTGGTGTATTTTTATTTTCCTTTCTTAAAAGTTAAAGATTTATCTGTTTTATTCTTTATTTTACTTTTAGACCCATTTCTCAGAAATCTAACTATATTCTACTTTTTAATTTAATATATGCTATTTATTTATTTATTTATTTGATATATGTTATTTATTACTTTTTCTATATATATGTTCTATTTTACTTATTGCTTTTTAGGTTGAATATTCATTTTTTTTTTTTTTGCTTAGTAATATAAATCATTAGACTGTTCATTATTTTTCTAAGCATTGCTTAAGATGTTTTAAATAGGCTATTAAAGTAATATTTTCATATTGCCCATTTCTAGGCAGTCTGTAGTGGTTTTAAACCAAAACTACTTGTGAGAGTTTTCATATTTTGAAGTTTTGACATTAGGGGAATTCCCCTCTGTTCTCCTTTTTTGAGGTTTATTAATTTTTTTTTTAAGATTTTATGTATTTCAGGCAGAGAGAGAAAGAGTGAGAGAGAGCACAAGAAAAGGGATGTGTGTACAGAGGGAGAGGGAGACTCAGGGAGCCTGGGCCTTGATGGGGTTGGATCCCAGGACCCTGGGATCATGACTTAAGCTGGAGACAGATGCTTAACTGACTGAGCCACCCAGGTGCCCTGAGATTTATAATGTTTTTGACATTCCACTAATATATTCCGCTGTCTCATTTAATTCTTATAATAAACTTGAGAAGTGTACTTTTTGATCCACATTTTGAACAATGCAAAGATTCTATGGTATTTAAGAAGCAGGGATACATCTTGGAAAAATAAGACTGAAAGCTAAAATTAAGCCTACCTTTTCAATATGTCCAGTATGGAAGTCTTTTTTCAGGTACCTATAAAAAAGAGTTAATATATTTAGTGAAAATGAAAGGATGTGAATAAATGACCCACAAGGGCAGGGCCTGAGGTCCCAGTAGAAGTAGAGTCATACACCCTTTTGGTGGGAGGTATAGCTTGAAAGGAGGAAGAAATGGCAGTGCAAATGGTGGAATTTATGGAGACAAGTTTAACAGGGGACCCTGCTGCAATAGATGCTTTTTCAGATTTTCTTGCCCTAAGTCACAGACATTGCCATCTTGCCATAAAACTGTGATATTTGTTAGTTGCCATTTTAGTTTTTTTATTTCCCTATTTAAAGCTCTTACATCATGATGACATGGAATCTGAAAATTGGACACTAAATAATACTGTCATAATTTGTTGTCTTAAGGATCTGTTGAAGAGAAGGTATCATTAGGGCCTCTCTGATTTATAGGATGAATAATATATTCAAAATTATAAACATAATTTTGTTTGTAACTGAAGAATTCCCTCTCTCTTTTAAGCTTGGGTTATTTCCTTGAGAATTCACAGAAGAACTTAAAGATATTCTATCTTGCAGTTCAGAACCTGAATCTCTAGCAAGCATTCTATAGGACTGTAGCTTAAGTGCTATGACTGGAAGGTTCTGTGGAATCTAATGCATACCTCCCTTTCCCAAAGAGAAGGTGGAGACCTGAAAGTCAAGCTGTTCTCTTTGGCCTAGAATATAAAGAGAGAACTAGACCTTCTAGATCTTCCTTTGGGTGAAGCAATCACCTTCACACAAAATTCCACTGTAATGCCCTTGAAAAGGTGCAGAAGAATTCTGGTTGGGTGATAGGGCTTAGTTATATTCGTACTTTCAGAGAACCCCTCTAACCTTGGTCATAAGATACAATACAAAATAAATGTGCTTTAACAGAACAACCTAGGAATAACAACATAGATTGTGCCAACAAGAAAAGCATTCTGTTTTCATGATTTTATTTCATTTAAGTCAATAAATGACTTTAAATTTCTATTAGCCAAGAGCTAGTGTATCCCACTTAAAAAAATTTGGTTGACAAAGCTTGTCAATGTCTGCAATTCTTTTTATTTTATGTACATAAGAGAAAAAATGTAAAAACCCCATTTGAAACAGAATCTGTCCTCCTTTGAGAGGAGAGATCATCCAGTTTTTATAATGGGTTTGTCTTTTTTAAGGCAGCAAAATTACCCAATTTGTTTTTACCACAACCTATAAATGTCAGATATTCTCAGTGAAAATGATAAACACATAATTTAACTGTCATATATATTCTCATAAAAGAAGAATGTATGCTTGGTGGAACTTGGAGATGGGGTTTAACTTGGATCACACTGTTGTAAAGTTATGAATATATATGGAGTATGTATTTTTTGATTTTTAAAACAGCATTATTTTATTTAATTATTAACATATTTTGGAAGAAATCACTTATGCTCACCATTTCTTAGTAAAAGGCATCTCTATAACTTTGAAATAAGTTATATATATTTATATGGGATTATGACATTGGATAGAGGGCCATAGTCAGGCTTTATACAGCATATGCCATGACACTGAATGTAAGCAATGACATAAAATTAAGTGTACTCCTATACAGGGTCTTAGAATTGAGTTAGAGTACAATACTAGTAGAAATCCAGTCCATACAAATGCTGTTAGAGGCTTGGGGGATGATCATGTGCTCATTAATCTGTACACATGGATTTTAGAAATAAATGAAGAATTTCTACTACTGTCAGATATTCTAGTGCATTTATATCTTCCAAAGTACTGATAGGTCCTATATCTTTATTTTTCATGTTACAAAGAGAATATCTGGCACATATTAAGAATTTACTACCACTTGTAGTCTTGTGCCACTTTTTTCCTTTCTCAAAATGGCACAAGTTTCCTAAAATCCTTTAAATCGCTAACATTACATTATTTTATTGAGTGTATTGGCTTACTCCGCTATAATAATCATATGGGGTGGGAACAGAAAATCAAGTCAAACTAAACTTTGTACTTTTTCTGGTAGAGGGATAATTATAAATATATAGAAAATCATAGGCAACCTGCCATCAGAGTAGTAGCTGTTCTACACACATGAGTAAAACAGGCCATGAAGGGAAAGGCACTGCCTACATCATTGTCTTGTTTTAAAACAATTCTTCCGAACCTATTCCCTACAATTCAGAACTAGAAATCTGTTAGTCATCCTTAACACCTCCCTCTCATGCCGTCAATTAGCAGCAATGTTGACTTCACTTCATAAATATTGCAGACGCCATCATTTCGCCCTGCTGCCATTCTGCTCCTCTTGCAAGCTGACATCTCTCTTCTCTGCATCTTTGCAGTAAAACTGAAAAGTGCCACTTCTCACGTCAATCTTCTTGTACTTGTTCCCTCCCCAATTTACTTCTAATTATGTCCATGTCACTCTCATGTTTTCAGCCCTCATTTGTGCTCTGATTGTCAAGCTAAAGTCCACATTAAAGGCTAGGAGCTTGAATGAACTCACCAATATCTCACTGCCCAGCCTCATCTTACACATTCTCTTGTCCTTTCTGTTCTACCTTCCTACAATCCATAGTTCCTGTCATGTTCTTTTCTACCCAGGGATCTTTGTATATGTTATCTTCATTGCCTGGCACGTAGTTTCTTCCCTTCTGATCCAGTTCCTAACAGAATAAGGAGTGTGAGACATTTCTTAGGTCTCAGATCAAGCAATGCAGCCTTCCCTGACCTCTCTGACAAATATGATCTTTTGCAGTTTTCCTACCTAACACATACTATAATACCAGTTTGGGTAATTACTTGGTTAATACCAATCTGTCACTAGACTGTAGGTATGAAGGCAGGGTGTTGTTAATTACTATGAATTCAGTAATATGTTATTATTTTATTTTCTCTTTATTTATTATTGTGCTTGCTGCCTCACTGAATATTTCCTGAATAAAGATGATGAACAAATGAGTGAGAAAATTAAAGTTCAGTTTAAAAGACTAGAAACAATAAAAGAACAGTAACTTTGGGTCTGGGATACCTTAGGAAGTAGGTCAACCTAAACAGGGTTTAGGACCTGCCTTATAGCAGGTCCTACTCAAAATAATTATAAACTTAGTGTTATAATAATAATAATAATAATAATAAATATGTATCATTAATTGAATATTTACTATGTCTTGGAAACTGCCTTGGATTCTTTCTATAGTGCTTTAAAGGATTCAAGCCATGATTTTAAAAAGCATCTACAGTATAAAGAGATGTCAAATGTTCCCAATTTCTGTGACATTTTTGTCTTTAGCAGGCAAAGATATCTGCCGAAAAGACATCAATTTGAATAAGTATGTGAGGATAATGTTTTGAGACGTAAACAGATGGAGGCTTCTTTTTTTGATATTTCCAACTATTCCATATGGCAGAAGGATTAGATTTTTTTGAACAGTCAACGTCAGTTTTTTTTCTATTCCTAAGGTTAATATTTCTGCCCTGTCTGGGATGAAAGAGAGAGGAGAATGAAAGGAAAGTCTAAAGATGAAAAGCTATTGTGTCTTAGAGTTCCCAGGAGAGAGATGGCAGAACCCCTCTGGCAGCTAGATCAGAAGAGGCTTCATGCCACTGCTGTGTGATGATGCCAAGAATACCGCAAAATCCCAAGGTTTCCCTTTTCCTGCTTTGTGTGGAAGCAAAAGCCAGTGTCTGTGTTAGCCTTCTAGCCACATAATGCTGCTGAGTTAGTAGACCCTACTCTCAAGACCTTCTCATAGTTGAGGTGTTGCCAGAATATCTTACTCATTTGACCCCTTACCTTGTGCACAGAGAGGACATATTTGCATTTAACTTCCTTCTTGGAAATGAACAAATGATTTTTACTACTTTGTTTAAATAGAAACCCTAGTTTCTAGGGGAGGAAGAGAGGAAAGGAGAATGGTATTAGCCAGAGGGATCCAGAGAGATGATAGCCTGAATACCTTAAGTGACTAATACTGCTATTTAGCATCACAAGAATAAAGTGTCTTACATAGATAGAAGTACTAGAGAAACTACATTACTCATAAGGCAAAACACATTTTAAACAGACTTCCATAGGCCAAGAAAACAAGTTTTCTTAAAAAGAACAAGATTTGCTGTAGCCTCTGGGCAAAACAAGAATTCTTATTGCTTATGTAAGAACAAGCGCTTCCTACAGTCTTTTGAATTTTATGGGTATTCTCTCAGGTTTCAGAGAAAATAAAAAATATATATTTAAAAAAATAGAAGTAAAAACTCCTTTAGAAGTGCTTCCTCTTTTTCAGGTAATAAATACATGAAGCAAGGCTTTTTTAGGGTTAGAGTTTGGTTTGAAAGACTTAATGCTCACAAATCACATTATTATCATGTATTTTGGGGTGTTTTTCCAAGCAGCTCAATTTATAGGTTCAAAGATACCTCTCAAAATTTGTATCAGTAAAAGAAGAGCATGGTATGCTTCAGAAATATTTTGCTGTTTCGTTTTTTCTTCTGTTTTATCACCACCAGCTTCATTGATTCGTATGGGGTAAAAATTTGATTGTAATATGGAAAATACACGAATTTTTCAAAATAAGCAAAATCCAAAGGTTTCTTTTTATTATTATTATACTACTGTTTTGCTGAATTCTAGTGAGAAACCTGTTTTAGTATTCAACATATTCTGTCCAAGGATCAAAGGTCTAAATTCTTCTTGGAGTCAGTGTGCTTTATATGTGGTTTTCTAAGGGTTATTTATGAACACAGAATTTGTTCTGTAGAGAACAAAATGCTATGTGCAGCATATCAGAGTATATTTGATTTACCCATGATTTGAACTATTAATATTTTTCTCCTAGCTATAAAAAGAATGAGCTGGCTATCCAGTAGAAAGGCCATCAAGCAAAGAGACAACATGGCATCATTCAGGAAGCACCAGCCTAGAAAACAGAGGACAAGGGATAAGGTACTCCCTGACTATTCCTAATGATCTTTTCTGTGTTGAATGCACCTGAATTTTTTCTCCCATTAGTTCTGAGCCAAAGAAAAAGAACTGCTTTTTTCATAGCCATGAACATTTTTGTTTTCCCTCTCCCAAATAGGAGAGAAATATACTCCAAGTTACCACGAGTGAGAAATTAGTATGTATGCATGTAACTAATCAGCATGAGAATCAACCTGTAACCATTAATTGATTCTGTAGTAATTACTGTGAAAGGCAGTATGGTTTAATTGAGGAAAGAACTAAGTTTACTATCAGCCAAACCTGAGTTGATATTTTTGTTATAGTACTTATTAGTTGTGTGAACTTGATCAAGTTCCCTAAATTTCTGGGCCTCATCTATAAAATGAGGCTAACAATATTTAACTTCATGTGCTGTTATAATGACTAAATAAAATAATTTGACATATGCAGTGCACATCACACAAAGTACTCCCGAAATGATTATTTTTATACCTGAAAAACTCTGAAGCTTCACCATCACTGATAGTTGCATTGCGTTTCTTCTGATAAGCATCAGGTACCTATTTCTTATTTTGTCCCCTTTGGTTATTTGTTAAAAATGTGGTGGTTGTTCAGCTTACCACGAAGAAAATCTTTATATAAAGATCACCATACCTTGTGCCCCGTGACTCTGCCATTCTGACCAGCATTTAATTGGTCTGTAACCAGCTTACTAAGTAAAACATTAGTAGCCTATGGCTTAATGTAGGGATATACTAAGAGCACACAGGGGCATTTATAACCCTTCTGTGGGCAATTTTGTATGTGACATTCTCAGACATGTTTCTTCTTTCCTATTCCCCCATATGTTCTCTTATAAATTTGTATTACTTGCATTACCCAAACGTGCCTCTGTTCATTCAGTGCAAACAGGTAGATAATACATAAGACAGTTCTTCGTTTCATTTCACCAGTAATATGGCACCTAAGTGATATTTTTAGTGGTGAACATTTTTTATTCCTAAAGAATGGGAAATAAGAGACCATTGCCTACTTTATTTCTGAGGAACTGAACTGCACCTTGAGAATGGCCCAAGAAGAACAAGAGCTAGAATGTGAAGGATAAAACTGTTCACTGGTCTAAGTCCTTGATAAAATTACTATTTAAGTGTCTAATGCTTATCTCATTTAGTATCAAAGTAAATGGTAATTGGGGAGAAAGTGATGGATTAGTTTAGTTATGAAGTGTAATGGTTGCAAAATTAAGTACAATGCCACTAAGTAGAAATTTTAAGCATAATTACTTTCAAGGGAGATAAAATTTTCAAATAGCCACTTTGGAAGATTACTTAATTCATGTTTATAAATTATATTAAAGATGAAAAGCACTATTTTAAATGTTAGGGTATCATCTAATGTTCCTCAAAGAATTTAATTTATGAGCAAAATGACAATTACTAGATTCTAATTAAATAGTAAGAGAGAATAATGGTCTAATGCTTTGATGATAGGCAGAGTCCTTGATTACTAGAATCCAGTTCTAACTTGTTGGTTTTAGGCAACCTCTATTTTTTTCTGATGAGACTAAATGAAATTTTTTTTTCATTGGGAATTAAGAAAGATTAAAATGAAAGGGTTTGGAGTTGGTCTGACATTTTAAATATTGTTATTAACAGATTTTGATAGAACTAATCAATTGTCTTTCTTAAAAAGTTAATTCTTAATCTTCCTTAACTCTTAAGGCATAGATGATATAGACATATGCACATGAATAATTACTATTTTATCTTCAGAGTAAAATTACTATAATCATTTATATATAATTTACATTATCAAATATATGCACACCTATGTACAGAGATGAAAAACAATTATTTGAAATAGGATGTAAAAAGTTTTGTATATTGAGGCACCTGGGTGGCTCAGTAGGTTTAACCTCTGCCTTCGGCTCAGGTCATGATCTCAGGGTCCTAGGATCGACCCCCACATTTGGCTCTCTACTCGGTGGGGAGCCTGCTTCCCCTTCTCTCTCTCTGCCTGACTCTTTGCCTACTTGTGATTTCTTGCTCTCTGTCAAATAAATAAATAAATAAATAAATAAATAAATTTTTTAAAATGTTGTGTATATTATATCATGTCTTTGTTCATGATAGACCTATAAAAAACTCTACAATGAAATTCATGTTTCAATTTAACTATGGAATTAATAGATAATTTTATAAATCTGCCAGCTAACAATTATCTGCATTATAGCCCTATTTAAGGGTCAACTTAGAATGAACTAGATCAATATTTTTTTATAATCTTTTTTCTAAAGATTTTATTTATTTATTTGATAGAGATCACAAGTAGGCAGAGAGGCAGGCAGAGAGAGAGAGAGGAGGAAGCAGACTCTCACTGAGCAGAGAGCCCGATGTGCGGCTCGATCCCAGGACCCTGAGATCATGACCTGCGCTGAAAGCAGAGGCTTAACCCTCTGAGCCACCCAGGCACCCCCGAACTAGACCCATATTTAAACAGAAGTCTTGACATCTTCTTATCCTACATTCATGCTTATTGATTTTGAGTTTTCATAGTCGGCCGGAGTCTTTGTTGTTCATTCATCCATTACTCACCCATTCAGCAGACTGTTAATGAAATCCTTCTATGTGTTCTAGATGTTCTGCTAAATTTAGAGAATGTAAAGAAGTTAGGTCTCATCTTCCCCTCTAAAAAATTTTCTCTCCAGGGAATGGGACAAATAAGTAGGTAAAGGTACACCAATGCATCAAGTCGTGGAGATAGGATATATACTGTACTTTGTGGGAGACTTAGTCAAATACCTGACCAAGTCTATGAAAGAAAGAGAAGGCTTTGTGGAGTGTGTTCCCTGAATTGAATATTAAAGGATAAGTATCTATTAGCTTAGTAGGCTGAGGAGGGTATGTAGAGACCACATTCTAGATGTGTAGTCTCTACATGGAGCTGATGGAGCTGATTTAGCAAAGAAGAAGGGAAGATACAGTGTTAATTTTGTGTTTGTCTATAATAGTATGTGCTAAAAAGGGGACCACTAGGAGGTGAGGTTAGGAAGGAGGCTGGGGTCAGATAAAAGCAGACCTTGGAGGCTAACTAAAGGAACATGGATGTAATCGAATTAGGAGGGGCCAAGATTTTTAATGCTTAAGGAACAACTTGTTCCATATTTCTAGAATATTTATATTTCTTTTTCTAGAATATTTCTAGAATATATCTATTAATTCCATAGTTAAATAGAATTTAACTAGAAACATATTTAAATAGAAGCATATTTCTAGAATATGGAACAAGTTGTTCCTTATGTTGGGTATACCCAACATTGTATACCTTTGGTCCCATGGCTCTGAAAAGAGGAAGATCTATACAATGCGGCTTGCTGGAAAGTATATATACATCCCAATTAGGGCTCTGAACTTAAAGTTACTTTTCATATTTTCTTAAAGGACATCGTGTTGGGCTCTGTAGTGCTATTAAGCACTGTCTCTAGGATGTCAACCTAATTACCTTACCATTTAACTATTTCGTGAACCATTACCTACTATATTCATACTTATGTGCATGTAGTAACAGAAGCAATGAGGTAATTAAGGGCCAATCCAGTGGTAGAATAGTAACTGTGGAATGTCTATGTGAAGCAGTATATATTACAGGAGAAGGCCTTCTTTAACCTCGAGGCACATTTTCATTATGCGACTTTCCAACTCACCCCAAGGAGTCAGAAAACTGTAGTTAACTTTTAGAATAATTTAACTGTAGAAGTCCTTTGGGTAAGAGGAAAACTCCAATCGTAATTAGCATCCTAATTATCTAGGATGCCTATACATTAAGTTTAGGATATGAAATTACCAGAATAACCTAAAAGGAAATGGATGCTTTTTTCAAGTTATGACTTATATCTTGAGTTTTTTCACTTTTAATTGGGAAAGGTTTTGCCTTCTGTACCACATGAAGTCCAATAAATCTTCAGGTAGAGTGTAAATAATGTGCATGTTAGCTCCGTTTATGGGACACTAATATATCACAAATGGCTAAATTTGTGTGAAAATAAATCAAGAAGCTTCATTTCATGACCTTTTAATTTCTGTCAGGTTAAAAGAGTCTTCAGGGAATCAATTGATTTCCATATCTGGAAAATGGAAGGTATGTGTCCCAATTAATTCTTGTGGCAAAGTAATTTATTGAGATGTATAAATCTATGAGTATGTGGGAGGGTATGCTATTTTTTCCAGTGTTCTGGAAGAACCCCTTATCCTTCAATTCCAAAAAAGTATTTCTTGGTGTCTGGGAGCTCTTTCAAGCTATAAGTATAGATTGCTAGCTGTGCTAGGATGACCACATATTTCTGTTTTCCTGGGTTAATATGCGGGCAACAGATGCTGTCAGGGCTCTGCCCATATACCCCCTCAGATTTGTTTCATGTAAGTGTGGCTTCTGTCCCAGTAGCGAGCACTTGTGTCTTCTCTTTGGGAGGGCTACTCTCAGACTCCTGTAACCCACTTTGGCAGCACACAGAGTGCTGGAAGTACCTGGGAATTGATATTCATCTAGAACTACACTTAATGACTGATGGGTACAGGGGTTTAAATATTATAGCTCCCTTGTCCCCTGGCTCTCTTACGTGCAACCGATACTTTTTCTCTCTCCAGAGACCTCTTAGGTAGGGTTGTCAAGTATAGCAAATAACAATACAGGATGCCCAAGAAGAATGCAATATTCTACATATACTTACACCAAAAAATTAATTTTTGTTCAACATTAAACCCAATGTAACTGGATGTCTTATATGTGATCTGGTACTCCCCCCCTACCTTCCCCCCACCCCACAACTTTTGTGGGACTTCACTGGATATGGCATTCTTTCTTGGTTTCTTTCCTGTTGTAGTTCTACCTCCCCATTCATCTACCAGATTTTCTTGGGAATATATCTTAAAAAGCACTTTACTACAAATCAGGGTCTCTTCCTGGGAGCCTAATCTGAGAGAACTAGCTGTATCTGTTTCCTTGCCATGATTATTAATCCCTTCTCAAAATGTTCTGGTTTGAATGACAAATAATATGGTCATTCAAGCTATTATAAAAACATAAGTGGTTCTTCTAGAAGTTGCAGTTTTCAATCTTTTTTGTTTCAGTCATTAAAAATACCAAAATGAGTGCCTGGATGATTCAGTTGGTTAAGTGTCTGGTTCTTGGTTTCAGCTCAAGTCATGATCTCAGGATCTGGGATTCGAGCCCCACACTGGGCTCCATGCTCAGGGCAGAGTCTGCTTGTCCCTCTCCCTCCACCTCTGTTCCTCCCCCTGCGCATCTGTTCTGCTCTCTCAAGTAAATAAATAAACTCTTGAAAAAAAAAAAAAACAAGAAACAAAAATGCATATAACTTACTGAGAACATTGTACTGTGTTCTCAAGAAATACACAGAACATGATTAACTAGTGATTATGGAGTGGGAAATTGGAAATATTATGATAGGGAAGAGGTTTTTAAACAGTAGAGCTTGGTCTAAGGTTTGCAGTTTCTGGAACAAGTGAGGATAATGATTCTGGTCCTTGTAATACCTTGAAGAGTTTGGAAGATTTGCCTATTTACTGTGACTAAAAGGCTTTATGTTAGACACCAGGGTTTTGGTCCTCATCAAAATTTCCAATGCCCAAATATATCATGGAAGTAGCAAAACAGTCAGACCACAGGGACTATGCAGGTTTGGATAATGTTCCATATTAGCAAACAGATAATACTAAAGCCTGAAGTTAAGAAAGACACCTGGGGCCTTCACATGGCTCTGAGCCACGTTATGCATAAGTCCTAGTAATGATCCAGGTTAAGTTGCGCATTAACCCCAAGGGATGAAACTAAGTTGTATTTAATTTGATTTAAATAAAATAATTTTTTGTGTGTACTTCCAAGTTTGTGATTACAGATTTCTAATATCAAATTTTATAGAAAATTTTAACAAAGTTAATAATTATTTATTACTCCTTTAAGTTTTAGTTATAACTCTTTAAATACTCAAAATGATCACCCCAAAATTTTGTGTTTATTTGAATCTAGTTTCTGGATTTATATTCTAAATCATATGCAGCATCATTTTGATATTAACTTCTAGTAATCTCAAATAGTATCCATGAAAGTGAAATAAATATTTCAGGAGAAATGTACAGAATTAGCATATAATGACATTTGTAGGATTTCAAATTAAATGTTATAGCAGTCATCATGCTATCATGCATTCATTAATCAAAAAATCATATATAAATTGGAAGTCAAATACTAGATTCACCTATATTTAATGGGTGTATAAGTTATATGAACAGGATAGTATTAAACACATAAAACCAAAGAGTGTATTTTCTATTGCTTTAAAAAATAATCTGCGTTAATCACTTTCCTTGACTGAATTAGTATAACATGACCCCAGCTTTTAAATGCACTTAATTTTCCATCGTCAGTACTTTCTCAATGAAGAAATAAAATTTAGAAATTAGAAGGCATGATGAATAGCCTTTATTCTAAGGTCAGACATAAGATACTCACAGCTAATGGAAAACATCATTCTAAGCCATAGCAAATGAGCCCTACCAACATAACAAACTGCTGATATCAGCCTGGAAACCATCTTGAATGTCAAGGGATATGCTCTTCATTTGCAGTGTTTGATTGTTCATATAAATATTTAATGAAAATATTATTAGACTATTCAGCTGAGTGAAATAAACCGATGGCACAAGTAGCTAAGGAAGCTTACTTAATATTCACTAAATGAAGTGGTATAATAATTTATTTTGCATATTATATAAGTCTTTTGAGAGGTGTTGTACTTTTAAACTTTTTAGCACTATTTAAAAGGCATCATTACTGCCATAATTACAAGTTTTTAATGTATTTTTATGGTGAATGAAAATGTAGCACGCATTTTTATAGGAAGAAAGAAGACCATCGTCCACATAATGGATGATAGAAATACAGTACCTCTGATTCTGAAGGTTGGCTTACCTTTAATAGAGCTTCACTGAATCTTACCATAAATGTTAACTTTATACCACATAAAATTACACAGTGGGTTTCTCAAGAGTAGAACTTAAATGATTAAATGGATAAGGTAGAAAGCTTTTTAACTACCATGTGATCTTTGAATTTTCAAGAAAATTGGAAATCACCTGTTCTGAATCATGTATTTTTTTTAATCACATACATTTTTTAACAATGTTTTAATGAGACAGTATGAAAAAATATTTGGAAACATAAATTTTAGAGAACTGTTATCAGTTCATGTATTTACATATAAAATTTCCCAAATTGTCTTCCCAAATGCTTCTTATAGTAGTTGTTTTGAAAAATGTTACTTAAGGTTCATGTATATGCACACAGGATAAAAACAATACACAGAAAAAGAAAATTTATGTACTAAAAATATTTCTTTGAAAATTCAGGAACAAAAAAATGGTACCCACTTTTTAAAAAGTTGGGAAAAATAAGGTAGCACTAGAAAATAACATGTATTTATGTGTGTGTGCATATGTACATGAATGTACTGACATAGTTATGGTGTTTCCTCTTTGGTTTAGCTCTGAATTATAAAAAGAATAAATCCATCACATTATTTCTTAAGGGTGAGACATAAAAAGCATTTGCCAATCTTGCTTTGATTCTCAGTATTTGTAAGGAAACATAGTGAATCTGCATAAGCATTAAGAAAAAATTCTTAAGAATATTGCTGAACCAGCAATAAATGTTGAATAAATATGATATTTATGTCCCTCAAGCTTCAGTAGTTTATGGTGTAGACGAGTCACCCAACCTGATGGGCAATGAGCAGAAATACAGAGGCACATTTCAAAAAGCCATCCACAAATAATCAGCATACTGTTTATATAAGTCAGAATATCTTCTAGACCAGGGAAGAGTCAGTGGCAAATCCATTAAATAGAAGAACATTAAGAGAACTCGTCCATGAACTTCTCTCCCACAAAGAGTTTATTGAAAAATGCATTTGGGAAACATAATTCTAGGAAATTTTACCAATTAGCATTTTTGTAAGGTTAATTTTGAAGTATAAGAACATTGACAAATTATGTCTTTAAGTCAAGAATAAGTCATGCCTTAGAGAAACCAATATTTTTTAAAGTTTTTATTCAAATTCCTATAGGTAAATACAGTGTAATATGAGTTTCAGATATACAATATAGTGACTCAACACTTCCATAAAACTTCTGATGCTCAGGATACCTGTGTGGCTCATTCAGTTAAGTGACTACCTCTGACTCGGGTCATGATCCAGAGTTCTGGGATCGAGCCCTCACATTGGGCTCTCTGCTTAGTGGCGAGTATACTTCTCCCTTTTCAAAGCTCTGTGATCTTTATCGCTTTCACTGTGTTTCAAATAAATAAATAAATAAATAAATAAATAAATAAATAAATATTGTTTAAAGAAAAAATACAAAATATCTGATGCTCATCACTACAGAGCAAATCTTAACTTCCATCACCTATTTAACCCAGACCCACTCACCTTACCTCTAGTAACCATCAGTTCTCTATTGTGATGAGTCTGTTTCTTGGTTTGCATCTATCCTTTAAGAGTATAATTTTATGGGGATTTTTCTGTTGGTGGTTTGATTTTTTTTTTCTGCCTCTCTTCCTTTTATCTATTTAATAACTATATGCAACTTTAGGCTAATGGCAGTCTAGGAGATTAGACCAGTTTCCAGACTTAAAAGAAAAATTTATTAATACTTAGCTTGAAGGCACAGAAGAGCTACCAAGGCAGTAAAGAATTATAGAGTCAAGATCTGGGAAAATAAAGAAAGGTAAGCCCCATATTTGGGATGGCTGATTTCTCCAGATCTCAAAAATAAGAACAGAGTTTTTATAGCCTCACAAGACTGAAAGACAAAAATTGGTCTTCAGAGAACTTCACGGAGGGAGGATACTGATGAATCCCCATACACCCTGAGTAAGGGTGATGTGGAAGAGATTGGCATTCATCAGCTTTGGACCTTCTAAACTTCCAAATTAGATAAAGGTGTTTTTTTTTAAATTTTTTATTTTTTATAAACATATATTTTTATCCCCAGGGGTACAAGTCTGTGAATCACCAGGTTTACACACTTCACAGCACTCACCAAAGCACATACCCTCCCCAATGTCCATAATCCCACCCCCTTCTCCCAAACCCCCTCCCCCCAGCAACCCTCAGTTTGTTTTGTGAGATTAAGAGTCACTTATGGTTTGTCTCCCTCCCAATCCCATCTTGTTTCATTGATTCTTCTCCTACCCACTTAAGCCCCTATGTTGCATCACCACTTCCTCATATCAGGGAGATCATATATGATAGTTGTCTTTCTCTGCTTGACTTATTTCGCTAAGCATGATACGCTCTAGTTCCATCCATGTTGTGGCAAATGGCAAGATTTCATTTCTTTTGATGGCTGCATAGTATTCCATTGTGTATATATACCACATCTTCTTGATCCATTCATCTGTTGATGGACATCTAGGTTCTTTCCATAGTTTTGCTATTGTGGACATTGCTGCTATAAACATTCGGGTGCATGTGCCCCTTTGGATCACTACGTTTGTATCTTTAGGGTAAATGCCCAATAGTGCAATTGCTGGGTCATAGGGCAGTTCTATTTTCAACATTTTGAGGAACCTCCATGCTGTTTTCCAGAGTGGCTGCACCAGCTTGCATTCCCACCAACAGTGTAGGAGGGTTCCCCTTTCTCCGCATCCTCGCCAGCATCTGTCATTTCCTGACTTGTTGATTTTAGCCATTCTGACTGGTGTGAGGTGATATCTCATTGTGGTTTTGATTTGTATTTCCCTGATGCCGAGTGATGTGGAGCACTTTTTCATGTGTCTGTTGGCCATCTGGATGTCTTCTTTGCAGAAATGTCTGTTCATGTCCTCTGCCCATTTCTTGATTGGATTATTTGTTCTTTGGGTGTTGAGTTTGCTAAGTTCTTTATAGATTCTGGACACTAGTCCTTTATCTGATATGTCATTTGCAAATATCTTCTCCCAGTCTGTCAGTTGTCTTTTGATTTTGTTAACTGTTTCCTTTGCTGTGCAAAAGCTTTTGATCTTGATGAAATCCCAATAGTTCATTTTTGCCCTTGCTTCCCTTGCCTTTGGCGTTGTTCCTAGGAAGATGTTGCTGCGGCTGAGGTCGAAGAGGTTGCTGCCTGTGTTCTCCTCAAGGATTTTGATGGATTCCTTTCGCACATTGAGGTCCTTCATCCATTAGATAAAGGTGTTTTGAATTGTTTTATTACTGACCACTTGCTAGTAGCATAAAGCAAAAGCTTCTTTGTGTGAATATATTTTCCAAGGCTTTAAATTATTTCTTTATTTTGTGAAATCTCTAGGACCTCCTAGGCATGTGAGGAGATGAAATTAGGAAATAGAAAACAAAACAAACAAACAAACAAACAAACAAAATAGAAAGAAGGAGAGCAAAACCAAGGAGGAGGAAGAAGGAAGGAAAGGAATGAAAAAAGAGGCTATAAAAAAGGATCCTCAGAAAGTCTATTTGATGGACTTCTCAGACACACACTATCTAACCACTATTCTTTTTTTTTTTTTTTTAACATTTTATTTTTCAGAGACAAAGGGACTGAGCAGGCAGAAAGAGCAGTGGGCAGGAGAAGCAGGCTCCCTGCTGAGCAAGGAGCTCCATGCAGGATTTGATCCCAGGACCCTGAGATCATGACTTGAGGGGAAGGCAGATGCTTAACCCACTGAGCCACCTGGGCATCCCTCTAACCACTATTCTTAATTTAAAGAAATAAAGCAGAAAATTAGAACATTAGTAGAGATACATAAGAAATACATGTGTTTTGGGGTGCCTTGGTGGTTCAGCGGGTTAAAGCCTCTGCCTTCGGCTCAGGTCATCATCCCAGGGTCCTGGGATGGAGCCCCACATCAGGATCTTTGCTCAGCAGGGAGCCTGCTTCCCTTCCTCTCTCTCTGCCTGCCTCTCTGCCTGCTTGTGATCCCAGTCTGTCAGATAAATAAATAAAATCTTAAAAAAAAAAAGAAAGAAATGTGTGATTTATAAACATACATACAGAAAAATATATTAAACAACTAAATTGAAACTATAGAACTGATAAATAAAAACAACTAAAATTAAGGTCTAAATAGATTATTCTAACTTCATATTTGTTATAATTGAAGAGGGGATTAGTAAGTTGGAAGGAACAGAAGAATATAGCTAGAGGAAAGCCCAAAATGATAGCCAGAAGAGAAAGTTATAAGCATGGGGACAGCAGTTTAGTAGTCTATCATATAGACAAATAGAAACTACAAAAGGAGGGGAAAGAGTAGGCAAGAATACACTGCTTGTAAACCTGACACAGGGGAAAAAAAAAAAAAATATATATATATATATAGTGTGTGTGTGTGTGTGTGTGTGTGTGTGTGTGTTAAACCTACCTAATTTTAGGAGTTTTAAAGTGATTAAATATATGATTAATTTCCTCCAACAAATAAAACTCCAGTTCTTACTGGTTTTACCAGTTTCCACCAAATGGTTAAGAAGGAAATAACACTCCTGTGATAGACAAAGAGAGATCTTTTAATATTATTTTATGAGGGAGGGATACTCTTTGAAATTATACCCTCTAGTGACATTGGTAAAATGGAGGCCAACTTTAAGCACCAAATAAGAAATTATAAACAAAATAAAAGCACATCAGATTCAGTAATATATAGAAGAGATGATATATTATGATCAAATTAGGTTTATTCCAGGAATGTAAGGTTGGTTTAACTTTCAATGATTACCCAGTTATATTATTCATATTAGTAGAATAAAACACAAATATATAATCCACTAAATCAGTATGGGGAGGTCATTTGGTAAAATTAAACTATATTTATGACTTCAGACTTCTAACAAGTTATGAATAGAAGAAACTTCCTTAATCTAATAATGGATAGGCACAGAAAACAAGGAAGAGGCTTTATATTTAATAGTGAACTATTGAAGGTTTTCTTTCATAGATTAAGATTAAAACAAAGATGTCTAGTACTTTTAATAAGCATCATGCCTGAAATCATAGCCAGTACAATAGGCAAGAAAAAAAGAAAGGGCAAAAATCATAGAAAAGGAAGAGAGAATCCACATATACATTATTATCATTAGTATGCAAAATGGACAGAGTTGTTGGATACAATGTCAAATAGTAGAAATGAAATTTTATGTATGTATATATGGCCTTTGTAGTAGCATCAAAATATTTCAAATACATTAGAAAAATCCTGTAAAAAATTGCCACAGAAAACACTAGAAATATTAAGATAGATTTTAAAAAACCTATACATTAAGGAGACCATTTGGTTTGTTAAGTACTGGGTGTTATATCTAAGTGATGAATCACTAAATTCTACTCTGAAACCAATATTATACTATCTGTTAAATAACTAGAATTTAAATTAAAAATCTGAAACAAAAAAGACGTAAATAAATGGAAACATTTATCTGGTCCAAGGATGAAGAGATTTAACAATTTAAAGATGTTAGCTTCCCCAAATTGATTTTTATATTCAATACTATCCCAGTAAAAATACCAGTAGATTTTTATATGAATATTGGTAAGGTGATATTGATTTGGTAATGCAAATGGTATTCCCAAGCCAAGACACTTTTGAAAAAAATATGAGTTGCTAGAATATATAGCAACAATGATTATGCAAGTTGGTTATTAGCTAAGATAAACAAATAGGTCAGTAGAGCAGAAGAGACAGCATCGTGACAATATGAAACCTTATATGGTGCAAGGATGACACTATAAATTTGTGGACAAAGATTGTTGTTTCAACACATAGGACAGTTCCAATTGCATATCTGTATAATAAATGAAAAGAACTTGACCTTTGTTCATGTGATAAAGTAACAATTGCTTGTACACTGCAGAATTTGGAAGGCAAAACATGACAGGTTTTAGAAAACATGGAAGAGCGTTTTTATAACCTTGGGTAGAGAAATATTCTTTTTTTTTTTTTTTTTAAAGATTTTATTTATTTATTTATTTGACACAAAGAGAGTGATAGCAAGAGAGGGAACACAAGCAGGGGGAGTGGGAGAGGGAGAAGCAGGCTTCCCGCTGAGCAGGGAGCCTGACGCGGGGACTTGATCCCAGGACCCTGGGATCGGGGCCTGAGCTGAAGGCAGTCACTTAATGACTGAGCCACCCAGGCGTCCCATAGAGAAATATTCTTAAACAGGACTTCTAAAGCATTAAAAATAAAAACAATCTAGGGGTACCTGGGTGGCTCAGTTGGTTAAGCCTCTGCCTTTGGCTCAGGTCATGATCTCAGGGTCCTTGATCGAGCCCTGTATCGGGCTCTCTGCTCAGCAGGGAACCTGCTTCTCCCTTTCTCTCTGTCTGCAGCTCTGCCTACTTGTGACCTCTCTCTCTGTGTCAAATAAATAAATAAAATCTTTTTAAAAACTTTAAAAAAATAAAATAAAAATGAATTGAAAAACTACATTAAAATTTTGTATCAAAAATCACCATTAAGAAGAAAAGACGGAATGAATGAAAATATTTGCAATGCATATAATTAGACAAGACTCATCCAAAATATAGAAAAAGTACAAATCAATAGGAGAAACACAGAATCCAAAAGAAAATGGGAAGAAGACTTAAACAGGCACTTCACAAAATAGGATATCAAAATGACTAATAAAAATTTGAAAAGGTGTACAGCTTCATTAATCATTGTGGGAATACAACTCAAAACCCATACAATTGACTACTAAGCATTCTCCCAAATGTCTGTAAAGATTGATGGTACTCTTTTCACAAAATCCCACTCTTTCTATGTGGGTCCACGCATGCAGCAAGACTTGTCAAAAAGTGTTCATAGCAGAGTTATTTGTAATTAATTAAAACTGAAAATAACATAAATGACCAAGAATGGGGTGGGTAAATGATTGTGATGTAATTATCCAGTGAAACCTCTTATTGCTCTGAAAATCAGCAAACCTCAACTACACATACAATTTGGATGGAGTGTATAAACACAATGCTGACAAAAATATGCTATACACGAGATAAAATCTTTTATATTTTAGGGTTCAAAGGACCAAATTGAAAGGACAAAGTGCAAGTATATATTTCAGATTAAACTTTCCCAAAATATATATTTCCTTTAATGGAATGTATTTACCCATGAAATTATAACACTTAGGAAAGTGAGCTGCATATATAACATAGCTATAGAAAGTCTTGCTGACTGGATGAATCCATTAATTGTTTTAGTGAGTGATTTCTATTATTCTAATCAGATAATCTGCTGCATTAGCCAAATTTATTCTTCCTAAGAAACTTTCCATTTTGGAGAAGACGCAGTTAAACCAGAGGGGATAGAAGAAGAAAGACTAAGATGAAAAAGAATCTGTTACAAACTATATGACATTATTGGTCTTTTGAAGATCATCATCATTGGGAATGAATTTCTATATGCCAGGCCAGCTCAGAGTCTTTATTTAGTTAGAGAAGATACATTGTTTTTCTTAGACTGAAATCATTAAATCAGAAGAGAAGATGAATGCAAAAGACGGTGTAGACACAAGTACCAGTGATAGATTTGATTGGATGTACCTAGAAGATATCACAAACTGCAGTGATGGTTCAGTGCAATTGAACTATGTCATTAAACCTGAGTCTCCCTCCTAAGGTGGAGAGTTAAACAGTTATACAGTTGTTAAACCCAGACTTATTCAGGATCAGTGTTCTGTGGCAGTGGGAAATATTTAAGAGACTCTTTCTTCCAGACTTTAGGGAAGGTGAGTGGAGACTTGGGAAAGGGATTACAGCCTCTTTCTCTTTAAGTCAAACTTTTTGGATGGATATTCTCTCTGTAGTGTTTCTGTGTCATACTAACCAATGTATGACCAAGGGTAAATCTCCTGGAGTAATGAGTCTATTGTTCTCTTGCTACAGAAAGAATTGAATCCAAAGTACTAAAAAAAATCAATATACTGAAATCCAGGTAAAGAACTTATAATTTGTTCTTCAGAAATGTCAAAGCTAAAACAGGATACTGAAACTTTCCCTTAAGCTTAAAAACAATAACCTTGTAATACAGAAAGGGATCTATATGGATAAATGAACAAATTCATTCCTTAAAAGAGAAAGGTGAGGCTTGCATATAATATAAACTGAATATTTAAACATTAATTTTGACAAGAAAGGGATTTTTGCCAAGGTTTCTTGTGATTAGCTGTCATTCTGTGGAACTTGCTGATAAAATCCTAAGTGTATAATGTCATGTTGCACTTTCCACTGAGGAAATAAATTTAACCTATGGCAGCATAAATTCAGACACATATATTGAGGACTGTTTGATAACAAAGGCCATTGAATTCAAGAAAGGACTTATTTGGAAGAGGATTCATGGATTCTGCTACTGGTTAGTTACTTAGTAATAAGACTCACCTGTCTAGCATGACTCATGCATTTCCAGGTGAAGTCAACGGGATGAATCATATACCCTTTCAAGGATCTTTGCCATCATATAATTCTACAAGACTGATGCAGTATATTTTAAGAAGTGTGATTCAAAGGTCAGAAGGCAGAGGTATACGTACACTGTTGCAAATACAAATCACTTCTGCAATATTTACAGATATTGATCAATGGTAGATACCGAACTCTTTCATTTCTTAACATTTGTTAATTTCCAGAAAAGAATGTAAAATTCCCAGTAAAATAAGCTTTCTGATGGTTCTACTTTATTATATGAAACAGTTTCTATTATAATAATATGTACTAATGACATAATTTTTGATACTTTTATTTGGAATCAGCACATTTTTGAAATAATAAGAAATACCACTTCTCTTTTAGACAAATACCATACATTGTTGGTACCCCCAAAATATTTAATTTTATTTTTAAAAAATCTTTTCTGGATCCTCAAGATCTTATTTTTAAAAATGTAATGAAAATTGAGCCCTCTTAAAAGGCTTTGTGTAGTTACAATTAAATTAAATCATACTCCCTCAAAGGCTTGGTATTATTCTAAATGTTATCAATACATGATTGTGATTTTTATCATCTGTCTTTCTGGGCTTAATTTATCAGCTGTACAATAAAAGAAATTTTAAAGTCTATATTTTGACACATTATATTACATTTTCCTTGGTTTTCAAATATCTGTGCCATTTGCTTTAAATTATACTTTTTTATGACACATGGCATTTCTTTTCTATTTTCTTTGAGTAAGCATCATGAAAAGAATACTAAGAATATGCAGTATCAGAATATCAGTGTTTAGAATAACAAATGAATTTAAGAAATACAATATTTTTTATAGAATAACTTCCAGCTGTTTTCTTTCTTTTTAATTTTTTTAAATTTTATTTATTTGACAAAGTGAGAGTGGGAACACAAGCAGGGGGAAGGGGAGAGGGCGAGGCAGAGGGAGAGGCAGGCTCCCTGTGGCAGGGAGCCCAATGTGGAGCTCAATGCCATGACCTGAGTTGAAGGCAGACGCTTAACAACTGAGCCACCCAGGCGCCCCAGCTTTTTCTTTCTTACTAAAGCTTGAAACATCCCTATGTATCAAAAACAGAACATTTAGAACAATCAGGTGATGAGGTGTTGACTGCACCAACAAAATCAGATAAGACAGGTTGAATGAAGAAATTCACCCAGACTATGTTCATTTAGAAGTGAAAGCTGAGTTATCACACAGTGCTTATTTGTACCTTTCTTATCCATCAGAAATTTCACCATTATGTTACTGTATATAGAATTGAGTTTTCTTTCAGCAGCATCCTTGCTCATCTTGTGTGTCTATCTGTAATTTGAAGTAATTTCCAGTAGATGGCAATATGGGTACCATATCCAAGAGGCCAGTCATATCATACGTAGCAGATATGCCTGCAATGCTAATGGATATTGTGGAAATTCTGGCTAAGATGCCTAAGTGTAGGGCATATTAGAGAATACTCTTTATTGTTAAACTAAACATGTGACTGGAGTAACAAAGGCAGATTTATATATAATGAGAGGTTGGCAAGCAAGGATCTTAATGACAACAAAATGCTCTGATACATTTTCTATGCCAGGCACTACAATAAACGTGAATTTTCTCACTATAATATATAATGTGTCATAGCTGAAGCCTTTACTATATTATCTCATTTTACAGATTTCAGTCTTGCCTGTTAACCTGTTTATCCTGACCTCACACCTTTGCTCCAGTCTCACCCTTTGAAAAACTTGCTGCCTCAGCAAAGAGCGGTAACCAGTCACATTTGCAGTAGTAGTTTTGCGTGACCCTTGCTTCATACTCATCCTACTACCCTTCTCCAACTTCAGAGAGCCTGGTCCGGCTGTATATGCATTTTTTTGTCCTCTTCCTGCCTTTGGATTTGTTTGTTGGTTCTGTGTTTCTGGAATTAATGCTACTGTTCTCTACGAAAGTTGACTGAGTACCATTGTTGTTCTCTCCCAGCTCTTTGACTGGGATGCCAGCTCCAATTCATTCTCTTTACCTGTCATTGGCCCCCTGGCAGGGTCTACTCAAATCCCCAGATGGGGACAGTTTTTAGTTGTTAGGGGCATAAAACATAGTACAACAAACAGATGATGATGTGTTTTATTTCTGGCAAAATTCATAGACATTCCAGTTCTGTGGATGGTGAGTTGAACACTAATTATGTGAGCATACTCAAGTGGAAATGACTCTAATATTTCAGAGGGCTGGGGAGATCTGCCAATGTGTTGCTGTTACCACTTAAACATTTCTGATTTTAAATTCAGGAAAGTACCTACAGACTAGAAAGCTGAGAAAAGAGATAGCTTTGTTTTTCCAATGAAGCATTCCATTTTCCAGCTTTAATTAAAACAGATGTCTTATGTGAAGATTCTTTTAATTATGTAGAATACACTGCTAAAATGTAGGCTTTCACTCCCTGAAAAGCCTTCACTGACCAGGAAAATGAGGCCAGGATAACCCAACTTCATTTAAGTCCTTTGAAATTTCAAACATTTCAATTTCAAGTGTTCTTCACAGAGTCTTTCATGCTAAGCTCTATGTGTAGGTCCACACAATGCCAAATGAATTGCCAGGGTAGGCAAGAGAATGACAACTGACCAATCCTTGATTTTTTAATTCTTGAATCTGTCAAGGCTACTCGTTGGGAGGTGAATTAAGGTTCACAGAAGTCTCTCGGTATAAGTCTCAAGAGGCTACAGGGCTAACACTATGAATCGTCTTAGAAGGTTTGCAACATTTTTCTCTGAAAGATGTTAAGGTTTTATTTCCAAGTTTGGAGGTGTGCAAAGATTTGCTTATTCTGCGAAACCTATTTAGAGGCTTTCCCCCCCTCCCATTACTGATAGGTTTGGGAATTATTTAGTCTGTGAAGCAACCCTCTGCTTATATCCTAAGGAGATTATAAGGAAAGGCCTCCCCTCTTCTTTTTGTGTCCTTTCTTTTACTCCAAGTCTTCATTAATTTCACATCCCATCAGTACTATTTCTTTCCACTCAGGTACCCAAGGTAAGAATTTGTTTTCTTCTTTTTTGGCTCCCATCATACTAAGATGCCACCAATTATAATGCAAAAACTTTGAGAAGTTGGTTTTCCTAATATGTTTCCTTTTTAAACATGCAGTGCAGTATTTCACATAAAATGCATACCAGCAATTTTATTTCAAATACTGATTGATTGACCTCCTTGTTCTATATGAAGTGATGTAGCAGCCTCATGACATGTTAGTGTTCATTTCCCATATTGCTTTTCTGACAGAACATGCATTATACAGGATATTTTTTGCACTTTAATTGAAAACAGGTATTATAGATCACCCTCAGGAGATTGTAAATGTGCATAAATGCATACATCTTTGGAGAGAATTCTTCTTTGCTGGCTAGAGTTGAATAAAATGATTTCCATTACTTTGGAGGAGGGAAAGAAAACAAAAGAGCATTGCATGCAACATGATGAATGTTCAATAACTAGTAAACATCAAGAACAAGCTTTTTCTGCATAAGTATTTTTAATTGTAGTGATGTCAAGTATGCAAATTCAATTTTGGAATTTTAAAGAATATCTTTACCAAATTATTTTAAGAAGGACTTCCTCTCATAAGTGTTCTAAATACATGAGAGAAGCAGATGATTGTAAATATTACCAACAGTGATGATTATCATCTTGTCAAAACTAATAGGAAGGAAGTTATATACCACTTGTAGGAAGGCACAAAATGACTTAAAGAACTCTTTTGAGGGGTGCGTGGGTGGCTCAGTCGATTAAAGCCTCTGTCTTTGGCTCTGGTCATGATCCCAGGGTCCTGGGATCGAGCCCTGCATCGGGCTCTCTGCTCAGTGGGGAGCCTGCTTCCTCCTCTCTCTCTCTCTCTCTCTCTCTGCCTGCCTCTCTGCCTACTTGTGATCTCTGTCTGTCAAAAAAATAAATAAAATCTTTAAAAAAAAAAAAAAAGAACTCTCTTGAGATCATTTTTTTTCTTTACCAAGAGTACATGTTTATATATAAAGAAAATCGATGATTCTACTATCCTTGTATAAATACGAATTTCTAATATTGAGGTATCAAAGTTATCAGTTTTTTTCTGGGATTTTCACCTCTGAATTAGAAATTATTCAAATTCAAAACTTTATTCAATTTAAGTAGAAATAGGAAATTTCTCTTGCTATCGAACAAAGGTAAGTGACATTAAACATTAGACATTTTAGATATTCCAAGATAATATAGGCAGTTTAACTTGAATGATTTAGAAGTTCTCAGACTAACTAGAGATGTGATTTATAGGCAGACCTGTAAAAAATATATTTTGTGAGATCTATGGTAAAACACTCTACTTTTTCAACAAACTCAACTCTGTAGAATAAGCCTAGAACTGACAAGCCTTCTTCTTATAAAAAGTAGCTAAAACTAAGTCCTAATGCTACTTTTATTTAGCCTGTATTTATACTCATTATATCCAAATATTATTTATTTGATTTTGAAGACTGTAGTGGGTCCTTTTTTTAAAAAAAATTTCTCCCAACTCCAGTTCCTTTTACCTGCAGGATGAATGTTGGCAACTAAAGGCTTAAACGCTTTCACTGGAGAATTTCCTTCAGCTCGATAAAAGCAAACCTGCCTGGGAAGTTATACATCCTATCCCAAAACCTTCATTGCCAGAAATAGCCGTCAGTCAATGACTGACTGAGATGAGGATCATAAACCTGGCCCCCTGGCCTCATGGTAGAGAACATCTCTGTGATTTAGTTCACGTACCGGAACGTCTTTTGCGACGAGGCTGAAGCTCGCCTCTGGTCCAAACCACATCCTTGCCTGACTTACTCTTTTCCCCTGTTCCTATCCTAGTTCCCTCCGGCCCCTTCTCCGGAGAGCTCTCCTTCCTGCATCATACACACACAGAGCTCCTAGCACAGGCACTCCTAAGGAATCTGGTGTATGAAAATGTTCCAAAATATTTAGAATTAGAAAATTAGAAAATTATGAATTTCTAGATAGTCAAAATTAAAAACAAAACCATGAAAGATGACAGATTTGAAGTTTTGAAGTTTTCACATTTTACTTGAAATTGCATTTGAAAATTAGAGTATGCTAAGTTAGGTAGTAATCTTTAGGGCTACCGGTATAAAAGGCCAATAGTGAAAAGATATAATAGAAAATATTCAAGTAACAATGGAAAAGCATAAACTAAAGAACAAGGAACAAATGAGTAAAGTAGAAAATAACAGGATGATAGATAAAATGTAATCATATCAATAACTACATTAAATGTACATAAATACTAAAAAAATTGATATGTTCCACTACATAAGAATATAAAAACTATAAAAACATATACATGTAAAAGCATAGCCTTAAATGATTCACGTAAAAATTAACAGAATAAATAGAAGAAATGGAAACATCTACAACTGTCTACCACTGTAGATTTTAGCTGGTTTTCTTCAATAATTGATAGAACAAACCAATGTTAATGAGTGTTAATAGGCCACAGTTAGCAAAATATGTACTTGATATGCACAGGGCATTGTGTCCTATAATTTCAGAATACTCATTCTGTTTTCTTACTAAAATTGAGAATAAGCAGAGAAGACGTAGTATTGCAAGTTTGAGGAGACAGGAAGATATGAAATGACGATCCAGAAGAGTAGATGAGTAGATAAATGGTTGGATTAGGAAAACATCATTTGCTAGGTAGTATTAGGGCCACTTGAATTTATGGTATTTCAATCACATAAGCTATAAATTCATTTAATATAGGTGTATGACCTCCTCTAAAGATATGAAATCAGGAAATAGAGAATTTTTAGAGAATCTAAGATGGCTTTATTTGTAAGATGTACCAATTGTATGTGCCACTAAGAAGAAAAAATGTGTGCCAATTAAGCTTTGCAAGATTTTCTTATTAATGAATTTTAAGAGATCTAGCTTTAGAGATGTTAAAATGTGGGGCAAAATTTTATGCTGTTTATGATGGAGTACAGTATGAGGAGTCTAACAGAATAAACATTGTAGAGAGGTATACCTGATTTGGGATTCTGCTAAGAAGAAGCAATTCTTAGAAAAGATATATGCCACAGGAAAGAATCCAATATTACAGTTAGACTGAGTTAGTCCAGTAAAAGTTGGCCTGATCAGGGATTATTATGTATCACTTCTCAGAATTCAAACTCTGAAGTTTGATTTCTGCCACCATTAACTGTGTGATTCTGATTAAGCGATCCACCTCTGTTTTTCAGTTTCCTCTTCTACGAGATTGGGAATATCATATTCTCAATATGCATATTCAGATATACATATACATACATTACATATATATATATCAAAACTTTGTATATTGTAAATAATTGGTAAAGGTTAATTATGACTGCCTTTCTCCAATACATAGGCGAGAAAGGGAACAAAAATATCTGCTAGGTAATTATTATAAAAGAAAGGCTAAATAGTTAACATCCATCCCCACCCCCTCTTTTCCATGACTTCTTATCTCACTGAATGGTTCCCTCACCATCTACTGATGCAGGACAGAAATCTAAGCACTGCTTTTAGCACTTTCTTCTCACCCTTCTCCCTTTATTCTGTTTCAAAGTGCTATATATTTTCCTTGAGTTTTTCTGCTTTCCTGAAGCTTAACTGTACCGATTTTAGACCAAACTGTTACCATAATTCTTCACTCGGGCTATCCAAAGCCTTCTTCCTGGTTTCTCCATAGGTAGTCCTTGTCTTTCCACCCTCAGGACAGGACACCTCCAATCTCATTGAAATCCTAAACTGTTACCTTTGTGTATAGGATAAAGTATCTTGAAGCTTCTTTGCAGTCTGTCACCAATCTACCATTCAGGAATGGTAATTAGAATCTTGGAGGAGAAAAAAACCTAGAAATTTTAAGAATTTAGAGTAAAAAAATAATTTGGAGTCATACTGTATTGTTCATTGGTTAGACCAGTGGGTGAAAGGAGACTAGTTTCAAGTGCGCAGTTATTATTTCATTGATAAGATTCCTTATTAGGGGGGCGCCTGGGTGGCTCAGTGGGTTAAACCACTGCCTTCGGCTCAGGTCATGATCTCAGCGTCCTGGGATCGAGTCCCGCATCGGGCTCTCTGCTCGGCAGGGAGCCTGCTTCCCCTCTATCTCTCTCTCTCTCTCTCTCTCTCTGCTTGCCTCTCCATCTACTTGTGATTTCTCTCTGTCAAATAAATAAATAAAATCTTAAAAAAAAAAAGATTCCTTATTAGGGTTAGTGAAATTATGCCAGGTCTTTGAAATTATCAGGTGGTTCAGGGCTGCGGAAGCAGGAAATTAGGGAAAGGACACAAAAAGGCCTTGAAGAGTCAGTCTCTTGGGAGAGATGGTCAGCTCTGTTGGTGGAAAGCACAGGGAAAGTTTTGGAACAGTTGGGATCCCGGCCAGGTGTGTAGGAATCCAGCAATGAATTAATGTAGGCTGTGTGTTGGAGGAAACAGGTGGGGGTAGAACAAACAGACTCAAAGTTGCTATCGAGTGTTGAAGGTAGAGATGGTACATGTTCAGAGCAGCATGACTAGAACTCTGTCTTAAATGTACTCCTCAGTGCTTCACCCCCATTCCCATCCATATTCAGCCATTCTTAATAAGACCTGATCACAAGAAATATATTTTGAGAGCATGCATGTTACCTTTTCTTTAAGTTGCTACAGATTATATTCATTGGTTGTTAATTTTTTTTGTACATCAGAATCACCAAAAAAAGTACAATTTCTGAGTCAGTAGATATGGATTAGGACCCAGGAATCTGCATTGCTCACATGATCACAGGGCTGCTGAGACTGGCCTAGGAACCACATTTTTATAGTGGTAGAAACTATGTTATAGTGGTGGATAGAGACAGAAAAATCCTAATGCACTGGACTCCCCTTGGGGAGAGTATGCTTTGTATTAGGAAGAAATACTCATTTTGGGGTAGGGGAATAAGACTCCAATATGAGGAGAGTCCTGTTTATTAGAAGCCCTTTTGCTTTGCCGAGCTTTGGCATAAATTAGGATATGCACGTATGTGGAGAAAAACTGGGGCTGATTTTAATCTAGCATTAAAAAGAGAAGGATTAAAAGATCTCAGAGCTAAAGGGAAGGGAAAAGAGCCAGGAAGACTTTCATACAGAGTGGGGAGAAGGAGCAAAAGTAAATCAAAATAATGGTATTTTAAGGTGGAATTAAACAAGAGGAAAATGTGTGAGGGATTTTTAAGAAATTAACTCTGGGTATGTGAGCCTTTGAATGATCAGAAATGCTTTGGAACAGGAGAACACTGTGCAGCAATAGAAAGTATCGCTGTCTGGACGCCGGAACCATAGGACAAGTGGGGAGCTGATGACTGGTTAAAGGAGCCTTATAAAAATGGTTAACAACTTTAAAATTTAAATTGTACCTCAAGTTGGAATCATGGTGATGTTTTTCTCTATTTAAACAGTTGCAGTGTATGCCCAACTTTTCAAATGAAATAAACACTTCAAAAATGTCAGTTGATAGGAAAGTAGAAATATAAACCTTAAGAGCAGGGGCAGGCACATCAGGTAAGAATAAATATTTCTTCAAATGATGAAAAATAAACAAGTTCCAACTCATTTAATATCTAATATATTTAGAGACACATTAAAATCAAGGTGATGATATTTAAGAGTATTCCTTGTTGATAGCTGTTAAATCCCAGATTTATTCATCTTTGCTAAAATAACAAAGTACTGACCTGGCTCATTAATTAGGCAAGGAAGATGAGAAATAGTTTGAAAAAATAAAATAGTAAATAAGCCAAAAATACTTGTTTTTTCATAAAAATTTCACCTCCTTTTTCCCAACTTAAAATATTTACCTTTTAAGAGAAAAACTGGAAACATAGAAATTAAAATTATAAAATCTATAATGCTGTATCACATATAACATTCATTATATGCTAACAAGTGCAAATATTTGGGTATATTATTTACCTGTACCCATTCTCATACATGTCACATACAAAAACATTTAAAATTCTCTATCTTCAAAACTATCTTCATATATCATTTCATATTCTTACTTTTTTACTCTTGTGCTTTAGCTATATTTCAAATAAATAGCATGTTCTTTTAATTTATTGCTTTTATCCAAACCAAATAGATATTTTCTCCTGATGGGGAATTTAATTTTTAAAAAAATGATAATACATGGTATGTCATTTTATGTTATTACTTATGATACTTAAATTTTTTTCATTATTTATAATATTAATTATATGGATATCTTTTTTACATTTATTATAAATGATTTAGAGCTTATACAATAGGTTTAAAATAATATATGCAATTAGATCTATGGTTTTAAAAATTATCATACTCAAGAATAATTTCATTACTTATGATCCTCTCTTAATATATGAATGAAGAATTTAACATAATACTCTCTCAGTCCCCAGTTTCTCTCAGTGCAATACAATCTGCATATATGCATATACTTGTAGGATTATTATTAATTTTTATGTCATCCTTTAAGTATCAATATTGTTCTTTTCTTCTTGCAGTTTTATTACCATATTGGTCATTATTTATTTCATCAGTCTGTTGCCTGGCATAGTCTTTGGCATATTGGTGCTCAAAAAATTTATGTTGAGGGGCGCCTGGGTGGCTCAGTGGGCTAAAGCCTCTGCTTTCGGCTCAGGTCATGATCTCAGGGTCCTGGGATCGAGCCCCGCATCGGGCTCTCTGCTCAGCGGGGAGCCTGCTTCCCCCTCTCTCTGCCTGCCTCTCTGCCTACTTGTGATCTCTCTCTCTGTGTGTCAAATAAATATATTTAAAAAAAAAATTTATGTTGACTTAATGAGTGACCTAAACTTAATTTTAAATATATAGAATAGCTATCACAGAGATGATGATATGAGCTAGAAGCAGGACTTATGCTATCCTATAAATCTAACCTCCTCCATTTTAGTTCATATTTTCAATTAGTACATTTCTGGCTTAGGTATAATAAAGAGCATCTTTTATTTCATGTTCTGACTTTGCATATCATGGACATATTTACATATTGATGGCAGCTTACACAAGTATAATAATAAACAAGAATTACATTATTTACCTTAAAAATGGTCACTTATTTTTATAAGCATGTGTGTTTATTATTTTATTTTCTTTATCATTAGGATTTAAAGGTTTTCCAGAATATGTCAAACTGAGGTTATTTTTGCATTGTTTGAACCGGGAATGTAGTAAATTTTTGTAGTCAATAGATTAAACACACACAGAAACACACAAATACGTGCTGGGAATAATTTTTCTGCTTTTTTAGTATTTTATGTATTCTAGTTCGTTTTTTTTTAAAAATGTTGTCCAGGGGCGCCTGGGTGGCTCAGTGGGTTAAAGCCTCTGCCTTCAGCTCAGGTCATGATCTCAGGGTTCTGGGATCAAGCCCCATATTGGACTTTCTGCTCAGTGGGGAGCCTGTTTCCCCTCTCTCTCTGCCTGCCTCTCTGCCTACTTGTGATCTCTGTCTGTCAAATAAATAAATAAAATCTTAAAAAAAAAAAAAAGAAATGTTGTCCATTCATGAAAGAACAATATTCTCTTTATATTTACTATGTACTCTCTGCTTTTGATATCCATCATGTCTTTCATAGCTATTATATTTTAGGTATAATTTTAGTCTGATTTCCAGATTGCAGAATTTGAATTTGGGTTTGGTTGATTCCATTCTTTCTTAACTCATGCAAGTATGTTTTCTGAATTCATCAGTAATTTTTAAGCAGCTGTTTCTTATATGTCCTTGTTACCTTTTCATTTACTTTTTAATACGATATTTCACTTGGGCTATGTTTTTTTTCTTTTTTTTTTTTTTTACTATTTCTGGAAAATCAAAATGAACATAGTTTTATGTATCCTATTGTTTCTTATAGTAAATATTTGTATAGTTTTACTTTCCTTCTGCTATCTATTTTAAGAAAGTGGTTCCATGCTTTTATGTTACGAAACATTATATAGGCCTCAGTATTATTATTTATTTTTCATTTCTCCCTACTCCCAGTTTATGCAGTCTTGAAGCAGAAGAGATCTTTTCTGACCAGAGGTGACTGTCAATGTGTCTATGTACTGTATTTCCACAGATCTTTTTTTCTAAAATTTTAGGTTAAATATTTAGATAACTCTTGCATAGGCTTTACTTTATATTCAGTTTTAATAATGCAGCTCTGCTGCCCTGAGGTGAGAATTTTACATTTTTCATTCCTGGTTCCTGTTGTAATTTAAAGGAACCTATAGGTCTTCTTTTACATGTAAACACTGTAAACTTCTCTCTGGAATGTCCACCTCTCTGTGTTCATTTTGTTTTTACTTTACATGACTTAACTCACAATAAAATGCATCATCACAGATCACCTTCTAACACTGAGTTGTCTTATAGAAAATTGTGTGATCGAATAATATATAAGTACTGAGACTGAGAGTAGAAGTGGTTCCAAGTCCCACACAGAGGCCCCCATCAGGGGGAAGGCTGACCTAGAAACTTCGGTGGCACAGGCACTAAGTCTTCAATGTGGAAGTGAGAAGAGAGTTAGGAGGAAGTATCCTAATGTATTCCTTTTCTGTTATTTTGTTATTTGGGAAATCAAAGTATTAGTTGGTTTCTTACAATCTCTAAATCTTATTCATTCATTTATTTAAGAATTCATCAGTTTCAGATAAAAGAAGCAGTATGGTCAAATGTTCTGTGGTCTATCCAAGTCACGGATGTTCAACAGATGGATAGATAGCCAGCTATGCTACAGTACCCAGAAGAATATGATGCAAAAAAAGTCTGAAGGATATAACTGTACAACACATTTTAACATTTTAACAGACATAAATATGTAATCTGTATAAGAAATTATGTCTTTCTCTTAAGAACCATAGTAAACTATTGATTTCCAGTGAGTTTCCAGTGGGTAACTTAGAACACAATGCAAGTTACTTTCTTTCATATATCAAGTTCTGTGTGATAGTAGCCTTTGCCTACCTCCCTGTGCTGTGCATAGCTTTTCTTCTCTTGCATTAGCAGTGTTACAGATGTTACTAATGTGATTTCTGCTTCTCAAAGATGCCCAGTTTACCCACCTAAGGGTTTTTGCACCAATTGTTCCATCTATTAGGAATGCATTTTATGTTGGTTTTCATGTATCTGATTATTTTTGCCACTTATTTAGAAAGCTATTTCCTGATTCCCTACTTTCCTTATAAATTATCCTTTCACATTTGTTACTGTTTGGTATTTTTTCTTATTTTCTTTGCATGTTTATTATCTATCATTCCTATTAACTTAAGCTTCATTTAAAAAAAAATCTTGTTAACTTTACATCTCAAGGAACAAGGGCTGGGGGTGGGGGTGGGGGAGGGGAGAACAAATAAGCCCAAAGGTATCAGAAGGAAGGGAATAACAAAGATCAAAGCAGAAATAAGTGAAATAAAAACTAAAATGAAAATAGAAAAGCTCAATGAAAATAAATAAAATAGGCAAGACTTCAGTAGTGTTACCAAGAAAAGAAAGAGGGCTTAAATAAACAACATTTGAAATTAAACAGGAGACATTACAAGAAATGCCACACAAATACAAAGGATCACAAGACTACTATAAAGAATTATATGCCAGAAATTGGGCAATCTACAAGAAGTAGATAAATTCTCAACTGTGAATGGTGAATTTCCTCTAAAATCAGGAATAAGACAATGACGCTTCCCCTTACCACTTTTTCTCAACAATTACTAGAAGACCTAGCTAGAGTAGGCAAGAAAAAGATGTAAAAGGTGCCTGTGTGGCTTAGTCATTAAGCATCTACCTTCGGCTCATGTCATGATCTCTCAAGGTCCTGGCATCGAACCCTGCATTGGGTTCCCTGTTCCGTTGGAAACCTGCTTATTTCTTGCCCACTCGCCCACTGCTTGCATTCTCTCTCTCAATGTGTTTCTCTCTGTCAAATAAATAAATAAAATAAAAGGCATCCAAATTGGAAAGGGAAAAGTAAAACTGTCTCTATTTGCAGATGACGTATTTTATTTGGGAAATCCTAGCAACTCCACCAAAATAAATGTTAGAAATAATAAATTAATTCAGTGAAGTTGCAAGATACAAAATCCATACACAAAAATCAGTTATATCTCTATACACTAATAAATATCAGAAAGATAAATTAAGAAAACAATACTATTTACAGTTGCATCAAAAAATTAAAGTACCTAGAAATAAATTTAACCAATGAGGTAAAAGAGCTACAAATTGAAAGCTATAAGACATTGATGAAAGAAATTGAAGACATAAAAAGTGGAAAGATATTTTGAGATCATTCATTGGAAGAAATAATATTATTAAAATTTCCTACTGTCTAAAGCAATATACAGGTTCAGCGCAATTCCTATCTAAGTTCCAATGACTTTTTTCTCAAAAGTAGGAAAACAACCCTAAAATTTTCATGAAGCCAGAAGACATCCCATATAGCCAAAGAAATCTGGAGAAAGAATGAAGCTGGAGGCATCACACTTTCTGATTTAAACTGTTAAAAATTAGAGTAATCATATAGTATGGCATTAGCATAAAATGTCACACAGATCATTAGAACAGTAGAGAGCCCAGAGATAAACTAGTGCATATATGGACAATTATTTTACAGCAAAGGAGTCAAGAATGTATGATCAAGAAAGGATAGCCTATTGAATAAAAGGAGTTGAAAAAACAAAACAAGCAAATGCAAGAGAATGAAACTGGACTCATATCTTAGACCATACTCAAAAATCGACTCAAAATGGGTTAAATATCTAAACATAAAACCTGAAACCACAAATCTCTCAGAAGAAAACAGGTAGTAAGCTATTTGACATTGGTCTTGGTGATCATTTTTTAAACTTGACACCAAAAGCAAAGGCAACAATAATGAAAATAAACAAATGGGACTACATTAAATGAAAATTACACCAAAGGAAACCATCAAAAAAATGAAAAGGCAGCCTATGAGATAGGAGCAAACATTTGCATATATCTGATAAGGAGTTAATGTCCAAAATGCATAAAGAACTCATACAACTCAATAGACAAAAAACCCAAACAATGTGTTGAAAAAATGGAGAAAGGATCTAAATAGACATTATTCCATTATTTTGAAGAAGATCTATAGATGACTAATAGGTACATGAAAAAGTGATGAGCATCTCCATTTATCAGGGAAATGCAAATCAACACCACAATGAGATACCACCTCATACTTGTTAGATGGCTAATATCAAAGAGACAAGAAATGAGTAGGTGTTGGCAAGAATGTGTGGGAAAGGGAACACTTGCGTACTCGTGTGAATGTAAATTGGTACATCCACTATGAGAAACAGTGTGGAAATTTCTCAAAAATTGAAAAACAGTATTACCATATGATCCAGCAACCACACTTCTGGGCATTGATCTGGAAAAAATGGAAACCAAAATATAGATGCACCCCCATGTTCATTGCAGCATTATTTATAGTACCCAAGGTATGAAAGGAACCTAAGTGTCTGTCAACTGATGAATAGAGAAAATGTGGTATTTACAGTAATGGAATATTATTTGGCCATAAACAGAAGGAAATCTTGCCATTTGCAACAACACAGATAGAGCTTGAGGATATTATGCTAAGTGAAATAAATCAGAAAAAGACAGATTACCAAAAAAATCTCATATGTGGAATCGAAAACTAAATAAAACAGCAAGCTAACAGATAAAGTGAATCTATTTGTGGTTTCCAGGGGCTAGGGGGTGGGCAAAATGGTTGAAGTTGATCAAAAGGTGCACATTTTTAATTATTAAATAAATAAGTCCTGGGCATGCAAATGTACAGTATGTTGACTACGGTTAATAACATTGTATATTTGAAAGCTTCTAAGAGAGTATATCTTAAAATTTCTCATCACAGGCAAAAAATTATAACTGTATAGTGATGAATGTTAACTATTTTTGTGGTAGTGATCATTTTGCAATGTGTACAAATATCAAATCATTAGATTTTACACTTGAAGGCAATATTTTACAGGCCAGTTATATCTCAATAGGAAATTAAGAAAGGCAAAGAACAAGAATACTTGAGCACACAAAACTGAAATGCTGTCCCAGATCTCCAGAGGTAAGTGTGGAAACACAAAGACATTCAAAATGATGAGGGACCTAGACTAAATAAATACTTCATCTTCCTTAAGAGAAAAATGGAACATTTCATCATGAACATTTCCTTCTTGGCATAGTAACCATTGTTTTTACCAGAAAATTTCTAGATAAAGACTGTCTTACTCTGATGATGTTTGTTGAACTGTAAAGGAGGAGGAAATAAATCTTACTCACCTTGATTTATCACATTGTCCAACATTAAATAAGGTCTCACCAATATAGGCTTCTTTGAAAAGCATCAAGTTGAATTGAGAAGTGTTGTACAGCAGTGAGATTACATTAAAATTATATTTTATTTATTTTAGATCTGTATTCTTCTTTGCCTTGGAGGGGCAAAGTGTGTTTTGGGGTAGGAAAGGGCTTGGGGCAATGCTAAGAGGATCTCTTATCTAGATTGGCAAAACCTAAAAGGAAGAGACACTGGCATATGATTCTGTGGATAAAGGCTTACTGAATACCAGAAATTTGTAGGCCCAAGAAGTGAGAGACTGCATGGGAAACACTGGGTTTTAGAAATACCATACATTTTATTTTCACTGTGTGAATATTGACATTATTCACATTATCTTTGTGCAGTGACAAGGTTGACCCTTGGCTGTTTCTAGAAACTTGGATTTTGGCTAGGTTCCCAACTCTTAATGAGAAGAATGATTCACTGTGCCTAAACTGCTTTGTATAAACTATGTGGTTTATACTGAACAGTGCTTTACTCCTGGGAGTCTGGAATTTGGTTATGTGCTGGGTAGAGAATACCAACATGACCAGCTCCTGGTGAACACCCTGTGTACTTGGTCTCTTAGGAACTTCCCTAGTAGTTAGTATTTCACACAAATTGTCACAAATTTTTGCTGGGGAAATTAAGCATGTTCTATGTAACTGCTATAGGAGAGGGCTTTTGGAATCTCACATCTGGTTTCCCTCCAGGTACCTTTTATCTTTGTTGATTTTGTTGTTTACACATCATAGCTGTGAGATGACTTTATATGCTGAATTCAGTGAATCTTCCTAGAAAATCCTTGAGCCTAGCGGTGGTAGCCTTGGGGACTCCCAACACAAGTACACAAGATATACTTTATGGTTGTTTAACTTCTCATCTATTTGATTGGTAGTGAAACTGAATGTTCAGATTTTGGAGATTTGCATATTTCTTAATTTTCATATTACCTGTTTATTTTGTTTCCATGGATAGTTGTCCCAAAGGATATTTATTAAATTGTGCTTATTTTTGACTGTCTTAAAAAACCAACATTACTGTATTTTAAATAGTAAATGCATTTGAATTTATTTCAGAATGGAAGTTCATTTATATTGATTTATGTATCTAGTATTAAACCAATGCTACAGTGTTTCATTATTGTACATATTTTTTATAGTTAGTAGGCCACTCAAGATTTTCTCAAGGATTTGAATGCCTCCTTGATTTTTTACATTTTAATCAATTATTATTGATTAAATGTAACTTAAAAGTTTATTTTAAAACATTTAATGGAATAGACTTAATGCTTTTGCATTAGTATTAATAATGGAGTTGAAGGGGATGAGCATAGTAAATAAAAACATAGGCTATTGAATTAAATGTCATCACTAACAACCCTACATGTAGAAGAAATACTCATTTTGTAGAAGATTTGAAGAACATGTTTTCAGTGTAATAAAGAAGCTTATTACCAATTCAGTCAGGAATAATAATTCACTTATAATTGATCATAATTTTAAAATATTGGATAAAGTTGGAGGCACAAAAATTATGCATATAGTGTTATACACATTCATAAAACATTTAATAAGTGAATAAATTATTTTCTTTGATTATGGATATGGTGATTAGAATTTTTTATTGTTTTACTTTCATATATCATATCTAAAATACATTATATGTGATTTCCAAATTTTTCTTTAAAGAAAAGAAAAATGAAGCTATGTGATATAAATTGCATGCAGAATCCTTCTAGATCATTATTTTTTTGCCTTACACCTCTCCCAACCATAACTCAATAGTAAATTATTTTTAGCAATTCTTTTATTGATTCTTTCAAAGCACATCAAAGATTAGTTTAACTAGGGGGAAGAAAACTCCCTGTTTTGCACTCATGGTTACTATAGTATAAAATTACATTAGAAAATTTTAACAAGAATATGACATAATTTTGTTTGAGAGCAAATGTAACTGACTTCAGGGAGATGGTGGGAGAAGAAATGTTCTGGAGGACTGGCTCCAGACAGACATCAGTATGTTTCATAGAAGGAACAGGGGCTGTGGGTTAGTTTAGAGATTGATTTAGTCGAGAATGACTAAAAAAATTCTACCACGTCAGTAAATAGACATAGACTTTAAAAATTAAAGTTGCTGAAATAAGTGGAACTGACGATAAGTTCTGAGAAAAACAAAGTAAGTGGAATATGTGAATAGAAATAAGACATATAAAAAAGGAATAAATGTAAGAAAAAATATTTATTCCTGCAATTAATATATCCTGAATACATAGCCCATGTTGGCCATGGCAGACATTGGAGATAATGTGAACAAGAGAGATAAGACTTCTGCCTTCATGAGGTTGTAGGTGCATGAAATTAAAATGGTAGATAGACATGAATAAAAATAATAAATGTTCAAATAATATGTTATATTAAAGAAAGACAGGATATATAAAAAGCATAATACTCAATGCATTAACTTAAGCGTGATGAAATACTTCAGCATCTTTATACATTCATAATCCTTATTTTAGTAGGAAACCAAAAACCCTTGTTAGATGAGCTTATAATTTTATTAAGCATGCCTAACTATCATCAATTTAGTCAATATTTTGGAAAGATAATAATGTCTTACTATATTATATCTTTATGTCATTAATTGTAATCTTCATTACAGTTTTCAGTTTTCAGATGCTTTTATGAAACTGCTCTGATATCTTAGGATTTTACATTGCTTTGTCGTACCCAAAAATCCCATGTAACAAAACATTTTAATATATTTTTCCCAAAAGACCATATTATATTGGGCTTTTTTAGAATACATTAATGTGTACTAATACATTTATACTTATAATCTCTGCTATAACTTTAATTTGTTCAAAATCAATTTTAAACGCATACATTACTGTATGTTAATCAGAACCCACAAGGTAACCATATACATGTTTACAAGGGGGATAAAAATGGCAGAAACTGTTTTTCATTGGGAAGCTTAAAATTTTAACTGAAACATGAAATGATATTCAGTATATAAAAAGAAATGTTTTTTTATTTCTGATCTACTGAAATAAGTCCCTAGTACATGCCTCTATAGTGTAATTGGATAGTACATTTTGGTCACCTTTATCAGACAATAGAGTGCTTAAAATATAAAAATGTCTATATTTGCAAAAAGAATCTTTTAAAATGACCATTAATAAAACTTACTCATTCATTCTTTAGAGTTTCTTTGAGGATCTTCAGGGGGTTTTTTTGGCGGAGGGGTTGTTTTTGTTTTGTTTTGTTTTTTTATCATTTGACCTCTTACAAATATAAGAAATAACTAACCAGTGATCTTTTAAGTTGTATTTCCAAGTGTATATAAAGTCATGAGCCCTCTTCATTTAGAACAAAAAAATTAACTCTGAATGTTAAATTTTGCAGACTAGAGAAATGATGAATTTGTTAACCAACATTTATTTGGTGGATTAGATAAGCTTAGAATGGACTTTGAAGTCCTGCTTATAAATCATTTTGCGAATGAAGCATCTAAATAAACACAGGAGCCATATAGTACATTATTTAAGGCAAACATAAATGTGGTGTGCTAACAGAACAAAACAAAAACTTCTTGCAGTAGGAAACTATCTTGCTTGCTTCCTGTTATTTTTTTATGATTTGTTTTTCTTCCTTGATTAAAAAATCTATGTAAATTGCACAGTATTTGATTATACATACTTTAAATCCAAAGACAGCAGATTCAAGAAAATAACAATTAGGTATCTTTTTAATGCTATCTAATCTGAAACTTCTTTCAGTTGATAGCCACTTATAAGTTTAAGATGGTTTGTAATATCTTTCAAGACTGGTTTTTTTTGTTTTTGTTTTTGTTTTGTTTTGTTTTTGAACCCTGTAGGTCTCTGCTTTTGGTCCATGAATTTTGTCCAGTGTCCATAGCTCAGAACAAAAGTTCTTCAGTGCCATCTTACATTCTAAAATGAGCCAAAAGGAAATACCAACACTCAGGGCTAAAGAATTTCCCTCAGGGCATACAGACAGAAAGAGTAGACTTGGAAAGTTAAAGTGACTCACCCAAGAGCACTTTCTTTTTTAAAATTAACATACAGCATATATTTGTTTCGGGGGTACAGGTCTGTGATTCATCAGTCTTACACACTTCACAGCACTCACCATAGCACATACCCTCCCCAGTGTCCATCCCTCAGCCACCCCAACCCTTCCACCCCCTCCACTCCAGCAACCCTCAGTTTGTTTCCTGAGATTAAGAGTCTCTAACAGTTTGTCTCCCTCTCTGGTTTTGTACCCAAGAGCACTTTTAAAGTAAGTAGTAAAAGTGGGTTTCAAACCTAGATTATCTGGCTCAAGAGCCAGTGCTCTTGGGTACTACGATGACTGCTTCTGTGGGAAGCCTATGTATCTGCTTTCACTGTGTTCCCCTAAGAGGTTCACTTAAGAATATAACTTTATGGTGTGCATTTCTGTATATGTAGTTCTATTTTATTTCTAATTACTGCACAGTAATCCATAGTACTGAGGTTCCATGGTTTATTTAGCAATTGCTTCATTAATGGACTTGGGGATGGTTTCTAGTGTTTTGTTTTCACAAGCCATGCACCAATGAACATTGTTGCTCATGTATCTTTGCTTAGAAATCCTGAGAAGTACTAGTTTAAAAGTTATAAAAACATTAAATTTTGATAATTTTTGCCAAATGGGCCTCCCAATATATTCATGAAATGGTAGTATTATAATAGTGTAGGAAAGTCCTGAATTTCTTAACCCTTATCAGCATTATTCATAATTTCCTTTTTTCTCTCATATGTTCAGTTAAAAGTTGAATCTCATTTTAAAAAATTTATTACCCAGTTTACTTGTATTTGTACTTATCCTTGTTAAGGATAGATTTTAAGGGTTTTTTTATATCACCAATTTTTGTTTCTTCTGATTATTGTTTCTTTCTAATTGAAACATTTTCCATTGGTAATTTGTTTTTCCTGATTAGTTTTATGGGACTTTTGTATATATTAGGGATGTTGATCTCTTTTATATACTGTAAACATTTAATCTATCTGTGTCATTTATGATCTTTATTTATAATGCTTTTGGTTATATAAAATCTTATGTAGTTAAATCCATCATTTAACTTGGATTGGATTTCATAGATGGATTGGTGTAAAATTAAGATTCTAAACTTGGAGAACTGCATTCCTAACAGCACATTTTGATTAAAGGAAGGCCTTTGCTGGCTGGCACTACTAGCAGAATGTTAGTAAATATGCAAAACTACTTGAGTTTTGTAAGATTAAAGCTATAACATGCCTAATTTGTCAGAATTACACTACACTTTGTCCATCTCTCGTGGTGAAAAAGCTCTTAGGATTCTGATAATAGACAAGTAGGGAAAAAATTCACAAAAATGATGACAACAATCCCTTTTTAAAATATTTTATTTATATATTTATTTTAGAGAGCTAGTGAGCAGGGTGAGGGGCAAAGGGAGAAGGAGAGAGAGAACCTCAATCAGACTCTGTGCTGAGTGCGGAACCCCATGCTGGTCTCGATCCCACAACCCTGAGATCATGACCTGAGCCAATATCAAGAATTGGATGCTCAAATGACTAAGCCACCCAGGCACCCAAAACAACAGACTCCTAAAGGGAGAACTCTGGTATGGCAAAGAATTAAAGAATGAGGGAGCATAGCATATAAGTGGTTCAAAGAAAAAAAGATAATGCTTATATTTTGGTGATACCATACAAAGACTTAAAGGTTGAAACTGATCAAAGTATCTGGTTGCATTTGTTGGTAAAGCAGCTGAGTCTTTAAGGGATAAGTGTAAAAATTAATACATTAAAACATTATTCATGTGTAGGGTACAGGACGATGAGGATGACATACACCTTTGATAATACCACTCCGTGTTAAATACTATAAATTGGTGTTTTGGTATCTGTCAGGAGAAGTCTCTGCTCATTGTTCTTTTCAAAACGTATGAGGCTATAATAATAGCACATTTTCACTTCCAGATACATTTTAAGATGGTTTGACAAGTTTCATGAAAGTCCTATAGGAATTTATAGAGTAACTGAAGGAGAAATGGCATTTTTACAATGACAAGTTTTCTCTTATAGGAAAATGTTCTTTATCAGTTCATTGAGGTCTTCTATGACTTTTAGGAAAGCTTGATAGTTTTCCTTTTTTATTTATACATGACCGTTTTTAAATTTTTGTGTGTATCTGTTTGTGTTCTGTGTGTATGTGGCATTTTTTTTACACTTTTTTCTGTTACATTTCTATTTGATACAAACAACTCATAGGTAGAAAAATGATTTATGTATGTTAATTTCTATGTAATTAGTCTAAAAATAAGAAATTAATTTTCTTTTTTAAGTATTTTTTTCTTTTGTTTATTTATTTTTTAAAGATTATTTATTTATTTATTTGACAGACAGAGATCACAAGTAGGCAGAGAGAGAGAGGAAGGGAAGCAGGCTCCCCGCTGAGCAGCCTGATGCGGGGCTCAATGCGGGGCTCCATCCCAGGACTCTGGGATCATGACCTGAGCAGAAGGCAGAGGTTTTAACCCACTGAGCCACCCAGGCGCCCCAAGAAATTAATTTTCTTATTTAATTTAATTGTCTAAAAATAAGTTAATTTTCTTGTATTTTCACTGTAGGTGATTGACATGTTTCAAGACAATTGCAATTTTTTAAAAGATTTTATTTATTTGTTTGGGAGGGGGAAGAGCACGCACAAGTGGGAAGGATGGGCAGTGGGAGGGGAGAAAATCTCAAGCAGACCTCACACTGAGGGCCATATAAGGCTCTCAATCCCACGACCTAATCATGGCCTAAGTGAAACCGAGAGCCAGAGGCTTAACGGACTGAGCCACCCAGGCACCCTGAAATTTTTTTTTATTAAGGTGAAGTTGGTATATAATATTAGTTTCAAGTGTACAACATAACTACTTGAATTTTGTAAACATTACAGAGTGGTCATTACTATAAGTCTAATTACCGTCCATCACCATACAGGTGACCTCTTTCATGTACTTTGCCCACCACTCAAATCCCTTCCCCTCGGATAACCACCAGCTTGTTCTCTGTAGCTATGAGTATTGTTTTATTTGTTTTGTTTTTAAAATTTTACATGTAAGTGAATCAGTACGATATTTGGCTTTCTCTGACTTACTTCACTTAGCATGATGCTCTTTAGGTCCGTCCATGTTGTGACAGATTGCCTTTTTTTTCTCCCACTTTTCTCCCTAATCTTTTATAAAGGAAACTTATAAAAGTGTAGCAAAAATTAAGAGATTTTACAATGGAAACCCATATAACTACCATCCAGATACTAATATTATTGTTTTGCTATAAATGCTTTGTTGCCTGTCTATCTGTTCTTCTACCTGTAGCTTAATCTGTCTTATTTTCCATTCTTCTGTGATTGATACTGGGATGGTTCCAGTTTTAGGCTCCTTTGAATACAGTTGCTTTGACTATTTTGTACAAAATCTTTTTGTAAAAATATTTTTTCATTTGTATTGGGTAAATACCTAGGAGTAGAATTTCTACAATGTAATTAGTTTTAAAAGAAATATAGAACTTTCTCCCAAAAAGGCTGTAACATTTTCTATTTCTACCACTTTTCCCCCTTTTTTTGCATTTTTCCAAAAAGAACAAAGAGGTTTTGTTCCATAATATTACCAACATTTAGGGTTATTAGTCTTTTTAACTTCATTCTGGTGGGTATCTGCTGATATATTTTTTCTTCCTTTTCTTTCTTTTTTTTTTTTAATTACATATAATATATTATTTGCTTCAGGGGTACAGATCTGTGAATCATTAGTCTTACACACTTCATAGCACTCACCATAGCACATACCCTCCCCAATGTCCATAACCCAGTCACCCTATCCCCGCCCCGCCCCCCCCCCCCCCCCAGCAACCCTCAGTTTATTTCCTGAGATTAAGAGTCTCTTATGGTTTGTCTCCCTCCCTGGTCCCATCTTGTTTCATTTTTTAAAAATTTAATTTAATTTGTGTGTGTGTGTTCCAAAATTCATCTTGTTTCATTTTTTCCCTCTTTGCCCATAATCTCTCTGATATGAGGAATTTGAGAGGCAAATTTCCTTTTTTATGGCTGAGTAATATTTGTGTGTATATGTGTGTGTGTGTGTGTGTTTGTATGCCAGCCATGTGTTTGTAAGTTTTTATTTAAATTCCAGTTAGTTGGGGCGCCTGAGTGGCTCAGTGGGTTAAAGCCTCTGCCTTCGGCTCAGGTCATGATCCCAGGGTCCTGGGATCTAGGCCCGCATCAGGCTGTCTGCTCAGCCTGCTTATCCCCACCCCCTGCCTGCCTCTCTGCCTACTTGTGATCTCTCTCTTTGTCAAATAAATAAATAAAATCTTTTCATTTAAAAAAAAAGTCTGTTTCCTAATTTGTTTCTCTCTCTCTTTTTCTTTTTCTTCCCCTTTGCTTGTTTGTTTCTTAAATTCCACATATGAGTGAAATCATATGTATATGATATCTTCTTTATTCATGTATCCATTGATGGGCACTTAGGTTGTTTCCATATGTTGGCTATTATAAATGATGCTGCAGTGAACATAGGGGTTCATGTATCTTTTCAAATTAGTGTTTTTATTTTCTTCTGGTAGATACCCAGCAGTAGAATAGCTGGATCATATGATAGTTCTATTTTTTATTTTTTAAGGAACATCCATACTGTTTTCATAGTGGTTGCACTAATTTGCATGCCCAACAATACAAATGAAAAATACAAATGAAAAAATATTTTTACAAAAAGATTTTGTACAAAATAGTCAAAGCAACTGTATTCAAAGGTTCCTAATAATTGCAACTTTGAATTCTGCATCCCAATATTAACTAATAAAGTTGCCTTTTAATTCTATATTACTAATTTTTAAATTATATATAAAGAGTTGAATTATAGTTCTTAATGTATCACATTCACATATTTTCTCTTTTTTCCAGTCGTCTTGTTTGATTCACTTCGATGCCTGGAGCGCTGATATGAGTGATTGGGGTGATGTTCACATTCTTCCAGCATCCTTTCCATGTTGGCCTCTCCACAGGGCAGATTGAATTGTCCCCAGGATATGATGGCCAGATTCTCCCAAATTAAGTGAGTCAAGTTTAAGGCAGAAGCCAAGATGGCCACTTGGTCTAGCCCTGGAGATCATACACTGCCACTTCTTCTGCATTCTGTTTGTTAGAAACTAATCAGTAAAGCTGTCCACGTTTAAAGGGAGATACATTATGTTCCGCCTGTCGAAGAGAAGTGTCAGATAATTTGTGGGCATATTTTCAAACCAGCAAAATATACCCTACACAGTATATATATTGCTGTACTCATTAATTTTTGTGAATGATATTATAGTCTGTGAATTCTTCTGATACTTTTTATTACTTTAAAAATGTGTTATTTATTTATTTGACAGAGAGAGAGATACAGCAAGAGAGGGGACACAAGCAGGAGGAGTGGGAGAGGGAGAAGCAGGCTCCCCACTGGGCAAGGAGCCCGACTCAGGTCTTGATCCCAGGACCCTGGGATTACAACCTGAGTTGAAGGCAGACACTTAACAACTGAGCCACCCAAGTGCCCCTCTTCTGCTGCTTTTTAAATTCATATTTTGTGATATATCCATCTGTCCATCCAACCATCCATCCAGCCATCTCTTGTTCTAATAATTTTATTTTAATTTCAATATAAATGTATTTTATGAATAACATATCTTAATGTGCATTACCAAGAATTTTATTTTTTGACTGCAAACAATGAGGCTGTAAATGCTCACATATGTCTCTTATGCAAATATGTGAAACTTTTAATGGGGGGTATATCTTGAAGAGACATTACTGAGTATTTATTTTATAATTTCATCTTTATAGACAAATTTCCCTCCACAAGCAGCATATTAGAGGCCTCATTGCTTTACATTCTCACCACATTTGAAATCCCTTATTTTTAAGTTTTAGTGTGGAAAATACCTCACTCTAACTTTGACTTAAACATATCTGATTAGTGATGTAGTTGAACATAGTTCAAATATTGATTTGCTGGTTCAGATTTTTCCTTCTCAGAATTGACTGCTATATTTTTTTCCTTTGCCCATTTTTTATTTTGGGTTTGTTACTTTTTTTTTATTTGAGGAAATTATTTCTGTTCTGTTATAGGAACACTTTTCCTTGTAGAATCAAAATTTACACCTTCAGTTCTAACTTTATGAATACACATACCTCATAATCAAAAGAGAAGCAAGCAAACAAACAAAAACACCTTCCTCTCAAGATTAAACATAACAAAACAAAGAATAGGATCAATCTGTCTAGTTCTGGCCTCAAGATAATTAGACCTTTAACATATTTTCTAACTTACTCCCTAATAAACCCAAATTTATTTTTCACTTTTGCAGTGGTGCTATTTGAAGGTCTATTACAATCTTTGTGGTCAGGGTAACCATGAAAAAAGTTGTATATTGGTACCCTTTGCATACAATACTGAAGAATACATTTACAAATTAATGCATTATCTATAATTTCCTTTAGATACTCTGTCTACATAATTATGTCATCCCTGGACAATATTTTTCAATGGTATTTTGTTTTTCATGACCCCAAATACAACACTGAATTATGATGAGAGAGAATATTGCTGTCTCATTCTCAATCTTAGCATCTATTAAGCATGATTTTGCTGCCTTTTTTTAGAATTGGTATTATAATTCTAGTTGGCTGGGAAATTTTCATTCATAAGTAGATGCTTTTTTGTATTTGCATATGGCCATATGATTTCTTTCATTTGTTCTATTACAAATTATATTGCCACATTTCTTATTTTTTTCTGAAGATTTTATTTATTTGCCAATGAGAGAGAGAGAAAGCATAAGCAGGGGGAGCGGCTGGCCGAGGGAGAGGGAGAAGCAGGCTCCCCACAGAGCAGGATCCCAGAACCCTGGGATCATGACCCAAGCTGAAGGCAGATGCTTAATCGACTGAGCCATCCAGGCACCCTAGATTGTCTCATTTCTTTCATTAGTGTATTGTAATTTTCCTCATATAGATCTTATATGTATTTTGTTACATGTATATACTTACATATTTTATTCTTTTGCAGTGCTAATATAAATGGTGTCACACCTGTTCTATTTTTTAGTAAACTTAAAAAATTTTTTTGAACAGTTTTAGATCTGACATTGTAAAGCTAGTCCAGAAAGTTCCCATATACCCTATACAGTGTCCTACATTGTTATTATCCTACATTAAAGTGGTAAATGTGAAGCATTTGAGGAAACAATTTTATACATTATTATTAACTAAATCTATACCTATGCAGATGTCCATATTCTTTATCAAATTTTTCCTGTTATGGGATATTGTATTACATTTAGTCCTTATGTCTCTTTTGACTCCTCTTGGCTGTGACAGTTTTTCAGAATTTTCTTGTTCTGGATGTCCTATACATTTTGGGGAGTACTGGTCAGTAATTTTGTAGAGGGCCCTCCAAGAAAGATTTGCCTGATGCTTTTCCCATAGTTAGACTGTGGCTGTATGTTTGGGGGAGGAAGGCCAGAAAGGAAAATTGCCATTCTCATGCATCATATCAGTGATACCTAGTGTCAACCTGGCTTATTACTGATGATGTAACCTTGAGGTTGGGGTAGTATTTGTTAGGTGTTTCCATTGTAAAGTTACTTTTTTTCCTGTTTCCATATTGATCTCTTTGGAAGGAAGTCACTATATACAGCCAACACATAATGAATGGGAAGTTACCTCCTCCTTGAGAACGGAGTATTGACAAAAGAATTATTTAGAATGTGTTCTGTTTGCCCACATCTATTTCTTTAATTCAGTCATTTATTTATATCATTATGAGACTCACAGATGTATTATACTATAGGATATAATTAAACTCTGATTTATTTATTTTGTTCAGATTGTTCCAGCTTTAGCTATTGGTAGATCTTTCAGTTGGCTCCTATTCTTTTTGACAAATCCCTGTCATTGTGTACATAATGTTTGGGGGAAAGGATGCATATCCATACTTTCTGGCACTATAAGATGCTCCAGGTTCGTCTTTATATTTCCTGCTCCAGTCCTAGAATTATCCATTTTTCCACCAGCTACTGGCTCCTTCTATTAGAGAATGGCATTAGAAATGAAGATCTATGCAGTCTATGTGCTCTGCTTCTAGGCCCCCCTAATTAATACAATCAGGCCTTGAAATGATCACAGCTGGTCTTTACTCTCTGGCTTATTTTAATTTCAACTTTAATTATATTTTGTAGTTCTTTAGGTTCTCAAACCTCAGTTCAGCAGGTCCTGATTTGTACTTCCCCAACCCCCAACCCATGAGACTGTGGAAAGATCTACTATCCATCATCCCTTCTGATACTGCTAGTCAGCGTGGCGGAAAAACAGCACCCAATATCATTTTTACCTGACTTCCGATTTCTCCTCAATAATTGGCTTAAAATTTCATCTTTTTTTTTTTTAAGATTTTATTTACTTACTTGACAGAGAGATCGCAAGTAGGCAGAAAGACAGACAGACAGAGGGCGTGGAGAAGTAGGCTCCCTGCTGAGCAGAGAGCTGGATGAAGGACTCCATCCCAGGACCCTGGGATCATGACCCTAGCCGATAGCAGAGGCTTAACCCACAGAGCTACCCAGGCGCCCAAAATTTCATCTTTTTAAAGTAACTCTTAGATGGCTTAAATGAGATGGTTTTTAAATATTTTATTCAGTTGTTTTTTGACTTGTCCCATTATTCCTGGACTAGAAGCACTCACTGTACAGTCCTTACTATATTTCCACCCTTACATCTGGGATGACTTTTTTTTTTTTTCTCTATAATCTATTAAAAGCAAAACAACAGGCCCAAAATGGAATACCATATGCTAGGCCCCACATCACCAATCTCAAACTTAATTAGTATTGGCTGTCCTGGAAATGGCATCTTAAACCAGTCAATCAGGAATCGCCTGATCAGCACTAGTTAGATAATCTGCCTAATAGACTCTTGTCATCCCCTGAAGGAAAGTAACCTTGCAATAACCAAGCAGTATAAAGCGAAAGACTTTTATAGCCAGATGGGAGAAAGAATAAGGAAATTATAGTAGGCAAGGAAAAAGAAAAAAGAAAGTGGATATTTTTAATACTTCTTGCCCCGTAAAAATGAGAAAATCTGAGACTCAGTATTTGGTAAATGCCATCAGGGGAAAATTAGCTTCATTTCTCTCCTTACAGCTCCAGTCTCCACTAGACTTTGGCCAGATCAACTCTAACTAACGTTCCATTTCTTCAATGCTTTGAGGATTTTTTCTCATTCCTATCCTGGTAGCCATATTATGTTAGAATAGACAAAAATGCTTCTTAAATCTTGTCTCATCACATTTTTTCCCCTTTCTTCTCATTATGGAAAAAGTTTTAGATTTGACTGCTATTTCACAGTAGCTTTTTAAAAATTATTATTTCAAATCTGTTATTCTTTGATTCCATTGTAGTTTTAACTTCCTTCTTTTAAAAATTCCACTTAGTTTTTCCTCAGTGAAATGGCTCCTAATCAGGACTTCTTTATCAAGTTGTATAGATACAGTTTCTTCTTCAATATCACTGAGGATAAAATTATGAATATTCTAAAATTTATTTTGTTCTTTTTTATTGTTTCATAAATAATTTGAAGGAGTTTTTGAAAGGCCTATTTTTATTTAGAGTATGATTCTCTCATTTATTGAGTCATTAAACATGTTTAAGATAATTTTCTTCTTTTCCAGTTGAAAATTGGGATAATTTCTGTCCAATTGCTTGTATTCTGTTCAAGTGTCTGTTTTAACATGTTCAAATAGTTCAGTTCTAACAAAACAAAGTAAAAATGTTTAACATGGTCATAACTTTACATTGCTAATTTAGAAACACAGAAACTTGTTGGGAAAAGAGTAGACACCAATATTAGCTTGACTTCTGTGTCAATTAACTTTGTATTTTGCATTTTATGTGGTAACAAGGGATCCATGTTTCTATCCATGCCAAACATAAGCTTGTTCGAGCACTACTACAAAATCCGAATTCAGTGTGACTGCCTTTGTTTGGTGTGCTTCTCAAAGGTGACTGAGGGAGATGTTTGTATTGTACATACCCCATAATCTGTTCCTGATTCCAGCTCTTATTAATTGATAAGGGTTCTAAATAAAGCTTTTCCAGGTTTCCTTCCATTTATTTCCATGCTCCTTTGTATTATGAGGGAGGGAAACAGAGTATCTCCTTTCTTCCACCTGGTTATGGGAGAAATTAATCAAAATTCGTATTCTGTGGCTATCACTCTGATATCCTTTTGAATTTATTAAAATATAATTTTAATGAATGAACGTTTTTGTTTGTTTATTTAAGAAGTAGAGCCAATGAGAGGGCGCCTGGGTGGCTCAGTTGATTAAGCATCTGCTTTGGCACAGGTCATGATCTCCAGATCCTGTGATGGAGATCTGCATCAGGCTCTCTGCTCAGGAGGGAGTCTGCTTCACCCTCTCCATTTGCCCCCCAGCCCTCATGCTAACTCCTATCAAATAAGTAAATAAAATCTTTTTAAAAAGTTAAAAAAAAAATAGAGCCAGTGAAATTAGGTAAGTGCAAGTGTTACCTTACCCGAAAATTTACAGTATTGTTATCATTGTTGCATTTAACATTGTTGTTGTTAAACCTGAAGAAGTAACGTGGGATATTGCTTTTTGAAGGAGGTTACGTGTCATCAATTCCATCTTTGGAAACTTAGACACTTTGCTTTATACTTAGTGACCGAACTTTAAAACATATATGCATGTACACATAAAAATAATCATGTTGCATTATTTATAAACATTAAAATAAACAAAACGAATTGATAAGTTATTTCTAAAACTTCTAAACATTCTGAGACTTACTATTTTTAGTATCTTTGCAACTCAGATGCATAATGACTTGGTTAAATAATTTATACTCTCTACCTATATCTGAACAGTTACATGCTTGACTGTCGACCTGTGCAGCTGTCTAAGCTTCACAGGTGGTGCCGTTCAGTGTTTACATGTTTCTTTCCTATTTTACCCCAGACTGTGGTTTCTGTCTTATATCATCATCAAGGGAACTTGGAGGAGTAGACTCTAATTTGCCTTACTGTTGTCTGATATTGACTGTATACCCCAAATAGGCTGACTAGACTCCTTTTTTTATGTTCCACCGCCAACCATTAGAGGAGAGTATTAGTGAGGTATATACATCTTTTGCTAAAAAATCAATTTAGATGTGTTCATAATGTGTATTCAAGTCTATGCTATGTGTGTTGAAGCACAGTCTCTTGGGAATTAGTTCAGAAATCTAAATATTTATCAAACTCACTGGTTGATGGTTAAGCATACTGAAGTTTGAAATCCACTGCCATCAGAATTCAGAGCAAATCTCAGAATTAGACAGATAGGGATTTGTAAAAAGTTCAGAAATAGCTAAAGTAAAACCAGTGAATCACTGAAAGTTTATTGTGCACAAAGCTGAAATACAGTTTATAAACAGGAATCACTTAAATCAAAACATGGAATGAGACTCAGGGGTGTATTGTTATAAAGAAACTTGTGATAATGAGAAGGCAGTGGCTACTCTTCTCAGTAACTGGTTATAATATTAGAATTTGCATAAATGATAGGGAATTGGTCAGTGGTTATCTCCTATTAATCTTGGGAAACAGTTTAAGTTTTCCTTCTTCAGAGGCATAAGCAAGAAATGACCCAGGTTAAGTTAATCTTACAAAATAAGCTAAATTAAGCTTTGTTTAAGTGAATAACATAGTTTTTTCCTGCTCAGGGAATTTTCAAGGCTGATCTCTGTTTTGGATGTTAATAGGTTCTAATGGAACTGCTGTTAACTGTATGTAGGATTATGGAAATGGACTTCACATGTGTGGTTCATTTTACACATCTGGAGTATAGTATTGACCATAAAATAGACAAGGTGTGGGGATATAATAAAGTTTTACTCATAGAACACTTAGCACAATTCCTGGAACATACTTTATTTCATCAAATCTAAGATGTCATTGATTTAAAAGATCCATGATTACTTAATTTCTATTTTGAAGAAGAATAATTGCACTATAACTCAATAGTGAGTAACACTCAGACATTTCACTTTATACTTATTGAAAGAGTTATTTTAAATAGACACACACACACACACACACACACACACACACACACACACGCAGGGGTGCCTGGGTAGCTCAGTGGAGCCTGCTTCCCTTCCTCTCTCTCTGCCTGCCTCTCTGTCTACTTGTAATCTCGGTCTGTCAAATAAATAAATAAAACCTTTAAAAAAATAATAAATACACACACACACACACACACGTAAAATCCTATAGCATTATTTGCATGCAGTAAAAGAAAATATAAGCAAAATAAATTAATGAAGCCATTTCTAAAACTTATAAAAACTCTGAGTTTGGCTTTTCTTAATATCTTTGCAATTCACAGTTTCATCTTCTGTTCTACCAGCATTGTGATACGAGCATTGCTAAAAAGAATCTTCAGCTATTGGATCAGTGTGTTATTTTTCTAGCCAGTGACTTATTTTTCCAGTTTGGGTGCTAGAAATAAAATAAAATATTTCATTGGAAGTTCTCAACAGAATTATAACTATGGCTAACTTTCTTTAAATTGATTCCTAAATGATTTTTGATTCAACTGTTAAGTAATCACAATTTTCTAGTCAAACTTCCATGTAACAACCATGTTCACTCACGTAGAGTTGACTGATGTGTCACAACTGTCACATGGCTGAGAGTGACTGAAAGATTTAATAGTTACCCCAGATGTAGACACAAGACAGTTTGGGAAAAATGTGCATTTTTATTTGAAAAAAAGAATTAATTGAAGGACAATAGTTTGTGCTCAAGAAAAATGGTAAGCAAATAGTAGCTGCCTGTTTTCTCTTCAAAGTGTTTTATTGTGGTCTTCTCTCATGCTGTATACTTGAGATTTGTATAGTTCAAGTCTTGATTATTTACTTAGTAGAAATGTCTTTGTCTCCATTACACCTACCCTTGTAGCATAGTTCCTCCTTGCCTAGAACTCATCAAATGCCTGTTAATGAGATTGTGTTTTGAAAGCCCAGGGCTTTGCACATAGCAGTCCTTCAGTAAATATTAGACTCTGTCTTTTGCCCCTCTGCTGCTGACACCCTCCCAGAATGCCTTATCTCCAGGTCACAATCATCCCTAGCCTGGGGTGCCCCAGTTTCCATAACCCACTTTTAATGCCTATGGAGGTTTCTGAACTCCACCTGGAGATGGATGCTACTTTGATAAGTATATAGTGAACCATGGAATATGATATGAAAATATTAATGGTGCTTTTCTTTCCTTCTTTTTTTTTCCCTAGGAGTTTTGCCTTTACTGCTGTGAGATAATGAAAATTTGTTAAAGGTTCTGACTTTTTATAAATCTGGATTTGTGGCTCCAAATTTAGCTAGAAGGTTTAATAAAGGTGAGGATCATGCACAAAAGTTATTTTTCTTATCTGCTTCATGAGCAGTATTATATATTTAGTAATCATTTTACCAAAACTGGGAGATGTTTCTGTTGGCCCATATCTTTCCTTTACTCTTAATTCTACAGAATACAATCTGATTTTTAAATTAACTTTCAAAGTCCTTGGTAATCTGGCTCTATATTGATTCTTCAACTCTGTCTCCTTATGCTCTCTTTCAGAAACTTCTGCTCGTCAGGTTGATCTCATCATGGTCTTTTGAAATGACCATGAGTATTTCTGTCTTCCTATCTTTATTGTTCAGACATCCCTCCAGCTAAAATAAATTTCATTCTTTTTTTCCCCACAAATGTTGCTTTTATTACAATGTTCTATCCTGTTATTATAGATATTTCCCTTCTTTCATTCATTCAACAAATATTTCTTTTTTTGTAAAGATTTTATTTATTTGAGAGAGAGTGAGAGAGTGCATGAGCAGGAAGGAGGGGCAGAGGGAGAGGGAGAAGCAGACTCCATGAAGACCAGGGATCCCAAAATGGGGCTCGACCCCAGGACTCTGGGATCATGACCCAAGACAAATGCAGACGCCCAACCGACTGAGCCACCCAGGCACCCCAACAAGTATTTCTGAATACAGAATATTACCAGGCAAGTGGTTAAGATAAACACACCTTCTGTCATTATAGGATGATAAAGGGTTTAGGAAATGATTAACAATAACCATAACTTTAAAATATATTTTTAAATATTGATCATGATACTAAGGGAAATTATAGTGATAAGACTAGTTTAACAGACCTTATCGATAACTGTTAATTGCAGTCTATGGCACACTCAGAAACTGTGCATTAAATTGTTATTTTACCCATAATTGTATGTAGCTTGCCCCCATAATTAAAGCATAAAAGTAAATAGACTTAATTAATTCATATCTGAAATAGAATCAGCAGTGCAGTAAAAAACAAACCAATTCAAACTTTGCTTCTTTTTCTCGTATGGTGACCTGTAATTGCCAGGTATGTGCACATTCAAGCCTTAAAATAACACAAATAATTATTATTGACAGATTGTCTCTTGTGTTCCCTCTACCCTGTTTTTCAACAGGGGTATTCACTTTGAGGATGAATAAGAGGAATGACTTGGGGTTGTGAGACTTGTCTCTTGCCAGAGAACTGACCAACAACTCCAGTCTCAGGGAGCCGAGAGGCAGAGGATGGGTTCTTTCTTGTGTCTCCACTAGCAGCCAAGGCCAAGCACCCTGCCACTTGGAAGATTCGTAGTATGGCACCCACAGTACAGAAGGGTTTAGCTAGCCACAGAATCTGTCAGAATATTTAAGCTGAAATGGACTAATTCTCTCAGGGGGTGACAAACTCCATCCATGACCCAGTAACAACAAAATAAGGAGAATGGACCCTCACATCTATAAGAATAAGCATTAAGAAGGTATTGTAGAATTGTGTTGAATATTAGAGTGCAGATTATTTCAGCTCTTATTGTTAAAACAAAAGATGTTGATAACGTGTTTCTGTAGGTTTACTGGGTATCTAATGATCTTGCCATATGCATAGAATGCATTAACTGACAATTCTATAAATATCAAACTTCTAGCAAAATATTTGTATGCTTTTGTAAAACCTTACAACTTCTTTTCCATGCTTATGGAAATAAAAATTTGGCAGTGAATTCAGCACATGAGATATTGAAATTTACCTTTATTCTTGCATTTGTTTTTCTTGGAGTTTCCCAATGCAGCTGCCTCCCCACTGGCCCAGAACCAGGACCACACCTCTCTAGCATTTTAAATGATATCTCTAAATAACTTTTTATAAAATCTGTTCACACATTTCTATGTCCTTTCCACTTGGCTACTGACACCCACAGAGTTCCCATCTGAATTTGGAAATCTCTAGTAGCTAGTTACCCGCTCCACAGGACATGATACTGGGTTCCTTGGAACTGGAGAGAACTCATCCCTTTGAATGTATTCATCTTATAGTGATGAGCCCACACTAGTTTGTCTATAGTGAAAATCTCAAATCTTCTCGTACTCTTTGGAGCTTAATCAGATTTTCCTTTTGGCAGATTACTTTCTTTTTCCTTTCTTATTCATGAGATCACCTTTTCTCCCTTTTTATTTTTCAAAAGGCATTATATGTTCAACTCCGACAGATGTACTACTTTTGAAATGCCTTATACGAGTTGTATCCATCTCTGAAAACAGATGTATAAGCAAAATAATGAAACAAAAGTTTATACTGAAACTCAAGATCAAGTGTTGAATGGTACCAATCACCTGGAAAAATCAAAGATGCTAGATTTAGTAATCAATGAGAGTGATTACTAAATATCCTATTTTTCTTTTCCTCCCAGTTCTTAGTTTCTATTTCTGTTGTTTCAGACTTGGGGGTTTTGGCTCTGGATTCCAGCCCATTTTTCCCATTGGAAGTTTTTCAGAAATCCTATGGGTAAGAGAGCAGCTGGCTTATGATATTTATAAGTGTCTGAGCTCCCTAATATGCCTAGTTACTGTGGAGACTAAAAGCAAATGGGAACCTGAACTGAAAACAAACTGACAGAGGCTGAACTGCAATTTAAACTCAAGTAGGGAAAGCATATTATCGCACAGTCCTTTCCAACTGAAGTTTTGAACAGGTTACACAGTGTTCTTTGTTGGCAAAGACACCAGTTTAAAAAAAATCACAATATTTATCAATACTGAAAACAGACATCAGATAACCCCATACAGCTCAGCATAATGTACAACAACAGCTCTGATGTTTGAACTGATTCATTCTGTGTGAGATTATATATGTCTCTACTGCTGTTAACTCATTACTATTTTAAAATGTTAATAGATTCATCCTGGATAAATGTTACATATATCAATTTCAGTTTACTCATTATTATAACAAAATCATACCCCATACATTTGTACCACATTATTTGTAAGTTAAATTCACTTACCGTGGAAAAGTATTCCTAACCCCAAAAATAAAGGCAAAATGAAGCCATCCGGTTCACCACCCCCACTTCCTTCTGTACCCCTCCTTGCCTTCCTGGCTCTGCCAATGCTTACATTCCCCTTTTTATCTTTATTATTTGGAAGAGATGCTGTGCTTTTCCTCAATACTTGATGTCTAAGGATCGCCCCAACTTTAAAGTACCCAGAAATCTATCTGTGCAGCATATCTTCAAAAAAGGGTGTTACTCCTTGTTGCAAATGAATAAAATAAGGAAGATTGTACTTCAGTTAAAAATAATTTTCCAAAATTTAAATATTCTTTTATACATAAAGTATATCTTTGAAATAAGCAAGTTACAATTCTTCACACACATACTTTTTATCCTAATTATAAACTTCTCTTTTTGTAGAAGTGTTTAAAAGGATTTTAGTTGCAGAAGACAGGATGATGCTTAAGACGAGTACTAAAATAGAAGAATTGGAAAGATTTGACATGTGAACTATTTTAGGACTCAGTTTCTCCTTGTATAAAATTTGTTCTTTGGGGTTATTCATTGGAGGTGCTGTGATATCATAGAAAGACAATGAAATAAAGATTCAGAACCCTTGGTGCTAATTCTGACTCCACCATTTATTAACTGGGTGTATTTTCAAAAAGGAACACTTATCCTCTGCCCAACTACACTGACGGGTCCCTTGTAAGGATCAAATATGTATGAAAGTACTTTATAAATTATGAAGTACTAAGTCCAATTTATTAATATTTATTTCTGTGATTTGCAGAATAGGCTTATTTATAGCAGGTATACAATGAATTATTTTTAATTAAATATTTTTTTTTTAAGATTTTATTTATTTATTTGAGAGAGAGACAGTGAGAGAGAGCATGAGTGAGGAGAAGGTCAGAGAGCGAAGCAGACTCCCCATGGAGCTGGGAGCCTGATGCGGGACTTGATCCTGGGACTCCAGGATCATGACCTGAGCTGAAGGCAGTCGTCCAACCAACTGAGCCACCCAGGCGTCCCTTTAATTAAATATTTTAAAATTACAAAATAATGTATGCTCCTTTGAAGGAGAGAAACAATGAAAGAATATGTAAGGACCAAATTGATAACTTTCTTATAAATTCCTTTCTTAACTCTCAAAGACAAGTCATTTTAAAAGCCCAGTGTAGAACCTTTCACAACTTTGTTCATGCTCCTGTGTGTGCACATATATTTAACTTCTGGTTTTATATTTGGTAATTGTTTTCCCCCATTATTCTTCTCCTCATGCATACCCTTATTTTTCTGTTTTTGTTCTATGGTTAATTTTATACTTTAAAGTATGTCGGGTTTGTGTAGTTTAAGTGTGATCTCTACACTTGAAAGAAGGAAGATGTAATGTATTTTTAAAAAACATTGTATAATTTTTATATGATGAGTGTACCATAACCTATCAAACTGTTCCTTTATTGATGTACTTTAATGTTGTCTCCAAGGTTTGCCATTATAAGTAATTCAAAATAAACTATAAGGCCTTAATTTCTATTGGACAGATTCATGAAGGTGGGCCAAAATGTGTGTATTTTTAACAGTTCAAGATAAAAAAAAAAAAGTTCAAAATAATATCAGATAATTTGCTGAATTCATATTCATACCAGCTCTGAATGAAAATGGCCACTTTTTTGGTTTTGCCAATTTTGTAGATTAAAACATAACAAAACAAACAAACAAACTAAAAACAGTCTTATTGCATCAATTTTCTTCCTTGTTTGTTTTTTTTTTTTTTTTGACTGTTAGTTACGTTATGCTTATTTTCATATTCTAGTCTGTGAGTTAGACTTCAGCCTGTTTTTAGTCTGGGCCAATTAAGAAAAAAATCTATTATTTATATTTTACTTGTCCATTTGTAGAAAGTAATAGCTATGGTAATATCAGTAATCTTTTGTTCAATATTATCGTGTCTTTGAAAGGTATTTCAAGACTTAGTAATTATATAGCCCTTAATATTACACACTAAAGCATAGTTCCAACCAAAGAAATTGTCTAGTTCAGGGTTATCCAACAGAACTTCCTGCTCTGATGAAAAGGTTCTATATGCACACTGACCAATAAGGTAGCCACGAGCCACATGTGACTGTAATGTACTTGAAATGGAGCTAAGGTGACCGAGGAACTACAGACTTAATTTTTTTTTTTTATTAAAGATTTTATTTATTTCAGATAGAGAGTGAGAGCAAGAGAGAGCCCAAGTGGGAGGGTGGGGCAGAGGGAGAAGCAGACTCCCTTCCAAGCAGGGAGCCTGATGGAGGGCTCAATCCCAGGACCCTGAGTCAAGGCAGACACTTAACAACGACTGAGCCACCCAGACACCCTTATTTCATTTTAAATTCATTTATGTTTAAACTGAAATAGCCCTATGTGATTAGTGACACTTTTAATGGAGAGGGTAGGCTACATTTCTTTCATGTATTTAGAATTGATTCTCTGGGTGGCAGCTAGAGGGCAGAAAGTGTCGTTTTCAACTTAACAGTTTAAAATACAGTAAAATTGTTATTTTTGTGTGAACAATGTAATATGTGCTACTGAAGAACTGCTTAGGGAGTGACTCAACACCATCAGTCACCTTGATCTATTTTGGCAGGTCAAGTCAATCAACTCTCTTGCAATCAGACTCAGCATTTAGATGCTTATCAGTCAAAAATAGTACATGATTCTACTCTACTGTAATTGGTTAGCTATGAGGAAATCACTTTGTAATATTGAATTCATGCTTTCTGTTTTGTTGGTACTATGTATTAAAATATTATAAGGTATGCATTATTAATTTAATAATATGTATTTTTATGTGATGGGTTGTAACATAACTTTCTTTCCTATTTTTTAGGAGAAAATATTTCTTTTACCTAAATTCTGTCTCATGTGACTTTTCAACATTGGAACCTTTTTAAAAGGTAATTTTATAAAAGTAAAATATTCTATATGTTCTGAATTTTTAATCTCATATAATTAGCACTTGAAATGAGTTTCTCCCCCCCCCCCACTCCCTTACCCCTCATCGCCCCCCCACCCCTTTTGATAACACAGTCTCATTGAATCATGAGAATTGAAAGTAACTATGTAGAGGGGGGCTTATTTTTTTTCCCTATTATTTCTTTGTAGAAAGGAAAGTCAAGAAAAGTTCTCTCTTCTGTTATTGGCATAAATCTGAGCTAAGTAGAGCTATCCCAATTTCTAAACCCTACCAGCTTAATATGCAAATATCAATGGCTTGAGTAGCAGAGAATGTAATCCTATTATAGTCTCAAATTTATCTGAGTCCTTAGAAATCCTGATTAGCCTTGGTAATCACCTGGCTCCTTTCTTGGATAATATTAGTATCTCTGGGGGTTTCACAGTTTTCCATGTGAGAAAATACAATTTTGGCTACAGCTGCCTCCAGGATTCTCTTCTGTCAGAAAAATATGGTACATAGAGTTTGAGTTTTTGTAATAAAATATCTGCCCAGATAGTTTATTATATATCCACTAATTAAAAACTCTCCATCCATTTGAAAATTATACCCACATTGAAACTGGTTTACAATATTTGATCTTTCTATTTCATTTACCATCCAAACCACTCTGTAATATAAACTTAACTCTATTCCTGTTTTAACCTCAGTTTTATGTGTAGATTATGGACTATAAGAAACATGTGATCATATCCATTTAATATTTTTTATGGTGAACTGGGGATTCAAGTACATATAAATACCCAATCAAGATTATACCCCAGTGCCATAAAGTATAAAAACTCTTAGTTTGGAGGCATACCTTCCCAGGTTTGCTGTCATTCTCCCAACTTAGACTACATTCTTTCATTGGTAAAAATCCAGCTAATTATATGTATTTAATACCAGTTACTACTGTTACAACAGTTAAGTAAAATGTATTACCTAGCATTTCTCCCTGTATACCTAGCATTGGATAGCTGCTTATAAATAATACTTGTGTTTGTTTTCCCTTTCTTGTCAATTTTATTCAAAGATGATGTAGTTATATTATCTATGGTTTACTCATAAAATCACTTAAAAAATATGCAATAAACCCAAGCAGTGGTGGGGGGGAGGCTTTTCCTGTCAAATTTAACTGAATTGTGAGTCTCAATGATATCAAAACCCTACAATATAGCAATAGCAAAACCGAAAATATGAATCTTCATGAGTAGGAAAGTTATTTAACTAAGTGTATCTGATTGTTTGTAAACCTAAAATAAAAATGGCAACTTTAGTGATAGTTCAATATGGCTAAGAAGGTCTTAAGACTAACAAATTCGTATTAAACATTTATTAAGAAGGCTTAGAAATTCTAAATCAGAAGATTAAAGAAAAGAATGCAGTTATTAAAGGTATTTGAATATAAACTTTTTGCTGATAATGTAGAAGATTAAGGATAGCCTCACAGTAACATTCCTTCTGTCAAACATTAGGGGGTTACTTCTCCTTCTACCTACCTTGACAGAGTGTGGTAGCAATGACACTACGCAGTTCTGGGCTTAGCCCTTAGCAGGACAGGCAGCTTCCTCCTAAGTCTCTTGGAGCCCTAGGATGCCGTGTAAGAAGTCCAGTGACTGCTGAAAAGCACACATGAAGATGCTCTGAGGCTACAGTGAGAAAGAAAGTGACCCAGTTGAGACCAACTTTTCTACCATCTGTCTACCACTTGAACACCATGGAATGGCCCCAATAAATGCCATTTAAAGCAGAAGAATCTCCCATACAAGCCTGACTCAAATTCCTGATCCACCAAATTATGACTTATAATAATGAGGTTTTTTTTTAAAGAATACTAAGTTGTAGGGTAGCTACTTACACTATAGTGGACAACAAAAAAATGCAGAGGTGAAGTCCAAACTTGGTTATTTGAGCAGATTAACCAACCCCAAATTTTATTAATGTGTGGATAATCTTTGCAATAATTACTGGTCTTAACTATCTTAATTTAGAGATCTAACCTGTTGTAAAAATATGCAAGAAAATTGGATAGTTAGAGCCTTGGTATATTGTATTTATACAAGAGAATACTAGGTTTTCTATTAAAAAATCCCGAGATAAGGTGCTCTGCCACTCATTAGCTTGGAGACTGTGATCAAGCCTTTGTGGGTCTTAAATTCTTCATCTGTAAAATTAATTCATCAGATTGCCTATCCATAGTAACTTATGGCTCTCTTTGAAAAATCTCTTCTAACTTCCTATTTTATCACTGTCTTGTATTCTTTAAATAGATGGTTGGCCAGATGCGTCCATAAGAGGGGACAAAGGAGAGGTACAGGAAAACAAAGTTTAGTATACTCACAGGTCCTAGAGAGACAGGAGTCATGAGGGCCCACATAGGGGGGAGTGCAAAGGGAATAGGCTCAAACAAGCAGGTGGGGAGCAGACAGCACAAGGAGCCATGGGCAACTGGTGGTCAGGTGGAGTACACAAGCAAAAGGAATGATGGGATATCCCTTGAGGACAGTAGGTCACAGAAAGGAGAACAGAAGAAGAACTTGTGGCAGGGGCTACTTCATCATATGGGTATACCTGGTTACTTGGATGAGACATTCATAGTCTATTTTGGGAGATGTTGAGGCAGCAGGAATATATGTAGTTTTGAAATTTACAGTACAGTTATTAGGTCATGCTGTAGTCTGAACGTTTGTGTCTCCCCAAAAGTCATGTGTCAAAATCCTACCCAGTATGATGATGTTAGCAGGTGGAGTCTTTGTGAGGTACATAGGTCATGATGGTGGAGTCCTCATGCATGGTATTTACTCCTGTGAAAAAGACTACACAGAGGTCCCTAGCCCCTTCCACCATGTGAAGATACAAAGAGAAGTCTGCCACCTGGAAGAGGGCCTCTATCCAACCATGCTGGCTGGCATATTGATCTCAGACTTCCAGCTTCCAGAACTGTGAGAAATAAATTTCTGTTGTTTATAAGCTACCCAGTCTGTGATATTTGGTTTTAGCAGCCCAAACAGACTAAGATAAGTTGCAAATATTTTAACATGTCACGGCTAAATTTATGGTACCAAACCTGGGAGGTTTGAGAGCAGATGACTTCTTCCCTAACACCTAGTAGTGTAGTATCTTCAATATTGTTGACACTCCTAAATATTTCATCCTCCTAAACTAACCCTTGATGATTTCTCAGTGAGAGCTGCTTTTGTACAGGAAGGAGTCAATAATGGATTCTCATATGTTGGCTTGTCAGGTTACAGTTGTAGTTTGGAGAATGCTTACTTATATATTATTTATCACAGAATCTGAATGTTCTTATGCCTCATGTGACCAATTCAGTATATAAATAATTTGTATTTTCCCATTAACTTGATGCCTTCTCTATAATTCCCATACTTTGAAATTACTTGTGGTAGGTTTAAGTTATAAAATAATATTAGAGATAGTTTAAAATATATTGTTAGCTATAGGAGTTTTCTAACTTAATTGGCTTCCCTCAGCATGTGAGTTTTGGGGAGAGCATTATTACTGAGGGTTTTACCTATAGATTCAGGTGGATTGGATACATTGCGGATTTCACGGTAGCATTTCCTGTCTTCTTGCCTTCATTCAAGGTGACACTTTGATCAAAGGTGGCAAAGCATGAAATTATGGCCAGCTGTAAAAATGTCACATGCTATTTCAAAATCCTCCTGCAGTTGAAGAATTTCCTGATTATCTGAATCCACCTTGGGAATTAAGATTCAGTGTGCCTGACATTACAGCATGTTTTAACAAGAGCACAATTATATTCCTACCCTGTTCCAATATAGAGTTGCCTAGTCAGAATTGTTAGACAAGTCCATGGAGGATTGGAACTGTCACCAAGCATCAGCTCACACAGGAGAATAAAATGAAGTCAATGGTTTCTGCCTTTATGAAAATCACTAATTGTATTTTATTTAAAAATATGTGCTCCCATGCCTGGAGCAAGCCCCAAGAATGTAAGAAAATCAGTCTGTTTTCCAAATTTTATGGCAAAATACTTTATATAATAAGAGCGGTTAGCTATTTCTTCCTTTTTAAAAAAAGAAAAAAAAATTCTAGGACATATGCAGCAACTGTCACAACCATAAAAAATAAGTCATTTTGAAAATATGTCTGTAAAATTACCAGCTTTATTTTTATGGAGGAAGGAAGAATGTATTTTGTTGGCTTCAATTTTATTGAAAAATATTGATTGAGCACCTATTTGATACCAGACTTTTTGCTAGGCTCTGGGGTATAAGAAATGCATAAATACATTTTCTACCTTCATGGAATTCACAGGCTGAGAGTAGACAGAAATTCAAATAAAATTAATTCCCTAGTCAAAAGGAAAAAACAGATGAGAAAATAAATAATTACAACCCAAAGATGATAGGGCTGTCTGATAACAAGAGTTCAAACACAGTGCTCAGGCCTAACAGCAGCTGCAGAAAACTTAAGTCTGTAAAAAATAGTCATCATTTCAGGGAATATCATTGTTCTCAGAAGGTAAAATGTATACTGTTTGCCTGTTTATGGTAATTTATGATTAATGTGTGTCTTTCATTTAAATTCAAGAATCATTTAAACTCAGGAAATGTGACTTTGTCAGCAACAAGAAAGTATTTTTTTTTTACTCTACTTTTAATAATGTTTGGTGTTTGCACCCAAGAAAAAATATGTAAGATTCTTATATAACTAGTAGACACAGCCTAACTGGAAGGCTAAAGGAGGAACAGACTGGGTTTGGTGAAGGTGTCTTGGCAGCTGCCTGAGGGAAAGGCAGAGGAATGCACAAGAGGTTTCTGAGCTTCTGTTCCTCTCTGTTTCTGTGAGAGCAGCTTCCCATTCTTTTCATCAAATACTGAACATCAACAAAAGACTTATTGAAGAGAGAGTCATACTGCTCAAAATATTCTGAGTACTTCTTTTTCTCACTACATTAGCACCATTAAGAAGGTGTTTCCAAGAGTAGTTAAGGCCCATCACAGGTTTGACTCACATCTTTTTTTTTTTTTAATTTTTTAAATTTAATTTTATTTGACTCACATCTTTAACTTTACTTGTTTTCAATTGTTGAGGCTCATGGTTCCCCTCATTTGTGTGTTTCGGAAGATTACCACATATTCTAAGTTTCTACCTGTTCCCACTTTTTGGGTTTTTCTCTTCCCATCATCTGGCTGACCTGGAAAACATCTTCTGAATACATGAATTTAAATCAGTACTGTTAATTAAATTTGATCCATGTCTTTTACATTAAAGAAAATATACCTTCAATTCACTTGTTTTTTCATGAATACTTCTTAGTAAATGCCACTGAGTGGTGTGAGGCATTGAGATACCCCTTCTAAGGTGAAGCATAGATTATTATATCTTGCCCCTCCTACAACCAAAAAAGAAAAAGGCACCAATGCCTAGTGTCCTTTTTGGATTTGGGAGGTAACTTATTTTTCATTTGGGTGTGTTACTTTGGTTCATTTATCAAGTGACCTGAAATGCTGCTAGTTTTGAGTGGAAGGCCCAAAACTGAAGGCTCTACCACTAATCCAGATTTCCATGCAAGCTGCTCTGCCCCTTGGGCCACGTGACTCAGTAGATCCAGTGTTGCTGGAAATTTCAATGGTAGAGTCAGTGTGGAGCTTTTGTTAGGCTCAGGGGAAGCTCACTAAGTATGCTCAAGGTCAGAGTATGGGAGATGCGGTCAGCATACCTACAATTATGTCAGTTTTGTTGATCATTTCGAGGACTCAGCTTTTGGTTTCTTTCATTTTTCTTTGTAGTTTTCCTGTTTCCATTTAATTTATTTCTGTCCACATTTTATTTTTTTCTGCATGAGTTATTATTTTTTTGTTTTATTATTTTCTAGTTGTTTTTTTTTTTAAGATTTTATTTATTTAACAGAGAGATCACAAGTAGGCAGAGAGACAGGCAGAGAGAGAAGGGAAGCGGGCTCCCCACTGAGCAGAGAGCCTGATGTGGGGCTCCATCCCAGGATCCTGAGACCAGGACCTGAGCTGAAGGCAGAGGTTTTAACCCACTGAGCCACCCAGGTGCCCTTCCCCCCCCACTTTTTTTTTAAGAGTTTACTTATTTATTTGACAGACAGAGATCACAAGTAGGCAGAGAGGCAGGCGGGGGGTGGGGGTGAGGGGAAGCAGGCTCCCTGCTGAGCAGAGAGCCGGATGTGGGGCTCGATCCCAGGACCCTAAGATCATGACCTGAGCCAAAGGCAGAGGTTTAACCCACTGAGCCACCCAGGTGCTCTTATCATCTAGTTTTTTAAGGTGGACATTAGATTAAGACCTTTTATCTCTGCCCCAAAATAGGCATTTAAAACTGCAATATTTCCCTCCAAGAACTGATTTATCTATACTCATAATTTTTTTTTTAAGATTTTATTTATTTATTTGGGAGACAACAAGCACACCCATGAGCTGGGGCTTAGCATCAGAAGGAAGGGGAGGAGCAGACTCTCCACTGAGCAGGGAGACTGATGAATGGCTCAGTCCCAGGACTCTGGGATCATGACCTGAGTTGAAGGCAGACATTTAACTGACTGAGCTACCAAAGCATCCCTACATTTGTAAATATTCACGTTTTATTTTCATTTAATTAAAAATATTTTTATTTCCTTTGTAGTTTCTTCTTTGATAAATGTATTATTTGTTGGAAGTATTGGGAATTTTCCCAACCTTTTTTCTATTATTTCTGATTCAATATTTTTAAATATTTTAATCCTTTAAAATGATTGACTTTTGATTTATGGTCTAGCCCAAGATTTATGCTGCAAATGCATGTTTACATGAAAAGAACATATATTCTTTTCTTGCCTGATAGAATAGCCTATAAATATGAGTTAGGTCAACTGAGTCTGTTAGTGTTGGCCAGATCATGTATATTCTTACTAATTTTCTGCCTATTTTTTTTAAAGTTTTGTTTTGTTTCATTTTTTTTTATATTTCTTTTCAGCATAACAGGATTCATTGTTTATGCACCACACCCAGTGCTCCATGCAATACGTGCCCTCCATAATACCCACCACCTGGCTCCCCCAACTCCCACCCCCTGTCCCTTCAAAACCTTCAGATTGTTTTTCAGAGTCCATAGTCTCTCATGGTTCACCTCCCCTTCCAATTTCCCTTCTACCTTATTTTTAAAGCAATCTATCTTTGATAGATACCAATATCTATACCTATGAGTTTTAAGTTGCCTAATTACACTTTCAGTTTGCTTATATTTTGCTCCATTGTCCCTTGTAGCTCAGTTGTTATGTTCATATGTATTAATGGCATTACATTTTCCTGATATATTAATCCTCTTGTCATTATGAACTGTCCCTCTTTGTCTCTAGTAATATCTTCTGTTTATAGTCTATTCTGTCTGTTATTAATATATTCACTGTAACTATTTTATAGTTACTATTTGCATGATGCAACTTTTTCTGGCCTTTTACTGTCAATCTGTCTATATTTATGAATTTTATAGTGTAGATCTGCAGATAGGCTATAATTGAATATTGTCCTTAGTTCAGTCTAACAATCTCTATCTTTTGATTAGAGTTTTAATCTATCCAAGCTTAGGATATTACTGATATTATTGGATTAACCTCTGCCATTTTATTATTTATTTTATGTATGTGTCATGTCTTTTTTTGTTTCTATTTTTTTTGTACCGCCTTGTTTTGTGATTATTACAAATCTCTATTCTATCATTTTAATTCCTCTATTGTTTTTAACACTTTTCTTTTAAATGTTATTTTCTTAGTGATTGTTCTAGAAATTACAATATGAATCTTAAGTTATTATAATCTATTTCAAGTTAATACTTAGTTAAATTGAGGTTAATACATTGATAGCAGCTTTTCTCCAATATGGTTACATTTTTATTCCTTCTTTGGTACTGTTATTTTCCTGTACATCTCATTTATGTATGTAATAAATCCAACAATATAGTCTTATACTTATTGGCTCCTTCAATATTTTCTTTAACTCTAAGGGGAGGGGGAAAATGTATTTGCACTCACTTATATTTATCTACATTTTCTCATTTATCCTGCTCCCAATTTAATTTTTTGTAGATTTGAGTTACCATCTGATGCCATGTACTTTAAGACTTAAACACTTTCTTTAATATATTTTAAAACATATCTGCTAGCAATAAATTTACTTAATATTTGTTTACTTCTAAATGTCCTGTTTTCTTTCTTATTTGATGATAGCTTTATTAGGTATACATCCTGAATGGAGAGGTTTTAATTTTTTCTTTCAGCACTTTGAAAAAGGCATCTTACTACCTTCTTGTATTTCATTGTTTCTGATGAGAAGTTAGCAGTTAATCATATTGTTGTTCCGTTGTACATGATTAGTCATCTTTCTCTTGCTGTTTCACAATTTTTCAACCTTTGTTTTTTAGCAGTTTATTTATGATGTGTCAAGTTGTAGATATATCTTTGTCCCATATGAAGTTTTTTGAGCTTGTTGGCTTTGTAAATTAATGCTTATCATCAGATTTGGGAAATTTTAGTCCATTTTAAATAGATTTCTCTTCTTTTCTTCTGGGACTTTTATTTTATGTAAGTTGGTATGGTTCATTTTCTTTCATAGGTTTTGAGGCTCTATTCCTTTTTTAAAAATCTTTCTTTCTGTCTTCAGATTGGATAAATGAAATTGATCCATCTTTGAGTTTGATGTTTCTTTCTTCTGCCATCTAAAATATACTCTTGGGCCAGTCTATTTTTATTTTGGCTGTAGTACTTTCCAAGTTTAGAATATCCATTTGGTTCCTTTTATATCATTTCTGTTTCCTTATCAAGATTCTCTCTGTGTTGTTTATTGACATGTTTCTATAATCTTTAAACATGGCTCCTTTTAATTTTTGAATGTATTTATAATTTCTGCTTTAAAGTCTTTATTAGAGTCAGCATCTGTCCCCACTCAAGGATAGTTTTTATTAACTGCTGTATTTCTTGAGTGTAGGTCATATTTTCTGTTTCCTGGTCATGTTTCATAGTCTTTTGTTGAAAATTGGCATGTTAGATAATACATTATCTAATACATTATCTGCAGTAGCAAATGTCTCTGCTCAGTTTTGTTTTGCTTTTTTTTTTCTTCTTCTTCTTCTTTTTGATGTTTTAGCCTGGCTTCCTGGGGTTCCTGCATCCACATACCCCAATGATCAGCTAGTGATTGGTTAGAAATTGTGCTCAAACACTGGGAACCTGTGTGATTTTTGCCCTCTGCAGATAGATCTGTGTTTGGTTGGGAGTGCATGTAAAGTTCTGACAGCTTCAAGTCTCTTTGGACATTTGCTTTCCACTCCGTCCTCTTGGATCTCCCCTGCATGTGCATGCAGCCTGCCAGTCACCCAGAGTTTGTCTCATTCTTCCACTGCCCTTTCATTCCTTTAGTTTCCCTGTAGAATAGATGGCAGGTCAACTGATAGCCCCAACAAATGGGACTGCAGTCTGAGAATGGCAGAATTGAAGGCTTTCCCCGGTTCTTTTTATTGAGTGTTCTACTTTGCTGACAGTGCCACTCAGTGTGTGCTTTTGCTTCAGCTGCAAGTCATGATAGCATTCCCTGGGCAGTGAAGCTCATATTCCACATGGTCAGCACACATAACTGAGCTGGGAATGGCTATGAAAACAGGTCCAGGCAAAAACAGCCACAGTGTCCCAGGGACCTTATTCAAGGTTCTGGCAACTTTTCATGAATAAAGACTCTCCCACTTGTGGTATGTCTTTAGGAGTTTCCAGAGCTATTTTTTTGAATATTTTGCCCAATTTTTTAGTTTTCTTGGGGGGGAAGGGATTTTTCAACCCCTCCTTTCTGTCATACACTTTGAAAAAATGAGTATTGAGTGGAATCTTGATATAACAATGTACTTACAATTTACAGTAAATTAACTATGATTAATACAGCATGAATCTGGAATGGAAATAATTTGCAGGTCTATAGGTAAAAGTTCATAAAAGAGTCTAACTCAGTATGGAAAAACATATGGGAAAAAATGTGTTGTTTAAAATTAGTGGGCAAAAGGTAGTTTAATAGTTTTTTACCTGGTAGCAGTGTAACTGGTTATGCATCTGGAAGGAACAAAATGAAATAATTGCCCCCCAAATATAAATTATATCATAAAATAATAAATTTCAATAAATCTTAGATTTAAATTTTAGTAATTTATAAATAATAATGTTAGAAAATTATATATTTGGGGGGCTAGTGAGATTTTCCTTTAGCAAGACTAGAAGCAGAGTCTAGAGTAAGAAGCCAAAGGATAGCCCTGAGGGAAAAAAATGTGATAAATAAAAAGACAAAAATTTGGCACCATTCAAAATGCAACCAAAGTCATAAAGTTGGTGAGGAAAAAAGGCAACTGAGAAAAATGGTAAAAGAGTTTGTGGTAATCACTGAATTGAATCAGTTCTTTTTTCAAGAGAGAAGCATTCCACAAGGAGGTCACTTAGCTAGAAGATGTCTTTTTTTTTTAACATAAAATTCAACTTAACATATACTGTATTGTTAATTTCAGAGGTGGAATTTAGTGACTCATCAGTTATATATAACACCCAGTGCTCATCACATCATGTGCCCTCCTTAATGTCCATCAACCAGTTAACCTTACCCCAGACCCCCTCCAACAACCCCCAGATTGTTTCCCATAGTTAAGAGTCTCTTGTGGTGTGTCTCCCTCTCTGTTTTCATCTTATTTTATTTTCGCTTCCCTTCCCCTATGTTCATCTGTTTTCTTCCTTAAATTCCACATATGAGTGAAATCATATGGTATTTGTCTTTCTCTGACTGGCCTATTTTGGTTAGCATAATACCCTCTAGTTCCATCTACATCATTGCAAATAGCAAGATTTCATTCTTTCTGAAGATGTCTTCTGGATCTGTCTCTGCTACCAGGTACCTCCTCAGAGCCCCAGGCAGTGATTGAACAAGGTAATGTTATAAGGACTCACCACTTCTGCCCAGTACAGGGGCAGTATTTGTATCGTCCTTCTCCACTGGCTGGCAGGGTCTTTCTCACAAGCTGTTCTTCCTAAAAAATTTTCCTTTCTCTCTGTCTACTTTCTCAGTCTCCCAGGGCCATTTTGGTCTACCGGCACCCTGCCTACCTTTACGCCTTCTCCCCTTTATCTTTCATGAGAATAACCCCCAATAAATCTATATAAATTCTTCTATAAAATCTATATAAATTATAAATAAATTCTTCCACCTTTTTCATGTTCCCTTTCTTTGTTCCTAATATAAACTTTTAAGAACTTTGAACTTAAAACTATGAATATGGCCACAAAAAAAAAAATGTTCTTCAGAGACTCTTCTAATAATGTAAGTTATTACAACAAGGAGAGTCTGACATTAAAAGAGATCTGGCAGGGGGCGGGGGCGCCTGGGTGGCTCAGTGGGTTGAGACTCTGCCTATGACTCAGGTCATGACCTAGGGTCCTGGGATCGAGTCCCTCATCGGGCTCTCTGCTTGGCAGAGAGCCTGCTTCCTCCTCTCTCTCTCTCCTGCCTGCCTCTTTGCCTACTTGTGATCTCTCTGTCAAATAAATAAATAAAATCTTTAAAAAAATAATAAAAAATAAAAGAGATCTGGGAAAGTAGGTTTATAGGTTGTACCCTTGTGTAGTCAATAAACTGACTATGAATTAAGATTTCGGAGCCATTTTGTAGTTTTGATTGTGAAAGAACTTCTGTTTTTCTTCCCTAAATATAAAATGAAATAAAAATCAATTGGTTATACAACACATTATCATGATAAATGTGAAAGAAACAAAAATCACAAGGGGTTGAATATTGAAATAGTTCCATGAACAAACCATGTGATTTCTATTGCATAGTGTTAGCCTGTTTAGTTTCCTCTGCCCAGTTGCTTCCTATTCTTCTCTTTGTTAATTATTGCTGAAATGTCAAAAATCAAGCGAATGTGACTCCTAGAGTAGGTCAGGGGTCACTCTCACATGCCATAATACAATTTTTCATTTTTTTTTTTTTTAAAGGTTGTATTTATTTATTTGACAGAGACACAGGGAGAGAGGGAACACAAGCAATGGAAGTGGGAGAGGCAGAAGCAGGCTTCCCGCTGAGCAGGGAGCCCAATGCGGGGCTCGACCCCAGGACCCTGGGATCAGGACCCAAACTGAAGGCAGACTCTTAACTACTGAGCCACCCAGGCATTCCTGTGATACGCTTTTTCTTATTAGAAGAGATCATCATTTGTAATTAACTTATTCACTTTGTAATATGCTAATATCTTGCTTTCCTTCCAGATTCTAAGTTTCGTAACGGGAGAGACTGTCTTGATAGTTCATTGATGTCATTTCATTATCTAACACAAGACCTTGCACTCGGAGACTCTCTACAGTTATTTGATGGATAATGGCACAGATACATACATAGAATTTGAATATGTAACATCTTACATTTATGTCATTGCTCACAGTTTCCAAAGCATTTTCAGTACAAAAGCTTATTTAAACTTCACAATTACTGCCTACCAATGACCATATATATTTCCGTTTTATAGATGAGCAAATTGTACCCCATAAAAACAAACTGGCACAAACTGGTGGTAGAAAGGGAGAAAACAGGTTTTGTTAATTAATATCATCCTCAGTTTTCTAGCCTGGCCACTCAAGGGTCATCCTCAGATATACAAAAACTGTGTCATCTGGGCTTTTAGGAATGCAAAATCCCAGACAGTTTCCCTCCCCAAACCCCATAATCAACATTTTAACAAGATTCCCAGGTGATGCATGTGCATATTAAGCTTTGAGAAGTATGTTTCACAACGTTTGGATCCTTTTGATGAGTGAGGAAAAGGATGTAGGGGTGGGGATAGAGCCAAGTTTCTCTGTTTAAGTAGGGGAGAGAGGTTCCAGGGTGAGGCAGGAGTTAAGGAAAGTAGCCTTGTAAGGGGAGAACAGACTGTGACTTCACAACAGAAAATTGAAAAGATGTCTAATTACGTTTTCTTAATTGAAAATTTCAGTGCCATGTGATGTAAATTTTCTCCATCTCTGCTATGAAAACTTTGGTAAAACATGTATTACTGATACATCTGGGGAATATTGAAACAACAACCGTGAGAGCATTTTTTATTTGATTGGGGTTTGTTTGTTAATGACTTTGTGGCTGGGTGATGTTCTTTCAAGTACGTAATAACATAGTAGGTTCCTTGAAAAGGAGGTACAGACAGCAAATGAAAATACATATAAAAGTAATTTATGCAGTACAAAGATGCTAAGAAAAAACAGGGTTATGATGACGTTCATGAAGTATTACAATTATGAATGAAAATTCTCATTTATGTTTTCATGGAGTTTTCTCTAGAAGAATATAAATAGAAGAATTTAAGACTGTGGACACTCTCTAATAGAATATCTAATTATTATTTTTCCAATGCCAGCTGTTATAGAGTCAGACAAGAATAAGAGAACAAAATGAAAACACTTAAAGGCAAAAAATAAACTGCAGTGGGATAAGAAATAATTTATTCATGAGTTTAATAGGTACAAACTGTGTTCTCTGATGAGTTCATATATACTATTTTATAGGCAGGAAATCCAGTATTCAATTAGATTCAAAAAGTCTTATGAGCCCTACACTATGAGGAGATAAAAATTTGTGTATGATCTAGTGTCTTACCTCAAAGATCTGCAACTCTGCAGACTATTGCTCCATTAGAGGAATTGTTCTGGGATGCTTTTTATTTAGTTTGGTGTAAATATCTTGTCTTTTTAACAAAAATACAGGCGGTCTACCTCCCAAACACAGATTTTTAGTGTATTAGTCGAGACACTATTATTTTTTTAAAGACAGAATCCCAATAATTAAAGAAAAAAATTTTAAGTGGCTTATAGTTGAAAATCGTAAGAGCAGAGGTGCTTTTAAGCAAAGCAGCAGCCTGGCATGGAAACAATGCCTTGAGAAGTATGTCTGGCTTTTCCTCTCATTTTTATCTCTGCTTTCTGTGTCTTCTTTTATTCTCAGGCAGGTTTTCATTCTGTAGCAACCATTGTCTAGCATGCTTTTAGTGTCCAGGAGCATCAGGAAGAGAGACACCTTCTCCCAACATCCATTCTAGTTCCAAGATTGATTCTGACCGGTCTGCTTGTTGTATGCCCAACCCTGCACCAAGCACAGAATCCAAGTGTGTGTGTTGTTGTTGGCCCTCCCAACCCAGGTGCATTAGAAACCGTCTAACTGACAACTCTTACATATGGGGTCAGTACAGTTAAGGAAGCAAATTAGTACTCTCCTATTAGAGGAAGGGGGAAAGATGATTGACAAGAAGTAGCATTTACCATCTCCAAATATACTTTTTGGCATAAGGATTATTTTGGCCTGATTATTTCTGCAAGGCTGCAGACACAGGAAAAGCTCTTAAAACCAGAGGTGGAAGTTACCCTGTAATGTAAGAGACATTTACCTTTATAAGGGAAATTTCCATTTTAAGTGTATCTCCCTCTCCATACTAGGAAGAGGTTGATGACTAAATCTCTAGAAATGATTATCACTGGAGAAGGCATGAACTTGAATCTACATAGCAGCCATAACCCATTTACTGTGCCTTTCCTAGTAACCTTCTGTTACCTGGCCTCCCTCACCCCAGCATGTTTTATCTTTATCTGGAAATGGTGGTGACTTGGGGGCACCTGGGTGGCTCAGTTGGTTAAGTAGCTGCATTTGGCTCAGCTCATGGTTCCAAGGGCCAGGGATGGAGCCCTGCTCCTTGGGCTCCCTGCTTAGTAGGGAGTCTGCTTCTTCGTCTCCTTCTGCCCCTCCCCCTCCCCCACCCCATACTCTCTCTCCCTCTCAAATAAATAAACAAAACCTTCAAATTTTTTTTTAAAGTGATGATTTGGGCCATTTTTGAGAGTTACACAGGTTTTCTGGGCATCTCCCTTGTATACAGGAGGCATATATGTCATTAAGGTTCTGTTTGTTGTTCTGTTCATCTGTCCTTTGTTACAGGGATTCTCAGCCAAGAGTCCAGAGAAGTAGAGTGAAAATTGTTTTTCCTTCCCTACATGAACAGAGTAACAAGTCCCTAGGGGATATATTTGTATTTTGGCTCAAGTTTTATGGTAGCCCCTTTTTATCTGCTAAGAGGTGTGATATTTGAATTCACCTGGAGGTAACAGTGTTTGTAAATGAGCATGCACATTATGTTTTTAAGTAAAAACCCATGCTTTATGATGAGCGAGTTTAGCACCAAGGTTTCAAAGAATTAGTCCTGGAGAAACTTGAGTTGTGTTCAGCAGAAATTTTGTTCTTGGTTGAGATTAGTTTTGTGTTTTCCCTTATTGAGAGCAATGGCAGAAAACCAATGAAGCTGCAAAGTAATCTTAAACCTTATCGTCAAAACCAAGCCTAGTACCTGAATGTCCTTCTTTATCCTTCTCAAAGAAAAGTTGCTAAACTGCACTTTGCTGAATTTGAAGTCATCACATGACAGTTTAATCAACTCTTCCCTTTTCTTTGCCAAGAAGCCATCTGGCAGTGCGTCTTTTTCATTGAAAATGTGTCCCTGATCCAATTTTCATTTGTTATCCTGTCGAGAAAGCATTCATTCCAATGGGGGGGACCATATTTGAGCACTGTTCTTTTCTGTAAGCACTAAGGATAAATTTTCATTTTATTTTCAATGAGTAAATTTCCTTAAGGTTATGGAATGATTGGCAGTTCTTTTTTGCTGCTTTTGTATGTTCTGCTGATGTTGCTTTCTTGTTGCTTTTGTTTTGTCATGAACATTCAAAGGGAGGCTTTTTAGTTCCATGTACTGGCATCCCTTTCTTTCATTATGGTGTGGGAACAACTCAGTTAAGTAGACTCAGCTTCACAGACATAATTCATCCACCAGGAAACGACTACATTAAAAATAAAAGGAATATGTACCTCAGCATAGACTTTCAAAGAAAAATCAAGTACTTTGGAAATATTTATTTTATAAACTTTTTGCAGTGTCTTATTCTCTTCTTGTTTCTTCCTCAGTCTGGGGTGTAAGTGACAAATTAGAAGTTTATATATTTGAGGTGTACAACATGATGTTTGGACATATGCATACATTGTAAATGATTGTGACAGTCGAGCTAATTTACATGTCAGTCACCTCACATACTTTCTGTTTGGGCGGTTAGGGGGAGGGAGGTGTGAACGCGTAAAATCTACTCTCTTAGCAAATTTCAAGTATACAATATATCATTATTAACTAGAGTCACCACGCTGTACCATCAGATATCCAGAACTTACTTCTCTGACGTAACTGAAAATCTGTACCTTGTGACGACATCTTCCCAAGTCCCCCAACAGTCAGGACCTGGTAAATACCAGTTCTACTCTGTACTTTTATGAGTCTGACTTTTCTAACCATATCTGTAGGTGAGATCACACAATATTTGTCTTTATGTGATGGGCTTATTTTATTTAGCATAATATCCTCAAAATTTGTTGTTGCAAATGACAAAATTTTCTTCAGTTTAAAGGCTGAGTAGTACTCCATTATATATCAAAATGGATCTAAATATGTCTACATAGCTCACATTTTTTAATCCACTCATCTGCCATGGATATTTGGGTTATTCCCACTTCTGTGCTCCAGTGAACATGGGAATACAAATTTCTCATTAAGATCTTAATTTCATTTCCTTTGGATATATACCCAGAAGTAGATTATAAAGGATTATATACCTTCTCTCAGTTCCATAAAGCCAGTGTAGGTGCTGAGAACCTCACATTTAATTTCTCTTGATCACTGTCCTGAAGTGTTCAAGGTTATGTTTTCTTTCCCCAAGTCCAGCAAAGTCAAGCAGCTCTCTGCATGTGCTTGTGTATGGTCTGTAAAGGTTTGCAAAAGCCTTCCACTGAGGTACTGATTACAGTGTGGAGGGGCAATGTGGACTACCAATAAAGAGGTCTGCAGATGATATGTCCTACTAGGTTCATGGGAAGCTCTCTTGGTGGAGTTCGTAAGGCATTTAGTAGAAACCAAAACTCTATTGAGTTTTGTACCCCCGTGCTGTGAGCTTCTACCCCTTTTCCTACCCCTTTTCCCTGCTCCAGCTACTCCTAGACTGTTCAGTCTGCTGATCTCCCCAGTCTTCTGGGTGGGGCAAGAAAGAAGTGGGTCTCTTGGCAATGTCCCATATGGCTGGAGAAGCTGGGCATTCACTACACTCTCACTTTCCCTACTGGAAAAGTCTTGGTTCGATGGTTCTCTCTTCATACTGTTTTCTTCTTGGAAGAGAGGTGAGATATGCAAAGTGAAATTATTCTTCTTTTCCTCTTCAGTGCATCTATTCTCAGATTTTTGGATTCAACAGAGTGCTGTGGCCACTCTGCTAGATTCTCCAGCTACAAAAATGGTACTCTCATTTGTGAGTGGTTGTCAGAATCACTTTTCTGTGAGGAATGAGCGCTCAAAATTCCTATTCCACCATCTTGCTGACATCACTCTTCTAATTTCTTTCCTTCTTTATATTACATTGTCTAAAACTATGGCCAAACTAAAGTTGATTCCTTTCTTCAGAACAAATCAAACATCTTTCATGATTATCTTTGATATGACAGGCATCTTTATGATATTCTGAGTTAGGTAATATGAAATAAATTGAATAAATTCAACAAGATATATAAAATACCTGACCATTTGAGTATAAGAAGATGGGCCACCAGAGAAATGAGCAGAAATGAGAAATGTTATAACAAAATATAAAGCAGAGAGCAAGGCATTTAGAATATTATTTTAGGAGTTTGTAGGGTGCCATATGAAAAAAAGCTAACACTCAGCAAATGTAGATTAGCTTGCCTGAATAGTTTTTCTTTCTATAGCCTGACAGACTTGTTTTTCAGAGGCAATGGTCTCCTCTGCTGGGAAGCTTTTGTTGACCCTGTTGTTTCCCCCCTCTTGTATGTATCTCTGTTGTAATATTTACCAAATTGACTTACCTATTATAAAATTCCTGTGTTCTGTTAAGATGTGATCTCCCATCTCCCATAGTGTAAAGTATGTTCCTCACTATCTTTTTGTGCCACTTTCTAGCATTTTGTGGTCAGGACAAAATATACAATATAAGAATGGAAGGATGAATAAGTTAATGAAAGACAGCTTTCTCAGAACCTTCCTAACAAAAAGTCTAAGATGAAGGATGAAGAGGAAAAAATAAGAACCTAAAATTTCAGAAAGTGTCTACTCATATGAACAGCCTGTGAGATCTATGGTGTTTGTTAGTAAACAAGCACAAGTGTCATAAATACAAGCCATCAATTGTCTAAAGAAAAATATGTAGCAATTTGAGAAATGGCATTCTACATTTGGCTGACTAGAGAGTATGAAAATTTAGTAAAGAAGATGGACAAAACAACAAAATCTGGAATTTAAAATGTTTTGAGTAGTGTTTAACAGTTTTTAGATTAACAAGATACCCTGAAGAGAATGAGGAGACAAACTAAAAGCTGAAATTAAAACAAAAATGAGATTCCATATATAGAACATTAAACTAAATCTTTAGAAGAAATAGTAACTAAATCATTTCAAACCTAGAAAAAAAGGAATGTTCTCTGATGCTAATGAGTAGGAAAACCTGTTAGAGGTTTCTCGAGAAAAAACTTGCCTATTTTATACAAAAATTCTTATAAAAATTATAGTTGACTTAAAGCTAAGACTAACAACTTATTTAAAGAGGAGGAGCCCTCAGCTGATTGTAAAGTAATATATTAGGTTTCAACAATTTGATTTCAGAAATCTCTTTACAAAAAACAAAACAAAACAAATAACAACAACAACAACAACAACAAACCGTAGAGTATAAACAGAAAAAGTGCTAAGTTGGTGGTAAAGGGTCTAGAAATTATATCATATGAAGAACAGAAAATTTCATATTATAACATTTGAGTAGCTAGTAATTAAAATCAACCTATTAGAAAGCAATATTATGAAGAAAGTAATCTTCTCATCACTGGAACAAACACTTCTCAGTGAAAGGATAATCATCTTTTTGATGGTAAGGAAAGGATTTCTACCCTGGTGACATATTTAATTGATGATCTTTTTGATCTCACCTATTCTTAAGATAGCATTTTGGGTAGGATGTTCTAATTGATCCTTGCAAAATCATTTATTGCTACCAAATATAAAAGAGCTGACAAATTCTCACCTGGGCACCCAAGTTAAAAACTTGGAAGCCTTCATATCATGTTAATCCAACCTCTTTCTAAATGTTGTCAGTTTTACCAATTTTTAAAAATATGTCCCTTTCTTTTCATTCACTACTCTTAATGCTGTAGTAAAAGTTATCTTTCCCTCTTAGTGATTTCCTTGCCTCTCCAGTCCCCATTCTGCACACTGATCAATAATCATTTTTGTAGATAATTTACAAATCAGTTTATTTCTTTTATCTATTTAAAATATGTTCAAGTGAAGGATGAATTTTGTTTAGTTTTGTTTTGCGTTAAGATGATTATATAGCCACAACACCTAGAAATATCTAAGTCACCTTCTTCCTCATAAGTTTCTTGAAGGAGATGTATGCAGGAGGAAAAGTAGCAAATAACAAGAAGGTACTGTTTTATGGTCCTGACTTCTACACGAGTCCCTAGCACAAGGGTCTCTAGGTTTGAACCTGTGGCTTGACCAAGATGTTTTCAACATTCCCCTTAGCTTGGCTAAAGTTTAGACATGTTTCTTCCTGACTATAAGCCCCTGACCTCGTTTTTTTGTTTGTTTGGGTTTTTGTTTGTTTGTTTGTTTTTAGAGCATTTGAAAATTTATATTGCAGAATTTTTTTCTTTGTCCCTTTGAAAAATACATAAAACTCTTTTAAAAACCTCTTTCTAGTTTTAAGATTCAGATATTCCAGGGAGTGTCTTTTTCAAGAACCCGGGAGCCATCCCACTGAAATGTAATAATCCAAAAAGATAGTGTTCCAATTTCCCAGTCTCTGTGGGAAGGTGGGAGCCTAACTTCAGTGGGTCCCTGCTCCAAGTTGTGAAACTACCTCCTGCGATGAAAGAGAAAATTTACTTTACCTTTCAGCAAGCTAAAATTAGTAAAATTAGAGTCTAAGATGGCCCAAGACCTCAGTTCTTAAGAACTCAACAGCCCCTTTTTTTGAAGGGAACTGAGGCCATTGTCTCTCCTGTGTTGAAGTAGTCTTTATTAAAATCTTCCTTGCCTTTTTAACTCCGGTGCAATTTTATACTTTCATAGGCTTTTCATATGGAGGAAAGAACACTCTTTCTTCTCTAAGAACATATTTGAAAATCTTAATGTAAGCCATCTTTTGAACCCCAAACATGGGCATGTACAATGAATGATAAGGTTGAGGATGAATAAAATTGGCCTAGCCTGCTAATAGCCAGCTCTTCCTGAGTCAGTTTCTCAAGGAGTAGAAGAACACCAGAGACAATGTGGGCTGGCTGGACTGGGTAAGCTGTGGGTGCCTGAGGGAACCAGATTGTGTGTCTGCTAAAATACATACCAATAAATGGAGCTTAATCAGTGTCCTGGAACAGGACCTCACATAATTCTTATTCTTATCATTTAAACCAGAAGCCAAGGCAAGAGAGGTAGCTTGGGAGGAAGAAAGACAAGTATCTTCAAAAGTTTCCCACTTGATTATACAATGAAGTCCAAGCTCAGACTGGGGCTTACTTAAGAGTTTCCTTTTCTATATAGTGCAGTCGTGAATTGAGTTGTTTGTCAGATATTTACTCTTCTCTGTCTCCTTGAGGTTGTATGCACTCCTGCAGTACATGAGCTTAGCCATATGACTTGTTCTGGTCAAAGGGGTCTGAGCAGATTTGAAGCAAACAAAGGTTTTCAATGGGCCTGCATAGTTTGGCTTGTTCTGTTGTACCAGTATCATTCTCCATGAAACGAAAATGCTCCATGTGGCCACTAGTAAAAAGAGGACAGGAGCAACACTGAACAGATCTCTCCAGTCCATGGCTAAAGACAGGCCCAGATGTTTCAAAGGCTAACGCGATGCCGCCAAGCCCAGCCAAGGCTAGATCCGCTGAACCTGTGTGCAAGAAATAGTTTCTTACTTTTTAAGCCACTGAGAATCTGAAATTGTTTCTTATGTAGTCTAAATTAATACATGTGGTAATATACTGCATCATAATTGTTATATGTGTCTGTCTCCTGATTTAAACCATGTAAATTAGAAGGCAGAGACTCTGTCTTATTCATTTTTTTTTTAAAGATCTTATTTATTTGACACAGAGAGAGAGAGAGATCACAAGTAGGCAGAGAGGCAGGCAGAGAGAGAGAGGGGTAAGTAGGCTCCCTGCTGAACAGAGAGCCTGATGCGGCCTCGATCCCAGGACTCTGGGATCATGACCTGAGCCGAAGGCAGAGGCTTTAACCCACTGAGCCACCAGCCGCCCCTTGTTCATTTTTTTTTTTTTTAAAGATTTTATTTATACCACATCTTCTTGATCCATTCATCTGTTGATGGACATCTAGGTTCTTTCCATAGTTTGGCTATTGTGGACATTGCTGCTATAAACATTCGGGTGCATGTGCCCCTTTGTTTTATTATTTGACACAGAAAGAGAGAGATCACAAGCAGGTGGAGAGGCAGGCGGGGCGGGGGGTGGGGGAGTTGTGGGGAAGCAAGCAGAAAGCCTGACACAGGGCTAAATCCCAGGACCCTGGGATCATGACCTGAGCCAAAGGCAGAGGCTTAACCCACTGAGCCACCCAGGCACCCCTATCTTATTCATCTTTGTATCTAAGAGCCCAATACCTAGTAGATGTTCAGCTACTGAGTCAGATCAGATTATTCCCATCTAGTACATGATTTACTATTTCTGAAAACATATTGTAGATTTTGTTTTTTGTAGTTCACTTCAAACATTTTCAGAAGTAAATAGAACACAAATTTAAAATTCTAGCTATCTGAATAATTTAAAATTCTTTGAAATTAGATGAATATTTTAGCTATGAATACTTGCTGCTATTGAAATCTAAGAAATGCAATGGAAAATATATCTTGTGGGCTTTTACCTTTATTTGTCAATCACTGACATCACCCAGCCATCCAGCAAAGTAACATCTTTTCACTTTCAATTTTTGTGATGCCATTAAAATAAGTGGAACTTGGAATATAGTATGAAATAGTAACAGAGGAAATCAAGAGCCAGGGACAGAGTGGATATAAAAATTGAAAACATGAATGAATGTACTCACAGATTAATAGTACAAGTTCTCTTTGACACTAAGCAGAAACTCATCACTAATCTTTGGCAAGATTTTTTTTTTATATTGCCACAAAATTCTCTAGTAAAAATAAGCCATGTAAATCTAAACTACTAGAAATCATTCAAGTACTAAGGATTAAAAACAATAATTCCTAGCATGCAGGAAGCCCTAATTAATGATTTAGCATTCTGTCTGTCTGGTCTTTTTATCACTTACCAAGCTATCATTTTGAATTATTGTCCATTCAGATTTATCTCTCACAAGGATGGGAAGTGAGGGTGCCCATGCTTATTAAAACATAGCACATTTAGGAAGCTACTAGAAAAGAGCTAGAAATGGATCATAGCAGTGGATATGAGAGGATAGTGGGTATAATTCACATTAATTATTGTGGGCTTGCATGTAATTGAATGTGCTGAAATAAAGAAAAAAACAAACAAGCAAACATAAACCGAAGGTTTTAATCCTGAGTGACAGATTTTATGCCATTACCCCAAAGTGGACAGTCAGAAAGAGGAGCTGATTTGGAAAGATATTTTCATATATGCAAGTCAGTGATGCACAATATGCTTTTCATTATTCACTTGTTATTATTTATCCAGATGGTACTACTTAGTTTAATTAGGACTACCATTTCCTATCAAACTGGCACATGTGTAGAGATATTATGGCATGAATTAGGGTTTAGTTTCTTCCTCCCACCCAAATTCACAATTTGGCATATTAGAGTTTAATAATAATATAGAGAAGGGAGAGTGAAAGAAAGAGAAGAAAAAGGAGGGGGAGAAGAAGGAGAAGAAAAAGGAAAAGAATCCCACCCCCCATTTTGGTTGTCTGCCAACCATTATTCACATACATTATGAATATTATGAATATGAATTCAATTTAGAAAGCATCACATTTTCTTCTGTACTTGTTACTTTTTCCATATTTGACTAATGCATCAACCAAGGTTAAAAGAGGTTAATGATTGACCATTGGTGTAAAAATTGGAAAATATTTGTTCTGGGACTTGAGCTCCACATTACCTCGTATTTGACTCTCTCCCTTCCATGTTTGAAATCAGTCAGTAAGTGTAGTAATGGAAAGCTGTTCTATTTTTTCTGGCCAGAGACAGAACTAAATGCCTATTTTTTCCCAATAAAGTGTTTACATGTAAATATTAATCCATCTATTTGTTGTAAGAACAAGAACACCTCAAGGAAAAAAAATAGTGGAATTTTAACCCAAATTAAATCTGATGTCAAATCATTACACATATTTTAGCCCATGAGTTACAAGAAGTCATGATTCCACATCAAGCAATCATTTCTGTATTCAGCAGTTATTAAGCAGAAGTATAATATAGCGGGAAAATGGAGAGACCAAACCTACTACTACTGATTCTTGATATCCACTGGCATATATTTTTCTTTACCTTTTGGATATAAAAAACATTATGAATTCCATGACCTAAGAGAGTTCTAGCAACTGTTAGTATTTGAGAAAAGTTGGAAACTGTATCCAGTCTTCCTCAGTTAATGGTTTATCAGAGATAACTGTGTTTTCTCCTTCAACTTTGAAAATCTAATACATTTCTTCCTTAATATGTGTTCCCACTACCCATTCAAAAGTCACTGGGTTAATTAGCCATAATTACTGATTGGGTTGTGTCAATGCCACAAATATAATGGCATTAAGAACTGATAACTAGGCAACCCTGTTTACAAATGAGATTAGATAATGTGCCAAATGTTACACAATTAACTACTGACAGAGATATGAAAACCTCACTGTGGGTATTTAACCCCCAACCTAATATAATTTTTAAAATATTGATGATACTTATGCCAAAGGAGAATAGTACATGTAACAATCAGTCTGATAAGGGGTGATCACTATTCCTTCTACTTCTTCCCTGGGTATGGGTGACTGGCAAAGTGTTTCCTTCTTATTTTCCCCAACAATTGGGATTGCAGAGAAAAGATGGTAATATCCAGGGGTCATTTTATTTTATTTTGTTTTATTTTATTTTTAAAGATTTTATTTATTTATTTGACAGACAGAGATCACGAGTAGGCAGAAAGGCAGGCAGAGAGAGAGAGAGAGGAGGAAGCAGGCTCCCTGCTGAGCAGAGAGCCCGATGCGGGACTCGATCCCAAGACCCTGAGATCATGACCTGAGCCGAAGGCAGTGGCTTAACCCACTGAGCCACCCAGGCGCCCTCGAGGGGTCATTTTAAAGTACCCAGTGATCCAGGAATCTTTGATGTCAGTGAATCCTAAAATCACGTATTCTCTCCTTCCCATTATGCTTATGTCCCTACAAGTTAAAGCAGAAACTTTTAGACATGCAAGTGAGCACATGATTCCGCATGGTGCTCTGGTAGAAGTGTGCCCATTTTCAGATAGATACGGTAATCTGAGAAAGATTAGGAGTTTCCTTAAGATGTATTTTAGAGTCAATGGAGATATACTTTAAATTCAAGTTGTAGGTACAAGACATAATGAGTCAGAACAAACCTCTTGTTGGCTAATGAGATAAACATGCCTGATACTACTCATTAGACATTTAATGAAAAATTGTTAATCAGAAAGGGAATGGTTATTTGAATCTTAAAAAAGAGAGAAAGAAGAAAAGAAAATTTGTAATGGCAAACACTAGTAATATTCAAGAGAGGGTGCTTTAGCTGACATAGTTCTCAACCATCAGTGCCTTAAGAAAAGCTTATAAAATGGACATACCATACTGTTGTAGACCAAAGCCATTAAAGTTTACTTCTTCCATTCAAGGGCCACCAGTGAACCTTCAGTTTAAGATCTGGTTTCCCGTATAGATCTACCTCTAGGGGGAAAATTTAAAGATTATGGCATGAAATGTCTCCTTAGAAATGAATAAATTAACATTCTGTTTTTTGCAAAGAAGTCTCATTATCTTGGTTAAAGAGACTTAGTTTCTGAGGAGATTGATGGCATTCAATATCTCGTATTTAGATTGCAGAGTCTTCAAAGTTGACCACTGGGTCCTAGATCAAAGGCAGTTCATTAAGGCAATAAAGGGCCCCTGTGAGGCTCTTGGGAGTTAACTTCTAGGCCTCAATCCCTGGAGTAACAATATTGTCCAGTGACTGAGAGAAAAATGAATATATATGTTTTTACTTTTCACATTTATTCATTTAACAAATATGTGTTGTGTGCCTACTATGTGCCAAATACATAATTTTGATTCATATTTAAATCCTTTTCAGTTGCTTTATAATCTAGCCATGTTTTATTTACTTTCATTCTTTTATAGCATGTTGATGCAGCAATCGGTTTTATGTGACTCAGTGTAATTGTCCGTACATTTACATAATTTTCTGCATAAAACCTAAAGCCCTGTTGCATTTGATCATGTTAACATCGGTACACTTTTTTTTCATATTACACATTTACATTTGCAGTTGGACCTACTCTTCAATGCCTTGTTTTACTGCTTTGCTTGTGATTTCTAGTGCTATCATTTTATTGCACTGAAATATTGTATTTTATGTGGAACAATGGGAATATTAAAAATGGCTGATCTTCATGATGAGATTTGAAAATTCAAAATTATACTAATATGATAAAATCAAAATTATGCCATGTAATTTTGTATTGTGATGATAATTATATTATCCCTTGATGTACCATTTGGCCTTTTGCTTTGAAAGAGATAATATGGCTAGATATGAAAAGAATGAATCTGACTGGCTGGTGTCTACCAACATAGGCTTCTAGTCTTTGATACCCTTTATTGTTTCTGAAATAAGTAGGACAGTTTTATGGAATGAGATTTAATAATTTCATTATTAAATCTCACACTCAGTATTCTTCAAAACCACTGCATAACTGGTGTTTAAGATTAATAGAATTAAAGTTGTATACTAGAGAGTAAATGGACTCAGATATAAGTGCTCCTTCTTAATAGCACCCAGCTGTGTGATAAGAAGTACTTCAATTAAAACCAAGTTCAACATTAAACATGTACTTACCTCTGTTTTGGATTCCTCGATGATATTAATTTTGTGAAGATGTTCTCGTGTATTCTCTATAGAATGCTCTTTTAAAAAAAATTTTTTTTAATTTATTTGACACATAGAGAGAGCGATCACAAGTAGGCAGAGAGGCTGGCAGAGAGAAAGTGGGAAACAGGCTCCCCGCTGAGCAGAGAGCCCAATGTAGGGCTCAATCCCAGGATCCTGAGATCATGACCTGAGCCGAAGGCAGAGGCTTAACCCACTGAGCCACCCACATGCCCTTCTATAGAATACTCTTAAAGAGAGATTTTTCAAAACCAAGAAATGTATTAACCCTTAATCTTGGGTGGATTTTTTTTTTAAAGATTTTATTTATTTATTTGATAGAGAGAGATCACAAGTAAGCAGAGAGGCAGGCAGAGAGAGAGAGAGGAGGAAGCAGGCTCCCTGCTGAGCAGAGAGCCCGATGTGGGATTCGATCCCAGGACCCTGAGATCATGACCCGAGCCGAAGGCAGCGGCTTAACCCACTGAGCCACCCAGGCACCCCAATCTTGGGTGGATTTGTAAAGGGAACATACCTAATCAGTAAGAAACCATTGTCTCCAGTAGCTCAGAGTCCAAATATTTATTTGGGTTGTAAACAACCTGAACAATGAAAAATTTCAGCCTAATCATCACTCATTAATCTTATTTATTCTAATAATTTATTTAATCTTCATTTATTAATCTTCATGTACAGAAATAAGATCCCTGATATTTTTGACCCAAATAAAATGTATGCAGTTTTCTATGACAACACTCACTTTTATTTTTATAATCTATTAATTTGATATAATTATATAGTAATAAGCTTAGGACTTATCTAATTCATCATCAAAGCAATTAGTTCATTACTCAGATAAATTGTATGTGTTTACTGAGAGTAACTTCTGTGCTTTCATGATGGAGATTCAAATAGTCACCAACATCACCACCCAGGCTCTCTGCCCTGTTTCCCTGACAGGCAGCTTAGAATGGCAATTAGAAGTTTGGGTCTAGAGTTTAGAGCACAAAAGTTCATATCCTGTTACCATAGATATTTGTCCTCTCCAGCCTTAGTTTTCTCCTCTGCTAAATGGAGACAGTAGTATTATAACTCACATGTAGCTGTGAAGATTTAATAAGAATCCCGGGCAACATCAGAGAAAGGGGAACCCTCTTACACAATAGTGTGTGGGAATGCAAACTGTATAGAATTCTAGAATGCAGCCATTCTGGAAGACAGTATTGAAGTTCCTCAAAAAATTAAAAATAGAACTACTCTGATCCAGTAAGTGCACTATGAGGTATTTACCAAAAGGTTACAAAAATACTGATTCGAAGAGACCCATGGACCCTGATGCTTATAGCATCATTAGAAGCAACAGCCAGATTATGAAAAGAGCCCAGATGTCCAGAGTGGCGACACCAGTTTGCATTCCCACCAACCGTGTAAGAGGATTCCTCATTCTGCACATCCTCACCTGATGAATGGATAATATATATATGAAATGAAATATATAACTACACCAAAAAAATAATTAAATGTTGCCTTTATAATGATGTGGATAGAGCTAGAGTATACTATGCTAAGCAAAATAAATTACAGAAAGACAAATACCATATGATTTCTCTCATATGTGGAATTTAAGAAACAAAACAGATGAACCTAGCTGGGGAAAAGAGAGAGGCAAACCATAAACCAGACTCTTAACTATAAGAAACAAACTGAGGGTTGTTGGAGGGGAGGTTGGTGGACGATAGGGATTAAGGAGGGTACTTGTCATGAGTACTAGGTGTTAGATGTAAGTGATGAATCACTAAATTCTACCACTGAAACCAATAACACATTATATGTTAACTACCTGGAACTTAAATAAAAATTTGAAAGAAAAAAAAATGGAATCCTGGGCACTGTATTTAGGACAATGAAATAGCACCCAAGAGATTTCTTAATCAAGGCAGACTAGTAGTACCTATCATTTGTAGACGTGTTCTAAAAGATTTGAGTATTCAGTAGACTAAACAAAATACATAAAGGCAATAAACTGGGATAAAAACAAAATAAAGGAAATAAGGAACTTCCTTCAATAAGATATCTGAGAATAGCTGATGACCATCATCAGGTAACTAATTTGAGTTTAAGTTTCTTGGTTACTAAAGCAACATTCTGATTTAAAAAAAAAAAAACAGCGAATAAATTGTTAGTAGGATTGTAATCTATAGTAGCATTTATCAACGTATTTTATAAAACCTTATTGGGTTAGTAATATTATGTAATCTGGGCTAATTGTTGAAATACATTCATATAACTATAACAGATACTACAGATAGCAGTCAAGTTCATGAATCCTTCAGATTGGGTCCAAAATATGGTGTTTTAAAGTTCACATCTATACCAAAAGTTAACTCATCAATGTGTTTTTGTTCCAGTTTTTCAAGGTATAAAATGGAAAGTCATTTTTTCCTAAGGAATTTGCATACGTCATAGTTAGACTTGCTGGAGGTTGGGGTACCAGGTGGTGGGTATTATAGAGGGCACGGATTGCATGGAGCACGGGGTGTGGTGCAAAAATAATGAATACTGTTATGCTGGAAATAAAAAAAAATAAATTAAAAAAAAAATAAAAAATAAATAAATAGAGGTTTTGCCATATCCACAAAATAAATAAATGAATAAATAAATAAATAAATAAATAAAAAAAAATTAAAATAAATGTAAAAGTTTTGATATTCTAAAAAAAAAAAAATTGCAGTTAAATTTTGTATTCTAGAAACAAGATGCAATGTTGAAGTTAATTGTTCTTTCACTTTTTTTATTATTTTATTATTTTTTTAATTTTGCAAATTTTTATTTAAATTCCAGTTAGTTAACATACAGTAAAACATTAGTTTCAGGTGTTCTTTCACTTTTATATTGAGTGGAATCATTTTGGTGAGTGCAGCTTTGGGGACGATAGATTTGCTGTTTATCACCACATTCTGGTATTGCATTCAGAATCTTCTATTAATTTTAGATCAAATTTACATTTTTATTGTTTCCAGAGTACGTTTATTTTTAAATATTTCTTCTTAAGAAGTTCAGGCACTTTTATTTATTTATTTATTTTTAAATTTTTTATTTTTTATAAACATATATTTTTATCCCCAGGGGTACAGGTCTGTGAATCACCAGGCTTACACACTTCACAGCACTCACCAAAGCACATACCCTCCCCAATGTCCATAATCCCACCCCCTTCTCCCAACCCCCCTCCCCCCAGCAACCCTCAGTTTGTTTTGTGAGATTAAGAGTCAGTTATGGTTTGTCTCCCTCCCAATTCCATCTTGTTTCATTGATTCTTCTTCTACCCACTTAAGCCCCCATGTTGCATCACCACTTCCTCATATCAGGGAGATCATATGACAGTTGTCTTTCTCTGCTTGACTTATTTCGCTAAGCATGATACGCTCTAGTTCCATCCATGTTGTGGCAAATGGCAAGATTTCATTTCTTTTGATGGCTGCATAGTATTCCATTGTGTATATATACCACCTCTTCTTGATCCATTCATCTGTTGATGGACATCGAGGTTCTTTCCATAGTTTGGCTATTGTGGACATTGCTGCTTTAAACATTCAGGTGCACGTGCCCCTTTGGATCACTACGTTTGTATCTTTAGGGTAAATACCCAGTAGTGCAATTGCTGGGTCATAGGGCAGTTCTATTTTCAACATTTTGAGGAACCTCCATGCTGTTTTCCAGAGTGGCTGCACCAGCTTGCATTCCCACCAACAGTGTAGGAGGGTTCCCCTTTCTCCGCATCCTCGCCAGCATCTGTCATTTCCTGACTTGTTGATTTTAGCCATTCTGACTGGTGTGAGGTAATATGTCATTGTGGTTTTGATTTGTATTTCCCTGATGTCGAGTGATGTGGAGCACTTTTTCATGTGTCTGTTGGCCATCTGGATGTCTTCTTTGCAGAAATGTCTGTTCATGTCCTCTGCTCATTTCTTGATTGGATTATTTGTTCTTTGGGTGTTGAGTTTGCTAAGTTCTTTATAGATTTTGGACACTAGTCCTTTATCTGATATGTCGTTTGCAAATATCTTCTCCCATTCTGTCAGTTGTCTTTTTATTTTGTTAACTGTTTCCTTTGCTGTGCAAAAGCTTTTGATCTTGATGAAATCCCAATAGTTCATTTTTGCCCTTGCTTCCCTTGCCTTTGGCGTTGTTCCTAGGAAGATGTTGCTGCGGCTGAGATCGAAGAGGTTGCTGCCTGTGTTCTCCTCAAGGATTTTGATGGATTCCTTTCTCACATTGAGGTCCTTCATCCATTTTGAGTCTATTTTCGTGTGTGGTGTAAGGAAATGGTCCAATTTCATTTTTCTGCTTGTGGCTGTCCAATTTTCCCAACACCACTTATTGAAGAGGCTGTCTTTTTTCCATTGGACATTCTTTCCTGCTTTGTCAAAGATTAGTTGACCATAGAGTTGAGGGTCTATTTCTGGGCTCTCTATTCTGTTCCATTGATCTATGGGTCTGTTTTTGGCTATTCGAGGTCTTTTCTGGTTCCATATAAATTTTAGAATTATTTGTTCCATTTCTTTGAAAAAGATGGATGGTACTTTGATAGGAATTGCATTAAATGTGTAGATTGCTTTAGGTAGCATAGACATTTTCACAATATTTATTCTTCCAATCCAGGAGCATGGAACATTTTTCCATTTCTTTGTGTCTTCCTCAATTTCTTTCATGAGTACTTTATAGTTTTCTGAGTATAGATTCTGTGCCTCTTTGGTTAGGTTTATTCCTAGGTATCTTATGGTTTTGGGTGCAATTGTAAATGGGATGGACTCCTTAATTTCTCTTTCTTCTGTCTTGTTGTTGGTGTAGAGAAATGCAACTGGTTTCTGTGCATTGATTTTATATCCTGATACTTTACTGAATTCCTGTACAAGTTCTAGCAGTTTTGGAGTGGAGTCTTTTGGGTTTTCCACATATAGTATCATATCATCTGCGAAGAGTGATAGTTTGACTTCTTCTTTGCCAATTTGGATGCCTTTAATTTCCTTTTGTTGTCTGATTGCTGAGGCTAGGACCTCTAGTACTATGTTGAATAGCAGTGGTGATAATGGACATCCCTGCCGTGTTCCTGACCTTAGCGGAAAAGCTTTCAATTTTTCTCCATTGAGAATGATATTTGCGGTGGGTTTTTCATAGATGGCTTTGATGATATTGAGGTATGTGCCCTCTATCCCTACACTTTGAAGAGTTTTGATCAGGAAGGGATGCTGTACTTTGTCAAATGCTTTTTCAGCATCTATTGAGAGTATCATATGGTTCTTGTTCTTTCTTTTATTGATGTGTTGTATCACATTGACTGATGTGCGGATGTTGAACCAACCTTGCAGCCCTGGAATAAATCCCACTTGGTCGTGGTGAATAATCCTTTTAATGTACTGTTGAATCCTATTGGCTAGTATTTTGGTGAGAATTTTCGCATCTGTGTTCATCAAGGATATTGGTCTATAGCTCTCTTTTTTGATGGGATCCCTGTCTGGTTTTGGGATCAAGGTGATGCTGGCCTCATAAAATGAGTTTGGAAGTTTTCCTTCCATTTCTATTTTTTGGAACAGTTTCAGGAGAATAGGAATTAGTTCTTCTTTAAATGTTTGGTAGAATTCCCCCGGGAAGCCGTCTGGCCCTGGGCTTTTGTTTGTTTGGAGATTTTTAATGACTGTTTCAATCTCCTTACTGATTATGTGACTTTTATTTATTTTTTTAAAGATTTTATTTATTTATTTATTAGAGAGAGAGAAAGAAAGCACAGAGCAAGCAGCAGGCAGAGGGAGAAGCAGGCTCCCTGTTGGGCAAGGAGCCCGATGTGGGACTTGATCCCAGGACCTTTGGATCATGACCTTAGCTGAAGGCAGATGTTTAACTGACTGAGCTACCCAGGCATCCCAGGTTCGGGCACTTCTAAAAACAATAGCTTCGGGGGTGCCTGGGTGGCTCAGTCAGTTAAGCGTCTGCCTTCGGTTGAGGTCATGATCCTAGGGTCCTGAGATAGAGCCCTGCTTCAGGCTCCCTGCTGGGCAAGTCTGCTTCTTCCTCTCCCTCTGACTGCTGCTCCCCCTGCTGTGCACGCACGCACATGTTCTTTCTCTCTTTCAAATAAGTAAATAAAATCAAAACAAAACAAAAAACAACCCCCCAAAAAAAGTCAAAAACAAACAAAAAACCACCTTCTTCAGCACAGTTAGTTGCTGCTTTCTTACTGAGGGAAGATTTTACTTACATGTACTAATTCTGTGTGATTACTCTCTGAACTTCATGGTAATTTTCATGAGGTTGGACAGGTGTTTTGAAATTGCTATCTCTCCTTCTAAAACTTATCTTCTGCCATGCTTTTTAGTTGACAGTTCTTTTAGTAGTGTCTAGGTTTCTGTTTAATTGGGTCAGTTTAAAACAACTAATTAGTCTTTATAAAATTATATTTGATTTTGGCAAATGTCTTTTGATTTAGAATTTATTTTATTTTATTTTATTTTATTTATTTATTTGACAGACAGAGATCACAAGTAGGCAGAGAGGCAGGCAGAGAGAGAGGAGGAAGCAGGCTCCCTGCTTGAGCAGAGAGCCTGATGCGGGGTTCGATCCCAGGACCCTGGGACCATGACCCGAGCTGAAGGCAGAGGCTTTAACCCACTGAGCCACCCCGGCGCCCCTTGATTTAGCATTTCTTTAAATGTTGTTTTATCTAGGGGCACCTGGGTGGCTCAGTCAGTTAAGTGTCTGCCTTCGGCTCAGTTCATGATCTCAGGGTCCTGGGATGGAGCCCTGCATTGGGCTTTCTGTTCAGCATAGAGCCTGCTTCTCTCTCTCCCTCTGCTGGCTCTTTTGCTTGTGATCTCTCTCCGTGTCAAATAAATAAAAAAAATCTTTTTAAAAAAATGCTCTTTCATTTAAAGACTTGGCTAAATATCCTATTCATCTTATATCCCCATGTATTAAATAGCCATGGATCAATTTGGTTCTAAAAATTTACAAATCCACTCATCATGTGACTAAGTAGCACATTAAGTGAAAATTATTTTGAAATAGATTTTGCATTTTATTTTTTACATTATTTATTTGAGAATTACTTTTCATCTTTTAAAATGTAAAATCTTCCTATGATCTCTTTCCAAACTTTCAAGTCCTTTCTGTGGCTTATAATACTCTTCATGATCTTACCCTTGGCTACTGCTCTTACCTTATTTTCTTCCTTTTTCTCTTTCTCTCTATGTTCTTCAGTTATACTCACCTCCTTGCTACTCCTAGGAATGCTTCTCCTCATAGGGCCTCTGCTGCATTTTCTGGAAGTCTTCCCAAATGGTAGCATGACTTCTTTAGCACATCTTTTAGACTTCTGCCAAAATACTGCCTTCTCAGAGAGGTTTTCCTTGACCATCTGTTAAAATTGCATCTCTTTTTATTCTCCTTCCTTTGCTTTATTTTTCTTTATGGCATTTATCATTACTTGAAATTTCCTCTGTTTATTTGTCTGTTTATCATCTCTCTTGTCCATTGGAATATAAGTGCTAAGTGATTTGAATCTTATCTATCTATACTTCACTGTATCTCCAGAATCTAGAAGAGTGGACGGTGGATACCAGATACATGTTATTAAATTAACAAATGGATTAATTCCTTCATATACTCTCATTTACCATTTCAGATGAGGAAAAAATTATAGCATAGTTCAAATCAGGTAGATCTCCTGACAATGTGATATATCTTCCATTTACATAAAATATTTTTAAAATGAGTATCTTTTTTACAAAATTTATCTTTATAACTAGTGCATTTAATAACAATAATGCTGTTATTCAAAAGTGGGCGTTACCATGATACTTTTATTATTATTGAAGTATGTGCAGAAGGAAACAACCTCATAGCTTAGGAAAGGTTAAGGTATTCTCAGATTTCAAAGACTCCTGAGTGAGTTTCCATCTCTTGTTATTATGTGCATGGAATAAATTTATATGGATCCATTCTTAATCATAAGTTAAACAGTTTGTCCACCAATTTAATCACTTACCAACTTTTTACCTACAAAAGCTTGCATGTAAAAATTCTTATCCCCGACCATATTTTCTTTTACTTTCAGAATTGTATTTTCTCCTATAGCCAGTTTCTTAATAGTTGCAAATCTTACCAAATTCTATCTAAATTCTGCCTTGCTCCTGTAAGATTAAGCAGTGTCTGTCTTGATCACGTGTCTGTGTGTCTGAATATACATGACATAGAGTAAATAAAAAGCTGATGAGTAATTTATTTTTAGAGCCTAAAATATATTTACTTGATGGATGCCTGTAAACTGGCCTATGAATCAGATGGCAGCGTAATCCTAATATTGGCAAAAGTGAAAAGCAAAGTTATGGTTTTATGCTAATATTATGTATTTGATGGCTGCTCAAGGAAATAACTATTTTAAGATTAATCTGAAGAAAGCAGAAGCCAGTCCCTTTCAATCAATGATTCTGAACACAAAAATCCTTCTTTTATGTAGGTAGAGGAAATAGCAGAATCCTTCAAAATTGTGAGAGACAGACCTTTTTTCTTTGAAAGTCTTATTAGAAACAAAATGATAATAATTAGCATGGAAAAGTGGGAATTTTTCTTCTTTGGACAATTTTAAATTTATTCTTTGTAACATGCAATATAAATATAAATTGCTTAAAGTGGAGAACAACCTAGCTTACTTAATATGTAATTGTTTCTCAAATTGAAGGTACTGGGATACATATTTTAATCTTGGCTTAATCGTGATACCACAAATAGAAAATGTTGCATGCTAATTATTTTTATGCATACAGTAATATAAGCTCTTGGGGGAGAGATAGGGAAGTAGACAAAAATCTTAATTGACAGAGTAATTACCAAGTTGCCTTACACAGAAAAGATAACCAAAGTATCCAGAAATTGTCATTGGATATTGTTAATTGGACATTGGCAGTAATCAAAAGTTCAAACATTGGCGCTTTTATGTTTTGTAATATTGGACACTAAAATTAAGAGCTTCGAGATTTAACTTTCATTCAAAAAATTCTGACATTTCAACTAGTTTTAGTATCCTAAGAAAAAAGACCAAAAATAGAGTAAATTTATAATTTAGGCCATACATCTACATTTCAGGTGCTTTTCCTCACTCCTTGGTCTTTCTCCCTTGCATTGTAGATACTCACATTGAGATCAGAACCCCATCAGAACTCTGCCATTGGCTAGATAACTAGCAGAGTGATATTTGATTAGATGCTAATAGTCATGAATTATCTAGTTTAGTCATACATCTTAAAATATTTTGTTAGACAATTTAATGCTTTAATACAGTGATCATCAAACTGTGTCACAGACTTATGGTAGGTCATACCACAGATAACATAGTTGTAGACAGATTTTTATCAATTTCCCTATGTGTTCTTTCCTAAAACTGCTCTACCTAAGAATACCTATGATGGAGATATCTTGACCATTGTCTTTTTCTGTCTTCCCTTTCATATTCTCTTTTCTCCCATCTTACCAGGAAAAAGCATACTTTCATCTATCTTTAATATTAATGTGGTGCAATTCCCAAAGTTGTATAAATTTCCATAATATACAACAAAAAGATAACTCAAAATATCTCTGTCAGCTGAGCCTTTTATAACAAGGTAGCAAGAAGCCAGGTTATGATTTTATGTCTTTCCTTATCTATTACATATTCTCTAAAGACACCACTGTACTTCATGAAGTCCATAAAAATTTAGAAGTTATATGACAGATGGAGACAAATTTGGAGGTACATAAGATATAGATCTTTTAGTTTGATCAGTTCATGGCTATTTCCTATCACAGCCAGTTAGTCATTTTTTAATACTATTTTCTATTTAAAGAGGCCATGAAATCTGTTACATGTTTTGAAAGACCTCCTGCAAATATGGTTGATGAGAGGATTTTTAGAACTTTGGATATTTTATTTCCAAAGGTGAGGATGTCCTGTGAAGATGTCCTAAACTAGCTTTATTAAGATATTCACATTTTAAATCCCATTACGATTTGGAAACTGGTTGGTTGCAAAAAAAATCTAAGTCCAGATTAACATGAATTTTGGATATTCCCTTAAAATGGCAAATATGATTGAATATAGTACCTTAAACTTGCATCTTTACAATGTGCTTTTAGAAATGAGATGGTAGAAAAGTGAATGAAAATGAATGCTTTTAACATGTTTGATTGAAAAAGGAAGTAAAACTTTTTTTATTTTCCTGACAGGAAGTATAATTTGACTGATTCTTTGAGAGCTGACCTTTACCATTATGTATTATATTAGACACTTTTTTCACTTTTGCAGCAAAGTCTGGAGTCTGTTCACTTCCTTTATAGGGCTAGGGTGGATGGGTCTTGGGAATACAAAAAGCAGGTAACCCAGTCTGATTTCTTTGTGAACATACTGATAACAGATCTTGTTGCATACTAAGTAAGCATGTGTTGTTAGCAGGAGCCCTCTTAACTATGGAATACTTCTAGCAGAATATACCTGGTTGTCTAGGATTCGTTATGACGAACAAACCGGCAATTCATGGATTTATGGGACAAAGGTGTTTAGAAAAATGGCACATTAACTATATGCACTATCTGAGTATAAAATGGAAATGTTGCATGAACCAAATAGTTATTTTTTACGTGAGCAGAGTGACCATAAACCTTATCTATAAACCTCATATGTTAATCTGTTCCAAAGACTGTCAGGTCCAGAAAGAGTCTGGGGAATTGCTCCACAGGTCAGGACCTCCCCAGCTTTGTGTATGGGAACTATCCTTGAAATTATGGGAAAAACTTGATATTGGATAAGACCTGTGATTCAGGTAACTCTAATTTGACAGGTCCAGTTCTTTATGTTTTCTGGCTTCTAATTTTTTGTTTAACAACATTGAGAAAAGATTTATCAATTTACTATGCTGATTGATCATTAAAAATATTTTTTCATGAAAAATAACTAACTTTTGGCATGCAACTGAGAAGTCATTGACAGTAGCTGAATGTCAGTGCTATAACATTTTATCTTCTGTTTACAACTGCTAATTTTTGTGAGCTGTGTTCTTCAGCACATACATGTGCACAGATAAGAACAGTATGTCAGCTTTAGATATGGAAATGTCACAGGCACTGATACTCTACACATACTGTTCAGGTACATGTTAGGGATACAAATAAACAAACAAAAACTGGTACACATTCAAGTAGGCAGTTACTGTTTTTGTTTGTTTATTCTTGGAACCTGCTCCTGTTGGGAGTCTAGCCTTTTATTCTCAAAAGACTTTGAAATTAGCTTCTATAAAAACCCAAGTTTAAACCTCTCCTGAAAAATTGTATAACTTTCCTTGGTACAATATAGACTTTCACTGACACAATTATTTTTCTTACCAGACGTTTACTTTTACTTTTAAAAATAATGAATCTATTTCCTATATTTTAAGAAATAAAATATATAAGAACCAAAATCCTCCTCTTTTCTCATTAACCAAATATAAACCCTGCTAGCAAACATATTTCTTCTTATTTTCTTTGTTATCATTGTTTATAAAATGTTAGTGAATTTCCTTTTTAAAATTTGAAATCACAGGCCTTTATTCAAGTTTTTCACTTAAATTTATGTCATTAACATTTTTATGTGTTACTAAATATACTTTGAATGTGTGACTATAATGGGTGAATAATATACTATCAAAACACGAACTAAATGTATTTCAATATTCTGTGACTAATAATGCTATCCCATTCATCTTTTTTTAAATTGTTGTCTAAATCTCTGATTGGTTTCCAGTAATGTATATGAAATAGTATTCCTGGATCAAGAGGTTAGTGTAGATTACTACAGTGGCAAGCAAGAAAATGCCCATCTCTGAACATTCTCCACATAGTATGGTTTTAAAAGTGTTTTCCACTTCTATAGGTGCGAAATTTTAATTTGCCTTTCTGATTATTTTTTTCTAAAGATTTATTTGTGTTAGAGAGAAAGAGCGCAGGAGAGCACACGTCTGTGTAGGGGTAGGAGGAGCAAGGGAGGCAGGCCTCAAGGAGACTCCCTGCTGAGCCCCTTACAGGACTCAGTCCCACAACTCATGACATCATGACCTGCGCTGAAACCCAGAGTCAGACTGTCTACCAACTAAGCTACCCAGGTGCCCCAACCTTTCTAATTATTTAGGGATTGAATGGTTTTTCAGGTTTTTGGTATATGAATTATTTTTCTCCCATGAATTGTTCAGGAATATAATCTTGATTATTAAATGTGCTTTCCATTTTATTCACTTTCCGTGATATCCCCAATAATTAAAAATACAAAACTCTCTATGATTATTTTAATAAACAGGATTCAAGGTCAATCATTTCAGAACATGCACAAAGAACCTGCTTTTTATAAATGACTTTTTTTTTCATGGAAACTTTGTTTTCCATTGCATGCAAGGAGACCAATAATTCCGACTTTGGTACATCAAGATTTGAGGGGCCATTGTGGCAGACAAGAATTTCCATTTGCCCTGAAATATAATGTATAGTTCTTTCTCAGTTCTATCCCTAACTGTTATCTTGTAAAAAAACATAACAAACAATCTAGCAGGAGATACAGTTTTCATTTCAAAACATTGGAAAAATAAAAAGCTTATCATTTCCCGAAGTGCAAAAGACCTATTGGTCCTGGAATTGTATCATACCATGAGCTACATAGAAAAATTTGAATGTGCATTTGTTTTGGAAGCCAAAAATCACACCTAAGAGCTACTGAGGTGGCATTATTTGTTGTTAGATTATTTTTAGTTCTGCTAGCTGAGATCAAACACTTCCATATTATTTGCATTTGCATCTCCCATTTTTGTAATAATTAGCAATTCTCCTTCACAGTCAGCTGTACAGCCAATTTAATGACATTGACATTAATTTCTGGCAAAGGTTAGGCTATTATTCAGAGTGAAACATTACTGTAGACTACACTTAGCAAAAGGAAAGCTTTTAAAAATCAAAATTTGAACTACAAATATCTGAGGGTTTTATTCTTATCTTGACTGAATTTCTGATGTCATTTAAAAGTTTACAGATAAACTTTGTTAAAGCAATATAGAACCATTTTATAGATATATTCATCTAATAAACCAGTATTTCAGGGCAAGAAGATTAAACACTAGCAGAGACAAACCTTTTGGTACTGATTTTTTTCTAAGCTATCCTGGTAAACAAAGGTGGTAGGCAAAGTTAAATCTCCATTAGGATGCTCTTTATACCAGGCAGGCTGTCTGATTTGAAACAAAAGGGAATCCTAGGGGAATAAGATAAGTCTACACCTAATCAGAATGGAGCCTGAATATCTCAAAAGTAAAAATAAGTGACTCAAAAAATAAGTGACTCAAAAAATCTATGAAAAAAATTTGTAGAGCTTTGACAACTATAAACTCCCTTCTTCTGCACACATACTTTCTGATAAGTTTTCAAGTGTGGATATATTTCTGACTCTGGGTCCAGAGTCAAACAGAATCAAACTCACATAGAATTAGTGAAAATATTCATTTGACCCAGTCATCTGCTTTCAGGAGCACAGAGATGAGTGAACACAATAACTGGCAGGTCTCCATTTTTCTTGACTGTGCCAGCAGGCGATTGAACTCCCATTAAGTAATTGTCATACTTCCCATTTATGTGTTCCATAAGCCACATATTACTTACGGAAATAGATCATTTGGAGAACTACTAAGCTTTGTGAGGTATAAACTCTTCGATATGAAAATTGGGTCCTTTGGAGGGAACACAATAACTATGTGCATATATAGGTTTTATTTCAGTCTATTCCAGTCATTCTCGATCAGGGTGATTTTGCTTCCCTATGGACATTTGGCAAAGTCTCAACCCATTTTTGGTTTCTACAACTGTGGGAGAGCTGCTGACATCTAGTGATTGGAGAAGCACCTCCCTGCTTTTGAATACCTTTTCACTGTTCTGTGGGTTTGGCTTGCTCATTTATACCTTTGAACTTTTACTTAGATCTTTTTCATTAATTAGGAAGTGCTTTCCTTTTTTTCCCCTCCATTTTTGTTTTAAAAGCTAAAGCTCACCTGTGATTCTAGGGCTGTAGCAGTCCCCCCTTCTCCTTTAGGGCCCCTTTGACTCTTCTGGCTATCCTTGATTTGCAGTTCTGTTTAAAACTTCATGTCGGGGGTGCCTGGGTGGCTTAGTGGGTTAAGCCTCTGCCTTCAGCTCAGGTCATCATCTGGGGGTTCCACGATCAAGCCCCGCATCCGGCTTTTTACTGGTGGGGAGCCTGCTTCCCCCTCTCTCTCTGCCTACCTCTCTGCCTACTTGTTATCTCTCTGTCTCTCTCTCAGTCAAATATATAAATAAAATCTTAAAAAACAAACAGAAAACAAAAACAAAAACAAAACAAACCCACTTCATGTCAAAGTAAAGACTGCACCAGACAAAGTTAGGAAAGTAAGGAAGACTTTATTCAAGATTATTGAAATAAGAGAGAGAGAGTAAACTCAAGGAGGGAAGAAGACTTTATTCAAGATTATTGAAATAAAAGAGAGAGTAAACTCAATTCCAGTGAAATGAAAGGAGAAAGACTTTTTATGTGCTGGATGGGCTAGTAGAAAAATACTAGAGGCAGTGGAAATGGGAGACAGGAATGGGAGGGTGGGGTGTTGAGTTGCTCCTGAGTTTGCAAATGCTTTTATCTGTGATTAGGTTATCTATGTTTGGCAGTCAACACCCACTGAAGCTACTATTCTTCCACAGAGACTACAAGAGAGATGTGCTCTCTCTCCTTCAGTGTTTACATTTTATTTTATCTTTTTTATTTTTAAAAGATTTTAGTTATTTATTTTAAGAGAGAGACACCGCAAGCAGGGGAGTGGCAGAGGCAGAGGGAGAGAATCTCAAGCAGACTCCACACTGAGCTTAGAGCCTGATGGGGGCTTGATCTCAAGACCCTGATATCATGGCCTGAGCTGAAATCAAGTGACAGAATGTACACTTAACTGACTGAGCCACCCAGGCACCCCCAGTGTTGACATTCTAAAGAGATGTTTCCCAGCTTCCTGACAAAGACATTTCATGGATTGTAAAACTGCCCAAAAAAAGCTGGGAGAGGATTTATGTGTACTTCAGAAAGCAGAGAAAGACTTCACATTGCAAGTTTGACAAAGTAATCCCCTAAGAAAAGAGAAGTCAGGGGCCTATAGTCAGGGAGAAACCTGTCAAAATTTCAGACAAGCAGAGGGGAATATTAACACAATCCTGGTCAGTCGTTACTGAGTTTGTTCAACTACTTCTTTGTAAGAGTTACCTCTTTCTTCAGTTATGGGAAAATTTCCGTTAAAAGTCTTTCATTCTTTATAAGGTAAGCGGAGTTGATGGTTGTGTGTGTATGTATATGTGTGTATGCTCAATATGTAGGGTACAACAAGGGATAAATCCTTGTAAAGTAATAGCAGTTATGTCTATCTTGTTACTAATAATTTTAGTGAAATAGGCATCAATTCTCAGATCAGATATTTAGCTATATAAAACCTGAGTTTTTATTCAAAACTTTATGATGAAAAGAAAATAATTGAGTATGCACTTACAGACTATAATCTACAGCATAAGGATTATATACATGCTATACTATATAAGTTAACAATCATAATTACAAGCATTATATTGTAGTCTAGTTTATAGATGAAATTGTGGGCTTTGGAATCAAACATATATGGGGATCAGGTCCCAAAGTAATCACTTACTAACTCATGAACAGAGCTTCAATTTGTCAACTGCAAAATGAGTCCGTTAAACCTATTTCACAGATTACCTTCAAGACGAAATAAAATTACACGAGCTCTTTTTACGCTATTTGCATAATCTCCAGACCAGTGGTCTGGTCTACTCTTCTAATATCAAAAGTAATTTAAGTAGGGGCGCCTGGGCAGCTCAGTCATGAAGCATCTGCCTTCGGCTCAGGTGATGATCTCAGGGTCCTAGGATTGAGACCCACATCGGGTTCCCCGCTCAGCTTGAAGCCTGCTTCTCCCTCTCCCACTCCCCCTGCTTGTGTACCCTCTCTCGCTGAGTCTTTCTCTGTCAAATAAATACATAAAATCTTAAAAAAAATAATTTAAGTAATGATGAATTTCAAATCTCATATCCAAAGTTGCCTCCTGAGCTCAGGGTCCACAAACCAGCTGTCTGTTGAGTTCTCATTCAGCTTTCTCCTAGAACACTACACAGCTACTCAAGACAAAACTATAGAAAGCCATCTTTTCTTTTTCTGTGCTGTGGGGAACTATGACTAGTCAATTGATTTATTTTCAGTTTTACCTCCTAGTCATTTCTTGAACTTGTTTACTTTCCTCCAATTCAACTCTTGTCTCCTACTCCATGCTACTGTTTGCTCTTAATGATGAAAATTTCTTCATTTTTTTTCTGGCTCTCTCCTGGCCTTTCTATTGCCTGGTTTCAATAGCCTTTCTATAGCCTGGTTCCTCCCAGATCATTCTAAAGCACAGTTCTGATTCCTTTAGCTGCCTGCTAATTCCCAGAGTTTGAAATGTAGTAGGCATTCCAAAGTTGGTACCTTACGTTGTTGTGACTACTAGTATTATCACAAAAGTTAAAGTAGTGTGAGTCTCTGATATAATTTTCCAAATCTCCATTTCCTGAGATTACTGAAAAATCCTTATCCACATGAAGTGGTGGAACCATCCTTTTTTCTACTTTATTCTGCATTTCTTATTTAGCTTTCTCTAAATTCTGATACCTTTCTGTGTATACCACTCTGTTCTTTCTTCCTTACTAGCTTGGTCTGGGTATTGTACAGAGTAGTTTGAATCATTAGACCTGGCCCTCTTCTGGTTTTTGTTGGTTTGTTTGTGGTTTTTTTGTGTTAGTTTGTTTTGGTTTTGGTTTTGACTTAAAAGCATTTGTGAGGTTCAGGGGAAACTTTTTCAAGTAGAGCATGGTCAAGATATCTGGCAGTAAGCTAAGTAGAATATTCAAATTAAAATCATCTAAGTATGTTCTTATTGTAATCATTTCATAAACAAAGAAATCTAACCAGGCCAGCTGAGTTATAAATACCTATTCTCAATGATATAAATATACTTTAATTTAGTGAATGTGCTGGACTATGTAAACTTTTTTGGACAGAGAATGTGCTTTGAAAATATTCTGTGTTTTCTATAGCTTCTAAAATCATGTGGAACACAATACTACTTCATTGATGATTGATTGTTATTCAAGGACTTGAAGTAATTAAAGCATATCCAGAGAGGACTTAATTCATATTTTAAAGGAGGTGGCTTAAGTACTTGTGAGTACTCTAATTTGTTTGCTATACACTCTGATCAGAATCTTTTGGATAGGAACTTTCTCTTTATCCATTATACTACCTTGCTGTCAAGTACAAACTCTATTCTAGCACATATTATTCTGTCTTGCCATTATTTGTTCACATATCTTCTTTACTCTTTGAATGTAGAGAAAGTGTCTTATTCATATTTTTCCCTTTTCCTTGGTCTTCCAAGGAACTCAAATGTTTGTTGAATTAATGAGCTAATTAGTGTAGGATTTGCATTTTTAAGGCAGAATCACTGCAGAGGGAAATAAATATATTTTGTTGGAAACTTTTAAGATGATGGAAACTTTATCCTTCAAAAAAAAAAGAGGAAAGTGGAGTTGCAGATTAATATTGGTCTGTTAAACCTAAAGTCCTGATGCCTGATGTGCTTTGCTATAATACTACTACTACTAATATAATAATTATTGTTATTTTGTTAATAATAATAATTAATAATAAAATAATAATGTTTTTGAGAGGAGATATGTTTCTGGAAGCAGCAATCAATACCTCTCTCAGGCTTCATATGACACAAACAGATTTAATACAACCTAGGTGGATCAAAGTCTCTTGAATATAATTTCTATAGCTGCTTGACTCTATGATTGGGAAGTAACTGGGGGGTTGCAGAGCGTGAGACATGAATTACTAATAACTGAGTGAAGGGTCATGCAAGAGGAGAAATGAACCCAGAAGACAGATGAATCTTTGCTATGGGAAAGCTCATGTGCCAGAAAATAGACACAAGGGGGTAAGGGTAGGGTTTGGGCTAAGTGACCTAGTACTTAAGTACTCTCTGTTCACTCCCCCAAGAGTTCAGCTTTTCCCAGTATAGCCTAGAGAGACAGACTCGTTGAAGCTAAATGGAATTGTGTCTTCAAATTACAACTTAGCCCATATGAAAAAACACAGAGATGGATAGCAGGAAGAAAGGACATGCTAGGCATTGGTCATATGGAAAAATAAGAAACAGGTTTGAATAGAAGGTGAGATATGTGCAATGCCAAGTAGAAATCACATTAATTCAAATTATATATTCTAAATACCTGTTATTGAGCCCTGTGTGTGGTAAAGGCTCTCATATGCATTTCCTCATTTCTATATCAATTTAACTAGGAGAATCCTAATTATTAAATTTGGGCAGAGGAGTAACAACATTTCAGGACTAATGTTTTTGTATTTTCAGCTGGTTCTGGAAAAACTATTTTACACGAACAGTTCTTCTTGGATTAAGAAGAGTCTACTTCTGCTGCCCAGACGCAGTCTTCCTGTTCAATCCTAGTGAGTGAGAGGTGGTGCACATTTAAAATCAGAGCTGTTCCAGAAAAGAACAGAGAGGAATATTGGTAAAACAAGTGGCTTGTTAGTCTTTTGCATTCCATTCCTTAACGGGGATTTGTGAAACTGTTACCCTAGGGCTATTGCAGTAAAAGACAAGTACTGAAATAACTACATTGTAAGATCTCCCTCAAATCTAACAATATAAAATCATAGCAATAATAGCCACATTTCTAGAAGGGGAAAGTGTATCACAAAATCTGTCTCTTTGTCAATACCAGTTTGGACCAGAGGGGCTAGGATGAACCTACCAGATAGTTTATAGGGGAGATGAATGGTTCTCAGCAGAGGCAGAGTAGTTTAATGTCAGCACCAGTGGTTTCAGGGTCCATGCGCAAAGGGCAAAAGAAGACAGTTCATTGGTTGAGCAAGAAGAATGGCACACACCTGAAAAGAGAATCAGAAATTCACGTTACTGTGAGTTCTTTGGTACAAGACTTGCCATGCCTTGATTCCAGTTTATCTGAAGCCCACATTTTCTCCTTTTGGGTTCCCTCAGATTCTGTCTTAAAACAAACAAACAAACAAACAAACAAACAAAACCAAAACCAATACCCTACCCTTTTTGAATGGCATTTCTTTTTCCTTCAAACCAAAAGACCCTGGCTAAAACAAGCTTATTTACTAAAAAAAAAAAAAAAAAAAAAAAGTCAGTCTTATCCCAGAATATTAACACATCAGTTTATCAAGTATCTAATGTTAAAAAAGCTTTGGTAGCAACTGGGAAATTGTTAAGTCTTCATTTTCATGTCTGAAAACACATATCTGGGTCCAGTTGCACTGATCTATGTAGTTCTTCGCTATGAAGTCTTCTATTACTAAACTTCTGAGTTTTTGATTGTCAAATCCTTGTTATAAGGCAAATTTTGTTTAATCTGTAACTGATCAACATTAATTTTTATTTTGACTTCGGGGATGTAGTACTTGTTTTTTATTTTCTCTGAACTTCAAGTTCAGAAGGCTGGTTGAATTTTGTACTATTTTCATCAGTGTAGTCCGCCTAGAATTTGTGATTGTTTTGAGGATATTTGGCTCAGTTTAGATAGTCAAGCTCTCTACTAATTTTCTTAATATGCTCTTATTTAATATTTGACATATCACAAGCCATGAATCTGAATTTCTTTCTCTCAACATTTAGGTAGGTCATTTTCTCTTGACACCTTGTTTTCAGGTCAAATATGTAGTTTTCATGTTTGAATATGAAGCTAATATGTAACTCTGGACAATCTGTGAAGGATTTGGTGTACCTGAATTAAAATTCAGATTTTCTTGCATAAGCCATTTACCTTTTTGGCTGAGTTGGCATGAGTTATATCTTTGTATTAAGGAAAGTCAGGAAAGTTTCTCTAGGAAGCAGTGAACCTGTGAAGGAGTTTTTCTGAGCCATTAAAAATGTCAGTGTAAGAGGATGTCAAAACTGAAATTTCAGCTTAGGCACCAAGAAACAGTAATTGCCACTGAAGGCATTAGGTCAGTATTACAAAGAGAAAGAAAAAAGATTTGGATTCAAGATTCTCAGGAACCCCTCAGGCAAGGGCATAAAAATGTATTAAATTTGGAGAAGGCAAAAGATTTTTTAAGACGTGTGTGTGTGAGAGAGAGAGAGAGAGAAAGAACTATCATTATGCTTTGGATGAAGATTGAAATATTGATTAATATCTTATACTGGACAATTCAGACTTCTAAATTGAGGCCATGTTTTATAACTGGAGATAGATCTTGAACAATTTATTACTCTAGATTTAGCCCAAAAGTCATAGAGCACACATTTTCATCCAGTGGAAAGAAAAATAAGCCACCCCACTGAATAAAATTTAAAAATAAAATTATGTTTTGTTTACATCCATAGGGTATACGTTTTCAACAAAACGACTACACCGATGTTTATTTAGATAAAATATGCTGTTGGAGAGTTATCTCTTGTGTTTCACGCATCAGGTGATCAGGGAAGGTTGTTAAAAATAAAACAAAATCTAGAAAGGACTGTCGCAGATGATAGTCTTCCTGGAAAACGCACTTTATTAGAATGTTTAATTTTGTGATTGATAGAATAATAAGAGATGTATTCCTTAAATATCAGTAATTCTTAAATGACTTATCCTTTTTTGAAAACATAAGGTTGTTGAATGGAATAGGGTATTTAAATGCAGTACATTGGACCCTCGAACCAACAGAGTTCAGACTGAGGTTGAGGTTTTTGAAGACAGCACAAGAAGTAAGAGAATAGCAGTACCTTAAAATTTAGCTCCATTAGTATCTAAGGATAGGACTTTTGAGTTAATCCTGACAGCAGTATAATCTTGTAAAAGGACATTTGGTTGGCAGGGAGGGGAAACAAAACTTTAGTGGAGAGCTGAATAAGAGTTGGCTGGGATTTTTAAAAGAAACCACAGCAATTAGAAGAGAGTGGCCTTTTTACATGCTCCAAAGTAGGAAATATAACTCTATTTCTATGAGGAACCAAAGAAAATAGAACTCCAGTATTTGTAATACCTGAAAAAAGAGAATGAGGAACAAAGGCCAGGAAATACCAGTAAGCACTGGGAATTGAGGAGAAGTCAGTGAGGGTAGATGGGTTAGTCACTATAGTTAAGCCCAGTTAGTCAACAGAATAAGAGACAGAAGGAGAGCGCAGCTGCCACCACTAGAAAAGAATGTCCTAGTGCTAAGAAACAATTATCAAGACACTGTTTTCATTTCACTGAATATGCTCCTCTCTTAAAAAGCCATTTTAACAGCCCATGGTTGATTTTATATTGGGCTGGAATTGATATAACTGAATTGATGGAAGGTATAGGCAATAATAAAAAATAGTGTGCATTTATCAAGTTTGCCATCATTAAAACATCTTCATGCAGTATAATGCCATAATCGACGAAAGGGATATGAGAAGCTGTGGGTAAATAGAGAACCGCCTTAGTAATAAAATGTTAAGTGAGCTATTGACATCTGCCTACCATTTATTTGAGAAATAGAGTCACATAAATTCAGGACAATTAACGTTTTATGTTTCACTTTTGGGTTTCATATCCTGACGACATGGCACTGGACTCCTAGAGCCCCCCCCCCCCACCTCCCCGCTCCTCCTCTCTGTTGATGACTACTTGTCACTCATTTCACTTCGTGTCAGTAGGTCTATCACAGTGCAGGGAGAGGATGACAGACTGTAAAACCTGAACCAGTTTATATTTGTAGTTGCTTCTAGTACTGTTAAGAGCTTACATGGAAAGAAAGATTGAAAATACTACCTGAAACTTACATGAGGGTATTCTCTCTGGCTTTTAATCATCCATGCAGTTTTTGGCTGTCATTACCACATATAATTGAGAGGTGGCCATTTATGACAAGGCAATTATACATAAAAATTCTTGTCCTTTCTAAGCAGTGGAAGCAAAATGTGTTAGCTAAGACATGACCAGTGTTAGTTTGTAGAATTATCCCCTTTCTACTACACTAATGAATATTTAAATGTAAAGAAACCCAGCTATTTCTGAAAAGCAAGACAGAATTTATTCCATTCCTTCCATAGGCATACAATAATTTTGAACATTATGCAACTGAATTTGTGAAGTCATTTCTTATTAATCTGTAATCATAGAATTGATATATTTTATTATATTTTGTTATAAAAAGGTCTATAAGACAGTCTTACAACCTAAAAATAGAGAAGTTTTCCTTTACAATACCACTGTCTTCAATCTTGTTTCTTAGAAATAACCAACAACTGTTAACAATTTAATATGTGACTTGCCAGATATTTTCTATGAACATATAAACATGTAATCATTCTACCTATGGGTAACCTATTTATCGAAGAGTCATAATTCAATGGATAAAACATAATGTGGTTTTAGTTTTATGGCTTCTATCTTCATAAAGGATGTATCCACTCTGTCAAGTACCTCTTCCCTTAAATTTCTGACTACTTTTACTTATTAAAGTTTAAGTCAATATTCAGTACATATTAAGATTCTAATATCGAATTCAACAGCTTTCCTTTCTCCGGCATTCCTCACTTGTATTTTCTTTTCCTTTTCTCATGGGTGGAGAGGGAGAGGTCATAGGACTTGAAATTGGAAAGAAAAGAAAAGGGACTGTTCTTTCACTAGAAGCCCCAACTCTCTGGGTCTTGACCATCTGGGAATGGAATGGGGAAGAGGAAAGGTGGGGATGAGGGGTTTCCTGTGAATGGGAGCTCACCACCAGTAGGAGAAGTCCCCAGGCTCATGTAGGTTTGTCCTGTTTCCTTCAGGTTTTTTCCTCACTGTTGGCCTCTACTGGTTTGTGGCTTATGAGTTCACAATGCATATGATTTCCTGAGAAGGATTTTAACCTCACTTGCAGTCCTAGATGTCATATAGAAATACCTGAGGGAGAACGCCCTTTGTCCTTTTTGTCCCTGATTGACTCTCTATCCTCTGTACGGGGCCTGAGCTTGAATAGCTCTTACCCTACCCTAGGCTTCATGCTTCTTTATGAAACCCTGTTTCTTCTCCAGGAAGTACAGGACTGATTATGGGAGCCTGCTGTCCTCCTCTTAGGCATACCGTCCCAAAGATCTTTTTCAGCCTGTTGGTGGCTACTCTCAAAAACCTCTGCCTTCAGAAACCGCACACAAAATGTAGTCTCCAGTCTCAAAATTCAGTTACTCCCAAACTCCAGAAACAGAAGTCCAATTTTTGCAGAGATCCCATCACAACGTTTTGCTGTTTGGGCCAGAAAAGAGAGGCCTGTGTCAGCATCTGAGCAAGCATAGAGTGGGAGGAAAGACCGTGCTCATCTTGGTAGAAAACCCCTCTCAGTATCCACCAGCCAATTTCCCAGAGCTGTCCCTTCATTTTGCTTTGAGCTAAGTGGGACTCCAACACCATACCCTGCTGAGAGGGGAGAAAGTACCCTCTTACCCCTAATACATCGCATCACTAAAACCATCTTTCCCATATAGCCCTGGTCCTCTTCATAGAGTAGATTCAGGAGAAGATTTTGAGTGGAGATAATATTTTCAGAGTTACTTTTCTGTTTCTCTTTTCTGTTTTCTCTTTCTCTTCTCTGTTTCAACCCAAGAGAGGGATCTGGGCCTAGCCTTCACTGGGGGGACAGCAGGAAAGGAGCCATCTAGTACAATGCTCCGCAGATGTAAACACATCAACACACACACACACACACACACACGCACAACTATCACTGTGCTACCCACCTTGTTGTACAGGTTGATACTGTGTAACATTTTATCAGTATTTCCTTCACTGTAAATAAAGTGCCATCACATTCTATTAGTAGAATGAACATATGCCACTTCCTGGCCAGGATATTGATTTATTTACTTATTTGTTTGGTTTTTTAAAAAAGATTTTATCTATTTCTTTGAGAGAGACAGAGACATGAGCAGAGTAGGGGAGAGAGAGAGAGAAGCAGACTTCCTGCTGAGCAGAGAGCCCAGTGGGACCCTGAGATCATGACCTGAGCCAAAGGCAAATGCTTGACCCCATCAGCCAGCCAGGTGCCCCTGGCCAGGGTATTTAATTGCTAGGTCTGTTCCCTCTGCCTCAGTGAGGCATGAGTTAGAAATAAACCTTTGTGTTAAAAGCCACTAAGGTTTGGGGATGTTTATTACTACACCATAGCCTTTCCTATCCAGACACAATAAAGGCTGAAGTTGTTTATTAGGTCATTAGATTTTGTGTGTGCCATTTATTTTGTTTCCAAATTTTTACCATTTCACTGTTTGAGTGACTGTCATTCTACATTTATCTTTGTATATATGAACTGCTGGACCAAATATTTAAGCTGTATGGAAAGTGTTAAATTTGTCTCGAAAAGACATGATTTGTGCATTCACCAACAGTATTTCAGGATACTTACCTTGAATATTATTAGTCTTTTTATGAGGTGAAGAACTTTCTCATTTTAATTTATATTTTCTGGATTATTTGTGAGATTTAGTGTTCATTGGGCATATTTTGTTTGGTAAATTTTTCATTCAGATCATTTGCTGTTTTTCTATTCTATTGTTTTTCTTTTTCTATTGAAAATATTACAGAAATTATTTGAAAGTAAGGTCCTTGACCTTTTGTCTTTAAATATAAATATTTAATATTTTAAATCTACTCATTTAAATTCATTCATTCATTCATTCATTCATTCATTCATTTAGTTTTAGAGAGGGGAAGGGGGGAAGAAGGGCAGAGAGAGAGGGAGAGAGAGACCAAGCAGACTCCATGCTCATCGTGGAGTCTGATAAGGGGCTTAATCTCACGACCATGAGATCATGTCCTCAGCTGAAATCAAGAGTTGGATGCTTAATCAACTGAGCCACCCAGGTGCTCCTGTCTTTAAATATTTTTTCAACATTTTCTGCAATGTAGGTCACTGGGAATTTTTCCAGAATATTTTATTATATAAAACTTGACAATTTTCATATGCTGATGTCCGTCATTCTTTTTCTTGTATGTGTTATGTCATGTTTCAGAAGGCACCTTGTGAAAGTTTTTTATATTTTTCTTCTTTGTCAGAAGTTCAACCCTGACTACACATTAGAATTATTAGGAGAGTTTTTTAAAACACTGATATTCTGGTCCCACTCCCAGATATCTTGATTTAATTGGTCTAAGAGGATCTAGGCATCTACATTTTAAAAGTGCCACACGACACCCCCTTCCCCAGGGAGTTACTGAATTGGAGTGAGTGTTTGCTGGGTGACAAATCCTCTCCTTTGTGAAATGCAAATAGAATAGGCCCTTGTCAAAGGAGTGATAGACTGGTAGCCTGGATCTGAGAGGCACTTAGAGGTGTTCTGTGCAAAAACCAGCTAGCTGATGGAGCCTAGAGTGGAATAAGAGCTGTTCCAGCCCACGCCCTGTACGGAGGATACAGATGTCAGGAATCAGGGACAAAAAGGACAAAGGCTGTTCTCCCTCAGGTGTTTCTATATAACATCTAGGACTGCAACTGGACCTAAGTAATACAATTGTTCAAATTAAAAATTAAATTTTGATTTCTACAATTATGAATGAAATGGGAGATTAATCGTCTTTATTAGCATTAACTATTTTTTTTAAGATTTTATTTATTTATCAGAGAGAGAGGGGGAGAGAGCGAGCACAGGCAGACAGAGTGGCAGGCAGAGGCAGAGGGAGAAGCAGGCTCCCTGCTGAGCAAGGAGCCCGATGTGGGACTCGATCCCAGGACGCTGGGATCATGACCTGAGCCGAAGGCAGCTGCTTAACCAACTGAGCCACCCAGGCGTCCCAACATTAACTATTTTTAATGAATTACTTTATCATCTCTTTTGTCTACTTGGATACCTTTCTCAATGATTTGAAAGAGTGACATTAAAAATTATTTAAATTATTAACTTTCCTGCTTAGTAAATATAGGATATACCTCTTAAAGATGTCTCTTAGAAAATGATTATTTGATCAAATATATTACTTTCATGCATCTTGCTTTTATTCTTTAGTTTTTTAAAATTCTGATTCCTTTATAATATGTGTTCTTTTTAACTTGTCTCTATAGCTGCCAGATTTAGAAAATGCCATAAGTGACTCTTTCTTTTTTTTTTTTTTTTAAAAATATTTTATTTATTTATTTGAGAGAGAGACAGTGAGAGAGAGCATATGCGAGGAGAAGGTCAGAGGGAGAAGCAGACTCCCCATGGAGCTGGGAGCCCGATGCGGGACTCGATCTCGGGACTCCGGGATCATGACCTGAGCCGAAGGCAGTCGTCCAACCAACTGAGCCACCCAGGCGTCCCCCATAAGTGACTCTTAATTTCACAAAACAAACTGAGGGTTGCTGGGGGGAGGGGGGTTGGGAGAAGGGGGGTGGGGTTATGGACATTGGGGAGGGTATGTGCTTTGGTGAGTGCTGTGAAGTGTGTAAACCTGGTGATTTACAGACCTGTACCCCTGGGGATAAAAATATATGTTTATAAAAAATAAAAAATTTAAAAAAAATATGACACTGTTAAATCCTCAGATAAAAAGCTGACAATTATTTTTTTGCATAGGATATATTATATTGAAAACTTCTGTTGATTATCAGAAATTCTAATTAAATTGTGTGTACTGTATTTTATTAGGTAAACCTATTTCCATTTTAATTTGAAATTATTCACTGGTTTTTGAGAATGTGGTTGTAATGATGTCTTCCAAAAATATTTGACCAAATATGCCACCAATTACAGCTTTTAAAAATAACTCTCTACTGATTTACATTCCAACTTTATTAAAAAAAAAAAAAAAGCTACCATGTCTTTAGTGGATGTATTTTTGTTTCTGCATTTCGTTATTCTTTTTAAAAACAAATTTTTATATTTTAAAATATCTCAAAAAATTGTAGAACTGAAATAGCTTTAGTTATATGCATTAACTTGAAGAAATAACATCAATATTGAATTGCATATGAAAAGGTGTCAGGTTTTTTTTTTTCCTTTATTCAGTTCTCCTTTATAATTCTTATTAAAATCTATTCTTTTTTCTGCAAACCAGTTATCATTTTAAGTTTATCCCATTGTGTTTCAATGCTCTGATTTTTTTATGACTATTTTCAGTGTAATAGTATTTTAAGTATGTAAGAAAACTATTTCTGTGAAGTTGAAAAATTTAAAGTGCTCATGAATAAAACTCTATGGAATTAGTGTTATTTATAACAGTTTGAATTTTATAGCTTTAGAATTTTCTTTTTAGGCCTTTCTTTTCTCATGGAAAAATTATGCTTTAATTTTTGTTTGTTTGTTTTAGAATTGCACACAGTATTTTCTTATAATATTGTCTATTCTACTTCAAATTTATATATATACTCATGTTATCTCCTTTTCCATTGACTTTTGAATGTTATTTGTCTGATTTATTAGTTAACAAAGATATAGCCCTTGCAGTTACTTACTCATTTTATTGTTTCCTGCTTTTATAATTCATATGTTTCTGTATTTAACTTGATTGCTCATCTTCATTTGTTTCCCAAAAGCTTTGTTTTAGAGTTTCTGATTTTCAGAGTCTACAGAAATTTTCTTTAAGGTCACCATATGATAATTTGTTGTAAATGCTTAATGACACTATAAAAAGATTTATGCTTTCATTGGAAGGTGAAAATTTGAAATATAATTATTATATCATCTTTAATATTTAATTATTTAACTTAATTTATCTATGTCTTTGATTTTTCTGCTTAACTATTAAATACTGAGGAAATAGTATTAAAATTTTTAATATTTTCTCTGAGTTAAATGACTCATTTACATATGTTAATTACATATAACTATCCTTTATCATAACTTTTGTCTCTCAAGTAATAAAAGCTTCATTTAGTAGATTTATTTCAGATTATATTTTGATTTCTATTTATATTTTGATTTCTGCTTTTTTTTTTTTTAGAAAAGCCTTTGGCTAGTGTAGATTTTGTTCCATTTTTACTTAATTCTTTTGGTCTTTGTGGAAATGGTGTTTGTCTAAATTTTGGTGTTGTTTGTTTTAATGATGTATTCAAATAATTTAGAATAATTGCCAAACTCGTGATAATTATTGGTTTATTTTCTATTTCTGGTCTTTTTGCCAGTTTTTTGAGCCTAGAATTGTGGTGCTTGTGTATATATCCTTAAAAACTATAAAACTATAAAAATCCAGATCCAGGGGCTCCTGGCTGGCTCAGTTGGTAGAGCATGCAACTATTGATCCTCATGGTCCTAAGTTCAAGCCCCATGTTGGACATAGAGCTTTACTTAAAAAATTAAAAATTCTGGTCCATAGACCTTCATTTTCCATTCCTCAACTTATAATGTGATTTCAATTTAAGTTTTAAAATGCTCCATTTTAGTCTTCAGAACCCCCAGCCTCACAGTTTTTAATAACAATTCGTTTGTAAAACAATTAAACACATATCTAGTTGTGTACAAATACTTAAATTGGTAATGCCAACTTCTCAGAGTTGTATAGACTAGTGCAGAAAATTTACTTTTAGAAATGTAATCTTTAAATTTTTCTAAAATTGTTGACCAAATCACTGGAAACTATGCTTATTTGGAAAAAATAATGGGATTCATTACTATTTATCCAGAAAATGATCTCACTGAGCTATTGAGAAGAATTTGGAGCAGATAAATATTTTTTTGAGTTAATATACAAAATATAATCAATTCTGTTAGAAATCAATACTCTGGATGTTTAGACACATACTTTAATAGATGAGTTATTTTGCCATTCATTTAATATTGAATCCTTAGACTAAAATTATTTTCATAGTTGATTATAAGGTTACATACAGAGTTATTCTGAAGAAGTCTATTAAATATGACTTTTCTAAGCATTTGATTAAAAAAGAGCAGTTGGAGTTAAAGAAATATGAACTGTGGGGCATTTTTCAATCAGTGCAATGTCTAGAAATAGACTATTCCCTTGAGGACTGTGAGACCTTAGTGTCCTTTACTATTTTAAACAAATGACCATTATCTACATCTGATATTTTTAATATGTAAAATGAAGACAATATAGATACTAATAGTATTTCAGTTAGTTGTGAGGTGAGAATGAAATTACACATTACAAAAACTAACATTTTTCTTGGACTTAATAAACATTATGACCAGCTTTAAAGTCCACGTCTTCTGAATGCCTCAGGAAAGAAGGAGGAAATCACAGATATTCCTGCTCACACACACTCTCAAATATCCTCAATGAACTGGCACAAAGAGCTCATGGAAAGATGGTGGTTCCCACCACCAGACCCTTGTGATTCTGCCACGAGTTTAACATTCTCCTAATAATGGCCTCCTTATGACTCAGACTTCTGATCTTTAGGGCTAATTCTTCCCTTTACCCTTCAGGGTTGAGCGTAAATAAAAACTTTTCCACTTAGTTTAGAGAAAACAGGAAGAAATTAATCAAAAAATTTCAAAAAGTCTTTACTGAGGAAAGAATTCAAAGAAAAAGTGTTATGAAACAAAACCATAAATCTATAATGTTTTCTAAATTCTAATGAGAAAAGGGTTAACATTGTTTATAAATTTGAGTTCCATTCATTGCCCATATGCAGTCTGTCTCATGGTCTTTGCAAGAAAATTTTATTTTTGTAGGTGTGAATAATTATTGCTGTTCATCTCATTTTCACCCCACATATTCTCCTGGAGTGGGCTAATATATGAGTTAATTATAGACTGCTGACTACAGTTAACCCTTAAACAACAGGAGGGTTAGGGTTACTGACCCCCCGGCATAGTAAAAAATATGCATATAACTTTTGATTCCTCAAAAACTTAACACTGCTAATAGTCTACTGTTGATTGGAAGCCTTCCCAATTACACATATTTTGTTTTTTATGCATTACATATCATATTTTTTTATAATAAAGAGAAAAGAAAATGTTAACATCAGAAAAGAAAAAAACTACATTTACAATACTGTATCACAAAAAATTCATGTATAAGTGGATCACATGGTTCAAACCCATGTGTTCAAGGGCCAACTGTATTTTCAAGATGTCATAGGTCATAGTATATTATTATGTCCAGAGGCTTTTATTAACTACTTTAGAAATTCCACAGCAGAAATTTTTCCAAGTTAGTGTATAAATTAATGCATAAATGATGTTTTAATGATGTGTGAAAATACTACTAGTGAATTATGTTTATCTAAAACAATATTTTGTGTTTATCTAGAACAATTTTGTGTTTATCTAGAACAATATTTGTGCTCTGAATGTTCAAGTTTACTACTATATTATCTTACCCTTTCTACTAATTACAATTTTTATCCTTTCTAAGTCTGTATCAAAATCTAAAGGTATTATTTTACACCTGGGCCTTAATAACAAGTAATTCATGATTTACATTGAGAATGTTTTAATATAACAACACATCCTCTTCCACCATCAAATTTCAACAAAATAACGGAAACATGAGTATTTGAGAAAAGTGTCCCAGTAATAAAAATGAAAACAATTTTTCTTTTTCATATGCCATCCCAGGTAAAATTTCCTGTCAGGAAAAAAAAAAAGATAATTTCAAAGCAGAGCCAGAGATACAAAACTAATAATTCCAGCAGACAGTGAAGATAATGAATCAGAAGTAATAAATATATTTTCTGAGTCGCACCTTAAGGAATGGTTAGTAGAATGAATATCATATAATTTATTGTGCATTATAATGTGGGAGAACTTTTAAAAGTATTTTTTAAATGAAATGATGGCAGTAATTTGAAGTAGATAAAGAAAAGTACTTTATAATGAAAGCAAAATGTTTCCTTTATCATATTTGCATAAAATTTAAATATTCTGAAAACATTATGAAATTAATATGCAGTTACTTTGAAAATCTTCCACACCTGAGCTTTTATGGATTTACAGACTATCTTTTTTTATTTTCATCATTTCTGTTCTCTATTTAAGCCTCTTTGAAGAACTAAGACTAAGTTTTTTTTATAGTTTTAAGAAACTTTTCTCCTAAATTCCTCTATAGTACAGTGAGAAATGAATAAAAGCTTCAAAAGACCCTCTTCTAGTACTTGTTGTTTATTGTAGCTCCACTGACTCAGCCCTCACCTTTTTTCCTTAGGATAAGAGCATAAAATCTTTATTCTGAACCAATTTTATTTTTCATGTGTAAAGTTTGAGGCAAAGCAGATCTTCCAGCTTCTGTTATAATTAGTCTAGGAAAGTAATACAAAGCAGCAGCCTGTTGGTTGTTATCATGCTCAAATCATTCCTGTGGGGTATTTTGAGAAGGCACATCTGTTACAGAGAAGAAAATGAGAAAAAAGAAAAAGTTCTTATATAAATCTTTATTGGGGAGGTAGACAAAGGGTGTTTCCCCCTTTATGGCAGAAGATTGCTTCAAATATGGATTAAAAAGCAGTTAAAGATTAGATTAATGGAGACACTTTGTATTCTTTATTCAAAAGGTAGTTTTTAAAATGGGTGAAATTATCTTTCCAAAATGTATTAAAATAGCAATAAGATGTCTTAAATTTTAGTTTGACAGTGTGAATTTATATATATGATGTGTTAATTTTTGACATTCTTTTTACAATATTAACAATCCTGATTAACTCTAATAGAAAAATCTTGTGTAAATTGAATAAATTATATGCCCTTCTAAAAATATTTGCTCTTCATTTAGTGAATTCATTTATTCTTATTATTTGAAAACACCAACATGACCTAAAATATGTCCCACACAATCACATTTTCTTTAAAAAAAATCCTCCTTCTGAGTGAAATAAGTCAAGCAGAGAGAGTCAATTATCATATGGTTTCACTTATTTGTGGAGCATAACAAATAGCATGGAGGACATGGGGACTTAGAGTGGAGAAGGGAGTTGGGGGAAATTGGAAGGAGATGTGAACCATGAGAGACTATGGACTCTGAAAAACAATCTGAGGGTTTTGAAGGGACGGGGCGTGGGAGGTTGGGGTACCAGGTGGTGGGTATTATAGAGGGCACGGATTGCATGGAGTACGGGGTGTGGTGCAAAAATAATGAATACTGTTATGCTGGAAATAAATTAAAAAAAAAAAAAAGGAAAAAAAAAAAAGCCCACAATTCAGGAGTTAGAATAACTCAGTGAAATTAACCATGTAAATGCTCAATGAAGCAACTGATTAAAAAGGAATGGATACAAAATAAAGATTAAAATGGATAAAAAAAAAATCCTCCTTTTATTCAATTATTACTTAAAGATTATAAGAACACCAAGCAAAACAAATGATTAAGTTTTATTCTCTACCTATTCAGGTCACTGGTAAAATAGTGGGTATATTCTCTAACACTTTGTTAAAATTGTTTCAGAAATGCAGTGAAATGGATAGTTCTTCTGCTCAAGTAAGATGTGATTTACTCTCCTGCTATTACAACAGACCATCCAACAACTTCCGAAGAAACTGAATGTTAGGTAAATTATTTAAGAAATATATATCCATGAAGAAGTTGATTCCATTCTGGTATTTATTCCTATGTTGAAATCCAGTCTCTTGTTGTTGTCAGTGTGTGTGTGTTGGGAGGTGCTCTTACTCTCAGGTAACTTTTTTTACCTTCTGTTTACCTCCCAGTGTTCTTAAGCTTAGCAATGAAATATCGTAATACATTTTTTTTTACATTTTATTTATTATATCTGAAGATAAATGTAGTCTTTTAATCTCAATGTTTGTATTTGTTGTAAGTGGGTTTTTTTTTTTTTGGTGTCTCTTTTTCTTTTATTTTTTGAAGAATTTTTCATTTTAATATAGGTTTAAACTGCTGAAAAGTGACAAAAATAGTAAAGAGAGTTCTCATGTACCACACAGTCTTCCCTATTATTAATATTGTATATTAGTATGGTGCATCTGTCACAATTAATGAACAAATACTGATACATTATTATTAAAGTTCATGTTATATTCAGATTTCCCTCATTTTACTTAATGACCCTTTTCTGTTGCAAGATTCCATCTAGAACACAATATAAGGTTTAGTTGTCATGTTTCCTTTTGGTTCTAAAAGTTCTTCCTCTGTTTTGAATGATCTTGACAGTTTTGAGTAGTAATGGTTAAGTAGTTTTACAGTGTCCTTCAATTGGGACTTTTCTGATGTTTTTCTCATGACTAGACCTGGGGTTATTTTTCTTTTTTTCTTTTTAAGGAAGACTGCTTGAGAGGCTCAGTTGGCTGTGTCAGACTTCTGCTCAGGTCACAATCTCAGGGTCATGGGATCGAGCCCCACATTGGGCTCCATGATCAGTGAGGAGTCTGCTTGTCCCTCTGCCTCTCTCACTGCTCCTCCACTGCCCCTCCCCAACCCCCTGCTCATGTTCTCCTGCTTGTATTCTCCCCCTTTCAAATACATATAAAAAAAAAATCTTTTTTTTTTTTTTAAAGGAAGACCACTGTGGTGAAGTGTCTTTTTTGTTGCATCATATCAAAGGTATATACTATCAACATGACTGACTTATCACTGTTTGTGTTCATTGTGATCACCTGACTGAGGTAGTGTTTGTCACTGTAATTTCTTTTACATGCCATACTATTTGAAAGAAAGTCAGTATGAGTAGACTACAAAGAGTAGGGAGTAACACTCCATCTCTGTGAGGAAAGAGTATCCACATAAATTATTTGAAATTGTTTTGCACGAGTAGTTTGTCTATTCTCCTGATATATTTATTCAAAATATTTTGGTATCTTTATGGGCTCAGTGATATATATTTTATACTGGAGATTTTAATCTACTACTAATTTTTTTAAAGATTTTTATTTATTTATTTGATAGACAGGAGAGAGATCACAAGTAGGCAGAGAGGCAGGCAGAGAGAGAGGAGGAAGCAGGCTCCCCGCTGAGCAGAGAGCCCGACGTGGGGCCCGATCCCAGGACCCTGAAATCATGACCTGAGCCGAAGGCAGAGGCTTAAACCACTGAGACACCCAGGCGCCCCTACTACTGTCTAATTTAATGTGTTGCTCAAATTATATCATTTTGGCATTAGGGAACTCTTTTATGGATTCCTGTGTCCCTTTGATATACCCCCCTCACTGACTACTTCCAAACTCTATGCCACTACAAGATGCTTCCAGCCCCTCTCATGTATTTCCTGCCCCAGTCCTGGAATCAGCCACTCCTTCAGGAGCCCTGATTCCTTTCACTGGAGAAGGATATTAGAAGCCAGGATCTGAGTACTTAGTGTTGTTCTTGCTATTTGTGTATCATTGTTTCTAGGCCCTTCCAGCTGACAGAAAAGGAAATACATGTATACTAACCCATAAATACACACTTACTTACCTATAAATACTTTTGTATGCCATCATATGTGTTTATAGCAAGTTTAACAGGTGTTCATACGAATGCTTCCAGCTCTATCCATTACCAGATAGATCAGTCTAGACTTTTCCCCTTGTTTATCTGTAACCATCCAACAGTTTGAAGCCTGACGCTCACCATCTACCATTCATTTACTTAATTGTTCAATTCAGAATATCCATGTACAGTGTTTCCATAATTGTTAATCCTTGCCTTTGTGAGAAACAGATTTACGAACTAGAATACAGAATATCCATGGTTGTTCTTGCCTTTATTCTTGAGGACTCCATGTATTACCAAAATTACTTAAGTCGAGACTTTTCACCTCCTTTCAGAGTGATTGTTTCATACATTTGCTGTACAGTTTTGGGTCACACTGTATTACATTCTGGGATTCCCCACTCCCCATAATGATTCTTGTTCTTTTTAAAAATTTATATATGTTGAGATTTGCTCTTTATGTTGTGAAGTTATGTGGATTTTGAAAATGCATAGTGTCATGAATCTAATGTTACAGTCTCATTCAGAATAGTTTTATTACCTTAAAATACTCTCTGCACGTCACTTAGTCAGCTCTGCTTCTTGAACTCATAGTATCCATTGATCTCCTTACTGTCTCTATTATTTTACCTTTTCCAGAATGTCATATAAATGGACTTTCTGATGGGTCGTTTTCATTTCATATTATGTATTTGTGACTTATTTTAATCTTTTCAAAGCTACTGGTTCTTTTTTTTTTTTTTTTACCCTGAATCATATCTCATTGTGTGGATATATCAAAGTTTGTTTATCCAAACTTTGAAGGATTGTTGAAAGATCTTTTGGTTGTTTCCAGTTTTTAGTAATAAAGTTGCTATAAGTACTCTTAATGTAGGTATTTTTGTGGACACTCATTTTCAAGTAAGTTGAGTAAAATCCTAGGCATGGAATTGGTGAATCAAATGTTGTGACTCTGTTATCTTCGCAAAAAACAAACAAACAAAAACAAACAAACAAACAAAAAAACTACTCTGCAGAACCACAATGGGATTTTTCTTGGATTCTTATGCTTAGAAACTTTGGGTCCCAAAATCCCATAAAAGTTAGGAATCTCCCCTAAGACTGTGACCTGAGAATTTTTCATTCTCATACTAGTTCACAGTTAGCCTACAGTTTGTCAAAAATAGACATTTAAATGTTTTGTATCAGTTTATGACTCCATCAGTTTCTGCTCTAGATAATCAGATCACAGCTGCATCTCTCTGAGAAGCAGATGAAGTCCCTGTTTTCCCAGATTTTTGAGTGGTGATTTACCTTCGGTTTAATAAAAGTCATTAATTTTCAGTTTGTACAGTTTTGTTTGTTTTTGTTTTTGTTTTTGTTTTTTGATGTAAGGATAGGAATAACAGCTTCCAAGCTCTTTATATGTTGGAGTAGATACACAAATGGATCTTTAAAATTTTTTCATGATTTTTTTAACCATTTTTTGTTCTTTTCCTTCTATTATTGTCTATATCCAGTGAAAGTTCTCAATTTTTAATTTTCATGAATTTTCTTATTTTCTGATTATTCCTCTTTACTATGTCCTTTTTTGATTATGAATGTATAATTTTATGTTTAACTTTCTACAATGTAAATTATAGGCAACTGAATCCATCTTTTGCTTTCTGTACTCTATTTTTCACTTACTCTTGAGTTCTGATTTTATTTCCATTCATCTCTTATTTTTATTTCATATCTAGTTATTATTTATACCTGTTCAGAATTCTGAGTAAAGCTTTAAAAATGTGATTTAATATTCCATTTATGTGAGTGGTGCTTCAGTTTTATACGTTTAGAGGCATCTATGTGCCTGGATGCAGAGGCATACAAGGATATCCTACCAGGAGTAGGGATGGTATCAGGCACATGGGAGGAGTGTTAGAGCAGTTCATGTTAGGGATGGCTGATGCCTTTCTGGAAGGGAACAGAAAAAGTTGCCGAAAAGTCCTAAACTTAGAAAACAGATTTTCATTAGGCCTCTTTTCTTAAGTTTTCTGACCTCTATCTACCTTGGTGACCCTGTATCCAGAATTTTTTTCTTTGGTTATTCTGGAAATCAGACCTTTCCTTCCTTCCTTCCTTCCTCCCTCTCTCCCTCTCTTTCTCTTTCTTTCTATTATTTAAAAATCTGTTTAAAATCTTTTATTCAATTATGCCTCGCCCACCAAATCTCTTACCCTTATTTGGGAAATCCTTCTTTTTTCTTTTATAATTTTAGCTAATATTTATGAGGGAAAGGAAATAAACATATGGTATCAATGTGTTTAGACGTAAACACATATAAAGGGGCTAGCCTATATTGTGTTCTTTATTGATAAATATTCATGGATAATGTCTAATTTTATTTTATTGTTGTTTGAGCACATTTCTGCACTAGGAAAATTATTAATAATTTCTGCACTTGGGATATCATTAATAGTAATGTGGAAGATTATGTGATTCTTTAAAGATATAATAGGAACTTGAAAAGTTATAATTTTCTTAGGATAGAAAATTAAACATATCTCTAGTAGACCCCTATATTTGACTGGCACTAAATACACACACACACACACACACACACACTCACACACAGACATTTTTTTAAATCCATTTTGTTCACATAGCTTTATGTTTGCCACTTCTAGAAAAGCATGAATTTTTTGTATTCTTAATGCAATCAGACAGTCTTTGAATTTTAATAGGGGAATTTAATCCATTTATAATGGTTGTCATAAGTGTTATTTTGGTTGTCTATCTTCTACTTTGTATCTATTTTTACTCTCTTCATTAGTATAAAGTATGTTTTATAGGCTATTTTTGAGAAATTATAAAGGCATAAATAATGTCTCTATTTATACTGGTATGCCTTTAAGCTCAAAATACATTATATAATTAGTAGGAATGAAAAAGTTTTTTATTTCATATCTCATATGTAAGATAAAGTTTATAAGCTTAATTTTACTTCTGTATCATTTTTCTCATACCAGTTTTCTTATTTCATTTATGCAGTTTGAATTTTAGACCCAGATTAACAATTCTATCTTTTAATGTTACATATTTTGATTATAGAAATTATTGTGACATAAATATTTTTAAGGTTTATAAAATTAGTTAATCTTCTTTAATGGTTTTTGGACATCAAATCTGTCTTTTTAAATTTGCTAATACTACAATTTTTGAGTTAATCTCTTTAATTTATGCCCTCATTACCTAGTTTTCCTAAGTTATATCTTCAGAAAGGATAAACCTATGATACACTTATTTATGTTTGTAAAATTTATGATATCTGAATATTTTTTCATAATTTTGTGACAGTCTACTCTTACATAATCAACTCTTAAAATTATCTTACTTTTTTAAATTAGCCATTTTAGTTTTTCCTTTATTATTTAAAAAATTCCTATACAATTAACATACAGTGTTATATTAGTTTCACTTGTACAATATAGTGATTCAACAATTCTATACATTACATAGTGCTGATTGACATAAATGTTCTTTTAATCCCCTTCACCTGTTTCCTGTTTCCCCTTTACCTGTTTTACCCATTCCCCACAATCATCTCCCCTCTCCCCTAGCTTTTTTATATGTCTCTTTTTCCTCTTGTTCATTTGTTTTTTTCTTAAATTCTGCATATTAATGATAGTGTTTGTCTTTCTCTGACTGACTTCTTTCACTTAGCATTATACCCTCTAGATCCATTCATGTTTTTGCAAGTGGAAAATCTAATTAGTTTTTATGGCTGAGTAATATTCCATTGTATGATATACCACATCTTCTTTCTCTATTCCTCTGTTTATAGACACTTCTTGGCTGCTTCCATATTTTTGCTACTCTAAATAATGTTGCAGTCAATAGAGAGGTGCATATATCTTTTCAAAATAACGTTTTCATGTTCTTTGGGTAAATAACCAGTAGTGTAATTAGTGGGTCCTTTTGTAACATTTTGAAGCATTTATCCATTTTTTTGAATGTACCTTTTGTCTTCTTCACCTTATGTAAATCTCTTAAAGAGTAGAACTTTCCATTTTCTAGCAGTTCTCTAGACACCAAGATTTTTAACTTCTTTGAATATGAAGGTGACACTTAGTACTTTTTTTGCTTCAACAAAATTGTCAAATCTGTATTTGCCAACCAACATGCATTCAGTTCCTTCATTTGATACTCATGTATTTGCTTATCAGCGTATACATATATTCACCTTGTGTATACTACATTCCTTATCACCCTTATTCTCTATCTTTGTGTACAGTAGAGAAATCTGGATGAGATAGTAAGACCGAGATGTCTTTGGGATTACACTGATTTTTGGACTTATATTAGCCAGAGGCTTATAGACCATAGATAGGAACATGACATGGGTACGAGAATTATGAGTTATGGATCAGGACAAAGAATGCCATGGAGTAGAACTATGCAGTCAGTTCTAAGAACTGAGGCAGGCTGTTCCCTTTGGCCTTTTTTCTGGTTATCTATCAAGAAATAGGCTCTGGGAATCACTTTGGGCTTATAATATACCCTAAGTCTCTGCTATAAAAGTTGGCCCTGGGCCTCCTGATTGTGTAGATTATCTTCTACTTTTGCATCTGAAATAGAGTCAATTCCACAGTCCAGATGAGGTGTTCTGGCTCCCTGTAAAATCTCTGGAGTCCCCCAGAATACCTGGAGAGCCTTACAGAGAACTCTCTGAAGAACTCAAAGAAAGAATAGTTTGGTCGAAATGCATGATGAACAGGGGAATTTCTTCCTCTGCTTACTAATAATTAATTAGAATAGTTGGATACATAGATGGCTGCTAGTAATAGTAGAGAAATTTACTAAAATGACCATGTCAAGAATTTACTGATGCAGTTTTCAAATGAATGACAGTTAATAGGAAGTACCAGAGACTCATAGCATCAAGAAGATGTTCTCTGCTTGTGAAATACTGTGTCTCCATAGTTGAAACATATTTATTATTTCCTAACCTTTAAAAACAGACTCTTGATCAGGGGAATAGATCTTTATTTTGTGAATAATCAGTTGACAACATGTTAGTTTGGAGAGATTATCACTTTTTGCCAAAGTCTACACCATCTGTTTCACACTCTAATTACCAAAAAAAGAAGGACCTAATTCATAATTGCATCATAAAAAAGTTAGATGTGATTTAAATGCATTTGTTTGTTTTTTATTTAAAGAAGTTTCAATGATGCATCTGTTACACATTTTTCAATATTTTGATACAGATGATAAGAAAATATTCAGATAGGTATATAGCAAGCAAATATGTAGAATTTCCAAATGGACAATTCCTGTCAGTATATGGACCTAAAAATTGGTGTTATTAACCATTAGATTAATGATCAAATAAAAGGAATTTATTATAAAATTGATGCATATTTTGAAACAGCATTTAAAAAAATTTTAAATTCAGATTACCTAAGAAATTTTATCTATAAATATACTAACTACTATATTTCAAGAGAAATCAATTAATCTATATTAGGACATGTGGCATTTGGAAGGTGATTAGGGTTAGATGAGGTCCTGAGGGTGGAGCTCTCAAGATTGGAATTAGTGCCCATGTAAGAGTCAGAGAGAGGTTGACTCCTATCTATGTTCTCCACCATGTGAAGATGCAAGAAGTGAGGAGTCTACAACCCAGAAGAGAGCTCACCAGAACTCAACCATGCTGGCACCGTGATCTGGGACTTCCAGGCTCCAGAACTGTGAGAAATAAATTTCTGTTGTTTTTAAGCTACCCAACTTATGGTATGTTGGTAGAGCAGTGTGTGAGTTTGGGCCATCCTGGAACGACCTTGAAGCTCAATGAGGAAAACAGAGCAAGGAGGTAGAGAGAACAGATTCCCGGTGCAATTTCAACTGTTATATCAAGCTGTATTGAAAACCGAGTAATACTAAGACTTGTTAATTATATAATCCAGTAATTTTATAAATTATACAGGCTTTATTTTAGTCTCTTAGCTTGTAGCTGAATGAGTCCTCATTAATCCTTGATTAAGAGCTCCTCAATTTAGAAACAAAACGTATTCAAGTTTTTTACACAAACCATTTATATTAAGTTAGTTATACATCACAGGAATTCTGAGGAAATTAAAATATTTTATATTATTTTATTGCTCTTATCATATGGATGATCACATGTGATATGATATGAGAATATGATATTCATATCAGGGTAATATTATTAGAACTGTTATGTGATTATGTCCTTGACAACCAATATATGGTATGTTCTGAAGACAGTGATTTTCATATATTATTATTATTTAATTTCTTTCATACAAAGAAGTTCTCAATTTTATCTCTTAGATTTGTTTTTCATTACTTATTTAAAAATATTTTAAAATGTAAAGATAAAAATTATGCAAAAATATACTAAAAATACCATAGGTACCACCAGTTTTATAACATATTTTCTTCTAATATTTTTAAATGCAAGCACAAATTACACATCACAGAAAAAACTGAAGGCTCTCTCTCTAGTCTCACTTCTGTTTATCTCTACCCAGAGGTTACCATCCTGGTCAGTGTTTATCCTTTCTGTGTATAGTTTTACACTTTATTTATTATTATTGTTGTTGTTGTTGTTATTTTTTGTAGAGAGAACACAAAAGTGAGGGGGGTGCAAAGGGAGAGGGAGAGAGAGAATCTTAAGCAGGCTCCACACCCATTGCAGAGCCCAACACGGGGTTCCATTTCACAACCCTGAGATCATGATCCAAACTGAAATCAAGAGTCGATGCTCAATCAACTAAGACAAGCAGTCACCCCTGGTTTTATACTTTAACCCCATATTTATACCTAATAACCTTTCCATAATTAGATTATTTATACCTTTATCACTATAAAATTGTATCATATTGTGTGGATCTTTCTACAGCTTAGCTTTTCTTTTTTTACTCTTCATTATATTTTGGAGACTTGTCTACATCTTGGTTTATTCCTTGAACTCTACCATACAGATATCTACTTTATACATGTGCCACAATTTATCTTTATTTTTTGATATGAGCATTTATCAGCATATTACCTGTTTGCTGAAAATTGTAAAGATCATACAAAAAAGAAAAAATACAAACCTAACTTATTAAATAACTAGACACAAAAATCCTAAAGAAAATATTAAGAAACCACATTTGCCAGTATATGAGTAGGGTAAATTATCCTGAAAAGTTGGATTGATTCTAGGAATACAGGTTGTCTAAATTTTTTCTAAAAAACCAAGTAATTCATATTTTAGCAAAATAAAGAAAAAATTCAGATTATCTTCGTGGATGAATAAAAAGCATTGCATGAGTTTGTTACCCATTCTGGGGAAAAAAATAAAACTTTGTTTCATTGATTCTTCACCTACCCACTTAAGCCCCCATGTTGCATCACCACTTCCTCATATCAGGGAGATCATATGATAGTTGTCTTTCTCTGCTTGACTTATTTCGCTAAGCATGATACGCTCTAGTTCCATCCATGTTGTCGCAAATGGCAAGATTTCATTTCTTTTGATGGCTGCATAGTATTCCATTGTGTATATATACCACATCTTCTTGATCCATTCATCTGTTGATGGACATCTAGGTTCTTTCCATAGTTTGGCTATTGTGGACATTGCTGCTATAAACATTCGGGTGCATGTGCCCCTTTGGATCACTACGTTTGTATCCTTAGGGTAAATACCCAATAGTGCAATTGCTGGGTCATAGGGCAGTTCTATTTTCAACATTTTGAGGAACCTCCATGCTGTTTTCCAGAGTGGCTGCACCAGCTTGCATTCCCACTAGCATGGAGGGCATGGGGACTTAGAGTGGAGAAGGGAGTTGGGGGAAATTGGAAGGGGAGGTGAACCATGAGAGACTATGGACTCTGAAAAACAATCTGAGGGTTTTGAAGGGACGGGGGGTGGGAGGTTGGGGTACCAGGTGGTGGGTATTATAGAGGGCACGGATTGCATGGAGCACGGGGTGTGGTGCAAAAATAATGAATACTGTTATGCTGGAAAAAAAAATAAATAAATAAATAAAACTTTGCCTTTGGTTCTGAAATGAGACAGATATGCCTGCTATTACCAATTCTTTATTTCCTGCCATTGAGGTACGCAAAATATAGAAACAAATATAAGGATTTTCATGCAAGATGTAAAAAACTACTATTTTTTTAAAAGATTATTTATTTATTTATTTGCCAGAGAGAGAAATCACATGTAGGCATAAATAGGCAGAGAGGGAGGCAGATAGAGAGGGAGAAGCCGGCTCCCTGCTGAGCAGAGAGCAAGATGTGGGCCTCAATCCCAGGACCCTGGGATCAGGACCTGAGCCGCAAGCAGAGGCTTAACCCACTGAGCCACCCAGGCACCTGAAAGCTATTATTTTCAGAGGATATTATGTTCATAGGTTTTAAAAGAAAATAAATTCAATGAATAGGATTACAATGAATTAAAAAGTTGCTAGATACCTGGTCAACATACAAAACTCTATCTACATTTCTCTATACCATTAACATACATACAATAAAATAAATATGTGCCATCTATGACTCTATCAAAATCAAGTATATATGAATAATAAATAATACCTAAGACATCTTCCAGATAACTATGAAGTACTAATAAAAGAAAAAAAAACTAGATAAATGAAAGGATATTCCTTTTATGTAAACTAGAAGATAATAATATAGAGATTTTGGTCTCTGTAAATTGAATTTTAGGTGCAGTGATATTAATTTCAATAAAAAATCTGTAGGTTTTATATGAAGGTATGAGTGTAACCTGAAAGCTAATTATAAAATATGTGTAGAAACTTACAGAATCACATATAGAAAAGACACTCTTGAAGAAGAAAAAAGAGTACTGGTATCGGATGACAGATCAGTGTAACAGAATGGAAAGCTATGAAACAGCCCTGGACACATGTGGATGCTTGATTTAAAATGAGATTACTGGGGTGCCTGGGTGGCTCAATGGGTTGAGCCGCTGCCTTCGGCTCGGGTCGTGATCTCAGGGTCCTGGGATCGAGTCCCGCATCGGGCTCTCTGCTCAGCAGGGAGCCTGCTTCCCTCTCTCTCTCTGCCTCTCCATCTACTTGTGATTTCTCTCTGTCAAATAAATACATAAAATCTTTAAAAAAAAATGAGATTACTGCTGGCGGTAGGGCAAAACCATTATCATCAATAGTACTGAACAATCAGATATCGGATAATCAGAAAAAAAAAAACCAGACACTGAAAACTTTATTCTTTCTAGATACCAAGCATAAAATCATGTTGGGTTGGAGGAGGGGGAAATTGAGCTAAATGCAAAAAGCAAAGCTATTAAGATTCTATAAAGTAATAGTAGAGATTATTTTCATGAGCTCTGGGTATGGAGAACTTCTTAAGTAAGGGCCAGAAAACTCTTACCAGAAAGGGAAAGTGGATAAATTGGACTACATTGAAATTAAAAATGTATTTTCTTTAAAAGAATCTACTGAAGGAATGGAAAGTATAAAGCAAGAAATGGAAAAATATATTTACAACACATGTATCATGATATATACTTTACTACTACTATTTTTGCATTAAAAAACACAAAAAGAAAAATGGGTTAAAGACATAATGGACAGTTTACAAGAGGGGATATCCAGTGGTCATAAGCATATGAAAAGACACTCAACTTCATTAGTAAAAAGGAAAATGAAAATTAAAACTGTAATGAGATACACCTCTCCAACACTAACCAGAATCATTACATTTAAAACTCTGATAAATGTCAAATGTTGGTAAGGGTGTATAGCCTATCAAGCTCACATAAATTCCTGAATGTGAGAAAAGTTCAGCACTCTTTACTGTAGTTGAAGCTTAACATGTTTTAAGCTCCAAAATCATACCCTTGGTATATAGCTAACAGCAATTCATGCACCTGGGCACCAAGAGGATATAAAAAAACTGCCTGGGTTGCCTAAGTGGCTCAGTCAGTTAAGCATCTGCCTTTAGTTCAGGTCATGATCCCAGGGTCCTGGGATCAGAGCCCCAGATGGGGCTGTCTGCTCAGTAGGGAGCCTGCTTCTCCCTCTTCCTTTGCCTGCTGCTCTGTCTGCCTGTGCTCGCTCGCTCTCTCTGTCAAGTAAATGAGTAAATCTTAAAAAAAAAAAAAAAAAAAAAAACCTGTCCAGTAGCAGCAATATGCATAGTTGGCATAAATTGGATTGTCCATCAATATTTAAAACGAATAAGCAGATATTTTTGATAAAGTAGAATAATATACAGCAATAACAATGACGAAACAAGTACTACTATGTGCAACAACATAGTTAAATCCCATAAAACAATGTTGAACAAAAGAAGCCAGACAAAAAATATAAGTACTATGTATTCAGTGTTCAAAATGAGGAGAAACTCAACTACAGTGTTTAGACAGAGACTTGGTTGGCATCTAAAGAACCAGCGGGGTTTATGAAGAAAAGCCAGTGGCTCTTCCTTCAATGTCAGGTTAGTGGTTATCTTAGAATGGGAAGGGAGGTTAGGTGGTTTAGATAGGACAACATGAGGAGTGGGGTTTTGAGGGTTCCATTTGCTGTTTTTTCTCTTGATAGGGGTAACTGTTACATGGGATTCATTTTTGTGATAAAGCATGGAATAAAACAAAACAAAACAAGAACTACACCATCTTACACCTTACTCCACACCAGAATATCGTTTAGATTATCTGGACTGTAGGGTGTCATGCAGCTAGGAATGGAATAGGTATTTCAGGTGAGAGTTCTCATGATCTAATTTAGTTTTTAAAATTTTTTAAAAATATAGATACATACATACGATTGAAATGATGGTCTAAATGTCCCTTTCATTTACAACTTGTTAATAACCTGCTGAGCAGCAGCCTTAGGCAATCTTTTGCTTTTACTAAATCAGTCATTAAGAGAGGAAACTATAAATGACCAGCAGGAAGTCAATTGCCCTTAGTTAAATGAAAATATGTTAACTTCATTTGACTAATAAAATTACTTTTGGCACTAAGCCACAAAATAGGAAATAGTTACAATTCCTATCTGGAACTTGAAGTTAAAATATATATATATATACTTTGATGCTTCTGAATTTGAAATATCTTAATTGTATTTAAATGTATTTCAAAAGGCTAGAAATTCCCATGTCATTGATGAGTAATACATCATTTTAAAAAGCGCAAGAACTGTAGTAAAACATACACAACATTTTGAACTCCTTTTGTTAAACAAAATTTAAAATGATTATAAAAACAAATTTTATTCAGGAAAATATGTCTCAGTTCATTGGCATCTCTTCTTAAGACAAAATATTGACATTAAATCCTGTGTTTTCAAATGTACACATTATATTTATGTGTACTACAAATTCGTACGATGTGCTAGTATTCTTGAACATCCTTGCTTGCCTCTCTGCCTTTGAGCCATATGTTTTATTGAGTTGCAAAGACAGCACTTCCCTCTCACTTTTCTGTTTGTTTTTTTTAACCTATTCATGGGCTAGCCTAGTTCCAATGACATCTGCTTTATGTATCCTCCCCCTTTTGTTCTCAGTCTAAATAATACCATCCTTTGTTGCTGGATCCCTGTGTTTACACTTCCACCTTATAAAAGTTAATCAGCCAATTTTTAAATGTATCCAGGTATGTTTCTATGGCACTAGATTATAAAAGCCTTTAAGGACAGGGGCAGGTCTTATCTATCCTTGTGTGTCTATAGAACACCAAGTTGGTATCTTAAAGGCTTATTTATTAAATTGAACTAAATTTAATAAGATAAAGAAGACTAAAGTATAAGATGGAGTGCAAATTCCTCGTTTTCTCCTCTAAAGATAACATCATTTTCAGCTAATGTGAGAATGCATCCCTGCTTACTGACAAAGTTAGCTATACCATTTTTCAGTGGTCCGTGTTTAGAGATTTATTATTTGGACAATATTAAGTTCAAGCCAGTGCTTTAAGGTGGCTTTAAGGAGCCACATTACCAAGGATACATGATTAAATTCATATTTATTATTTATCAGATGCCTCTGCCATTTTAATAGCTAACATTTATTAAACACTCTGTGTCAGGTAGTCCGATAAGCACTCTAGTTGATTTATCTTTTTTCAATCATATCACAGACCTGAGGTTGTACTATTTCATCTCCATTTTATAAATGGGGAAATGGAAACTCTGAGACAGTAATAGCAGGCACAAAGTAGCTGAGCTAGTAATGGGTGGATAAAACAATAGGTAAGGTCATGACCATGTGTTTGACATCTTAGGATGGAAACCCATTCTACTACTACTGTGAATAGTGTGAATGCTTTCAAATGTGATGATAATCTCTTCTTAAAAGTGCATTTTGAAAAACTTCCAAAATGCATGGACATCAAGATTTTTAATTTTTTTGCCTTGATAGTACTACTAGTATCAAGATGTTTTATTTAAAAACAAATTTGTGTATTTGAAATAGATGAAGGCAATACAAAAAGCACCAGAAACAAAAATGGATATTGATAGTTCAAGAAGGTACATAATCATAAATGAAATTATATTTAAGTTTTATAATGTAATGTGGTGAGTTTATCAGTAGCTTCAATTTTGCCCTATACAAACCTTAGCACAAATTACTTGACAGATAATGTTGAGGTTATGATGTTTCAAGTTAAATTATAGGATTTATGAATTAGTATTTAAAAAATATCTTTAAAGAGCCTGTGAGTTAAGGAAATATATGAAGTTATTACAGTATGTTCCTCTTATCTACAGCAATTTTTATGATGACAAAAATGTATCAGGTCTGTTTATTAATGTGTTCTTTACTTATGAGTGGAGGAGTTTCCTTAAAACATCAGTTAGAAAAAGAGCTAGCACAGTGTTTGCTGTCAAATGTTTTACTTAAGTTTCTTTAAAAGGTTGATAGGAGATCTATGATCTTGAGAGAGCTATGGTAGCAGCATGCCTTTTCATTCCAATTCAGATGACATTTATTGAGACATGGGTCTGAATCATTTAATAACCAGGCTTACTTGGCATAACTTTAGCTGCTCTTAAGCAGAGTATTTTCAAACCAGCTACTTTTTGAAAGGATGGTCATATACAATGTCCAATGCACAGTAAAGACTCAGGAAGTGTTCTAGAATGATCCTTTGGATAAGGAATGAGTTGGGGGAAGTATAATCAATGTGACATGGAACCAGGATAGATAAAGACCCCAAAACTGAGAAATCAATTCTTCTAATGAAACCAGACTAAAGCCAAGTGGCCACGCAGTGTGTGAATTCCATGATAGTCTTTGCACTTAGACTGCTGTGTTCTGAGGTGAAATAGCTCAGTGCTTACAGAGTTGTAATCCTGCCTATTGTTCATAGAGCTCCATAGTCCAGGATTAAGCTCTTTAGAAGCAAACTTCAGAGCACAGTACAATGTTTTATGAACTACTATTCTAGCAGCTTAGTCTAGATAGAGCCATTAGGAAACCAGTTCAAATTAGTAGAATTTAGGAGGATCCTACATCCTCAGAAATTGTTCAGATAGAACAGCTCTAGTTCTAGCTACCCAAGAAAAGAACATACAGTTACTGCTTAAGTAAGTAGATCTACCTTAGTCCTATTGTGGCTGAAATTGTGGAATAATTGGTATGGTTCTTCAATAGTGCAAGATTGACACTTCTGCCTAGCTGGTATTCTATTTGAAAGTGGGAAAAACTTTCGCAAATTTGCAAAGAATAAGCATGTGGCTTTCTTATCTTCTGCCACTTCTTCCCCCATTTATCAACATGATGCAGTAAGACAAATCCTGTTTCTCAGAGTAATCTGGGTACTCCAGGATCTCTAATGCTACTAAAACGTATACTTGTGCCTCTCCTAGAATGTCTGTCACTGCACAGTACACACCATTACAACTCAAAAAAAAACTAGAAGGTCAGAATAGGATCACTCAGCTGTTCTGTCCCAATTTCTCACTAAAGTAGAGTGAAGATACAGAACAAGATTTTTTTTTTTTAAAGATTTTATTTATTTATTTGGCAGAGAGAGAGGAGGAAGCAGGCTCCCTGCTGAGCAGAGAGCCTGATTTGGGGCTCGATCCCAGGACCCTGGGATCATGACCTGAACCAAAGACAGTGGCTTAACCCACTGAGCTACCCAGGCGTCCCACAGAACAAGATTTTAAGAGGTCACAAATGACAGACAAAATAAAACCTAGGCAATAGAAAATGAATGGAGCTTTTTCTGATTATAAGATATGATAAATATGTTTGGTGGGGAGTGACTGGGAGAGGTATGTGATCGACTCCTGCTATAGGAGTCTATACATGTCTTCCCTTTACAGAATAAAGACTGCCTAGGCAAAGATAAGAAGAGGAGAGCACTGTGTAACATGTCCCCCGACTTTGTGCCCTTATCATTGGAATCTTGAATTCAGAAATCCAGAGCCCAACAATAGATCTTGACCTCTGTCTCTGCCTTTTGGATGTGTTGTGCAGTGGGCAAAACATAGCACTTTCTTCACTCCCCTGTCCTTCACTCTGAAGTCATTACTGTGCAGGAAGAGATTTCAAATCCTTGCTATAATCAAACAAACAAAAAAAACATGTAAGGAAAAAGCAGGAGAAGTAACAGATTCTTGGTGATGCTCTGCAGGATTGGAGTCATAGTTCCCATTAGAAAATTAGAATTTTCAGGGATAAATTGTGTGTGTGTCGGGGGGGGGCGCTGTAGGAGACATATCATAAGGATTCATCTAAAAAAGAATGACAAAAAAGGTATTACTGATATTAAAATGTTTTCTAGATTTTCTTTCTTAAAAAAAAAAAATGTGTGGTGGGGTTTCTGGGTGGCTCAGTCGGTTAAAGCGTTGGACTCTTGGTTTCTTCTCAGGTCATGATCTCAAGGTCATGAGATTGAGCCCCACATCCAGCTCTGTGCAGAGTGGAGCGCCTGCTTAAGATTTCTCTCTCTCCCTTTCTGCCCTGAACTCCCTGCCCACCATGTATGTGCTCTCAATAAAAACAAAACAAAACAAAAAACTTTATAAAAAAATACATGGTTAGGGGCGCCTGGGTGGCTCAGTGGGTTAAAGCCTCTGCCTTCGGCTCAGGTCATGATCTCAGGGTCCTGGGATGGAGCCCCGCATTGGGCTCTCTGCTCAGCAGGGAGCCTGCTTCCCTTCCTCTCTCTCTGCCTGCCTCTCTGCCTACTTGTGATCTCTCTCTGTCAAATAAATAAATAAAATCTTAAAAAAAAATACATGGTTGTATTTAAATTACAGAAGTAATTTGTGTTTATTGTAGAAGAGCTAGAAAGTACATAGATTATGGATAAGGAATGCTTTAAAAATGGTCCTTCTTCTACCACCCATAGAAAACCTTTGAGAGTTTTTAAGTTTTGGAATTAAATATTAGCATTTCTACTATTGATTTCTAGTTTGTATTGGCATATGTATTGGAATATGTACTTCCTATTCTTATATTATAAATTTTAAATATTGCATATTATTTAGAAAAAGTTTTAATCTCAGTTTATGGGAATCATAAGTTCTCTTTTTGTCTGCTTGATTGCATCAGGACTAAAAATCATAAGCTAGGGGTTCCTAGGTGGTTCAGTAGGTTAAGCCTCTGCCTTTGGCTCCAGTTATGATCTCAGGGTCCTGGGATCGAGCCCCGTGTTGGGCTCTCTGCTCAGCAGGGAGCCTGCTTCACCCTCTCTCTCTGCCTCCCTCTCTGCCCACTTGTGATCTCTCTCTCTTTCTGTCAGATAAATAAATAAAATCTTTTAAAAAATTATAAGCTAAATTGTCTTACTAATGTTATAATTCTATTAATTTTTCTCCTATGCTTTAAGGCTTACATGTAAAATTTAAGGGATATAGGCTTATTATAAATTGAATACTTCAATACTACAAACATGATACTGTTTTTCATTCAATAATTTTATTCATCATATTTTACCATATTATAACTGCTGCTGTCTTTTCATTTTTCCATAGTTGTGCTATTAAGCATAAAATCTCAATCTTAACTCTCAGGGTTTTTTTCTACATGATCTTCCTGGTGATCTTATCTATTCTCACCCATTAAATGCCAACTTTATGATGATAACTCCCTTATTTATATATGTCATCTGTCCTTTGAGTTCCAGATTCACATCCTCCAAGTGCCTGTTTGACATCACCATTTTGATGTGTCATAGACATCTTAAATATAAGTATTCCAAAAAGAAAGCCCTAATATTTTCTCCACCCAGTTCCTCCCCTAGCTATCTACTTTCTGTCCAATGTATCTTCTGTTATGTCAGTAAATAGAACTAGTTCTAATTCTCACTACCTAGATGATAAAAACAAAAGAAAAAAGTTTCTGGTATATCAGACTAGCAGCAGAACACAGAAAGGGCACACAAATTGGATAAATTTGAAGGAGTTTAATAAAGTTTTACAAGTACATGAGCAGAGTTAGGAAAACCACAAAAAATAGTGGAGTATCCCAGGACTAGTAAAGGTGGGAATATGTAGCTGCATGAGACCTGCATGGTCCTGCGGAAGAGCAGACAGCTATTTGGAGAGAGCTATCCTTCACAGGATAGCCGTGGTTTCAATAGAGGGTCACATGATCCCATCAAGAGTCATGGAAAGAAAAGAGAGGAAATAAACACTGTGCCCTTGATCTCTTCCACTCTGATCTCTTGCTTATACCTGCTATTTGCTGATCTCAGTAGGAAGCCAGATTCTGTCGATGGTCCGTGAAAGTCAGGCTTTCAAGTGCACAGAGCAGGACAGAGTAGAATGGAGGTGAATTTCATTGGACAGTTTAGAAAGTATGAGTATTAGGTTTATGCTTCAAATGTAATTATCTCTAAAATATAATATGAAATGAAAAATAGTCTTAGAAAAGATATATAGTATAATTACATTTGTGTAAATCAGAATTACATAAGGAATACTGCCTATAATTCAGAAATAGGTGAAATAACTTAAAAATGTTAACCAAATTCCTGCTTATGGGGACTTCAAGGGAAGTGGGGATAGTGTCATAACTCTCTTTATAAAAGGAAAACTCAAAGGTTATTTTTTCTTTTTCAGAAAAAGCCCAAGTAAAGTCAATATGATGAAATATATTACATTTATTTTACTTTTATATTTCTATTAATAGGCTTCAGTCTAAGAGTAATTTTTTTCAAAAGAAAAAAGTATACATCAAATATTATACTGTAGCAATGAAATTCCATATTCATTATAGTCACACCTTTCTCTCCCCTACCCTCAGCCAATGACAGCCATTAACCTACCTTCTGTCTCTACAGATTTATCTATTCTTGACATTTCATATAAATGAAATCAAATAATAAGAGAATTCTTGTGTTTGGCATTTTTCAACCTTAGCATGATGTTTTCAAGGTTCATCTATATTGTACTATAACTTCATTTCTTTTTAGAGCTGAATAATATTCCATTGTATGGATATATCATATTGTTTATTCATTCATTTGTTGATGGAAATTTGGGTTATTTTCACTATATGTCTATTATTAATGATACTGCTATAAACATTTATGTAAAAGCTTTTTTGTGTCTTTGATTCTCTTTGGTATACACCAGTATGTATAATTGTTGGATCGTATAGTAACTCTGTGTTTAACATTTTGAGGAACTTCAAAATATTTACCAAGATGGGTACACCATTTTATATATCCACCAGCAACATGAAGGTTCTAATTTCTTCTAATCTTGGCAATGTGTGTTATTTTCGGGCCTTTTTTTATAATAGTCATTGTACTGGGTGTGAAGTGGTAGCTCATTGTAGTTTTGACAATGGCCAAATAATGTAGAGTGTCTTTTCATGTGCTTATTGCTCATCTATATATCTTCTTTGGAGAAATACCAATTTATCTTTTTTTTTTTAAGATTTTATTTATTTATATTTATTTGACAGATAGAGATCACAAGTAGGCTGAGAGGCAGGCAGAGAGAGAGAGGAGGAAGCAGGCTCCCTGCTGAGCAGACAGCCCGATGTGGGGCTCGATTCCAGGACCTTGGGGTCATGACCGGAGCCGAAGGCAGAGGCTTTAACCCACTGAGCCACCCCGGTGCCCCGAGAAATACCAATTTAAATCCTTGCCTATTCTTCAGATATTCATTGTTGCCTCTCCTCTTAGACTCCCATTATGTATAAACTGGTATTATTGATGGCAACCAAAATTTCTCTAATACTCTATTCATTATTTATTATTATTTTCTTTTTTTAATTTCTCAGACTGAAAAATCTCAGTTGACTTCCTTCAGTATCATTGATTTTTTTCTTGCCCAATGAAAATTAAAATCTTCTGTTGAAATCCCCACTCTAGTGAAATTTTCATTTCAGTTATACTTTTGAGCTCCAGAATTTCTCTTTGTTTGCTTGCTTTTGATTATTCTTATCTCTTTATTAACATTCCCTATGATGAGACATCACTCTCAGACTTTCTCTTGACTCTCAAGGCATGGTTTTCTTTACTTCAAGAAATTTTTCTAAAATAGATTTAGGCTTTTTCTAGTAAGTCCAGCATCTGGTAATCCTAGAGACAGTTTTATTAACAGCTTTTTTCCCCTTAATAGAACACACTATTCTGTTCAATTGTTGTATCTCATAATTTTTTGTTTAAACCTGGATATTTTAAATAATATAGTATGTCATCTCTGGAAATCAGATTTATGTTTCCTGCTTCAGATTTGTTATTGTTGCTTGTCACTCTTGTGCTGCTACTGCTATTTGTTTATTCTCCTGGGATTAAATCATTAAATTTTATATTCTTTATTGTATCCTATTACCCAAGTCTCCACATTATTGACTTAATAGTTAACAGTGATCAGACAGAGATTTCTTTAAATGCCTTAAGCTAATAAGTCTCTGAGCCTTTGCTACGAAACTTAGTGATGTTTTGGGGCAAAACTTCAAAACGTCAATGGGCAAGGTGCAACTCTGCCTTATCCTTCATTTCCTGCTTGTGCAGAGCCTCAAGGTCAGCCAGAGGTGAGACCTTAGGACCCTTTCAGTACTGTTATCCTTCACTTTGCACTTGTCTAGAGCCTTGAGGTCAGCCAGAGATGTGAACTTTGCACAGTCCTCTCAGGACTGTTCTGGGCATGTGCACAACCTTGTTCATATGTATAGGTTTATAGATTTCCAATATTATCAGAGGTTTTTTTTAGAAGACCCTATGGACATCTCATTACTCAATATGTCCTTTTACATTTTTTAGTAAGTTTCAATTTTTTTACACTGTCTCAGCAGTCACTATGTTAAACAAATTTTTTCTGATTTTTTTTTTTTAACCATACTTTGCAGTTAGGGATGTTCATATAAAGTGAGTCCCGAGTCAGTTGAACTCAAGAGAATGGAGCTTTTCAGAGTTTTCAGAATGGTCAAATGATGAGGCTTTTAGGAACTCCAGATCTGTTCTGCTCCATCCAGACTAACAAGCCGCTGTTTTTCACAGCTACCTGTTAGCAACTCTGTTGGTTTGTAAGGATGCCACAGAGCTGGGGAGAGATCGATGGATATAGCAAACTAAAATGCCACATTTCTCACTCCTCATACTTAGATTTAGCCGTATTTCTTGAATAAACACTCCTCAAATTATTGTCATTCTTTAGTTTATATCCAGAGTTCTAAAAAGTAAATGTGACAGTTTTTGCCAAATATCATTGACTTTATGAAAGACTAAATTTTCAGAGGTCCTCAATACACTGTTCTGGAAGTCACGTCTTGACTCTCCTTAAATATTACTGAATCACAATCAGTTCCTGAATGTTGTGAACATTCTAAGAACATATATAGTTTGTTACTTTGAAGGATGTCACACACAAAGCAAATGATTTATGAACCATTTTATCTTGACATTCGGTTTAGCTATATAAAAGATAATAAACTGGGATGTTCTCCAGTGAGTTACGAAATTTTAAAAAAGCTATAACTTAAATGTAAATCTGCATGTTATTTCCAATTAACAGCACTTAACATTCCTGTCATTTATAATATATAGAAGAAGTTTTATAGAAAATGCAAGCAAAAGGCCAGAGGATAGCATTATCTCAGCTTGAGTCTGAATAGATTTTTATATAATAGAAATAATTGCAGGGTGACTGATGCAGCTTATTAAACGAAGTAGACAAGTCCAGAAAAATAAATTATTTACTATGAAATCAGAAAATGTGACTGTACTTCTTAAAGAGCATTTAGACTTTAGAATTTTGGTGCTCCTCATTACATAAGATCTAGACTTACATAAAACACATTTTTAAAAAAAAATTGAGCTTAAGTTATTAACAAATATATAATATATAGTCAGATGTGCCATTGTATTTACTTTAGTGGTAAAGAAACAAAGATACACAGTTTTCCAATATAATGAGAAAGATTTGGAATATTGTATATAAGGAATATGTGTAAATCAAGTATGACTCGATGATATAAACAAAATGATTGCATGGCTGAAGGAAGAATCCTGGGAAATGCATCAACAAAAATCTTAACTAGTTCACAAAATCATTAAGTAGAAGCTGTCACAAAAAGAGAGATATTCTAATTGTAATGCTACCGTAACAATCCATTTATTCATAATTCATTTATTTATTCATTTCATTAATTTTACAGTGATTCTTTCTCCTCTGTTGGGGCCCAGCTGACCACAGAATATATTTCAGACCCTTGTGTTGGTTGGTATAAAAGGCTCCTCATCAGTTGATCACCATATAATTTTTTAGGCTCCTCTTGTCAATTTTTGTCTCGGAAAGCCCACAGTCTTCCAAACACTTCCACTGACCACATTTGCAGTCCAAATGCATCTGAGCTTCTTCTTTCAGCTCTTTGTACATGCTCTTTTGGTTTTGGAACTACCTCTGACCCCTTGCCTTGAGTACCCAGTTTATTTATTTATTTATTTATTTATTTATTTATTTATTTATTTTTAAAGATTTTATTTATTTATTTGACAGACAGAGATCACAAGTAGACAGAGAAGCAGGCAGAGAGAAAGGGAGAAGCAGGCTCCCCCCTGAGCAGAGAGCCCAATGTGGGGCTCGATCCCAGGATCCTGAGATCATGACCTGAGCTGAAGGCAGAGTCTTAACCCACTGAGCCACCCAAGCACCCTTGAGTACCCAGTTTAAATGTTACTTTGTACAGCCTGTCCTAACTTCTGGGAAATCTTATAGTACAATGATTAAGGATGAAGATCCTTAAGTCACTGAAATTCTAGCTGCTCCAAGTTTCTTACCTGATAAAAGGAGATAGTAACAGTACCAACCTCATGGATTTTTATGAGGATTAGTTGTGTTGATACTTGTAAAATATTTAGTCAACATAGTAAGGGGCTACTACTACCACTATCGTTACCGCCGGCAACACTTCAACAATGTAAGGAGCAAAGAAAGAATTATGGAAGATGAAACTGGAGTAGAAAAGAAGTGGTAATTCCTCAGTGGAGTCTGAAGAAAGAATTAAGAGACAGTAACATGCTGGAACAGCAGGTGTGGATTCCTCAAACTCAGGATGGGTGCAGGGAGCAGGATTTGATTAAAGTATGGGGAAGAATCCTCTCAGGGCTTGAATTTCCTCAGCTACTAGTTCTCTGCACACTGACCAAAATTTATGATTATGTTACCTCTAAAGCCATGTACAGTCTCATGTTCTTATTACATCCAATTTAGCTTTATTTGGCCAGGAAGCACAGAAAATATTTCTATCTAGGAAAAAAAAACATGAGTATGCTGGCAGCATTTGTCACAATATATTCCTTAGAGACCTGGTCTCCTGAGATGCTCCTTGAGGAAAAATATTATATGAGAGACTTGGTTTGAGAAATATTGCATACTGTCAAAGTATATTCCTTTCTTGGTAGTTCACACATTATATTTGGCTACTGAAGAATGTGTAAGCCTGTAGTATGGTATCCTGCTTAATTCCATTTAACATAGTGTTTCATAAGAATTACTAACCATTGAAATTACAATCACTCCTTGTTTATTTTTTGACTATTATTTAACACTAGTTAGCACTCTGTAAAAAGAAATTTCACAATTTATTATCTTCCCTAAAGATTTAAGGAGAATTTTCTAGTATAGATCTTCATCTTGCTCACCACGAGGCCCTCTTTTGGGCTGATTATTGGCAAATGCCACATTCGGATACAACTTGTCTTTGGTTATCTAAATTAATTCAACCCTGTAGGCCTTAACATGTATACAAGACACAGCAAGAGTATAGTACTTAAATGCTAATTAACTACTAATCTTAAAGCTTGAAAAATCCGGCCATAAATGATAAATTTGAAATATTACCTTATATGTACCAGCCTTTGAACTCAAACTTTAAGTCCCCCAATAAAATCAATGACCAATTCACTTAGCCAAAAATAAAAAAGAACATCATGATTCCATCTCCAGGAAGCCTGAAGTAATAGAACATATTCTGTGGTCATTACTGAGCCTTTATACCTAGAAATTTCTCATTTTCTCCTCTTACCAGTCAATGCAGGTGGAGTTTCAAGGATACCCCCTACCCCTTGCTGTTCCCCTCTCCTTCCTCCTCTTAGCTCCCACTGCTGCCACTTTCATCCTCATTGGTTCCAAGCAGGTTTGGAGTCAGCATTCAAGTATATTTTTCTCATGTGCTGTGTTCTTTTTTTCAAGGGACATACTTTACACACACTTTATAGAGACACACTTGAAATTAGGAACTTAGTAGCTAATCAATACCTTTTTTAATGAAATTGTATCCTTTAGAATAATTTGACATTTTGAGTGTGTAATATCACCTAAAAAATGAAGGAAATGTTGTTGGAATTGAATGTACAGCATCATGCCCAGCAGAGACTTAAGTTCTCAGTGAGGACTCATCCATATGAGAGCATGGATAATGATCTGAAGGGTCAAAGTTACACCTCGAAAGCTTCAGAAAATAGTGAGAAACATTAACTGTTCTGTGTCAGATGAATGTGATCCCATAAATTGTTGCTAGAGATTCAGTATGCGGGGAAATAGTCTGAGGCTGAGAGGCAGAAGGTCTGGGGTTCAGTCCTGAGTATAACAGTCACAAGTCAAGCAGACTGTTGTATGAGATTGAATGACAGATTACATCTTCTTTGTGCCTCAGCCCAACAGTCCATTATATTATTTCTGCCTACCCCATAGGGCTGTTTCAAGGAACAGAACTTTTTGTATTTGGGGATGTCACATCAGGAAGACAAATACTTCCCTAATTCCTCTCCTCTGTCTTTATCAGTCGTTACTTTTCATTCTGTCTTTAGATCTCCCTGCGATCCATTTCTTCAGTGTTTTGTAAGTGTCCTTGGTTGCCTTGTCCTCTGAACCCACTGTTGATGCTAGCTGTTAAATCCTCAGCTCTGGATTAGTTCAACTACTGCCTTTCTTCTTCCTAGCTGTGACTCCAGCCCTGCTGGAGAAAAATAACATATTGGTGCTGCTATAAATGCGCGTCTTCCACTCTCAGCTGGGCTCCAACACTGTCCAGTATTCTCTATTTCCCAGGTGGAGAATTCTCCACAGTGGTATTTCCAGGCTATATGTGCTTTTCTCAAATACTCAGTACTTTATTCCTCATTTTTGTCTCTTCATTAACAAAAAATTGGAACATCTGCATAGGAAGTCCCCAAAGTTTTATCTTTATAAACATTTTAGAGCTATAAAATTACTTACAGCATAGCTCATCTGCTTCCCCAATTTTATCCGACCTAGTGGAAAAGCTGACGTTACTCTTTACCTGTACTTCGAATCTCGTCATCTGCTTCTTCAGTGACCTGAACCTATAGATTACCTCTTCTGTTTTATAGATTAATTTTCTTCATGTCTTAAAATAGAATTTATTCTTTAAAGAAAGCTGGGGTTCACTGCTCAGAAAGAATCTGAGCAGAAAGTATAGAGACTTCCCATATACCCTCTGTCCCCACACCCACACAGCCTCCCCGACCATCAGTATCATACTTCATCAGAGTGGTACATTTGCTAAAATGATGAACTTATATTGATACAACATTATCATCCAAACTTCATAATATACAGTGGGGTTTACTTTTTATATTGCACATTCTATGAGTTTTTGCAAATGTATCCATTAATAAAATACCATATAGAATAATTTCTCTGCTTTAAAAATCCTGTATGCTCTGCCTGTTCATCTGTCCCTGTCCCCAACCTCTGGCAACCACTAATTTTTCTACCATCTGTGTACTTTTGCCTTTTTCGGAATGTCATATAGTTAGAATCTTACAGTATGTAACCTTTCCAGATTGGTTACATTTAGGAATATGCATTGAGTTTTCTCCCTGTCTTTCTATGGCTTGGAAGCTCATTTCTTCTAAGGCAATCCTCTTTATTTTCTCTGTTTTCTTTCTTCCTAGGAAAGTAAATACTCCTTTATTTAAGTACTTTAAAATCTCATCAGTCTTTAATCCAAACAAATTATCCTACAAACTCTTTTGTCCATCACAGGTCATCCTTTCTTCCCCTTTCTCTAATAACCCAGATTCTTGTGTTATTTACAGTCCCTCTTTATTTTTTCTTTTTCAATTTACTTCCCACCCGTACACTGAAATCTAACTTCTCACATATAGAAGGTTTTTTTGCTCACATATAACACAGTTTTTTTTTTTTTTCCATACTGGCATCACCTCTAAAACCTTTTTTCCTTTGACTTCCATAAGAACAATATACTGATTTTCTCTCTATTCTTCATTCTCCTTTTCCTCCTCTTCCCTTTGATCTTCTTTTTGTATAGGAGATAGATAGATAGGTAGATAGATGATAGATTAATTGATTGATTGATTGATTTCACTCTGGACATTCTCCTTGGACAATCTTATCCATATCCATGCCTTTTTTATTACAGTGTAAATTATAGGCAGTCTTTTCTTTCATGGTACCATGTTGACTGAAACATCTGCTAACTGGAACCATGTCTGCATTTTGCATGGTTACCATGAAAAGATATGTTTCTTATATGCATGTGTTTTAGTTAACACAATATCATGCAAAATGAGGATACTATGTTAAATGTATACACCCATCTTTATCCAGAGTCCTGCACATGAATATATTGTTTTCTTCAAGTTGTCTCTACTGGCTTTCCCAAGGGCTCCTGAATATTTGTAGGTCCAAATCTGAATTTTTTGGCCTCATCCATATTCCCCCCTTGCCATGTTCTCTATCACAGGCAATCAGTCAGTCAACAGTTTGATATTTATTAGCACATGTTATGACCAGGCACTGTGCTAGATACCAGTGATATAGTGATGATACTACTTCAGCATGTCTTCTGTCCTCATGTAATACACAATCTGGAAGAGAAGGCAACTTCCCCATATAATAAGCAACTAAGAATGATTATGGTTATCCAGTGCCCTTTAAAAGAGGTTATTGCTGAAAGATGATGAATATGCAGATTTCTCTGAGGAAGTGATAAGTAAACTGAGATGTGAATGTTAAATTGAAATTAAGTTAAAAAAAAAAAAAGAACAAGATAGTATATAAGCATGGGAAACCACTATGTAAAAACTCAAAGGAGGGGTGGGGGGATGGGCTTCTCCAGGAATTAATACTATAGTTGTTCATTGTAGCTGATATGATAAAAGTCAGAGGAAGACTAACAGCAAACCTGCAGAGATGAATAGGAAATGGGCATGAAGGTATTTGTAATTGTCATTTTCTTTTGTATTGCTCAAGTCAAAATCTGCAAGTCATTCTCATTTCTCCCTACCATTCTCTCTATGTAAGTATTCTATTACCAAATTTCATCATCTCTATCTTTGGAATACCTACCAAATATGTCTTTCTATCCCATTTCCTCACTCAGAGTTCTAACCAATAGACCTGCTGGACTATTATTTTACTGTATGGCATCTGATTATCTTGTTTCTGTCCCCTCCTATGTCCTAAAACCCAGGCATCCATTGACTGACTTATCCACAGATTGATTTTACTGTATGGCATCTGATTATCTTGTCTCTGTCCCCTCCTATGTCCTAAAACCCAGGCATCCATTGACTGACTTATCCACAGATTGATTTTTTTCTTTAATTTTTTTTTTAAGATTTTGTTTATTTATTTGACAGAGATCACAAGTAGGCAGAGAGGCAGGCAGAGAGAGAGGAGGGGAAGTAGGCTCCCTGCTTAGCAGAGAGCCCATTGCAGGGCTCAATCCCAGAACCGCAGGACCACGACCTGAGCCAAAGGCAGAGGCTTTAACCCACTGAGCCACCCAGGTGCCCCCATGGATTGATTTTTGACAAACACTTATAGAAGGTCCTGCTCTTTTAATTCTCACTATTACTATAATTAGAAAGTGCTGTTATTATGTCCATTTTAGGGACATCAAAGTACAGAAAACCTATTGCAGTTCCGAGTAGAATTTCTAGTTAAGGGCCTTGCATATGCTGTTTCTTTATAGAAGCTCCTCTTTCTGAGTACTCTTTCTCAAGCTAACATCTAGTCATCTTATAGGTGTCTATTCATTCAGGACGATTTCCCTTATCTTTGAAACTTGATTTTATCTCCTTGCTATATTTCCCATACTCCATCATTCATTATTATAATAATATACTTGTCCGTTTTCTTCTCTGGACTATAAGCTTGTTGTAACTCTATAATTGCAATTCCATAATTATTTTTTAATGAATCAGTTAATTGAAGCATCATATGAGAAATTTAAATACAAAAGTGATTCGAAAATTATAAATGACCATACATGTATTGTTTATAAATAATGAATACCAATAATGACAATTATGTTTATTCAACTAACAATTACCTACACTTTAGAAGACACTCTATTATGAAGAGGGACTAAAGATGAATAAGAAATAACTACTGCCCTCAGGGAACTTACATTAAAAATAATTATATCTCAGGGGCGCCTGGGTGGCTCAGTGGGTTAAAGCCTCTACCTTCGGCTCGGGTCATGATCTCAGGGTCCTGAGATCGAGCCCCGCATCAGGCTCTCTGCTCAGCCGGAGCCTGCTTCCCCCCTCCTCTCTCTCTGCCTGCATCTCTGCCTACTTGTGATCTCTGTCAAATAAATAAATAAAAATCTAAAAAAAAATTATATCTCAAAAAAAAAATTATATCTCATTACCTAAAGTAGTTTTTTTTTTAAAATGAGTGCATTTTTAAGTTATTTTTGTGCCTTGAAAGATAAAGGCCTAGAAATAATATATTCAGTGTTACTTATATCACTTTACTTTCTCTTTTTTATGTTTGTGAAATGTTGGGACTCATAAAATAAGGCACTTTTGAATAAATATTACAGACTTCTTCTCTTTTGTTACTTGAATTTTTTTAACTTTTTGAGTATGAATGGACTAAAAATGGACATCACACAGAACTCCATTTTTCACTTATTTGTCATTCTATTTATCTAACATTTTGTAAAAATACATAATTTTTACGCACAGTATTGTAAAGCCTGGACATACAATTTTAATGTACACCAGAAACAGTAAGACTTTATGGTCATTTGCTGCAAGAGTGGCTGTAGGGTTAGGAAGCTGTGCTGAAACTCTTCTGGGAGATGGAGGCAAAATATTGCAGAGAAAGAAAAAAAAATGAAAACATTATATAAAAGTTCTTCTTACCTGCAAAATTGTTGAAGGTTTAGGGTTATTGTAGCTCAGAGAATAGTGGGTGTGGCAGATGATGCCAATGTGTACTCTATGGATTACTGAAAAATTGGGAAGTAAATCTGCCATAATTCAAGAGGCTTACTAGATGCCTCCAAGGCTTAATGCAGATCTCAGAGAAAGAATAACTCTCTTATCCTAATGGGGACTTGTCTATTTCAATCTTGGTAGGGACAGAAGTCAGTACATGCAGCAGTGCCTTGGGAAACCTACAAAATGCTACATAAAAGTAACTATCCCCCAAGGAAATTAACTCTATAATATTCACCTTATGGTAGTCTGAGAATAAAATATTTGGATCTGATGAGCTAATAATGACATGTTACATCAGTGTAGAGAGAATATTCTAGACCTAAAATCCTTAAACAAGGACAATTTAACATCCTACCGTTAAAAAAAGTCATCAGTACATTTTGAACATTTTACATTTCTAGAAAAAATGACTATGACTCATCTGACTAGCAAATTAACAAAAGAGATTCTATTAAATCAGAGTAAAATTTTTCATTTCCAAAAGGTCCTAGTCTTTCTTACTCAGACTGGTTATGAAAATGTTATGTATAAAATGAAAAATAAATCTAAGAGGTTTGATAGATTATGTAACTATTTTATACTGACTACTTAAATAGATGAGTGGAAGCAATTTCTTAATTGTGGCTGGTCAAAGATACATCTTTTGCCTTATGTCTGAGTTTGTTATATGTATTCAAAACTATTATTCTGTTTTTTAACTTCAATTTTGTTTTTATTAAGAAAAATAGGGTAGAGAAACCTATAATAATGAATAAAAAATTAAAGATTATTTGTAAAGTAACTCATCCAATGCCCACAATATTGGCAATAATGATTGTATTATTTCCATTGTTTAAAAACAGTATTTGCCTATTTATACAAAATAAGAAATTATTTTTTGTTATTTTACTGTGCTAAAATTACTTACAGTAAAGTATGTAAATCTCAAATGTGGATTGTTGGGTCCTGACAAGTGCATATACCTATGTAACTGACATTTTAGATAAAATATAGAACACTTCATCACCCTTGAAAATTCCCTCATGCCCTTTTTAGTCCATCTCCCTAGCCATAGGCAAACAGTGTCCTGCTTGATGGCCTCATGGATTAAGTAAGAAATACCTTTTTTCAAAAATGTCTCATAGTTTAGTGGAAAGTAGGGTGAATACCTTTTTCTAAAATGTTATCCATACAAAGGCCTTCTATAAAAGGCAAAAATATTTCAGGTAGGAGAAATATCTTCTGTTGGATTAGAAAAAGAAGGAATTTGATATAATTAAAAACATCTGTCAATTAAAAAACCAAGATTTGTTCTTACAAAGGTGATATGAATAGTAATGGGCTTACACAGTTAATATACAGACTTTATCCCATAAGCCCTCCAATAAAACAAAGGTAATAATAGAAAGAACAATAGACTTTGTGAATTGAATGTTGAATAGGTAGAAATATAAAGTATCGCTCCTCAATAGATCTTGAATTCCAGAACCAGAAATAATGTCTCATTGAATTTTTGAATGTCCTGCAGTACTCAAGTCACAGAAACTAGCTGGTTGTAGAAAAGATTTGTGGCCTGAATATACCTTAAACCCTCATTGGTATGAACTCTTCTGATGCTTCCACAGACTAAACAAACAGAGAAAGAAGTTTTTATTTTGGAACTCTACAGTAGGATGGATTGATAAGAATGATTATATATGCTAGAATTAGAGAGTTTGTATCATCTAAAATAAGAGTTGTGTATTCAAATGTGAATAAGGACCAGACAAATAGTGTATCAGAATTAAATATGCCTTGTGGGAACTAATGAATGCATGACTATCTAGGTGGGGCAGTCTGTAATCCACTATAGTCCATAGTAACCATCAGAAGTTGTTACCATGCAGACCCACTTGCCAATTATAGTCATTTGGGGTCCCAAAGCATGGAGGAAAGAGAGGAGGAAGGAGAATAGGGGTATTCTTTTTTGGGGGGGGTGGAGTCTTTACTTTTTTTTTTCTTTTTTCCAGTTTTTTTTTTAATTTATTATTTTTTATAAACCTATATTTTTATCCCCAGGGGTACAGGTCTGTGAATCACCAGGTTTACACACTTCACAGCACTCACCAAAGCACATACCCTCCCCAATGTCCATAATCCCACACCCTTCTCCCAAGCCCCCTCCCCCCAGCAACCCTCAGTTTGTTTTGTGAGATTAAGAGTCACTTATGGTTTGTCTCCCTCCCAATCCCATCTTGTTTCATTGATTCTTCTCCTACCCACTTAAGCCCCCATGTTGCATCACCACTTCCTCATATCAGGGAGATCATATGATAGTTATCTTTCTCTGCTTGACTTATTTCGCTAAGCATGATACTCTCTAGTTCCATCCATGTTGTGGCAAATGGCAAGATTTCATTTCTTTTGATGGCTGCATAGTATTCCATTGTGTATATATACCACATCTTCTTGATCCATTCATCTGTTGATGGACATCTAGGTTCTTTCCATAGTTTGTCTATTGTGGACATTGCTGCCATAAACATTCAGGTGCACGTGCCCCTTTGGATCACTACGTTGGTATCTTTAGGGTAAATACCCAGTAGTGCAATTTCTGGGTCATAGGGCAGTTCTATTTTCAACATTTTGAGGAACCTCCATGCTGTTTTCCAGAGTGGTTGCACCAGCTTGCATTCCCACCAACAGTGTAGGAGGGTTCCCCTTTCTCCGCATCCTCGCCAGCATCTGTCATTTCCTGACTTGTTGATTTGAATAGGGGTATTCTTAATCTCCCTTTTTCCTGTCCTTTGATGTTTTATGGTACTTCTCATTGGCCAAATCACTTAGCAAACCAGTCAGTGACCTGCAGGAGTCAGCCACTGTGGACTCAGAGCAGGGCAGAGAAAGGTAAAGAGCAGATTTCTGGTGCCACGTGGAATATAACCAGCACAAGGATTAAGTGTTTTCCCTGTAAAAATGAGAGGAAAACTATAAATCACTGTTAATAGGTATGCATTTCTCTATCTCATTTATATAATGCTTCTATGCTTTATTGTAGATAAAAAGGATGTGTAATATTTAGAACTGTGTCAACACACTGAAATAGGTATATGTGATATTCAAATAATAGAGTCACTATTTTCAATGTACTAAATATTTACTGTTTGACTACTAGGTATGAAGCTTGCATGATTAGATGTTCTCTATAATTAAGGGAAGAACAAGGAATAGGCTTAAAGTGCAAGATGAGGAATTTATCATTAGTATTAGTAATACCATGGCCTTATTTTAAATATTTACCTGTCTAAGCTGACTTAGACTACCACAACCTATAGACAGAGCTATGAAATCTGTTTTCTTTATAATTAGGTGTTATAATTTTTTTTTGTAATGAATGAATGATGTTCATCTAGAAATAGAAAGGCTAGAATTTAGTAATTCCTGCTCACAGGTCCAAAGAAATTTAATCTACTCATAATCCCAATTTATGCGAACAAATGTCATAGAAATAAATTGCTTTAGAATTCTTTCCTGTAAACACAAGCAAATAAATGGCAATTGGCATCAGTAATGTATGCTTCTGCATGCCAGTATAGAATCACTCTGTGGGATTTTTTATGAGTTCCAGTGTTAAAACTACATTCAAGAATAGAGGCGGGTGCCTGGGTGGCTCAGTGGGCTAAAGCTTCTGCCTTTGGCTCGGGTCATGATCCCAGAGTCCTGGGATTGAGCCCCGCATCGGGCTCTCTGCTCAACAGGGAACCTGCTTCCTCCTCTCTCTCTGCCTGCCTCTCTGCCTACTTGTGATCTCTGTCTGTCAAATTAATAAATAAATAAAATCTTAAAAAAAAAGAAGAAGAAGAAGAATAGAGGCAACTTCCAGAAAAATGTTTAAATATTATGCTCTTGTTTATTATATTTTATCATATATGACTATACTATAGATAAAGTGGACTAGTCTTCTTTGCTCTGGTTATTTAAGATACACCCTACAAAGAAATCCTTTCTACTCGCATGATAGCGTATTCTTTTCCTACAGCTGCTATAAGGTACCACAAACTGAGTGTCTGAAAGCAACAGACAGTTCTGCAGTTGTAATTCTGAAGGCTTAAAGTTCAAAATTAAGGTGTTTTCAGGGCCATCTTCCCTTGAAACCCATAGGGCAATTGTTCCTTGCCTCTTCCTAGCTTCTGGTGGTTTCCAAGTAATCTTTAGTGTTCCCAGGCTTGCAACTACCTGTCTTCAATCTCTGCCTTTGTCATCACATGTCATTCTCTCTGTAAATCAGTCTTCATATGACTCTCTTCTTATGAGGACATCAGTCATTTTAGAGTAAGGTCCCACTCTACTCCAGTATGACCTCATTTTAACTAATTATTTCTACATTTGGAGGCACTGGGAAGTCAGACTATAACATGTCTTTTAGGAGGAATAACCCATAACAAAGAATAAGCAATAAGATTTTAAGTGCACATCTAGAGGTTCTTATAAAATCATTCTATTATTTTATTTTTCTAACAAAAAAATCTAGTATTTACTTAAATGTCTTTTGGGTGTGTTCAGTTGATTCAGATACAGCCAGTTGAAATGTAAACAAACTAAAATAAGTATTTTTTTGAATTTGTTCAATACTCAAAAGCTACTTTAATTTTCTCTTACCCATCCCATTCTATTGATAAGTTGTCTTGGTGTTAGAAGTACTTTATTTAGAGTTTTAATAAGATTAATTAGAAGATAAATTAGGGTAGGATAATACTAGAGAAAGAAGTATTAGTATTAGAGTATTGCTGTGTTCAGGCTAAAGATAATAGGGCCTGATTTAGAACTGAAGAGAAATGGAAAGGAGTTAACAGGGTGTGGTGTAGGACACTTTGGTGTTGATGTTGATGTCTTTTAGTTATGTTAAAAGATTGTGTATCAGTTAAGGATCTTCTTTGAAAATACCAAATTGCACTCTTGATAGAAAAGAACAAAAGGATTTTAGCATAAGATAGATACCTCAAAGGATCCCTAAGAAAAGTAGGTGGAAAGATTAGACTTGGAAACCTAGAGAGAACCTTTCTAAGAAATAGCACATAAAACAAGGCTGTGGATGGAAAGCATGCCTGGCGGATTCAAGGAACAGCAAAGAGGCCATTGTGGTTGGAACACTGTAGGCAAAAAAAGGTGTGCTGTTGAATGACAGTGGAGGCATAAAACAGAGGCCATATCTTGGGGGATCTTACTGAGGATTGTAAGGATTTTGATTCTTACAACCCCAATGAAACAGCATTCCTTAAAATGTGCAGGTGCTAGCGCTACCATAATTGAAAGGAAACAGTGCAAGTCACTGAGACAATTATGAAAACAAAACCTTGAGTCAGGACATCTACATGCCCTCTTCTGAAAGCTCAGTTTGTCTCCCATCCTTACCAGAATCAGTTCACTCTGTCATGTCCATTTTCACTTTATTCTCTTCCAAACCAAAGTCTCTAATATTTGGGTCGGGTTCTCAGAGTTTAGGTGACAAGCCTTTAAAGGGTGGGGTAAAAGTTTCCAGTTTCTGTCTCACAGAGCAGAAATTTCCAAATGCCGGAAAGGTTTTCAAAGTAAGACAAATGACCAGCACAGACTGAAGGATGTGAGAAGGTGAGAAAGGGTGTAAAGTTAACCTTGAGTATTTAAGTCTGAGAAACGGAGATTCTGTTAACTTGAAAAAAGTTGTCAGAGGAAGAATAAATTTGTGGAAAAGGTGATTAGTTTCATGTAAAACAGATGAAATTTAAGTTAGAACACATCACGTAGAATTATTCACTAAGAAGAGACGATGAATGTGGACACAGAGATGAAACTGAACCTATTAACAAAGATAAAGATCTTGAAGCCGAATTCATGGATTGCCCATGGGCATGAAGCAAATATATATTCTTTTTGGATTTTAGGCAGTGGAAGTTTAAGAAGAACTGGAGCTGGGATTGCTCGTGCATTTTGTTGTTGTCTAGGGGATAGGAGGAGTAGAAAGAAAACAAGATGAATGTGAATATGTTAAAGGGGAAAAAAAAGTTATTTAGTAGAAAGATTGATAAATTGAGAATAAGAGTGGTAAAGTATGGTAGAGAATTTAAACATGCAAAGGAAAGAAAAGATAGTTGAAAAGAGGATTGGGTCAAAGAGCATTGTGTTTTATTTTTGTTTTAAAAAAACATTTTTTCCTGTCAGGCAAGCACAAAGAAATGAAGTAATTTTTCCCTGTGTTTTTTTTTTTCTAGGAGTTTTATGGTTTCAGATATCTCATTTAGATCTTTAATGCATTTTAGTTTATTGTTATATGTGGTGTAAAAAAGTGGTCTAGTTTCATTATTTTGTGTATAGCTGTCCAGTTTTCCCAGTACCATTTGTTGAAGAGACTGTCTTTTTTCCCCATTGCATATTCTTGCCTTCTTTATCATAGATTAGTTAACCATATAACTGTGGGTTTATTTTTGGGCTCTCTATTTTGCTCCTTTGAACTATATATCTATTTTTGTGACAGTCCCAAACTATTTTGATTACTACAGTAGTTGTAGAATCTCTTGAAATCTGGGATTGTGATACCTCCAGATTTGTTCTTCTTTTTCAACATTAATTTGCTTTGAAGTCTTTCGTGATTCCATACAAATTTTAGGTGTATTTGTTCTAGTTTTGTGAAAATTGCTATTGATATTTTGATAAAGATTGCATTAAATGTGTAGATTGCTTTGGGTAGTATGGATATTTTAACATATTTGTTCTCCTGATCCAAGAACATGGAATATCTTTCCATTTTCTTGTGTCATCTTCCATTTCTTCCATCAGTATTTCATAGTTTTCAGAATACAGGTCTTTGACCTCCTTGGTTAAGTTTATTCCTAGGTATTTTATTACTTTTGGTGCATAGTTATATGCTAACAATGAAGTAGCAGAAGGAGAAATTAAGAAAACAATCCCATTTACAATTTCACCAGCTGTAATTTTTTATGAAGCAAAAAAGAAACAAAATTTGAGCTGAGGTCTGGAAATTTTGGGGAATAAACATTCTTAGATTTCTAGTTTATTTTTATTATAAAATCGTAAATGACCCTGGCTTTAAAAATGCAAGTTATATACAGAGGTTTTAAGTATTTTTTTAAAAAAGGGAAATGCCCTCATTACAAAATTTCACTATGCATTGGTGAGGTTGTGTACATATGTGTGAAATTTACATTTGTATTTCCGTTAGAATTGATTCAATTAGAATTATTGCATTTGTGACAGATAACTCTGAGGAAATACTAAAACAATGGATACTATTTTTTTCAAACTTTTTTAGTCCTGTTAGATTATCTCAGGTTGTGATAAGAACATATTCTTCAAATTTCAGTGGATTAGTAAAACAGAGGTTTATTTTTTAATTGGGTTACATGTATAATTCAAATTAGTAGAAACTCTGCTCCATAAAGTCACTCAAGGGCCCCAGTTCACAAAAACTCCAATTCTGTAGTTTTACCATCTGGGAACAAGTAGGCCGTTTTTAAAGCTCTAATCTGGAAGTGGCACACTTCACTTCTCTGTATCGCACACTGGCCAGCATGGTTAAGGTGCTATGCCTTACAATAAGTGGGGCTGGGATATGTTGGAAAGCACAATGCTAGTCACATAGCAGTAAATGACTCTGCCATGCTAACTCACAGACACATGAAATTACTTATATAATCCTGGGGTTTCAGGTTAAAGACAGTGAAATAAGAGATAATTATCACAGAATTGGCAAGTAAATATCAACTTTCTATGACCACATAATTGTGTGACTTCAAGTGATTAGCTTTTTAAAAAAAATATTTAAACATAGATTCCTATTATAATACACTAACAGAATTTTTCTTTAAAATCCGAACATGTATAACATAACCTTCTTTATTAAGAGCTATATTCCACAGGAAATAACACTAACTTTTTTTTTTAATTTTTTAAAAAATATTTTATTTATTCATTGGACAGACAGAGATCACAAGTAGGCAGAGAAGCAGGCAGAGAGAGGAGGAAGCAGTCTCCCCGCTGAGCAGAGAGCCCGATGCAGGGCTCCATCCCAGGACCCTGGGATCATGACCCGAGCCGAAGGCAGAGGCTTAACCCACTGAGCCACCCAGGTGCCCCAACACTAACTTTTAAAGGTTGACTATCTCACAGTTATGGATCAAAATAGAATACAGTTGTAAAAACTTTTAATACTTTAGAAGGATCCTGGCCCTTATTAGCATACAGATGTTGATAGTAATTTACCTTTATACAAAATCTATATAGTGTCATATAAATATTCAGTAAACCTTTTCTTGTCTGCATATTAAAGCAATGTTGTAATCACTTTAACATATATTAACTCATTTAGTTATATCAACAATGTGATGAATTACTTGCCATTTTTGTCCCTGTGTTTAGTAAGACAACTGTAAGAAGCAGATAAGTGCTTAATATCTTTAACACCAAAATTAACAGTTTCTCATTTGTCAAATATTCTTCATTAGACTGCTAACTGAGATTTATGGTGTCTGTGTTTCCCTTTGTTTTTCTAATTCATGTTTGAATTAAAGAATATAGGCCTTCTAATCTTCTGTTTTCACAAACATACATATATATTTACTTTTACATAAATAAGATGACAAATATTGCATATACTACTATTTTTATATCCCTCCATTTTTGATTACTGAATAGAAAGTGACTAACCAGTGCTCTGTTGATAGCCAATTAAGTATTTCCCCCAATTTATTCAGTTGCAAATAATGTTCCATGAATAGCTTAGTCAAAGCATATGTGTATTTCTTTACCAAAATCGCTGAACTTATACTTCCCACCTACAACATTTGTGTGCCTTTTTTTTCTTTTCTTACACCATTGCCAACATGTGGTATTATGTGATAGAAAAAAATAAAACATACAAATTTTTCACTTATGAGTAAACATCAAGAGCCTATATATATATCTTTTCTTATAAACTGTTTTTCATCTTCTTTTCTTCTACTTATATGCATTTTTTTAAATTTTCTTATTGATGTAAAGGAGTCCTTAGTACATACAGTATATAAAGAAATCACCCCCACCCCTCCCCAAAGATGTCTGCATCCTAATCCTCAGAATCTGTAAATGTGGTACCTCACATGGCAAAAGAAACTTTGCAGATATGATTAAATTAAAGATTATGGAAAAAATCTATTGGATTATCTAGATGGGCCCATTGTACTCCCCAAACTCATAAAAAGGAAGGTGAGTCAGAGAAGGAGACATGATTCCAGACACAGAGGTCTGAGTGGAAAAAAGCTATAAGCCAAGGAATGTGGGCATCTTTTAGAAGCTGGAAAAGGCAATGAATGAATTCTTCCCTAGAGATTCCAAGAAGGAATATGGCTCAACTGGCATCTTCATTTTAGCCTAAGTAAGGTCCATATTTGGAGATAATGCCAAAAGTGTAAGATGAATAATTTGTGCTGTTTTAAACCACCAAGTTGGTGGTTAATTTGTCTTGCAGCAATAAGAAACTACTACAAAATATTAAGGGAGTTGGTCCCATCCTAGTTGATATGTGCAATTACTTTAACTCTGTCCTTTAGTCCTTGTTTCTAATGTTGGGTTTTGTGAGTTTTGGCCACAGTATATTTTAAAAGTGCTGAATATTGATACTCAAATCACATTTTTTCAAGGAATTTTACAGTTTCATAATTTGCTTGTTTTTTTATAATTTTTTTAAAGATTTTATTTATTTATTTGACAGATAGAGATCACAAGTAGGCAGAGAGGCAGGCAGAGGGAGAGGCAGGCAGAGCAGAGAGCCCGATGCGGGACTCGATCCCAGGACCCTGGGATCATGACCTGAGCCGAAGACAGAGGTTTTAACCAACTGAGCCACCCAGGCGCCCCTACAGTGTCATAGTTTTTATACAAAACTTTAATCTATCAGTTTATTTTGATGATGCAGTTACAGTGGAAATCTAACATTACTGTTTTTCTCCAAAACAAATGACAAGAGATCACAACTTCCTAAGAATGGGTGATATGATTTATAACTGTCATTACTCCAGAAGTCTATTTTTTGAACCAAATTGCCACTCAAAAATTATTGCTTTAGAAGATAATATTGATTTTTTTGTGTATGATTTAGTTTGATGACAATTAAGATTTTGACTAATTTCTTCAACTGAATAAATACACAGCAGTGCAAAGGAGATATGAAAATATGAACAGAAACAAGGTTGAGTGAGCTTTTCTCAATCCTTCATCTTTTGATGTCTAGAAAAAGCATAAATTGAAAATCAGAATTTGTCCCTCTATTTCATATATGAAATATTCATAGTAGAATAATAATGGCTTTAGTTTCAGGAAAGTAAGTGATTGATTTGGTTTCTTAATTCACTAGGTACCCTATCACTTCAGGCAACAAAAGTAAAAACAGACTAACTGATTATTTTTGTCACTTCTAAATCAGTGGATTCTTGGGGAGTCCTCTGGAGAAAAGCTGCCCAAATGATGAATAGGGATTTCTAGCCCCTGGATCATATGCATGGATTTTAGTATTCTAGCCATCTCTAATTATTTCCTTTCTATTTTGTGTTCATTTATAAATCTCTAAGAAAGATATAAAGAGACAATCTCCTTGGTGAACATTAAAAAAAAAAAATAAGGAAACCAGCACAAAGCAGGTACCACTAGCTTTTTATTAAGTTGCTGAAAATAAAAGAACAGGTGGAAAGCTTTATAGCCTCTTCATCAAGCTACAAGGAAGCATATTGAACTCTAGGCATGATAGTGACATGGAATTAATGTGTTTAGTGCAATTTCAATAGAATTAAAGGAGAGAAGTGTAAAATGTGAAAATGCTAGTTTCTGCTTCTCAAAATATTTCCCCACAGTTTAGAGAAAATGGTTAGTAAAGAATCCTCATCATTAGTATTTAAAAGTTCTGTACCTTATAATTAATTACATTGTCTTCACAAGCTACTGTGAACTTTCCAACAAGACAGATATTCAATATATTTTATTTTAAAAAAATTTTTTGAGGAACACTTGGAAACATCAGAATGACATAAATTCTGGTATGTAATTAATTTGTAAATTCAAACTAGCATAAGTATGTATCACATAGAAATAAATTAGTTTTAAACAAGATGCATACCTTACCCACTTCATTAATGGTCATTGAAAATTAACATTAAATGAATTGTTCAGGTTTGGGATATTGGAACATTTGGGAATCTGAATCTATTTTAGGAACAGGAATTAATACTGCTAGCTAAGGAACTTCGAGCATCTGCAAAACCTATTGCCTATCTCTTCCACTGTTTACAACTAAAAATCTGAACAAAATACAAAACCACCTCCCAAGGACTCTGAACTGTTAACAACAGTAAGCAGAATAAACCTAACCAAAGAACAAAGGATTTCTACTCAAAAACTATGGAACTCTCATGAAAGAAATGGAAAAATATTCCATGCTCATGGATTGGAAGAGCATATATTATTAAAATGTCTATGCTACATAGATCAATCTATACATTCAATAAATCCCTATCAAAATACTATCAAGTTTTTTAACAGAGCTGCAACAAATAATCCTAAAATCTATATAGACCCCAAATAGCCAAAGGAACATGGGAAATGAAAACCAAAGCTAGTGGCATCACAATTCCAGACTTCAAGCTCCATTACAAAGCTGTAATCATCAACACAGTATGGTACTGGCATAAAAAAAGACACATAGATCAGTGGAACAGATCAGAGAACCCAGAAATGGACCCTCAACTCTATGGCCAACTAATCTTTGACAAAACTGTAAAGAATATCCAGTGTAAAAAAAAGACATCCTCTTCAACAAGTGGTGTTGGGAAAATTGGATGGCCACACGCAGAAGAATGAAACTGGACCATGTCCTTACACCATACACAGAAAGAAACTCAGAATGGTTGAAAGGCCTAAGTGTGAGACAGGAATCCATCAAAATCCTTAAGGAGAACATAGGCAGCAGCTTCTGTGACCTTGGCCACAAGAGCTTCTTGCTAGACTTGTCTCTAAAGGCAAGGAAAAGAAAGGCAAAAATGAACTATTGGGACTTCATCAAGATAAAAAGCTTTTGCACAACAGAGGAAATAGTTGAAAAAACAAGAAGACAACTGACAGAATGGGAGAAGATATTTACAAATGTCTTATCAGATATAGGGCTAGTATATAGAATTTATAAATGGCAACAAACTCAACACCCAAAGAACAAATAATCCACTCAATAAATGAGTAAAATACAGGAACAGATATTTCTCCAAAGAAGACATCCCATGGCCAACAGATACATGCAAAAATGTTCAACATCACTCAGCATCAGGGAAATACAAATCAAAACCGTAATGACATACCACTTCATACCAGTCAGAATGGCTAAAATTAACAAGTCAGGAAATGACAGATATTGGCAAGGATATAGAGAAATCTATATCCTTTTACACTGTTGGTGGAAATGCAAGCTGGTGCAGCCACTCTGGAAAACAGTACAGAGGTTCCTCAAAAAGTTGAAAATAGAGCTACCCTGTGACCCAGTAATTGCACTACTAGGTATTATGCCAAAGATAAAATGTAGTGATTCAAAGGGGAACCTGCAACCAATGTTTATAGCAGCCATGTTCATAATAGCCAAACTATGGAAAGAGCCTAGATGTCCATTGACAGATGAATGAATAAATAAGATGTGGTATATACAACCTGGTATACAGTGGAATATTAGTCAGCCATCAAAAAAATCTTGCCATTTGCAATGATGTGGATTGAACTAGAGGGTATTATGCTAAGTGAAATAAGTCAATCAGAGAAAGATAATTATATGATCTCATGCATATGTGGAATTTAAGAAAACAGGATCATAGGGGAAGGGAGGGAAAAGTAAAACAAGGTGAAATCAGAGAGGGAGACAAACCATAATAGACTCTTAAATTATCGGAAACAAACTGAGCATTGCTCAGGGGAGACAGGTGGGGGGATGGGTGATGGACATTAAGGATGGGGTAAGTTGATGGACATTAAGGAGGGCACATGGTATTACATAAGACTGATGAATCACTGAGCTCTTCCTCTGAAACTAGTAATACATTATATGTTTATTTAAAAAAAAAGTAGTAGGGAGTTTAGTGAGGAGAACCACAACTGAAGAATAGCCTGTAACCAGACTGAGTTTTCTTCTTCTTCTTCTTCTTCTTTTTTTTAAAGATTTTATTTATTTATTGACAGAGAGAGAGATCACAAGTAGGCAGAGAATCAGGCAGAGAGAGAGGGGGAAGCAGGCTCTCTGCTCAGCAGGGATGCTGAAGCAGATGCAGGCCTCGATCCTAGTACCGTGAGATCATGACCTGAGCCACCCAGGCGCCCCTCTAAATTTTTTTTTCCTCTTTTATCTCTCAACTTAATCTGAAGGTGTCTCTAGTATGGGACTACAGAGTAAGTGTGGGAAGAGAAGTTCTATGATAACCCCTATCTTTCTGCCAGAAAATAAGGATAAGAAACCTCTGCAGGCTATCATCAGCAGTAGGGTATAGGATCACCGTGTTTTCTTCTTTGTCTTTCTGTCTGAAGGGTAGGTAAATGGGGTGTCTGGAAGCTTTCGAGTGTTTGAGAAATCCTCTTAGAGAAGATAGCCAAAGAAGAGGATTCCCTGACTCGGTGTATGAAATAACAAGTTCCAGATTCACCCCTGAAATGCAGTGCATGGAACAGACCAGAAGTATCAGAGGCTGTGAGAATTAAACTACTGTATAAATTGAAATTCAATCTCAGGCTGACACCCAAAAGATGGATGCATGAGATGGACCCAAAACGACAAAGCAAAGCCTTTGAAAATAGAGCTTACATTAGAATCACATCTAGAAGGTGAGACAGAGTCTGCAGTCTGAACCTAACTAGATTGATTGACTGCAAAAACAAAATAAAACAAAATGTACTTTCTTCAAAAGATTTCAACAGAACCTTAGTTTCACAAGATAATATACAAAATGGCTGTGTTACAATCTAAAATTACTCAACATTCAGAAGGCCAGGAAAATATGAACAATTCACAAGGGAAAAGAATCCACAACTAAAAATTCCTACATGTTGGAGTTATCAAAGACTTTAAAGCAACTATTGAGGTAATGTTAAATTATCTTGGAATTAATGAAAAATAGAAGTCATATTAAGAACCAAATGGAAATGTTCAAAGTGAAAAAGTAAAATATCTGAAATTTTAAAATGTACTAGGTGGGCATAATAGCAGAATAGAGATGACAGAAGAAAGAGTCAAAGAACTTAAAGACAAACAAATGAAAATAATCCATTTGTATAGGAGAGAGAAAAAATATACTGAACAAAATAAACTTCAGGGATATCCAATTGGAATATCCAATTTAGGAAGTTTTTTTCATTTTATCTAAATTAAAAAAAATTTTTTTTCTCTCCTTTTAGGAATCCAGTGACACAGAACCAGAATTTTCATACTGTATTTTGATTTTTATTTTGCATTTCATTTCATAAATTCACAGGGGCTTAAATATCCTGTAAATATAAAAGTTCATTTCGGGGCGCCTGGGTGGCTTAGTGGGTTAAGCCTCTGCCTTCAGCTCGGGTCATGATCTCGGGGTCCTGGGATCGAGCCCCGCATCATCGGGCTCTCTGCTCAGCGGGGAGCCTGCTTCCCCCCGCCTCTGCCTGCCTCTCTGCCTACTTGTGATCTCTCTCTCTCTGTCAAATAAATAATTAAAATCTTTAATATAAAAGTTCATTTCAACAACATTATTATAGCTTTATAATACAAGAAATCAAACTGAATCATTTTAATGAATAGAATTTGAAATCCTCTTAGGTCATAAGCATTAGTCAGAGAAAAATATATAAAAACAGAATTTGGTTTCTGGCTGTGGCATCTCCGCTACTTGGGAGAAAAGAAATCAACCCTCTAGGAATTCTGGATAAAATAAAGTGAAGTTCCTTTCAAATGCATTGTTACTTGAATTAAGAAAATCTCCAGGGATTGAAAAAAAAATTGTTTTCTGAAGAGTGCTTTACAAGTCATATTGAATGAATTTGCCAACTTTGGTCATAAATAGACCTTCAGTATTGACAGTTAATTATTATTAACTGCTAATTACCAACCCAGGAACGGCAGTAAAGACCTTGGCCAGCATGAATTAGGGAGTTGGAACACCTGCCTAACGTTGGTATCCTCAAATGAGAGACTAAGTTAGAAAAAAAAAAAAAAAAAAAAACAAAACCCACAATCATATCCAAAGATGAGATAATAATTTTGTTTTGTTTTACTGTTTTTTTTTTAAAGATTTTATTTATTTATTTGAGAGAGAGACAGTGAGAGAGAGCATGAGTGAGGAGAAGGTCAGAGAGCGAAACAGACTCCCCATGGAGCTGGGAGCCCGATGTGGGACTCCATCCCGGGACTCCGGGATCATGACCTGAGCCGAAGGCAGTCGTCCAACCAACTGAGCCACCCAGGCGTCCCTACTGTTTTATTTTTGTTTATATTTTTCTGTCAAATTGAACTCTGGCTGGGAAACAATAGTCTCTTTAAAAAACAAAACTACAGACCTGCCCTCATAAACTATTGGGTATCTAAATTTACACTGTTTATATTATTATGGCACTGAAAATAAGAACCAAATCTCTTATAGAAACTTTCCCCTACTACCTGGTAGAAAAAAAGATTAAATTTTATATTGAGAAAGTTACCTTCAATTAATGCATTATAAGATTCCGATATATGAAGTTACACTAAACTTTAGTAAACAATCCAAAATTATAAGGGTATATGAGGAGATAATCAGGATTGTCAGAATAAATTAAAGAGAGCAACATTAGACAGCAGGACAGTTAGGAAGTAGTAAAGGAAGCATCCAAATTAAGAAACATACAAAACACCAAGTTTGATTCTAACAAATAAACCTGCACCACATTGTAGTGGTTGGGCCAAACACTAAAGACAAAGAAAAGATCTTAAAAGAAACCAGAAAAAAAAAAATGCCATTACAAAGAATGCCAATTAGACTGAGGATGGAATTTCAGCAAAACAAAAATATTTTATAAGAGTTGAGAAAAATAACTGAAAATGCATGATTTTCTATCAAGGTAAAATATTCAAAGAAGGTGTAGAAATAGAGACATTCTCAGATCATCAGAATTCAGAGATTATTGCCAGCATTATCAAAATGAAGAAACTTCCATCAATATCTCCAAAAAAATGGAGGAAATTTTAAATAACATATAATATTGGTAAATGGTAATCAGATTAAATCATCAGAATATTAGAGGCATTAGGTATCATTTCTAGATCATCAAGATAAAAAAGAAAAAAAAAACCTTCTATCAATCTAAAGGAATGTACAAAAAGGTAAAAAAAAAAGACAAATTAAAAATAAAAACCAAAATAAATAAATCACAGATAAATGATGTCAAAACAAATCCAAACATTATAGTGCCTATAATGACATAAAGTTGCCTGTTATCAATGACAGTTGTTGTCAGGATGTATTTACGTGTAAAAGAAATCTCCCATCCATGTGTTGTTTATATATACACCTAAAACATAATGGGAAAGGGAATTTGAAAGTATGGAAAAGTATGTACTGGGAATATAATAATCAAAATAAAACCTCGGTATTTCAATTAATGTCAAATAAAAATCTTAGTCACCTTAAATATGAATAAACATGATAAAGAACAACTTCATCATGGAATATCCACACAAAGGAATGCTATATAGCAGTGGAAAAAAGTGAACTAGAGCTAGAAGTTAAATAACAATATATGTTACTAAAGGACAAATATGGTATTATTTACATATGTGTGTGTATGTATGTGCATGTATGTGGAAAACATGAAAAATAAACTTAATATAGTATAATGGGGCATAAATAGTTGCCTTAATAAGTTCTTTACCTGGGTGATGAGTTCCCAGGTAGTTTTTAATGTACTTTATATTTGTTTGTATACCTATGAAATATTAGAACAATAAAATAGCATAAAGAAAAAGAAAAACAGATACTCTAGTGCTTAGAGTTCCTCTATCTTGCATATGCCTTTTTCTGGGAATGATAATATCATCTGGCTTTCATTGTATAGTAAAAGAATAAATCATTAGAGTCATCTCAAGATTGATTTGGCAACAGTATTTTTTTTTCCTTCAACTCTAACTGCCTGAACTGTGTCTGATTTGTAAATCCCAGGATGTATTGCTGTCCTTTTGAAGAAATCACATTATTTATTTTCTACAGACATTAATTTTATTCCAGTTTCTTTTCTGTAGGTAATTAGAGTATTTTCAAGTCCAACTCATTATTCATTTGGGGGTTGACAAATTCTTCTGAGTTTTCATTGCCTTTCTAGATTTGAATCTCCTTTTAAGACTTTATTCTTCTACCACCCTTACTCTCAGGATGTGTAGTTGAAAAAAGGCATAAATTTTTACTTAGCAAACTACAGATCCCAGTTTTATTAGCACATCCATAAGCAGAGTGATTCTGATAATATAGAAAATACAAAAGTAGTGCATATTATATGTGCACTATATATTGACACACATATAATGATAATATATATTATATTATTGTATGCATTTATTATATGAATGTATTGTATATATTATTGTATGTATATATGTATATAAATTATATATGTGTGCAAGTATGCATACATATATGTATCCATGTATATAGCAATATACTATGTATTATTATATGTGTGTGTGTTTATACACATAGATAATATGCATAGAATAATCATGACCTAGGTTGTTCAGTTTTGTTTTGGTTTTGGTTTTATTTCACCATGGTAATATTATAGGCTACATTTGAGGCTCCAGAAACCATATCTCCTTTCTCTCTAACCTTCCTGCCCCAACTCAATTACCCTTATAGAATTTTACCTTAATATCATACTGATTGATGAATATAGTAGGTATATCTCGTGTGTGTCTGTGTCCTTGTTCATGTTTCTTTTTTTCCCTGATGTTAATTTGATTCTTTCCTATGATAAGCTCACTGTGATGTCAAATTGTCAGAACTATCTCCATGCCGCTCTAGCTGCAAATGCAGGTACATAATCATGGATGGGTGAAAAAAAGAACTTCATCATCTGCATTGATTATTTCAGTGAGGGTATGTGACTGAAGCTAGTCTTTGTTGTGGCTTACCAGTCAAATATCCAAATAGACAATCACTCTAAGTCAAAGTATTTAGTCTGTATTACATAAATATGGGGCCACTGACAGCCCTGTGGCCTGCTAAGAGAAGAGTGACTGTCATTTAATGGTTGGAAAGAGAAGGAAAAAGAGAATAGTGAGAGAGAGAGGAGACCCTTGTGACAACATACCAGCACCTGGACCCAGTAAGGAAAGCAGAGGTCAATAACCTGGAAATACAGAGCCAGACAATGCCATTTGGTCCAGATTTATCTGAACCCCAATGTGCACTAGGACTTACCAACCATATGAGTAATTTTTCTTTACATAGGACTGGGTTTCTGTTACTTGCTATGAAGGGATTCAGAATAATACTTTTTTAACTTTTTGTTGAAATAGAGCATACATACAGATGCAATTAAACATCATATATATGCAGTTTCCTGGGTTTTCACAAAGTAAATACTTCTAGTAACCAGCAACCAGATCAAGAAACAGAATACTCCTAGTATTCCCTAAGCCCTCTTGTACCTCTTCCAGTCAATGTCCTCTCTAAGAATCACTATAATGCCATTTTTAATTTTTCCAATATTATATTGTAAATTTTTTCAAACATACAGCAACTTTGAAAAACTTTTACGGTGCACACTTCAATAACCACCAGGTACATTCTATAATTAACATTTTACTACATTGCTTGATTGTATATCCAGCCATCTATTTATCTTTCTTTCCATCTTTTAATCCATCTCACTTTTTCAATGGATTCAAAGTAAGCAGCTGACATCATTTCACTCCCTTCTTTTTAGGAAAACCTTAATAAAATGAAATATACAATCCTAGCCCATCCGTGGACTCCTTCATAAATAAACATATATATGTTCTGTTTTCATGGTATTTGGATGGGTTGTCTAAAATAAAAAACATGAAGTCAGAGGGGTGAGATGTCTGCTGTATGTTGACTAGATCATCTAAGCATTTCATAGCACTATTTCATGTGATGATTATCCTATCTTTTTTCTTCTTTTAATAAACCCAGTAAGTGTATAAGAATACTTATATTATTACCCAATCATATTTTATTGCATTAGGTATAGGCTAAATTGACCTGAATCTTTTATTTTTAGGCAATAGTTCTCTCTAGAAAAGCTTTCTTTGGGTGACTGATGTCAAAGCTACAGTAGAGACCCAACATGCTCAGTGATCAGTCTTCATTCTAATGGGTCTTTTGAGAAATTAAAAACTATAGTCTGCAGGGGTGCCTGGGTGGCTTGGTGGCTTAAAGCCTCTGCCTTCTGCTCAGGTCATGCTCTCAAGGTCTTGGGATCGAGCCCTGCATCAGGCTCTCTGCTCAGCGGGGAGCCTGCTTCTTCCTCTCTCTCTCTGCCTGCCTCTCTGCCTACTTGTAATCTCTGTCTGTCAAATAATAAATAAAATCTTTTAAAAATGCGTAGTTTGCAGTCCTTGATATAATATTTGGAAGGAGTCAGAAAAACCAGTATTCCATATAACAAATCAGCCTTTGATTTATTCGGTTCATGATTAAGTTCAAATTGTTAATGTGTTTATTCTCACCTCAAGCTTCTAATAGGTTTAATATATTTATAACAGAAATGTTCTGAAAACAGAATGTGTTGATAAATGCAACACTTTTTTGAACCAGAAAATAACCTATTTCACTTACGTCATCAGTAAAAAATGTATCAGATGTTAAATGCTAGAACCTATATTTATGTCTGATCCTTTGTTGCTGTGTTGGGTGGAGACACCACTGAAAGATGGGAATGCTGTGCTCTCATTCTCTATTATACCTGATGGGATTCTTAAAGTATGAAACTGGATACCACTTTCTAATGGTACTCTTCCTGTTGGGTGCACACAGTGGAATCTGTTGTACCGTAGAATCCATGTTCTCTATGGGCCACTGCATTTCCACCCTCTTCTCTGACTTCCATTTCACCTTCTGCCTCCAACCAGGGTGGTTTCTTGGAGTCTCCAACTTTCTTATCTTCGGGCTGCATGATTCTTGTTTGTTACGTACTACACAATATGATTATTTGTCTGTGCTTGCATTCTTGTTATGCCTATATTCAGTCTTTAATAGTACTTAACTCTTCTTAATAGGATTGTGTTTATTAGGAACTAAAGTGAGATTTCACCAGTAAACTTGAGTATAAAGAAATACAATTTTCAAATGAGGGCTGAACTATATAATATCTATTCATAATGAAAATAGCCAAAATAATTCGAAGTTATGATAAAAAAGATTGATGATTGGCTCCAAAGCTACAAATTTTGATTGTAATGCTTTTGAATTCATTCACTTATTTATTTATTCAGTCACTTATTTATTCGGTCAACAAATTTTATTAAGCACCTCCTATATATTCAACACTATTCAAATTACTGAGGGTACAGAAATGAAAATGAGACAAAAATCTTTACCCTCAAAAAAAAAAAAAAGTCTTGACCCTCATGGAACCACACAGAAAAAGAGAACAACTAGTATAAAAGGCTCAGGAATAGAATGAACTTGACATGTTTATGGAGCATAAAAAAGCCAGTGTAATGAAAATTTAATGAACAAATGGGAAAATGGGAGGAGATAAGGACAGTGGCTCTTCCTGGGCCCCATGGGCATAGTGTTATGGCTTGCATGTTTTTGTCAGACCAAAATTCATATCTTGAAACTCTAATTCCCAGTGATGGAATTTGGAGATGTGGCCTTTGCAAGGTAATTAGTACATGAGGGTGGAAACTTCATGACTGGATTACTATCCTCAGGAAACAAGAGTGGGGATGCCTGGTGGCCGTAGGTTAAGGGTCTGACTGCTGATTTCCACTAAGGTTGTGATTTCAAGGTTGTGAGATCAAGCCCTGTTTTGGGCTCTGGAATCAGCGTCGAGTCTGTCTAAGATTCTCTCCCTCTGCCCCTCTCCCCGGATGTGATCTCTCTCCCTCTCCCATTCTCTCTCTCAAATAGATAAGTAAATATTAAAAAAAAAAAAAAAAAAAAAAAGAAGAAGAAGAAGAAGAGATAGGAAAGTATGCTTGTCTCTCTGTTCTCTGTCATACAAGGACATAGCAAGAAGGTGGCTCTCTACAAGCCAGGAAGTGAGTTCTCACTGCAACCTCACCATGCTGGCACTCAGATCAGGTTTCCAGCCTTCAGAAATGTGAGAAACAAATGTTTGTAGTTTATGCTAACTCTGATCTTTTCTTACATACAGCAGCCTAAGCAGACAAAGGCATATGGTAAGTATTTTGTATTGAATTTGAAGTGTGATAAGAAGCCATTGGGCAATTTAATCAGGGGAGTAACAAATTGATGAAATTGGTCTTAACTATCCCTTCAACTTAACCAAACGTACACATGGTTCTTCCTGTCTCTAGGCCCTTGACCTCCCTTTTCTTAGAGCTTTACTTTGAAAATCTATGATTGTAATTTCTTTCTCTGCCCCTTTGAGATGTAAATCTTTTTAAGAGTCTCTTGCTAGTTTTACAGTTCAGGAATCCCTATTAGGTAATTAATTTCAGGTGAGTGTGTGTATAGGCAGCTGGCTCCTACAGAACATAAGGTAGCCCCATGATGAAAGGAATCATCGGCATTGAGGGAGAAGGAGGCAGTCAGTGAGGGTAGAGCCCCAGAGAAAGGAGGGGCAAAGTGCAATCTGCAATGGGAGTTCAAGTAGGGAAGAGCCCATGCAAAATATTATAGGCTACCTTAAATGTTTGCATTTATCCAAAAGCAAATGAAGCCATCAAAGTGTCTGGACAAAGAGAAAGGTGGGTCTTGACATGGTTCAGTTTCTTTGGGAAAAATAGGACACTCTAGTGGTGATATGGAAATTAAATAGAGAGAGAAAGAGTATATATGAGGGTTTAGTTAGCAGTCCAGTGTGGTAATTTAGATAAGACAGTAGCTGGTCAGAAGGTAGTAGAAATGAGAATGAGTGAACATACTTCAACTATTCCTGAAGCAAAGTAGACAACTTCGGAATAAATTGAATGGAGATGAGAGAGAAAGGGCAGAGGTGACTCTCAGACTTGCAACTGAAAATGAGTAGAGTAACAGATTGATTCACTGAGAAACAGAATATGCAACAGCACCAGGGGTAGGCAGGAGGAGGGGCTGAGTTGGGAGAAGAATATATAAAGTATTTGTAAAGAATGCAGCAGTCATAAAGGTAGTCAGAACATCCTAGAGCTACAAGAAGAAAATCAGAGAGCCATGTGTAGGAGATGAAAAAGAATTTTCCCTCTACCCTTCGAGGTTTTTGGTTGAGACACCCAGAATAAAAAAAAAAAAAAAAAAAAAAAAAAAAAAAACAGATTAACAAGAGAATAATAAGCAAGAGTTTAATAACCTGTATAGCTCCTGCATACATACGTTAGAGATAACCAGGAAAACGGAGTAACTCCCTGAAATGGGCCAAGGTATCATCTTAAGTACTTAAGATAAAAGAAAATGATGGGGGACAGGGGGTAGTAATGGGAGAAAAACCTTTTTTCAGACAAAGTATAGTAAATGAGGTTATGGTTCCTATGCAGACAGAATTTCTAGACTTTAGTCATCCTTCCTGGTACAGAGAAGCAGACACCCTTACAAATGGACATTTCCTTTATAAATGTAAATATCCCTCACGAAAGAGTTACTTATACTCTGTCTGCTGCTTCTGTGTCTGCTGCTTAAAAGTTACAAGCTCAAGATAATCATTATACCAAAGAGGCATATTTTGAGGTAGGAAATTCTGCTCCCCCTCATGTGTATGGATAATGACTTTGAAATAACTTTCCAGGGAAAGGTGTCCTGTTTCTGTTCATTCCCTGACCTGTGGGAATCCATCTGGCCAAACAAAACAAAAAACAAACCACCACAACAGAAAATATTATTTTAGTGTCTTTCATTCAGTCAGTCATTCATTGATTCAACAAAATTTTTATTGTGCAACAAGTAAGTGCCAGGAAGTTTAAGTCTAGACTTTAGAATCATCTAATGCTAGCTATTTTCTGATACCATGCTTACTCACTCTTATTTTATTTATAATTTATATTTTATGTAGCTTTCCCATGGAGAAAGATGGGCCAGCCAAAGAACATGTGTTTGCAGGAGCCATTTTGGCATTTAAATTTCCATTGCAACATATTTATTTTGCATTCAAGTTTTATATATCAGTATCCTCAGCTTAGGAAATGTGTAGTTATCCCAGATATATGGGGCCACTCTGAGTAGGCTAACAAACTACTGAGTTCTCTGAGCCTGAAAGCCTAAAATTAGTATACACTCAAGGGTTTTTATCACTCAAAATTGTACAGAAAATCCTTTCCATTGGCCAGATTCACAAAATGGTCACATACACATTAAGTGTAATGTCTTGAATGGAAAGCCAGCTCAACTGAGAAATAAAACTATAGTGTCTCTATAAATATCCTCAAGGAGGCATTTTTGAACCATTCCATACCTGAGTTATTTTTAAGTGTTAGGCATAGTTCACTTATCCCATGAATACCATTTAACATTATTTGAATTAACACTCACCCTTTCAGATCTTATAGCTACTAGCATTTAACTACCTTTTTGATTGGTTAATTCATCTTCCACTAATGTTTCCAGCATGCAGACTTGACAGACTATTACCCTACTTGTAAATGGATTATTTGGTGTTTTAAAGTTGGATGTGATTTGACATAACATGACTTATAACTAAATAAACAATTTAAAAGCCATATGCCAACTCACTTTGCTATTATATTGATTTTTAGTTAGTGCCTAGTGACATGTAAAAGAATTTTTTAAAAGTAGCCACTTTTACCACATTGAAGAATGATGTGGTGTGAATAACTTAGAAAATATTTTGAAGTGAGGCAGACCATGGATTGACTCACTGCCAGCACCTTAAGTATTACTGTACCTTTCCCCTAGTTTCCTACACTGCACAGTTATTCTGAGGATTAAGCATAATGTTTGTAAAATATCCATACAATACTTAGCAAAAAGAAAGGCCCTGAGAAATACATACTGAGAAATAATAAAATTATTATTACAATTATCACTGTCATTTTCAGCAATAGAAGCTTCTGAAATCTTTTTCAGAAAAAACACCATTTATTTAGTGTTTGGGGGAGATCCAGGTTTTGTAGGGCCTGAAGCTTATACATTTCTGAGTGTTTTCTTAAAAATAAAAATTACAGAAAAACAAAATTTGGTGCAGAGCCTTAAAAGAAGCTAGACTGGCTAAAGAGCCTTTAGCTAGGCTTTATTAGTAAAGTAGAACAAAATAAGTAACCCCAAATATGCCACTTTGCCATGTGGATTATTTTGTGCTGAAGCAATCAAGACCTAACATTCAAGAAAACCTTAGCTCTCCTATAACCACCCAAAGAATTTAGATTGGTAGCCTGGCTGAGAAAGAGAGCTATTACCAGAGATAACTTTTTATTTGAAAGACCTATCATAATGGCAGAGCAAACACCCAGTTAGCAAACATCTGTTCTTCATAGCATCCTATGAATTACCCTGTTCCCATTTCAAACCCAAGCCCTTGTCCCATTCCTTAGCTCAGGATGGCATATAAGCCTCAATTACCTGACTTGTTTTAGGTCTCATATTCTTATGGGGCTCCCATACATATGTAATTTAATTTGTTGTTCTCCTGTTAATCTGTTTTGTGTCAATTTAATTAATAGACCTATCAAAATAACCTACGAGGGCAGAGAAAAAATTTTCCCTCCCCAACATTAACTTCACAGTAAATAAACCTCAAACAAAAGCTGACTAGGGTTTATAATCTGGAAAATCTGTACTATCACAGTAATTAATATTTTCCCTCCTCAAGAGTAAAATAGAACTCCAGTTCAGTGACTCTCATCTCTCCAGGGATGTCCATGCTCTTTTCCACATGCCCATATGCTTTTATTTAAATTTTGAACATGACATCAGAATAGAGCACATTTGTTACCTAAAGTCCCAGTGATACACATGAAGATATACCTACGTATACATTCTGGAGCTTCAGTAACAAATAGTTAGCAAGAAAATTTGGGGTGAAATCAGAGAAGGAAAAATAATGAGTATTAGAAATTTAGGCCTGGATTTGCATTTAGGTGGATGGAACAGTTTCAAATGTCAATTCAACTCAATTTAAGAAGCATCATTTACTTTGAAGCAAATAAACCCAACCAAAAAGATTTGAGAAGGCTTCACAAAGGAATTGACTTGAATTTGGCATTAAAAGATGTTTCGAATCTATCAGATTACTTTTTCCTGTTTTATCCTAATTCCCCAATTTGGTTCTTAACTCTTTTAAGGGATTGCTATGAGGCCCCACCAGGGCCACACATCCTAATAGAGTATCCTTTTTTCTCTATGCTACTATCTACAGCTCTATGTTGTGAAATATAGGCATTGCTGAAATGATATGAAGTCATTTAAAGTATTTTTTAACAGATTTTTATTTATTTATCAGAGGGAGAGAGAGAGAGCACGAGCAGGGGGAGCAGCAGTGACAGGCAGAGGGAGAAGTAGACTCCTTGTTGAGCAGAGAGCCCAACACAGGACTTGATCCCAGTACCCTGGGATCATGACCTGAGGCCAAAGGCAGACACTTAACCGACTAATCCACTTGGGCGTCCCTGAAGCATTTTTAAAATACCAGGAAAACCATGCCATGAACTGGAGTGGCTGTGCCTATGTACAAGATTAGGAAATTGAGATTCAGATACCCATGTTCCTTACATGGCAGAGACAGAAGTTAAATCCCCATTTCCCTAGATGCCTCTGTTTCTAGAGCACATGTTTTTTTCCATCCTTTAATGCACTTCTTTGTCCTTCTGGATTACTTCTCTGTTCCTGTCTCACATGCTGAATATAAACTGTTTTACATTTTTTTTAAGATTTTATTTATCTATTTGACAGAGAGATCACAAGTAGGCAGAGAGGCAGGCAGAGAGAGAAGGGGAAGCAGGCTCCCTGCTGAGCGGAGAACCCGATGCGGGACTCGATCCCAGGACCTTGAGATCATGACCTGAGCCGAAGGCAGAGGCTTAACCCACTGAGCCACCCAGGTGCCCCAATTGCTTTACTTTTAAAAATGTTTTTGCACAGGTATTTAGAAAATTATCGTCTTTGTTATTTTAGAGATATGTCTCTCACTCATGTTCAAGAAACTGATTCCATACAGTACATGTGAAAACCAACCTCATTATTTAAAATCTTATGATACAACTTAGGATACCCATATTCAAGCTGTCCCTTTTTGCAAAGCAAGTAAGTTATTTGTAAACAGTTGCATGAGTTACCATTCTGTAGGGAAAAGTTGACTTGCTAAAAATCTAAGGAAACTATTAGATTAAGGCAATACACTTAAACGTTTTAAGACGGTTAGTCACCCTTCACCAATTGATGTTTGACATTTGATGCATGTGACATCTTAATATAAAACCTACTTTGCTAGATTTTTAAAGTTACAATGGGTGCTCAGTGAGTTAAATGTCTGACTCTTGATTTCGGCTCAGATCATGATTTCAGTGTCATGAGATCAAGCCCTGCATTGGGCTCTGTCCTCAGCAGGAAGTCTGTCTGGGATTCTCTCTTTCTATTTCCCTCTGCCCCCTGTACCGCCTGCACCCCCACACTCACGGGCTCTCTCTAAATAAATAAGTAAATAAAGTTACAGTTAGGGTTCTAATGTAATGTAGTTTTTCATGGGAAAGTGAAGCAGACTTCACTACTATGCCCTACCTAGATTCATGAAGTAAGTCTTTAGTAGTTTTTACTTTACTACATCCCCCTCTCTTCTTTTTTCTGTTTGTTCCAGTGAAAAGGGGAAGGGCTTAATCTTTATTTGACTAGAGGGAAAACGTCTCACAAAAGTAGCAGGAAATTTCCATGTGCTTGGAAAAAAAAAAACTAAAACAAAAACAAACAAACAAAAACCAGGTCTGTTTCCCAGGAGGAATCATTGAAAAAAAGAGAATATGTGCAAATGAAGAGAAAAATCTGCTTATCTGAAATGTTTCATTAAAATTGTAAGATTCCAGGAGGACCTCAAAAATGGCCATGAGTACTGAACATGTCCAATAACTGCAAAGGAGAGACATTTTACAGTGTACCCGAGGACTCTCTGAAAAGAAACCTGTAGGGAGCTGGCAAAGGGGCAAGTGGAAGAGAAGAGACCAACATGGTACTATCACCAAACCAGACATTAAAATTTTTTCTTTGCTTTGGTAACTGTCTCGGTAGAGTTGCAGCTGAAAACTTCAGTTTGTTTTACCTCATAAAGTTTTAGAGAAAAGAAAATGTGTAATGGGGGAAATGATGTAAATAATGACACCCATGAAATTTTGCAGTAGCTTTCTCCTGAGAAAATACAAAATCCTCACAGAAAAATGTCTAATTAACCTTCTGAGCATCAACTCATGGACCACGGAGTTCACAACCCAGCATGTACAGAAGTGATTAAAAGACGGAGTTGGGGGAAATTGGAAGGGGAGGTGAACCATGAGAGACTATGGACTCTGAAAAACAATCTGAGGGTTTTGAAGGGACGGGGGGTGGGAGGTTGGGGTACCAGGTGGTGGGTATTATAGAGGGCACGGATTGCATGGAGCACGGGGTGTGGTGCAAAAATAATGAATACTGTTATGCTGGAAATAAAAAAAAAAAAATGCCCCAAAAGAATGCCAATTCTAAAAAAAAAAAAAAAAAAAGACTCCATGCCTTACTGAAAGCTCAAATTATGGACGTGTTAGTTCACTAATCCAGCCACTAGAGTTCACTGGCGGATGCCAATGCCGGAGCGCTGGCCCAGCCGATGAAGAGGGAAATGTTTTTTTAGCATGGCTGACCCCGTGGAATACCCAGAGCCTCACTATGTTTATTAAATTCCCTGCTTATTCTAGCAGTTAAGTAGCTTTTTATTCCGAGTCAAAAATGTAATGTAGTGAAAGCTCATTAATTTGGATTTCAATGGCTTTTATTTTTTCATAATTTTGAAGGCGATTAACCAGTATTTCCTTTAGAATATCTCTAAACAAATATCTCAGTAAACAAATTAATAGCAAGGGTAGGTTGCTGCTGGGAGGGGCTTTCTTAAAATGCTTCATAGCTGGAACTTTGCATTCGCCATCAAATAGTTTTGTAATCTCCTACTTCCTTGCTCAGAGACTGTATTTTAATTGGAAATCATTCTTACATCTTCATTTAAAAATTTTTTCTGAGATAACCTCCCCAAAAAGATTTGTTTGCCTAATTCCAGTTACTTCATTTACAATAAATGCAAATTTTCTAACATTCAGTTATTTTTAAAAATCCAATTGTTTTTTTCTTCCAAGATCCCATTATAAAGGCTTTTTGTTGTTGTTGTTGTTGTTTTGTTTTGTTTTTATCATAAACAGCCTCTACTTAAAAGTTTTGTATCTCATTTGGTCCTAGCACACCTTTCCCTGAATCTTTCTCTCTTCTAAGACTGTTGTGGAGAAAATTCTTTGTTTTGATCTCTTTTAACCTGTCCTTATTTCTTCATCTTTTTTATCTAATGTGTTCTGCAGTTTTAGATTGCTGCCTGATTGCCATCATTATTCTTGGCTGAATCTGGGTAGCATTTCATAAAACATTTTTGTATCACCATCCCTTGTCAAAATCAGTAACTCATTTCCTAAAGCCTATCCTTTCTGCTAAGAAGTTGGGCAAGGGTAAAACTTAAGTCTGCCTAATGCCTTACTTAGTCTAATGTTTACCAGCCTTAAGCAACCAGGTATATTAAGTCAGTTAAAAAGCAAATGCTTTCAGGGGTAGCTGGGTGGTTCAGTTGGTTAAGCATCTGCCTTAGGCTCAGGTCATGATCCCAGGGATTTGAGCCCCACTTCGGCTTCCTGCGCCTTAGGGAGTCTGCCTCTCCCTCTGCCACTCCCCCAGCTTATGTTCCCTCTCTCTCTCTCTCTCTGTCAAATAAATAAATAAAATCTTAAAAAAAAAAAAAAAAAAAAAAAGCAGGGGCGCCTGGGTGGCTCAGTGGGTTAAAGCCGCTGCCTTCGGCTCAGGTCATGATCCCAGGGTCCTGGGATCGAGCCCCGCATCGGGCTCTCTGCTCAGCAGGGAGCCTGCTTCCTCCTCTCTCTCTGCCTCCTTGTGATCTCTGTCTGTCAAATAAATAAATAAAATCTTTAAAAAAAAAAAAAAGCAGATGCTTTCAGAACTTTTTGAACAATAATGTTGGAATACTTGAAAGCCTTGAGACTCATGATTTTGGTCAGATAATCCTTGAAATCACCACCAAATCACTGTGGATATGACTGCCTGTTTTGCTGGAACACAGATGCCTTTTGGAATTTGGGATGCTATTTTACTAATCTTTCCAACAGTTAGTCCTCCCATCCTTTACCTTGTATGGCCTATCAGACCTTTCCCACTTGTGAAAGTTTTAAGAAATAGAGTACTAAGGGGAGTCAGACAGAAATATGTTATTTTCTTTCAAATTCAGACCACTCTATCACTGCAATATTGCAGTTAACAGATTTGGTAAGCTGGCAGGAAATATTTAGCATATTTTCAAAGTCATTTTCAAGCAAAAAAAGAAGTTAGAAATGTAAAACCACCAGTCTTTACGATGTTTTTAAGAGTTCCATCAACTGTAAAATGTACATAATGCACTTTATTTCACAGAATTGTTCTGAGCATGCTTGGAACAGGTGCATTGCTCATTGTACACTGGTTCTCTTCTCTTTTTGCCCTTTCACACAAATATGTGCATGGTTACATACATATAGTTAAGAAATTGTACACAGTTGCATTTACTTGGAGAAGTTATTTAATGTAAGTAGTGTTTCTTATTACATTATTTCATTTAAATTTTTGCTAATGGGGATGATAGCATACTTTCTTCTGTCTTCTGGGAAGGAACACATGCTTCTGTTGCCTTTTTTTTCTTATATATTCTTAATCTCAAAAGAGGTCCTCATCATTTTAATGCATCTTGGAAAATGTTGTGTTTACATAACCGTATGTAGATGTGTGTGGCTATGTGAAGACAGAGGTCATTCTCTCATATACCCCAGAACTCCTTAATTATGTTTCCTTAAGGCACTGGAAACACTTGCAAAATCTATGAGGACAGGAACTTTGGGCACTCTGGCTTATTTAATTTCTGATGAATTCATATTGATAACTTATGTTTTAGAAATAGTACATCATAGGTTTTTGATAAATATTTTTAAGGGAAGAATGAATTCAAGGCTGAATGAAGAAAGAAAGATGTCCTACATCTAACAGAGCATATGCAACTTTTAAAAATAATTCTTGTCAATTAGCAGTACCTTGTCACTTAATGTCTTTTAATGTTTGAATTTTCCCAGCCCTTTCTGTGCTTTTATCCATGTCTGTTGGTGAACACACACATATACATACACATACCCCACTTCACTGTCTCACTGACTCCCTGTTAACTGGAGAGAATAGCTATGTATGATCACTTTGATTCCATTAGGGTTGCTTGTTTACTTTTTGTATCGGTTGTTACATGTCCTTCTTGCCATATTGTTGACACTAGTGCAGTCCCAGCAAAAACAGAGCAGATGAGTAGGCTGGACTTCAATTTTCTGGTGATTAACTTTCCTCTGTGCAATTTGAGTTGATACAAATTAGTTCACTGGTCAGAGAATTGCTGGCTGTTAAAATGGTCACTTTTATTTAGCTTTTATCTCATCGATCTTTTACTTTTTGGTAATGCATGAAATGTATTGTTATTATTGTTAATAATAGTGTCAAGGTGTGGAGACTTATGGAAATCAGAGTAACCCAGTACACAGGTATCTGGGACTGAAACTCACGGTCTAATTTTCTCTCAAATATAGGATGATGTATCTGAGGGGTCCTCTCCCTCTAATAGACCTCTGAGAGTCTGGGGGTCTTAACTGCTGTTTTAGGTGCATTCCCCATGATAAATCCTGGCACCCCTGGACCTTTGCTATTTGTACACTACCCTTGAGTCAATTCCACCCTCCTTGGGCTCTCAGTGCTCAAACTTTTTAGCCCCAACCACTATAGGTTTCTTTCTTTTCTTTTCCTTCCTTCCTTCCTTCCTTCCTTCCTTCCTTCTTTCCTTCCAAGATTTATTTATTTTAGAGAGACAGCAGGAGAGGCAGAGGGAGAGGGAGGGAGAATCTGAGCAGACTCCTGCTGAGCATGGAGTCTGAGCAGGTCTCCATCCTGTGACCCTGTGATCACAGGGTCACAACCAGAGCACCTGAGATGAAACCAAGAGTCCTGCGTTTGACCAACCGCACCACCCACCCAGGCTCCCCAGTAGATGTCTTACACAGTATCCCCCCTGCTGCTTTCTCACTACTTGCTCTCTTGTTTTCTTTTCTTATCTCTCCTTTGTTTTCTCCCTTTTCCTTGCTAAGGAGAGCTGTTTCGTGACTGCCTTATTTACTTTGGCTGCCGAACACCCAAGCTATCCTCCTGCAAATGACTTATCAAGATCTTTCTCTTTAAAAAAGAAGACACTTTTTATCCCCATAAGAAAAGTGCTGTGGCCAACTTCTAAAATGTTAAGTTTTCACCATAAAGGTTTAAAATAATATTTAGCTCTAAAATGAAACACAAATTTATATTAAGGTTCATTGTGAGGGCAGGATCCCAACACCCCCCACCAGAAGGACAGCCTCTTCTCCCCCATCATCAGTTATTGAGTCAACTACTCAGAAACTGCACACAGAAATATTTCTCCTTCTATTTCTCCACTTACTTAGGTCTTCTCATGTAACTCTAAGTCAGAAAAATATTAAAATGTGCTTAGATACTTACCACTCAGAATGGAACCAATAATCACAGTGAATTCTGGTCAGAGACTACCTTTGGGCAATCTGGACTGGTGTGAGATGACCTAACATGTTTTCTTTCAGTCAGCTTTTCAAGCTAGCTAGCTAGCTTGGTTGCTTTTTTAAATTAACATATAATGTATTACTTGCCCCAGGGGTACAGGTCTGTGAATCACCAGGCTTACACATTTCACAGCACTCACCATAGCACATGCCCTCCCCATTCAAGCTTTCTTATTTATTCCATCCATCTTTTTAAATTAAAATGATCCCTAAATACATTTTGTTGCCTTTGTCTGTGAGATGATTCTCTTTTACATTTTCCTACCTGGTTGTGTGTGTGTGTGTGTCCTATTGGCAAAGAAAATGAGAGCTGCACAGTAGTTAAAGTAGTAAAAGCAGATTGAATTTCAGGTCTATTGCAATAGGGCAAAAAAGACCTCAAGTATAGAACTGGTATTTCAATTTGCACTTTTCTAAGTATGAGTGATTTAGCATATTTTACATGTGATTAAAAACATGCATATTTCTATTTTTGTATGCTATCTCTTCCTGTCCTTCATATGTAAGTAATAGGTGAGTAATTACTACTATAAAAGTAAAATATTACAAATAAAGTATATTTCCCTTCAGATCACCAACCGCAATGCGTGTTTTTTACTGCTTATCTTTTAATACATGCACATACCCAAACAAACACACAAACACAAAATACTAGGTTTGTGTATGGTTTTGTTTTTCATAAATACCATTATTCTTTATGAATTGTCCTTCAACCTGCCTTTTGTTCATGGCAATATCTTGAAGTTTTACTGATGTAAGTACATGCAGATCTACCTCTTGTTTTTAACTGTTGCATATTAGTGCATTGAATTGTATAAATAAACATGTTAGCTAGACTTTTCCCTAATGATGGTAATTTGGGTTGTCTAAAATTAATATCTATATACATGCTTCATTGAGCATATAAGTGAGTGTTTCTTTGGAGTAAAAAAATTGAAAGAAATTGTTGCATCATAAAGTATGCATATTAAAAATGTTTAAACATTGCCAGACTGCCCTTCAAAGTGACTGCATAAATTTTCACAGCTACCAGCGGTGAATGATTGTATCCGTTTCTCTACATACTTACCGATAGTTTATATTCTCAAGCTTTATGATTTTTGCCAACATGATATATTAGGGAGATTAGAGACCAATCGTAGAAGGCAGAGATATATTAAAATTGGAAGTAAGAAAAAAAAACTCGGTGAAAGGTTTAATTAAAAAAATTAATCTTAGTACTCCATTTTTAACAAAACATTGCTGTTGGTTTCATGGGGTTTTATTTTTTTTTATGCTTTTAACATATCAGGATTACTCCATAATGTGTATACCACTAAATGAAACCAAGTAATGATGGGTTGATACAATCAAAATGTTACAGCCGAGTAAAAAATAATTCGTTTTGGCCTGAATAGCGTTATTGTCTTAACAGAACAGGTGAATTTGATAAGAATCTCTTTCCTTAATAACTGAAAGATGACTTTTTTACTTTAGGAGTACCATGTTTTATATTGAAAATATTGTAGATGTTTTTACATTTTCTTTTAGCATTGTTAAGGAAAATCATAGGCCAAATTTTTTTCTCAATCTTTTTTCTCTTGTTGATTAGTATCTTTTTCTAAATAAAATGTTATTTTAGTGTATGTACTACATACTTCCCTAAATCACTAATTCAAATATTCTCCTGTGATGACTACTTTATTGTCTTGTTTATTCATTACTTAACAATTCATAGTGTATTTAAGTGACTGTTCTTCCCAGCTAACCTCTAACACTTTGTACTTTTCTGTCTCAATTATAGAATCACCAATTTTTTCCCCCCAAAGGGCTCTGGTTCTACCTAGAAACAGATCTGAGAGCTTTATGCTCATTGCTACTGTGATATTTTTGTTTCTAGGCTTTTTGAGAAGATAGAGCTAAGAGGCATATACATTTATTAGTTATCTATCTAATCATCTAGCAAGCTAGCTAGTTAGCTATCCATCATCTCTTAAACCATGGGCTCCTACTGATTCCAGGTTAACATTTCAGAGTCCATTTCTGTGACTCTATTAGTAACTCTCTTCTCCAGTTGTGAGAAACTTGGCTCCCATGATCCTCAATATATAATAAATGAAGGTTCAGTGAATTGTCTTGGGTCATTGTATTTTCTTAGTAATCTTTTGGGGTGAATCTTTAGAGCAGATGGGCCTAGGAAAGATTTTGATAGATCAAAAGATATTTTCAAATTCTCCACCATAATGCTTGTACCATATTATGTTCCCACCACTGATATGTGACAGATCTTCTTTCCGCATAACAGAAGATATTTTCAAGTTTGTGTTTTTAGCTGTGCTTTTGTTTTTTGTCAGTCTTGGTGTGAAAACACTGAAATCTCAATGCAGTTTTAATTTATATTGTTATGAGTGAAGGTGAATATATTTTCATGTTTATGGATGATGTTACTATTTGTTTCTTAAAATTATGTGTTAATTTCATTTGCCCATTATTTTTTATAGGATTTTTATACTTATCATTTAAACTTTAAAAATTGTATGTTATGGATGGTAGCCTTTTCCTATGATATGAGTTGGGAATATTTTTTTCAAAGTTGTCAGTTTGTCTCTTGATTTGGCCTGGGATTATTTTTCTTTTTAATGCAAAGATACTTTTTATTTCTTAATTTAGTACAATGTTTTGATTTTTTGTTTGTCCACCTTGATTTTGGGTCATAGTTAGAAGTCTTTCCAGTGCTTGTGTTATAGAGGAATTCATTTGTATTTTCTTCTAGGAATTGTATGGTTTCATTTGTTGCATTTCCATCTATGACCTATTTGGAGAATATTCTTGGATATGTTGTAAGATGGGGATTTTAATTTGTGTGGCTGTTTGGTTGCATCAGTGCCACTCATTAAAACACTCATCTTTTTCCTTGTGATCTGTGATAGCTTCTTTATCATTTAGTAAATTTGCTTATATATGTGGGTCACTTCATGGGTTTTATATATTTCACTGACCCGTCTATTCGTGTATCACTACCACACTGCATTATTTGTTAAGGATTTAAATTCTTTATTATCTGGCAGGACTAGTCCTCTCCTATCTCTTTCCATAGCTTTTCTTTCATGTTTTTCTAGTTATTCTTGTGTGCTTTGGTTTCTGTTATAACTGTAGCATCGATGTCTGCCTTTTTTTTTTTTTTTAAGTGCTATTTTTATTGAGATTGTGTAAAATGTGTACTTTAGCTTGAGGAAAACTGACCCTTTTATGATACGGAGTCATCTTATCCTAAACCAAGGAATATTTTTCTATTTGTTTAAATATCCTTTTATGCTTTACATGTGCGTTCTAAAGTCCTTATATAGGTTTTGATCACTTTTTAAATTTGTTCTTAAATATTTCAATTTCTTTGGTGTTATTGTAAATGGTACTTTGGCTATAATAATTTTTTTGTTTGTATATAAGGAGGCCTTTAATTTATGGTATATCACACTAATGGATTTCCTATTAAGAACTAATCTTTGATTCCTAAAATAAACTTCATATTGTCAGAGTATATGGCATTCTGGCTGTGATATTATAAATATATCTTTAAAATTAATATTCATGTATTATATTGGCCAATTATCTATTATTTTTTGGTGCAATCACAATTTTATTTTATTTCACCCATTTAAAAAAAAAAAGTTTCCAAGTTTCCCTTCACTTTCTATTCTCCGGAACAATTGTCTGTAGTGTTGCAATAATCTGGTTTTGGTGGAATAGCAGAATTTCCTTCTGAATCTACTTGGGTCTGATGTTTTATATAAACAGTTCTTTAATGACGTTTTCTTCAGTGGAAATTGGTCTGTTTGAACTATCTCTAATGAAGTAGATTTTGAAAATAGTGTACCTTACTTTTAAATTATCCATTTAATCTAGAATTTTCAATTTCATTGCAAAGAGGTCTGCAAAGTAGTGTCATAATTTAATTCTTGATGTGTTTTAAAAATTTTATCACCAAGGTCTATTTTTGCCTTCTCAGTTTTTTATTGATTAAGTTAGCTGCATGGTTTGCTGTGTTGTAATTGTTTCTAAAAATAAACAAGATTTAAGTTATTTATTATATTTATAATTATCAAAGTATAGGTCATGTTTCCTGTCTTATGAATTTCTACTTTCTTCCAAAAAACTAAAATTTCTAGGGAAAAAAAAAACCTTTGCCGCCAACAAAACTTAAGGATATTACCTCATTCAGGATGAAATAATCACAAGCATTTACTCTTCTTCTTCACATCCTGTAGTTTTTGGGAATTGCTGCCTCTGAATAGACATAATAAAGTGAATTAAATTACCATTATTGGCGATGAACATTTACATATCAGGAATTTCATATGGCTCAAACTTTGGATGATAAGAATCATTTTTGCTCATGTGCTCTTGCCACCTCAAAAATCAGTTTTCACACATCGTAGAGAGGGATTCCCCATTTGGTTTGTCATTAGATATTTTTGTTCTGTGAGTCAGATAAGAGAGAAAGACAAAGGAGGAAGATCAGACTGTTTTACTTGGATTTTTTCCCACTGAAGAACTGTTTTTTAATGTGGAAACTCTCTATGTCAAGAAAAAATTTATGGTTATGTTTTGAAGGTTATGTTCTCAATCCAGATCCACATGCTTTCGTGTAAAGTCCTCCAATATTCAAGACAGTATCTGTTCTTTCATGTTAGTTTTTTTTTTTTTTTATGATATTTGGTTTTTATAGTGACTTGTTGGCAAGTTGAGAGAAGCTGTATCTAATCTATGTCTACTGGCCTGACAAAACTGAAATTGGTGTCACCTATAAGAAAAAGAGAAGCCTGGCATTGCAATCATTTTAGCAATGGCCTATCTAGACCTGGCTGGTGTTCACAGAAAAAAAAAATCATGTGGAATTTCACAGAAAAAGAAAAATTTCCCACCAATAACTCTGGGGCCTGGCATGATAAATTTGTCTGCCTGTATTGTTCAAAAAAATCTAAGAAGGGCTCTGTCTTCCTTTGCTAGGAATATAATATATTTATTTATATATTATATGTAATATACATATATATGTGTATACACACACACACACACACACACACACATATTATAACAGTATATTAGCATGCTTTGGGTAGTTGCAACCAGGAATTTGGACGCAGACTCCCTTCTTTTGGAGGCTTGACACATAAGATGTCATTTGAGATTTTCAGAAAGTTGTTTTGTCAACAATCTTAACACAAAATACTATTTTTATTTGTAATACAGTCATCATTGTGTTAGGAGAAAGGTAGCCATTTTTAGATGATTGGTGATGTGGCATTTACTTTTTGTACCACCCTAAGTTTCTAAATTCTTGTAGTATTAGTACGTATTGATACATAATTTAATGACATCAGAAATTAAATTTCTGTATGTGCATTAAATTAAAAGTAACAAATACCTATCCTTCAAATATAAAATTGGTGGGAAGAATATTTAAAAAGTTCTTTGAAATACAGAAGCATGTGTCCCTAGGAAATTTTATTTTACTCTAATCTAGTATCAATCTAGAAATATGTTTTATAATATATCTATATAATTATACTTTACTGCTATTTCATACTTGGCCAGTGTTCAGGTAATGATGTTTTGCTTTTTATGGCTCCAGAGACCCATTTTGAAAGTGGAATTGACTCTTTCAAATGAAGAGTTCTTTTAAAATGAAATAGCAAAGAAGTATAGAAATTCGGAACACAGGAAGCAAACTCAAAGTTCCATTTTATTTAGAAAACTCTATATTTTATTTTCAAAGACTTTTCTTTCCTCTAAATAAAAGGAAATAATTTACAATACTCAATTTAATGTAGTGTTCTAAATGGCCAAGTGTCACAGACAATACTCTGTCTCATAAACAAAAGTGCACAGTAATTGTCCTTGGAAGTTGGAAGTGAAATGCATCATAACAAAGAAAAATTCATTATCTTTTCCACAGGCTTGATAATGTTAATGTGTCTCAATTGTGTTTAAACCATAAATAAGGTACAATTCTGCTGGGTTAACTTCCTTATGTTTAACTAAGTGATTCAGGAAGAAAGCATCTTGAATTTGATTAAGCAATTTTTTTGGATTACATAATATAATGTAACTGTGATGATATATATTTTTAAAAATTTCAACCAGAAGTTCGTATTGACATGATAGAAAAACTAGTCTTAGTATAAAAGAAAAGTAAAATGAGTGTAGTAAAACAAAGATTAAAAAAAGAAGGAAAAAATGAATGATAATACCAGATATTATATAAAATATTTTCCAGATATCACACATGTCTTCACTTTCCAACTTTTTAAGGATGCACTAAAGTGCAGTCTTTTTTTAAGCAGCCCAAAATGCTACTCATATTCTGTAATATATCCTTCTCGTACTTTGTTGTCTCAGATAATTTTCCCATTTTCAAATTTAATAAGTCCACTATATAGGTGAAACAAAATAACTGAAAATAATAGTATTAATACTATACATGAAAGAAATTTATTGGAGGTTAATGCAAAGGCATGGAAAATGTGTAATTCCTCACTTTCCTGAAAAGAGGAAGTCCTTACCAACAAGCTTCAAACGGTATGAACCGTGTTTGAGAAAGTTGGTCATTAAGGTTTTCTGTAGTCAGTATGTGAAATCTCATCCATATAGAGACACTTCAGTGGCAGTGCAAGAAATGGTAGAAATAACCATCAGTGCAACATATTATCATTTTCATCGACTATGCTTCAAATCATTGGCTTAAGGATATATTGAAAAATCATTGGTGAGAAGGTTTCTTTGCAGTCTCATTTCTCCATAGTAATTTGGTACAGAGTTACTGAGTTCATCCTAGTCCACTGCCCTCAATTCCCTCTTTTTCATTCGGTGTGTTTTCTTCTCTAGTGGAGAAGTAGAGACCCCAAGAAAGGTCACAGGGACTATTATTGCGGAGGAAAATTTGTTGAATGATGGCATTTGCATTGATTTTATAAATATAGTAATAATTAAAATGTGGAGAACAATTTATCTTTTAAATTTATATTGATACTTTAAAAACACATTTTATTCTGGGACACCAGGTAGCTCAGTCAGTTTAGCATCTCAGCTCAGGTCTCAATCTCATAGTCGAGTTCAAACCCCATGTTGGACTCCACACTGGGTGTGGAGCCTTCTTAAAAAAAGTAAAAGAAAATAAAAAATAAATAAATAAAATATATTTTATTCTGAAGCCACAGGAATCATATTGTAAAGTACTACTTTTTATAAAAAATGTTGTTTTGTTTTAATTTTTGTGTTAGATAGTAATGCAAAATAGACATTAATGCTCATTGAATAAGATGACCAGCTCCTTCTGAAAGGGGTTCATTAAGTAAGTTAACATTCCAGGTAACCCATAAAATGAGTTTTGGAGGTATCCCTCTGTGAACCAATTACACCTTCTCTTTTTTCTTTCTTTCTTTTTTTTTTGTTTTGTTTTGTTTTGTTTTGTTTATTGGTTTGGTTTTTACACCTTTTCTATTATAATATGTGTGACTATGGAACGTGATGATTCATTTGAATTTATCATAAATTGTATTCCACATTCTGCTGGCTTTAAACTAGGTGATTTTAATTTCCATTTTATTCCTCTCTATACTAATGTGAAAATAATGGTATTCCATATGAGTATTGTGAGGTTTAGTTAAAATTTATAGAGAGTTTTATATCCAAGTCTATAAAGTTACACATGGGAGTCCTGTTTGTTTTTGTTGTTGATATGTTGTCCAAATAGGTAAGGAGAATCAGAACATCATATTTCACATAGGAAACTGGTTAGAGAAAATAATTTTTAACAAATTAGGGGTCTTGGAAGTGAGTCCCTATGATCTTATGAGTTGAACCATGGAGCCTCCCTGGGCAAGTTTTGAAACCTACCTGGAACCACAGTTTTTCTTTTGTAAAGCTGATAAAGTAGCATTGACACGGTTTCTATAAATCATAAATGTGGCAATTTTTGTAAATTAAATATTTTAAATAGCTATTAAGATGTTGAAATACTGGGGTGGAAGGGGGGTTGGGAGGCCTCCCAGAGTTGAGGAATGTACAGGAGTCCCACTCAAGAGAAGATGGTATGATGGCTCGGCAGCAATGCACCCATATACTACTGTCAGAGCAATGTGGTCTATGATCAATAATCTGATTTACAAGACAATGAGAAGAGTTAAGAGTGTAACCTGGTGTCAGAACCACAGAAATTGCCTAGATTCTTGCAACTCAAAGAGCAGTCCACAGATCAGCAGCATCAACAATAATTGGGAGCTTGTTAGAATTTCAGACTATTATGCCCCATCCCAAACATACTGAATCAGAATCTGCATTTTAACAAAATGCCATAGTCATTCACGTATACATTCAAATTTTAGAAATATTAGCCTTGACATAGTGAGGTAGCCTAGGAATGCCTGCTCTTGAAATAACCCCTTGAAATTAAGAACCAAATACGTGTAGGAGGACTGAGCCTGTAAGACCTGGTAGTATTTTAGAATTTTATTGTCTCTTCTCCTATCCTTAGGTCTTCCTATTGGCAAATCTCCTCAAGCACAGAGCCTTTACTGGTCCTATAGCTAGTAACTAGTATATCTAAATAAGTAAGTCACTTTTAGGATTTAAGTTCCTAATGAAAACAGGGATGTCAAGTAAGACATATCTAGCCCTATTGCTATTTATTTATTTATAATTCTCATGCAGAGAGACTAGCCATCTTAGTTGCTACCTTACAACTAGTCACGAAAGCATTTAAGAATCTCAGAGGAGGCATTGGAGATATCTGCCAGACCAGGGCTTATTTTATGACAAAAGAAACTTAGAAGATACAGATCCCAAGGCCCCAAATACCCAAAGGTCTACTTTCCAGGAATCTTCATTTTGTTGAAAAAAAAAAAAAAAAAGATTTTACTTATTTATTTGAGAGAGAAGAGAGAGAGAACATTTAGGTACGTGACCAGGGGGAAGGACAGAGGGAGAAGCAGAGGGAGAATCTTCAAGCGGACTTCTCACTGAGTGTGGAGCCCAATACAGAGCTCAGTCTCACAACCCTGAGATCATGACCTGAGTCCAAACCAAGAGGCAGCACTTAACTGTCTGAGCCACCCAGGTACCCCTGCAGGAATCTGCATTTTAACAATGAACTGTACTTTGTTCTTTTATAGATATCTTGACTGTATCCAGCTTTACTCAAATCTGTAATTTTGCCTATCTAGTAATTGACTGTTATGAGAAATTCACCTCACTGTGAGCATGTCCTACTGGTTAGAACAGTGTTTTTTTATTGATATCCGTGGACCTCCTGCATCAGAAATACCTGCATGCTTTTCAAAATTTCACATTCCTTGGCCATACCCAACAAACTAGAATTACTGGATGAACTCAGCTTCCTTCTGATTCTCCAGGAATATCTGATACACAGCTCAGTCTGGAAACCACTTCTCTAGGGACTTAGTTCTTAACCCTAGGTGTGTACCGGAATCACCTGAAGACATTTAGAATATCCCTCTACTTGGGTCCCAAATCCAGTGCTTCTGATTTAATTGGTGTCAGGGGGAGGGATGAGTAGCCATCAGAATGGAATGTCCTACAATGATTCTGACCTCTGTTTTGGCTAATACAGCCTGCAAATGGTGATCACAAAATAAGTCTCCTTCCATGAAATATGTTAAGGTCAACATTGGTTCTTCACCATTGAAGGGGTTCAGAACAGGACTCCCCAAAATGTGGCATTTTGGCTTGTGGATTACTTTGAGTTGAAATCAGTCATGGCCTAAAAGTCTCAGGAAGAGCTTTTACCTCCCCCTTAACTGCCTCAAAGGATTTAGATAAAGGGTCTGGTCTAGGAAAAGAGCTATCACCAGAGAAAACTACAAAGGAAATGGACCAGGTGTGATAAGCTAGGGAACCTGGATATCAAATTCCTCTCTGTGTCCCATTATCTCTATATGGTGTAGCAAACACTTGTTTACCAAACATTTGTTCTTCCCATCTTCCTGTGAATTGTCTTCTTCCCTTTTGAAGTCTCTGACCCCTACTCCCTTCTTTTTTGCTCAGGATGGCATGCAAATCTCAATTGCCTGACTGCTTTTGGGTCTCATATCTTATGGGGATCCCATACATAACATAATTAAATTGTTTCTCCTATTAATCTGTCTTATACTAATTTAATTAACAGACCAGCCAAAAGAACCTAGAAGGGTAGGCATTTTTTTTTTCCTCTACATCATCCTGAATAAGGGCACTTTCTATACCTGAAACCCTTTTCTGATGTTCACCTAATATCTCCCTCTCTGCCTCCCAAAAACTTTAAATAGAGTTTATCATTGTAATTGCAGACTAGTGAAAAAATGTCCGTATTCAAATCAGAAAGAGAAAAATTCCCAGATATATTTTCACCTATCTTGCTTTTGGATTCATTATCCTTAACCACTGTTCCTTGTCTTCACAGGACTGTTACTGCATTTCATTTTGGGGAAATGGAGCATATTCCAAGCGGAGGAAATGGAGCAGTAAGTGTAGTCTTCAGCAAAATGTCATAAGTGACTTCTTTTAATTCATGAAGCAGGTCATGAATAATAGTAGGAAGATGTGAGAACCTGATTCTATTTCTCTCCAGGTCATTTTAGCAATCATATCATGTAGCTTCTTTGTCAAAAGAAAGCAGGCAATTTTATCATTATAACTAGAACAGGAACACTTTGATAGATAGCTATCATATAAAAAAAACTTGTCTAAATCACAAAGATTATAAATAAAGTAAGGGCTATACTGGAGGTTGACATAAAAAGGAACTCCATAGTTTATAATTTGTTGTAAACTTGTAAAGTTATATTGTTGGTCTACAAAGAATGTTCATTTACTTAACCCCAATAATTTTATATAATGTGTTACCCAACAGAGTACTCAGAAATACTCTAGCGTGCATTTTCTTCTTTACACGTGAGAAGACAAACACCATGAGAGATTCCATGACCTTCTTTATACAGTAGTTAGAGGAAAGAACAGGAATTCCAAATGTCTTGACTTTTAGCCAGTGTTCTTCTCTCCACTAGACCCCACTTAGTCTTTCAAAGGATAAATGGACTTAAGTGGAAGAATTTGAAATTTAGATTCATACCAAGGAATCAGGTTTTTTAAAGGTCTGATTGATTTCTCAGGTGAAAAAGATCACTAATGCATGAACATTTAAATATCTAAATTGGATGTAATAATACTTATTGAAGATTTAAAATGGCCTATACTTTTAACGTTAATAGTTTTCAAATATCTACTAACAGGCAAGCCAATTAATGAAGAATGAACACTTAGCACCATCATTTAAATAATGTACAAGTTGTATGTGCTTATTATGTTTTTCCCCCTTCTCTCTCTCTTTTATTTATTTATTTATTTATTTGAGAGAGAGAGAGAAAGAGGTGGGGGACGAGGGAGACGGGCAGCTGAACATGGGGGCTCAATCTCGTGTCAAGAACCAAGAGCCAGGGACGCCTGGGTGGCTCAGTTGGTTAAGCAGCTGCCTTTGGCTCAGGTCATGATCCCAGCGTCCTGGGATCGAGTCCCACATCGGGCTCCTTGCTCTGCAGGGAGCCTGCTTCTCCCTCTGACTCTGCCTTCCACTCTGTCTGCCTGTGCTTGCTCTCACTCGCTCTCTCTCTGACAAATGAATAAATAAAATCTTTAAAAAAAAAAAAATAAAAAAAAAAAAAAAAAAAAAAAAAAAAACCAAGAGCCAGGCGCTTAAGGGACTGAGCCACCCTGACTCCCCTCCCCGCTCCATTGACAAACTAAAAGGATTGCATCTGGTGATTTTTCCTAGTCATATGTTGCTTTTGTAATGAATGTTTAAACAGAGCAGCAGGATTTGAAGCCAGGTTCATCTCAAAAAGTAAAATCTATGGTCAAAAGAAAATGCAAGGTTGGTAGAAGGCAAACAGATAGAGGATTGGCAAATTATTTAAGCTCTCTTCTCATTTACTAACTTGTAAAGTACGACTTATAGTAACTATCTCACTGGGTGTATTGTTGAAGTTTTATTAAAAGCTCAAAAAAAGAATGTGCGTATAAGAGGCTAGATTCGTCTGATATATTAGATTTCTCTTCCTCTCATTCCCTTTTTAAGAGATAATTTGGGTAAAGATTCCATATTTACTTTTTAAAGTTCCATTCAAATTATTAAGGGCAAATTTTGTAGGTAATTGCTTTTGAGATGTTTTTTGAAGAAAAAGAAACATTGTGTTTTGACTAGTGTAGTAGAGTAAGATTAAAAATTATTGATGCAAATAATTATATTACAGTAAGTTTTTTTTAGTCTAGAATGAAATTTTATCAAAATCACTTAATCCTGAACATTCTACATTTAAATAAATAAGGCCTTGTTTGAAATAAAAGCTGTCTAAAGAAAGGTAAAGTGCTTTCTCATGGAAGCTGGACATTTGTGATTAACTGGATAAGAACACTGAGACTCTGATTTAGATTACTAGTTGTGAAAGGATGTCTATGCACCAAATGTTGTCACAAACACAGGCCAAGACTCAAAAAGAAGACAGTGTACTCAGAAATATATTTAGTCTATAACCAATTAATTATCCAGTGGAAAGATATAAAAATAACAATCTCACTGGTTTTAGTAGACTAATTATTCTACCTTGGCACACTTGCAGATTTAACCTTTCCCCCAATTATTTGTGACAAGCACATTTTAGCTAGTGAGTAAACCTACCTACCTGTCCAGCAACTGAAATGCCACATAGCTGCTTTGCTCTATATGCTTTATTTTATGGCTGTAATTTTAGGTTGTGATTTTAAAGCAAAAGAAATTTAAAAATTCTTCATTTTGGGTGCACCTGGATGGTTCAGTTGGTTAAGTGTCTGCCTTTGGCTCAGGTCATGATCCCCAGGTCCTGGGATTGAGTCCTGCGTTGGGCTCCTTGCTCAGTGGGGAGCCTGCTTCTCCCTCTGCCTTCCATTTTCTCTCTCTGACAAATAAATAAATAACATCTTTAAAAAGAATTCTTCAGGGTGCCTGGGTGGATCAGTTGGTTGAGCGACTGCCTTCAGCTCAGGTCATGATCCCGGAGTCCTGGGATTGAGTCCCGCATCCGGCTCCCAGCTCCATAGGGAGTCTGCTTGTCCCTCTGACCTTCTCCCCTCTCATGCTTTCTCTCTCTCACTCACTCTCTCAAATAAATAAATTTTAAAAAAAAATCTTTAAAAAAAAAAAAAGAATTCTTCATTTTTAAAAAAAGTACATGCCAAAGACAAATACTTGACATTGTTGTTAGGAGTAAAAATAAAACCAAGAGTGCTAAGAAACTCTTAGCTAATCAATATGCCTAAAGGCAAATATTCACTAATCTAGAGATTTACAAAGATATATTAGATTTCTCTTGTTTATATGTATTTTTGGAGTTGGCAGCACTCTCTATGCTTTGGATCTTCTATGGGGTAGAAGGAGACCTTGTCCCCGAATCAAAGGTCTTAAGGAGGGTGTCCATAGGAGAAAAATCCCTTTTAGTCGTCATTCAACATCTCTAAAGAAGTAGGGCAAGGCAATGTAGGCAGATGGGTGGGAGCAAAGGAAAGAGTCAGCCAGAGTCTTAGTAACAACCTTCCCACCCCTGGGGCCCTGACCCAGGAGCCACTGAGAGAGTCTGCCTGGATGGAAAGGAGGCCACACCCTCCAAGGATGTCAGCAAGTAGGCAGTGTATGATGTCTACTGTTTGTTGGGGCCTGTTTGGCTGTGGACAATATGCACTTGTATGTGGGTTGGGACACATGCCCCTAGGGGAGATCTGGGATACCTGCCCAAGATGGTGCTGATCTCTCCCTGGAAAGGAGGGGATAGATGGGGCAGCACTATTCCTCAGTGCCTCTCCGCACCTGAAATTTCCCCTCCTTAAAAACTACACGGAGAGAGGGAGGGACAGTTTGTATGCTCACCCCAGCCCCCATACCCCTTTTGCCTTCAAGATTGACAAATGCCCAGCACAAAGATTTTTCTTTCATTTGAAAATTTTTCCTGTAAGCTGCACGATCAGAACTTCATGGCTCTGCTCTCTCTGGAAAGTCTTGAGCAACCCAAGGATGCTCAGCCCTTGCTGGACTGAGGGGATCCAGCAGAGTGACCAGGCACTATTCCTTTAGGCCCTAACCCCTTTCCCTGACAAGGTCTTCAAAAAACAGGGGATCCAGGGGGAGCCCTTACCCCTGGGAAGTAATGAAGGAATAGTTCCTGACCACCATGGGGCTGAAGCTAGGGCCTGCACTCAGGACTGCACACTGGGGCCCAGTGAGTGCGAGCTGGAGGCAGTGGTCTTCAGACAATGGAAGGGGTAGACTGAGCTGCTTTTTGGCTTTGTGTCAGCAGTTGGGCAGACCCACACCCAGGCCCATCTCTCCACAGGTGGCCAAGCTCCTGAGTCACATCTTCCACATGGCCAGCTTCCCAGTGGCTTTGTCACTGAAGCCACCAATACCACAGGTACCAGTGAGGAGCTCACCATGAGGGGGCAGTCCCCATTCCCAGCAATGGCCACTTCCTTTTATGGGGGTGGTACTCCCTACTGGTGGAGCCTCCCCCTTTGCTAAGCTGGTGGGTGGGCAACTTAGATCTCTGAACCTCTTCAGTGCTGGCCACGCAGATGCAAAGGCCCTTTCCCTCCTTTTGGTTTTGGATGCAAAAAGAATATTTCAGAAAGAAAACATGTAAGTTAAGAGGAAAGGAACAAGTTTCCAGAGATTTGGGGGGGTTCACTTTAGGAGCCTGGTGCAGATGGCCCCGGGGATCCAAACTTGGGCCCAGTCCCAGGGCTCTGCATCCTTAGCAGAAAACCAAAAACAGAGGAGGTAGAAAGACAGGAGGAGGCACCAATCTGTGTTTGGCTATGTCTACTGTCTCCTTCTGGAAGGGGTGCTGCTCTTCCCGAGGTTTTCAGGATCCTGACCTCAGGCAGGGGGTCAGGGTAGATCTCCACTGTGGGCCAGCTTCCCTAATAAGGTTGATGTATTTAACCCACCACCATGGGAGGCAGCGATAGGCAGGCTCCATGGTTATAGTTTCCACCCCAAGGCAGTTGTTCCAGGGATGGCCAAACCTCTTCCTACTTTCTGGTCTTTCATGCTATAAAAATAAAGCTCTGTCCACCATCCAACTGTCCTTCCTCTACTTCATGGGTGTTGACTCAGGGCCTATGGGCTCAGTGCAGGCCAGGAAGCTACATGCCTGGCTGATCTCAAGGTGGAAACACAACACAGCAGCCCTTACAGGCCTCCAGGTAGGCAGCTTTCTGTCCTCTGACAGAACTACATCCCTCTACCTGTCTTCAGGCCCTTGGGCAAGCCATCATAGCTCACCAGGGGTCCAACCCTCCTTTGTCTCTGGGCCTCCATCCCCTGAGTAGCTGACTTTTCCCTCGCAGCGGCTCCTGCTGCCTTCCTCCTCCTACTTCTTCCTGCCACCACCACCCCTCCTCCCCTGCCCCCACCCCTGCTGAGCCATCACAGACCCAGCTGTCCCTGTTATTTTGGGAAGTCCCTGGTATTATCCTCCTCGCCACTTTCCAGGTCAAAGAGTTCTTTGAATTGCCTGCTGTGCTCCACCTCCTTTCGTTTTACTTCTGGGGAGTTAAAGTTGTCTAGCCACTAATTTTCAGTGATCTCCAGGTGGATCTCTTGGTCCCTCGGCTTCCACCCCTGCCTGTAGTACTTGGTGAGTGGGGTCCTCAGATGGGTGGTGAGCTGGCAGATGTAGCAGCAGTCTTGCTGGTAGATGACACAGTGTCCAGGATGAGCAGCTTCATCAGGGTCTGCTACATGAAGCTGATGAGAGGCAGGACTTAAGGGAGAGAACTTAGGTGATATACATTTCACTGAGGACCAAACTCAGGACAGTGTCCTTGTGTCAGCAGACCCTGATGAGAACCAGTAGTCCAGTGTCTTTTTACCTGTGCTCTGTAGGACCATTGTCCTCTTGAGCAGCATGTGGCACAACCTGCGGAAGGTCAGATAGTGGAGCATCAAGCTGCTGATATGCTGGAAGACAGCTGTTGCTATTGTTACCTTTGCCATGCAGGCCCCCAGCTGTATGACTGAGCTCTGGTAAGCCCTTGCTCTCCAGCTGGAGCTTCCCCCCAGGGCGTGCTGGACAGCTGCAGCGTTCTGCTGCTATCCGTTGGGGCCTCTCCAAACAGCAGCCTCTGGAATGCAGCGGAAAGGTCTCTGAGGTAGAAGGTGATCAGAGCATGGGACATAATAGCATTGTCGGTGCTAGAATTTGCTGGCCTTTCTGGTCTCTTTGGGTACTCAGAACTTCTCCAAAACTTTGTGGAACAGTTTTGGAGTAAGGCGAAGCTTTGCCAACTGCTGCCATCTCTCCACCATGGCAAGAGTCACAGAAGGCAGGGTCATTCTGGACTCGGTCCTCATTCTCTCCATCTTCCCCTCATCGCTGGCTTCCTTCAGAATGTCTGGCAGGGAATGGAACTGTTCGTCATCATTCTCAGAGGTGTCCAGGTGGCTGGGGGTGAGCAGGCTGTGGTCGTCTCCTGCAGGAACCTGCAGGACTGGGGATGTTTGCCCTTCAAACTAGAGAACTGGTGCTTCTGCTCAGAGGCACCGTCTTCACGCCCGCATGGCCCATATGGGCTCCAAACGGATCTGCGCAACTCGGGTCGCGGTGTCCCTCGGGTCCCACCTGCTGGGACTCCTTCCGCTCCCCCTGGTGGCGGCAAGGAACCGGTCCTCGCACAGCGCCGCGCGGCGCCTCCTGCGGCTGCGCAGCGCTGACTGTCCCGCCTGCCCGCAGGGAGCGCCGCGCTCCGCACTTCCGGCGCTGCTGCCCCTCGCCCTGGACAGAGGGTGCGGCGGGCCCCTGAGGTGGGAGTCGTCTTCCCTCTTTTGCGAGTACAGACGCAGGAGCAAAGTTGTTCAAGGTTGTGGGCTGGAGGAGGCGTGTGGCTGACACAGGAACAGGAGCTTTGTAAGTCTGTAAGACCCTGATTGTTAGGTACACACAAGCGGCTTGTTCCTAGAGAATTTCGGTTACGTTAGAAATTGGTTGTCTCCTTTGTTTTGAAATGCAGTTGTACATGCTTCGTCTTGGGAAAGCAGGCATCTGGAACTTCACACGTACGGAGCCTCTTCGTGTTATCCCCCATTTAACTGGGCTGAATGAGATACAGCCGTTTTAAAAATTTAATCCAGGGGGACTTTTTGGAGAATGAACTCGAATGAGGTGAGGAAGACAGAAATGTGAGAAGAGACTATGTGTTTAAAAAAAAAAAAAATTACCCTCGAGCAAATCACTGCTTGATAGTAGCCTTATCGATGGCCGCTTGTGTTGTGGGGTCATGTCTGGAAGATTCTGTGCAATGATAATCACGACTACAGGGTTCTAACTCTGTAGGAATACTTTTTTGAATTGGAAACGTCTTTCCATGTGTTATAAGCTAAGAATGGCCAAGGAAAACTGGCGTCTTCTGACTGTGAGTGAGTGAGAGAGAAAAAGAGGAAAAAAAGTTAACAAAAATTGGAGTGATTTCTGGCTACTAACCTTAATGTTTTTTGTTCTTTTTTTTTTTTTTTTAATTTTGACTCCTCATTGTGATCAATGAGAAATTTCAAACTATAGACAGATTTTTGGTATTATAAATATACCCTAGTTGGAGTAGTTGCAAAGATCCATGGTATAAAATCTGAACATATAGGCTAGAGGAAAAGGATGGATTTATAGACAAGAAACTTTTTCAGAATATGAGACAGGAGTTACTTAATGTTTGTGACTGATTAAATTGTAAAGCCAAACCTACATCTGGTTTCAAATACAAATAGTAACTAATTTGTCATTCCTAACGTCATCAGAAATCTTGATTGGTTTGGTAATAAAAGAACAAAAGCAAGAAAATTGAGTTCTTATTTGGACTCTGCTATAAAACATTATGCACATTATTTTGTTATCTAAAGGTCCTTATCTATAAAGTGGGTGTGGTACAGCCTTATAAAATGAGTGAAATTATTGTCAAGGGGTAAATAAGCCTAAATCTATGTAAATATCTTAAGAGTCAAAAAAGTCATTGAAAAAATGTGTTTTTTTAATTTTTTTTTTGTCTTTTGCTGTTTTATTCTCATAATCCTAGAAGTTTCTGAGATACTGTTGCTGATTCTGTTCTGCCACAAAAAACAGTATGGTGGTTCACCTTCCTTTATTATTTCCAACATTGTTATATGATTGTACAAATCCTGGAAAACATAAGAATAACAGAAAATAAAAATTCATGGTCGTCTATCCAAAGAAAATGTCAGTAAATCTTTTGATGTATTTTATTCTTTTTTCAATATTTTTTCCTCTATAATTTTCTTTCCTTTTAGTAACATTACTCACACACACATACCCTTACTTTCTAAAACTGCAGAGTTGTTTATTTTGAACATAATTTTAAATATGAAATTAATATTTAATTGTGTGATAATAGTAGAATTTACTTAATTAAATTAAAAAAAATTTTTTAAAGATTTTATTTATTTATTTGACAGACAGAGATCATAAGTAGGCAGAGAAGTAGGCAGAGAGAGAGGAGGAAGCAGGCTCCCTGCTGAGCAGAGAGCCGGATGTGGGGCTCCATCCCATGACCCTGGGATCATGACCTGAGCAGAAGGCAGAGGCTTTAACCCACTGAGCCACCCAGGCGCCCCTACTTAATTAAATTTTTAGGTAATTTTCAAATTAGTCTTGTTGTAGGTAATGTTAAAATTTACTTATTTGTGTTCTTCTGCATTTGCTTTAACTGATTTTTTTAAATTGTTATTAAATACAGTCGTTTTTAATATAATTTAATCCAGGGAGACTTTGTGAATGAGCTCAATGGAGGTCAGGTTGACAGAAATGAGGGAAGAGAAAAAGCATTTTACAAATCCACACTTCTGCAAATCATACTTGATGATACCTGATGATGAAACACATTACCTAATTTGTTAACCAGTTTGTGAATTCTGTCTTCAGATCCTCCAACTACCTACCATTCAGACCTTACTTTTTTCTTACCAGATTTTAAGATTTGCATATCTTGTCCTTTACGTTTACTACGAATAAGATGTTTATACATTTTCTCTTTGCTTGCTTATTTGAGAAGTTTTTCTCAATTGTAGCTGAGAATTGCTTCCCTGTCTTACAAGTACCAGGCATTGGATCATTAATTTAAAATAACTGTTTTGAAAGCAAAGCAATTACCCATCTTTTTCTCCCTCCTGAACTCTGGTTAGCCAGAGCTTTTTCTTTCTCTGTTAATGACTAAGTAATGAAGACTTTTTGGGCAGTTTATTTCTTTTCTTTCTTTCTTTCTTTTTTTTTTTTTTTTGCTGTTGTTGGCAGTAATTACATTACTGGAATGTAAACAATCAGAATACATGAGGCTCAGTTTTACTTTAATTCCTAATATAGTTTTCATAGTAAATGGAACATAATCATGTATAATTTAAATATAGTTTTCATATTAATGGCATATGATCAGGTTTTTTTAATGAATAGTTCATATGTAAATGCCATGTGGATTTTTAAATGTTGTACCTATTCACAGTTATTTTATAATATTTTACTATTTCAGCAAAGCAGTATGCTGCAGTATCTATGGGACAGTATGCCAGCTTCCTTTTTCTGGAAATTAAGATATGCTGACATTGTTTTGTCTGCTGTGTTGTATCCCCTTAATAAATCATCATCCAGATTATCAAAGAGTTATGGATGTTATTTGTAGTCAGGTGATTATAGAAATTGAGGAAATACAGGAAAGTTAAAAGAATGAAAGACAAGAAAGATTTTACATCCTCTTTTGACATCATGCTGTAGTTCTTTTCATTCTTTTTAAAAAATGGCATACTTGTGTGTAAACCTGGCGATTCACAGACCTGTACCCCTGGGGATAAAAATACATGTTTATAAAAAAATAAAAAATTTAAAAAAATGGCATACTTAATCATTCTCATTTTTGGACAGAATCATTGTTTCTAGTTTCCAGATATTGGAATATAATATTTAAAAATTAAAAATATTTTTAAGGAAATTCTTCTAAATGAATCATATCCCCCTTTGCCTTCTTGTACAGAAAACAGAAAGCATGGTTTTACCTTTTGTTGCTAAGTCTGTGTAATCATGAACAAATTATGATCCTTCAGCAATGCCCTCAGTAGTCATTGAGATATGTAGACTTGCTTACCTTTCACACAAGGAGGATATCTGTTTCTAAGCATGTTTATGTGGATGTGTTTGAATTTTAACATTGAAATATTATATATACATACATATATTTCTCCTGAAATATATCATTTTGTTCCTTCCAACATACATCAAAATATTAATTTCTGGTCCTTCGGCTAGTAGGGATCTGGGGTCATTATCCATAAATTTGATATTTCCGATCTCTAAAATCTTTTTATATGCAGAAAAAAATAGAGTTTCTTATCTATTACTGCTTTCCTTAATACTTCATAATTGGCAGTGGTATCTGTCTGTGTGCAAATACATCACTCATGTCTTAAGATAATGCAGGTCATTATTCTTGTTGGTGCCAAACTTAATCAGATAACCTGAGCTTTGCTTTTTAGAGATGAAATATTACATTAGCCATAGGACATTAACAAGAAAAACAATGCAGCTGTAGACTGAAATGCCTCTGATAACTTGATTTTTGAATGTAATATGCTAATACTGTCAAACAGATGTTATAGCTTTGTGGCTGTTTTATATGAGCTGCTGGAGAAAACAGTGAGGATGGTTTTTAAATCAATAAAGCATATAATAGTAATGATAAGAGAATGTCCATTCTGGTAACTTTTAAGTGATATTCCCATTGGCAATGTCTATTTTGGGGTATCTGTTAGGAGGCTATTTTTACTTTTAAGTTAACCAACAAAGGTTCTTTCTCATCCCAACAAAGAGCTGGATATGATTTTTATTCTTTGAAAATCTCCAGGGTCAGTGATACAAAGGTTTGGGCATTTCACAAATTATTACACACATTTGGTAAAACCAATTCTCACTTAGTTTAGTGTTAAGAAGGAAAGTTTTGCTTTGGGCACATCTAATGACCTTCCCACTGTAGATAAGGATGGCTAATCTGTACGCAGGATATAATTGGATAAAAGGATTCAGACTCTTGAACCCCCTCGTTATGACCTTGTTTTGTAGATCCTAAGACTCTAGTTGCGTCAACAAAGTGTCACGTTTTCTCAGGTGGCAGATAGTGTAAAATCACTCCATACATTTGCTGGTTGGTTGGTTGGTTTGTTTTTTGGTTTCATCGTTTCTTATTGTTGTAGTTGTTTTTAAATACTTTTGCCCTGTGATTTCATACAAGGCATTTAAATTTTTACATGTGACATTGATTTCATAGTGATGGTAGTGACTTACCTATTTTATATGTATACATTTCTCAAGCAGTCACTAAATGGTTAAATAGTATAATTGGTGAGAGAAAGTGAGACATTACAAACAGTTTTCAGATTTCTTGCATTGTCATCTTGAAATGCTCCTTACAATAAAATATCAGTTTAGGCAGGAGGAAACGTGAAACTAAAAAATAGCTTTTGGGGCACCTGCCCAAGTGGAGCTGGGAGGGGGATGGTGGCCCACGAGGCTCAGTTGCAGACAGTGCCTCGGCGACCAGGCGAGTGCCTCAGTGGCAGGGGTGGGGTCTCGCACCGGCAGGGCGGCCTGGGCTTCAGCCTCCCTCGGGTTCCCAGGAAGTGAACTGGCGGCCAACATGGGAGCAGCAGCCGTAGGGCGGCGGAGGCTCTGGTGTGTCAATTGCCTCAGGGGAGGCCAGGCAGCCCAGGTGGTTGGAGGGGGTCTACTGCCCAAGAATGGGAATTCTCCTCACCAGGATATGGAGACTCTTCAATCACCAGGAGCACAGAGTTATCATTGCTGGGCTGGATAATGCAGGGAAAACTACCATCCTTTACCAGTTTTCTATGAATGAACTTGTACATACATCACCTATTACAGGAAGTAACGTAGAAGATATAGTGATTAATAATACACATTTTCTAATGTGGGATATTGGTGGCCAAGAATCTCTTTCAAACACTTACTATACTAACACAGAGTTTGTAATAGTTGCTGTGGACAGTACAGACAGAGAAAGGATTTCTGTAACTAGAGAAGAGGTAACTATTCTGTAACTAGAGATTTCTGTAATTAGCCCACGAGGACCTATGGAAAGCTGGATCACTGATTTTTGCTAATAAGATGTTAAAGAATGCATGACTGTAGCAGAAATCTCCCAGTCTTTGAAACTTCTATTAAAGATCACTAGTGGCATATCCAGGCATGCTGTGCTCTTGCTGGTGAGGGATTATGCCAAGTACTTGAATGGATGATGTCACGATTTAAGATTAGATGATCTCTACTGACCTCTCCTCATAGACTTTGTATAAACAAAGTGCTGGACTTTACCTGAAAGCTGCAAAAATTAATGGTTTAGATATATTTATAATAAACTGATTTAAATTTTTTCTAAAATTAAGAGATTTTAAGAAAATTTAAGAAAAGGAAAAATTAAGACCTCTTATTTGAAAACAAAGATGAAGTCTCACTTTCTAATCTGCTTTCTCATTAGTTTCTTCCAAAGCAAGGTCTTCGAAGCTGTGATTGCCATTTTTCTCATAATGAATCCTCTCAGGACATTGTATAGTCTATGGTAAGTACAAAGGGAGAAGAAGAGATTTTTCACTTTAAGAGCCTTATTACCAGTATAACCCTCCCTAGTTGAATGTGCATTCTCTTAGTGTTCCATTAAGTCAAAATACAAATCAGCACAGATACTCACTTTCTAGTACTTTAAAATGTAATGTTAATTATGAGAAGTATAAGTATAAGAAGAAGTATAAGAAGTATACGAAGTATAAGAAGTATAAGAAGAAGTATAAGTTTGTGTATATACACCTCAAATGCAAGTTTATGGCTTTGACTAAGTTCTAAAGAAAAGCAAAGAATACAAAAAGTAATAATATCTATCTTTAGTTAATGAACATAATGAGATGAGTACTGGCATTGCTAAGTGCCATTTTGTGCTTTCCCCCTGTGTTCTCTGTATTGTACTAACCAACCCCCACAATCATTGGGCTGCTCTTAAAAAAAAAAAAAAAGAAAGAAAGAAAGAAAAGGAGAAAGCTCAACAGTGTGTACCTTTTTTTGTTGATGAAATTATGTACATGAAAGCATGTAATCTAGCTGAACGGAGTGGCTAGATTTTTGGCTCAATAGTATGAGTGGACAGAATTTCACAGTGAGCAATCATCAGACTGGTTCCTTTATTGGATCTATGCCATCTAAATTACTGAGAAAATAGTTAATCCATTAATCAGTCAATCATTAATTGTGATTAAAATTATCAAGTGATTTATTTTTTCCTAATGTTAATGGGAAGCTGTTGTGTAAAATGTCTGCTCAGAGAAGTATCACCCTATAAATATTAATCAAATAGTTTACCTATAGTCTTATTGGGTATGGAATTATATGTCAAGCATTTAAATTGAGTTTGAGATGAAAAATAAAGCTTATTTTCTAAGCAATAAGGGTTATTTCTTAATTTGAAAATTTCTCATTTTAGTAATTGGGATAGTTTGAGATTTTTGTTTCTATATGTTTTCTTTTATCTTTCTAACACCGCATGAATGCATTGATGATTATAAAATACACACTTTCATGCTTTTAAGAATTTGGTTTAAAAGTTGAACAACATGATATATCATTTTTACAGAGAAGTAACTTGGCCCTCAAATTATTTGCTTAGGATACTTTTTTTTTTCACGGAAAATGGAAAGATACAAAGATTGAAGGTATTTCTGTTGTAATTGTAAACAAACTTATCCTAAATGTGTTCAAACGTATTTGGGGGTGCTCTCTTTGTATACATTTTATGCCCTGAAAATCTGAAGGCTGTTCCAAACTGGCATGTTGTAGAATATTGAAGAAAAGAAGTAAGTACTTTTAATACCAGCCTTTTAGATTTCATGCAGATTTTGATGAGGAATCATAGTATATATACCACAAGCATTGACAAAACTTGGAAAGTTTCTTTCTGTATATTTAATATCTGAATTGAAGTCAGGCATGGGAGATCAGTGTTTAACAGTGGATGTGTTGTGTGTTATATTACAATGTTCATAATGCAGGTATAACATTTTAGTATTTGTCAACTTGCTTTTATAAAAGTAAACTCTAAATTACTAAGCTTTATTCATATGTTCTTATACTTTTTAAATCACTATTAGTAATTTCTTGTTTTATATTAAAAACTCCCATAAAAACCTAAAAAAATAACATTTGGTACCACAATAATAATTGTTTAGACAAGAGTTATTAATAGCTATTAAATTGAGAGGATGGAAGTTTTATAAGAAACAGAAATCTCTAATGCTTCCCCATAAGATAGATATTAAAAAACTCTGTAGTATAGAAACCTGAAAGATACTCTGTAGTGTAGAAACCTGAAAGATACTTGTAACCAAGTGATCAAAATTATCTTTACTAGTAATAGTAAATAGGTACCAGGTGCCTCCTGAAGAATGATTAACCAAAAGTACATGTCTTCTGTGGTGTCCCGAACAAAATGTTTAACTTGAATTATGAGACTACATCAGAGAAGTTGAATTTATTCCATAAATAAAGTACCTGCACTCTTTAAAAATGTCAAAGACATGATAAAAAAGTGAAGAACAATGAACTGTTGTAGATAAAAGACTAACAGGGAGTAAACACAACATGTGGCTTGGATGGACTGGCTTGGATCCTGGACCATAAATTTGTTTCTTTTACTATAAAGAGCACTAGTGGGACCATTGAAATCTGAATAAGAAATGTAAATTAGATAATAGTGTTGTTTTAATGTCAATTTCCTGAATTGGATCATTATATAGTGATTATAATCATGACTTTTAGGAACTATACACTGAAGTATTTAAGGGGTAAAAGGGCATCGTGTCTACAACTTACTGTCAAATGATTCAGATGATATGTGTGTATGTATGGACAAAGAAATAGGGGGAATGACAATGCAAATGTCTACAGCTCCATAGTTATTCCCTTTGTCCTTGCTACTCAGAGTGTGCTCCGTGAACTGGCAATATTGATACTAGCTGGACAATCATTAGACATGCAGAAGTTTTGCCCCACTCCAGTCCTACTATTTGAAAATCTGCGTTTTTATAAGGTCATCAGGTGATTGGTGTATCGTGAACTTTTGAGAAGCACAGCTATATATCACCTTTATAATATGAATAATATGGCTTGAGTCACAGAAGTGAGTTAGAGCTGGAGTCTTGACTATGCTTAGATATGGCATCCTTAAAATGTTTGTCATGCAAGGTTTTACTATTATTATCCACTCATATAATACGTTAAAAATCAAAAGACCCCAAAAATCTTGAGAATCAGAATTTTTGTGCATTCTTTGTCTTGAACTAGAATTTTCAACTGAAAATTAATTAGTAATTAAATATAATTAAATATTTTATTTAATTACTTAAATTTAATTAAAGTAATTAAATAAAATACAATTAGTGGGTTGTACTATCATTGTAAAAGGTTATAATCAGTATTATCTTTTTAAAGATTTTGTTTATTTATTTGAGAGAGAGAGAGCGAGTGAGAGGGAGAGCACACACAGTGGGGGAGAGGGAGAGAAGCAGGCTCCCCACTGATCAGGGAGCCTGGCTTAGGCTTGATCCCAGGACCCTTGGATCATGACCTGAGTAGAAGGCAGACACTTAACTGATTGAGCCACTCAGGTGCCCCTATGATAAGTATTCTTACAAATGAAATAGCATAAAAATGAATAGAAAATAAGAAAATTCATCACATATAGTTAGGTAGATGCTGTGGTCACCCTAGAGATGAGATGGCCCCCAAGTTTAGTTCACATGTGGAGACAGGATGTTACACATGCACCAAGAAAGTGGCAAAAATAATTACTTACATGATAGGCTTTCTGGGAGAGCAGAGAAGCTCCCACACAGAGTTAAAAGTTAAAAGTTAAACAGTTAAAAATGACTTGAGAGTGTCGCAGAAGAAGAATGGCTTGAGGTTTTTATGGTGGTTAGGGTGTGGAGATGAGGCAGACATTCCCACAAGTAGCCTGGGCCTTGAGGGTTTTGAAATCTCACACCTCTCAGCTCCAAAGGAGGGAACTTTCTTACTTGCTCAGGTGGAGGTAAGAGATAAAGGGGGCATGATGGGTTATGGAAGCTGTGAGCAGTCAGATATCAAAAGCAGAATCATACTCTCTCACAGTGAGCAGTACTTCATGAAACCTTTCTTTAGTATTATGTGTCCAAGTGTATATGGATTGTATTCTGCAAAATCAATACTATTATGGTTTGTGGTCAGAAAAGTTTGAAAGTTTCAAAGCCAGAAACCTTAATAGTTTTTGCACAGGTTACATTAGATTCTAGCTTGACTTAGAGAATATACAAAGATTCCCTCTGACACCCTCAAGCTCATCACCAAATTAAGTGCAGAAATGAATTCTATTGGTTTGACCCAGGCTCTGTCTCTGTATTCTTTTATTTCAGAGAATTTAGGGACTGGGAAATTTAAAGCCCATTTTTTTTTTTAACACTCTTACTGCCTCTAGGCCATTTGCTTCACCTGGACTGCATTACTAAAGTGTGTGTGTGTGTGTGTGTGTGTGTGTGTGTGTGTGTGGTTTTTAATTTAACTTTGACAAGCCCTATGCCCTAATCCCATCATAGATTTGGCTTTCCAAACAATCTCATGATGTAAAAACTCGAATCTCTCAGTCATTATATTAATCTTTCACATAACATCTTACTTGGATACTTCATTCTTATCTATTCTGTAATTTGGGGTAGCTTTTGAACTTTCAAAATCCACAAACAAATAAATTTAAAACAATTTCCTTTGTCTAGTGGTAAAATTTCTATAATATATTTTATTGTCAAGCACAATTTAACACAAACATATTTTATTTTGGTCACCCTACAGATATGTTTAGAGCTAATTTTACCCCATGAGGAATCCTGCCGATCCTGATTCCCAGCTCTTAACCCAGATTATAGCATTACATGATGTTTATATGCATGAGAGTATATTGGCTTTTATCTATTTTATGTAATTCTTTTGATTTTCCCAAAGTTATAGCTATGGGTTATGGTCCTATGACTAGGATTTTCAAAGGTATTTGAATACTCTGTCGTAAGAATTATTAATTTCTGTTCCTGAACTAAGTGTACTTTTGTAGTGTATGATTTTAGCTCTTGTTTTTGCTATTTAGCCAATGCAATGAGATAATGCCAACTGAAATATATATATTTATATAGACATACACAGAGCCATATCCCTTCGATAGATGGAAAATGTTGATTAAAATGATGCCACTTTTCAATGTTAATTGAACTGCAATCTCACTGTATAATATGCTTCTATTTTCAAAAAGTATTCAGTGTGAGGTGTTTTTGGACACTGCATTTTAAATTAGAACAAAATTGAATATATAGTCTGTTACCTTAAAAAGCGCAATTACCACCCCTTAAAAGAACAACACAAGTTGCTAAGTTATCTGACATAGGAGTGCCTTGTGATGTTCATCTAGAAGAAGTGTCTCAGCTCTGTGATTTGGGTGTGATACAAAGAAAAAGGGAGAGCAAAGACACAATTCGGTGTTTGTTTCTTCCTCTTTTGATGCTTCTAATGATTTTTATCAGTAAATTAAGCATTTTACTGGGCGCCTGGGTGGCTCAGTGGGTTAAGCCGCTGCCTTCGGCTCAGGTCATGATCTCAGGGTCCTGGGATCGAGGCCCGCATCGGGCTCTCTGCTCAGCAGGGAGCCTGCTTCCCTCTCTCTCTCTCTCTGCCTGCCTCTCTATCTACTTGTGATCTCTCTCTGTCAAATAAATAAATAAAATCTTTAAAAAAAAAAATTAAGCATTTTACTTTTCATGCTTTCTTTTCTATGTTCTTTCTCTTATTGTCACTTCTGCATTTTAAATTTATTTTTGCATTCATTTTTTCTCTTCTTTTCCCAGTCACTCTTTAAATTCTATAAAATCAAAAGATAAGCATGTTTTCATGGAATAATATTTTTTTTAGAGAATTAGCCCCTTTTTTTTTTTTAAAGATTTTATTTATTTGACAGACAGATCACAAGTAGGCAGAGAGGAAGAGAGAGAGGGAGAAGCAGGCTCCCTGCTGAGCAGAGAGCCTGATGAGGGGCTTGGTCCCAGGACCCTGGGAGCCAAAGGCAGAGGCTTTAACCCACTGAGCCACCCAGGCACCCAATAGTATTCATTAGATAAGAGAAAATAAGGATGGCCTTTTTTTTTTCCACCTAAAAATCTGCTCTATATAAAGTACTGATATGTCAATTTTCAAAAGAGCAATAAAAATAAATTAACTAGCTTTAGTAGTCTGTATGCCATATGGTCTTCGATTTACTAGAGTAAGATCACCTTTGAAAAAAAGCACCTTACTGACAAAAGGGGAAAGCATCATTGATTATTTTGGTTTATCCTTGGCAGAACCTGTGTCACATGGCATTCCAGTGTACCATGTACCTTAAATTCCAGAAGGAACACGTTTCATTAAAATACCTGGCTCATTTTCAGGGTTTCATTTGTTTCTCTGTTTATTTATTTACTTTTATTATGTTCAGTTAGCTTTTTTTTTTTTTTTTTTTTTTTAAAGGAGAGGCAGCCTTCCTGCTGATCATGGAGCCCAATGCAAGGCACATCCATGACCTCAGCTGAAGGCAGAGTTAGCTTTAGTTTCCAGAACATTCATTTTTTTCTTAATCATGATACTTACGGATCTTAATTCTTTTGGATACTTTCCATTCATCATCATCTTTCAAAGACCGTCTAGCTCAGTACTGTAAGATTGCTTCAATATGTCTCTTTGGCCCCTGGGGCAATTTTTAACAGAATAATAAGTTGAAAAAGACCACATATCAATGTGGGGTTATCCCAACATGGAAATTTTCAAAATAAGTTTTGCAGCCCTGAATTTGTCTATTGTTCATGTTACTGAGATTAAGAACGGTGAGTTTAAAAAGAAGATTTCTTTGGAGGTAGCTATATTCTTGAGACCTGTAGAGTAAGAATGGAATAATTAAGCCTGGTGAGTGGACCTTTAACAAAACTGTTGACAAAGCTTAGTAATGTAACCTACAATGTTGAATACTAGATATGTGTTTGACTTCCTTTTAAAAAATACAAGGATTATACATGATCTAGGCAGTGGCTGGTAGATGAGCTGAATAAAAGGTGTATGTACTTTCAGAGTTCATTGGAGCAAAAGCATGAGTATTTCCCAGAAGGAGTGGTGGCTACAAGGGATTGAGAGTTAGCCTGGTAGCATTTTAAGCTGAAAAGATCTGTGTAGAAGAGAGTGTACCAGCAAAAAAACAAGATTAGGTCAGGTGTGGAAGGAAGAGAAAAATGCATCTGTCTACTTCTTGGGCAGTGCGGTAGTCATTCCCAGTGGGACCTCCAAAAAGCCCATAAAAAGTGCCTTATAAAAGTAGGTTTTAAACACTAGCAATATCAGGGACTGCAAAGACATCTAATTGTAGCACCAGTTGAGTAAGAATTTTCCTGTTCCCTCTTATTCTCTTTCATCCCTAGACTCAAACGTGAGGGAGATCAGAATCCTCTTTTGCAAATAGACACATAAATAAGAAAAGGAAAAAACCCCACATAACTATCCTACCCTGTTTGCTGGCCTCTTGCCTGCAGAATGTCATAACTGGGTAGATGAAGATTAAATTTGATAATATAATGTTTTATCATTATATGGGTCTTAGAAGTATAATTTCTGAAATGAGTTAGTATTTCTTGACTTAAAGTGATGATTTACTTTTTATTACCTGTAAGTAGTCAGAAAAGCCAGTGGACTGACTTAATTTTTGTATATGCAAGAAAATATTTTTGGCCACTGAATTTATTTTTTAAACTCTCTTGGAAAGTTTCAAATGTATACATATCGCAGTGAGCTACGATGCATGTATAACTAGTTAATAGTTACCAACTCATGACCAGCTTATTTCAATTATGCTGTTACCTTTGCATTTATTGTAGTACATCTCAAATATCCTATCACTGAGTTCATTTTATTTATTTATTTTTTTACACATATAATGTATTATTTCTTTCAGGGATACAGGTCTGTGATTCATCAGTCTTATGTAATACTGAGCGCTCACCACAGCACATATCCTTCCCAGTGTCTATCACCCAAGTTTGTTTCCTAAGATTAAGAGTCCTTCTGGTTTGTCTTCCTCTCTGATTTCATCTTGTTTTATTTTTTTCCTCTCTTCCCCTGTGATTCTCTGCCTTGTTTATTAAATTCCACATATCAGTAAGATCCTGTAATTGTCTTTCTCTGATTGACTTATTTCACTTAGCATAATACCCTCTAGTTCCATCCAAGTTGTTGCAGATGGCAGGATTTCATTTTTGATGGCTTTGTAATATTCCTGTGTGTGTTTGTGTGTGTGTGTGTACCACATCTTTATCCATTCATCTGTTGATGGACATCTAGCCTCTTTCCATAATTTGGCTATTGTGGCAGACATTGCTACTATAAACATTGGGTACAGGTGTCCCTTTGATCACTGCATTTGTATCTTTGGAGTAAATACCTAGTAGAGCAATTACTGTGTTGTAGGGTAGCTCTATTTTAAACTTTCTGAGGAACCTCCATACTGTTTTCCAGAGTGGCTACATCTGCTTGCTTTCCCACCAACAATGTAAGAGGTTTCTGCTTTTCTCTTCATCTCACCAACAACTGTCATTTCCTGTCTTGTTAATTTTAGCCATTCTACTGGTGTGAGGTGGTATCTCATTGTGGTTTTGATTTGTATTTCCCTTATGCCGAGTGATGTTGAGCACTTTTCCATGTGTGTTGGCCATTGGATGTCTTTGGAGAAATATCTATTCATGTCTTCTGCCCATTTCTTGAGTGGATTCTTTGTTCTTTGGGTGTTCGAGTTTGAAAAGTTCTTTATAGATTTTGAATACTAGCCCTTTATCTGATATATCATTTGCACATATCTTCTCCAATTCTGTTGGTTGTATTCTGCTTTTGTTGACTGTTTTCTTTGTTCTGCAAAAGCTTTTTCTCTGATGAAGTCCCAATAGTTCATTTTTGCCTTTGTTTCCCTTGCCTTTGGAGATGTGTCTAGCAAGAAGTTGCTGCCCCTGATGTCGAAGAGGTTGTTGGCTGTATTCTCAAGGATTTTGATGGAATCCTATCTCACATTTAGATCTTGTATCCATTTTGAGTCTGTTTTTGTCTATGGTGTAAGAAAATGGTTCAGTTTCATTCTCCTGCATGTGGCCATCCAATTTTCCCAACACCGTATGTTGAAAGACTGTCTTTTTTTCCATTGGACATTCTTTCCTACTTTGTCCAGTATGAGTTGACCGTAGAGTTGAGCACCCATTTCTGGATTCTGTATTCTGTTCCATTGATCTATATGTCTGTTTTTGTGCCAGTACCATTCTGTCTTGATGATTACAGCTTTGTAATAGAGCTTGAAGTCTGGAATTGTGATGTCACTAGCTATGATTTTTTTTTTCCATGTTCCTGTGGCTATTGAGGGTCTTTGCTGGTTCCATACAGATTTTAGGATTATTTGTTCCAGTTCTATATAAAAAGTTGATGGTATTTTGATAAGGATTGCATTGAATGTGTAAATTGCTCTCATCAGCATAGACATTTTCTCAGTATCTCTTCTACCAAACCATGAATGTGGAACATTTTTCCGTTTCTTTGTGTCTTCAGTTTCTTTCATGAGTATTCTATAGTTTCCTGAGTACAAATCCTTTGCCTCTTTTGTTGAATTTATTCCTAGGTATATTATGGTTTTGGGTAGAGTTCTAAATGGGATTGAATCCTTAATTTCTCTTTCTTCTGCCTCATTGTTGGTCTATAGAAATGCAACTGATTTCTGTGCATTGATTTTATATCCTGACACTTTACTGAATTCCTGTATGAGTTCTAGCAACTTTGGGATTGAGTATTTTGGGTTTTCCACATAGAATATTATGTCATCTGCAAAGAATGAGAGTTTGACTTTTTCTTTGTTAATTCAGATGCCTTTTATTTCTTTTTTTGTCTGACTGCTGAGGCTAGTACTAGTACTAGTACTAGTACTTTGTTGAATTACAGTGGTGATAGTGGACATCCCTGCCATGTTCCTCACCTTAGGGGAAAAACTCTTTTTCCCCCATTGATAATGATACTTGCTGTGGGTTTTTCATAGAGGGTTTTCCTCTGTCCCTACTCTGTGAACAATTTTAATCAAGAAAGGATGCTGTACTTTGTCAAATGCTTTTTCTACATCTATTGAGAGGATGAAATGGTTCTTGTCCTTTCTTTTATCAATGCAGTGATCCCATTGATTGATTTGCTGATGTTGAACTAAATTTGTAGTCCAGGAATAAATCCCACTGGTCGTGATGAATAATCCTTTTAATGTACTGTTGGATCCTATTGGCTAGTATTTTGGTGCGAAATTTTGCATCCATGTTCTCAGGGATATTGGTCTGTAATTCTTCTTGGTGGGATCATCTGGTTTTGTCTAATTTGTCAGCATATAGTTGCTCATTATACTTATAATTGTTTGTATTTCTTTGTTACTGGTTGTGATCTCTTTCATTCATGATTTTATTTATTTGGGTCCTTTCTCTTTTCTTTTTGATAAGTTGGGTCAGAGGTTTATCAGTATTACTTATTCTTTGAAAGAACCAGTTCCTAGTTTTTTGGTTTCTTTTTCATTGATTTCTGCTCTAATTTTTATTATTTCTATTCTCCTACTGGGTTTAGGCTTTATTTGCTGTTCTTTCTCTAGCTGCTTTATGTGTAGGGTAGATAAAGTTACTTTAAGATTATATTTCAAGAATCTTTGGTGGAGCAAATATACATGAGTGTTTCTGTGTGCCATGTCAGGGGCAGGGCTGGCCTAGATTTTAAATCATGCTCAAAGAAGGCTGGATTTATTAGATCCAAGAATATCTAATTAATTTAAATGATTTGACACTGTTGTCTCCTAACTTATTTTGGGCTTCTGAGCAGTAATTCATTCTCTGTCTTAGAATTTTTTATGAAACATTTTATTCATAAATGGGAATCTTTTAATACCTTTATATGGTATAGATAACAACCTAAGTTACTGAATTATTAGTACTAGGGAAACTGTGTGTGTACTCCTCCCTGCCCCTCGCCTTTTGCTTCCCCTCTGTGTGGTAATCATGATCTCCACTTTTGTATTTATCATACAGTTGCTTTTTTAAAGAATTGCTCTGTGTGTGTGTGTGTGTGTGTGTGTGTGTGTGTGTGTGTATCCTTAAAATATGCATTATTTAGTTTTGCATGTTTTTTTAACTGTATGTGAAAAGCATTGTTGATGATGGACATTTGGAATATTCCTTGTTTTTCGGACATTGTAAATAATGCTGCTGTGAACATACTTTTATATGACTCCTTGGGCATCTGGGCAAGGATTTCTCTAGGGTATATGTGTAGGAATAAACTTGGTGGGCCATTAGACTCATATCATTAACTTCACTGGTTGAATTTAAATTTATCTATAAAGTGGTTTGCCAGTTTACATTCTTGCTGGCTCTCTGTAATAGTTCCCAATGCACCGTATCAAAAACAACACATGAAATAGGCAAAATATTTAAAGTTTTGTCAATCTTATTAATTTGAAATGATAATTTGATATTTTGATTTGTATTTCCTATAGCCAAATAAAGTTGAGCATGTTTTCATATTTTTATATGTCATGTGTGCCTTTCTCATCTAAAATGCATGGTCTTGTGTTTTGCCTAATTTTTAATTTGATTGAATTTTTTACCTCATTTGTAAGAGTAATTGATTTAATCTGTATATAAATCCCTTGCCAGTCTTATATGTTAAAAATTTGTGGCTTTTAATTACGTTTTTAAAATGTTGCCTTTGATGAATAGAAGGCTTTACATGTATAAATCTTTTCCTTATGAGCTATAATTTTTTATATCTTTTTTAACAAATTCTTTCCTACCTTAATTTCATGACATCTTCTCTATTTACTTATAAAATCTTTAAAGTTCTGTTTTCATATTTTCAGATTTTTGACATCTAGACTTTAGTATATAGTGTGAAGTAGTATCCAGACTTATCATTTGTCAAATATATAACAAGTTGTCCAACCATTTTTCATTGAACAGTCCATTCTTTCCTCAGCTGGATTTTAAGATTTAAGAGGCAATTTGGATTATTTAAGGGTAGCAAAATTGGGGAGTCTGTTTTTGGACTCTTAATATTATTCCATTGGTTATTTCCCTATCTATGTACCAATACTTCTCCTTATTTATTATTTTAATTTTATAATTATTTCTGGTGAAGTAAAGGTAATGTCCTTTTACATTCTTATTAAAAGAAGTCTTTTCCTGCAGGGCCAGGGTGGCTTAGTTGATTAAGTGTCATACTCTTTACATCATCTCAGGTCATAATCTCAGGATCAAGAGATTGAGACCCATGGGGGCTCTACACTCAGCGATGAGTCTACTTTGGATTCTCTCACTCCTTCTGCCTTTCCCCCCATGCCTATTCTCTCTCACTTTCTTTCTAAAATAAATAAAGTCTTTTAAAAAAGTCTTAAAACTTTGTAGACTTTATTTTTATTTATTTTATTTATTTTTATTTTTTTTAGAGAAGGGGAGAGAGAGAGGAAGGGAGGAGGGGCAGAGGGAGAGAAAGTCTTAAGCAGGCTCCACACCTAGAACAGAGCCCAGTGCAGGGCTCAGTCTCACAACCCTGAGATCATGACCTGAACCAAAATCAAGACTGGATACTTAACAGACAAAGCCATCCAGGCACCCTAAAGCTTTGTAGGCTTTAGAATTACCTTGTGTTGGATTCTGATTAGAGCAGAAGAGTCTATAAATTGATATTGAGAGAAATGTCAAATTCATAACATTGTTCTTCATGGATATATTTAGTTGAACTATGTGAAATTCCTAATGTTAGACCATTTTTGACTGACCATTTTAATACCAGTTTCACCTAGTTGAACTTAATAGTTCATCTTACAATTTATTTGTGCTTCTTTAATATCTTCTATTAAATTTTTATTATTTTCTTCATGAATTCACATATATTATTTGTTAAATTTAACCCGAGGCACATATTTTTTATTTTAATCTATTATTATGAAATAGATCCCTTTTTAAAAATCACACTTCTGTTTTTCTAGTATAAAGAAGTACAGATAATTTACTTATGTTCATTTTTTATCTATTAACTTTAATTTCTTTAACTATATCCTTCGGTATGATATTTATATGAGCAGTGATTGGCAGTATCTTTGTTTCATTCAGTTCTTGGTTTAAAGGCTTCCAACAGTTCACTATTAAAATGTAATGTTTGAGATTTTTGGGAAATAACTTTAGTAGATTAGGAATTATATTTTTAAACCCTAGTTCATAAATAGGCTTTAATTTATCATGAATAAAGGTTGAATATTATCAACATATTTTTTTGCATTTATTGTTAGGAACTTGTGGACTTTTTCCATTTAACTAGTGGATTATAGTGCAGTATATGGATAGGCTTTTGTGGAGAAGTGTATATATGTACATATTTTTCCCCCTGTACTTTTCAATTTTTTATTTAAAAAAATTAGATACATGCTTACATAAATGTTAATAAATATGTAGGTATATTATAAAATAATATAACACCTATTTGCCTTATTTAGCTCAAGGAATAGAAAACTATCAGTAACCAAAAGGCTACCCAAAAATAAATACTAGCCAAGATTTTATTAAAAAAAAAAATTTACCTCTATTTTTCTTCTGGATATCAAACAGTTGTGTCTTTTTTTTCCTGAGAGAGGCACTATCTCTGTCTTCCCAACTTGTTTGCTATGCAAACTACCTTGACAGTTTGGAATGAAAGCTGAAGCAAGCTGTACAGCAACATGAAAGACTCCCAGAGAATTGTCTCTTAGTAATCTGGACTTTGAGCTGGTATAGTGACTTCGTGAGATTTGGAGTTGTCTGCTGTAGGGTTAGCTAGATGTGCCTTCTCTGCAAAGAAGGGCGTTAACAGATATTTGGAGAGCAGAAAGGCATATTGTAACAAAGACCATAAATGCTCAATGATATCCATTATTTCTTTTTACCCTGCATTTACCACTAATTTACATTTTCCAGAGTTCTTGCAGCTATGTTCGACTATGTAATTAATTCTCATCAATGGACTGTGAGCTGAAATAATGCATGTTAACCCTTGCTAAAGTTACCAAGAGGGGATAGACCTTCCACATGTTTTGTGTGTGTGTGTGTGACAACTAGGTGCAAAGAATCTAATACCTTCAAAAATGACAGAGACACACAATGAATAGAGTGTAGGTTCCTAGTGACTGAAAAGAGCAGAGCCTCCCTTCTGTCTCTCATAAGACTGTACATAAATCATAATTTTTTTGTTAAACCTCTGAAATGTTGCAGTTGTTTGTTACAGCAGTTAGTCTTCTCTGAGTGACACAGAGATCATAATTTATAACTATATTTTATTGGGTATTTACTATGTGATAGATATATTACCAGATTTAGTTCTTTCACAAGCCCTTCTGAGAGATTAGCTTACCTCTTCAAACTCATCACATAGATGCTAAGTTGGAGAGTTAGAGTTTCAAACTATTTACTGCTGGACCCACAATTTCTGCTTTTTCTCCCTTTCCAAATTTGTCAATCCTTTTTTCTTTGTGGTGAAGAGAAACAAAGCTCAGATATACTTTCCGTTGTGTCCCATCAACTACTGCATGCATGCGTTGCTCTCCCTGCTCGGGCTCCAGCACCCAGCACTCTGACAACTCATACCAGAACATCCGTCCTTGTCAGCTTGTCAGTTCTCTTCTCATTGCACTTCAGCTCTGACACCTCACACATGACGACTCCTACTCAATGCGCAGATGCTTTTCTTACCCTATTCTAGTTCTAACCCCCTACCCCAGGCTGTCTCTTATGGGGACATCCTCTTTACCCCACCCACTAGGGCATATGCAGTTTTCCTTAAGAGACGTGTTTTGTGATTTTTTTTTAAATTTTTTATTTTTTATAAACATATATTTTTATCCCCAGGGGTACAGGTCTGTGAATCACAAGGTTTACACACTTCACAGCACTCACCAAAGCACATACCCTCCCCAATGTCCATAATCCCACCCGCTTCTCCCAAACCCCCTCCCCCCATCAACCCTCAGTTTGTTTTGTGAGATTAAGAGTCACTTATGGTTTGTCTCCCATCCCATCTCGTGTTTTGAACATAGAAAGTACATCTATGAAGAATACTGAAAGTTGGTTACTTACCGAAGAAAAGGGATTGACAGATTCGGAAAGGGAGAAAAGTAGAATAAATTATGTGGTATTGAATTAGAATTGAAAAAGTTGTAATAAATTTGTTTTTAATATATAGATACTGAAATGCCTATTTTTCTCTGCCCTGCCTAATGATTTTGAGTCCAGATTGTTCAGGAATGAAAAGAAAAAAGAAGAAAAGCCAAAACTACAATTTAAAATTTAAAAAAAAAATTAACCTCTGTGTAATTAATTTACAGTGTTATATTAGTTTTAGGTATACAATACAGTGATTCAGCAGTTCTGTACATTGTTCAGTGCACATTATGGTAAGTGGGCTCTTAATCTCCTTCACCTGTTTCATTCATTCTTCTACTCACTTCCCCTCAGGTAACCATCAGTATGTTCTCATAGAGTTGAGTGTTTTTTGGTTTTTCTCTTTTTTTCTTTGTTTTATATCTTAATTTCTGCATATGAGTGAAATTATGTGGTATTTGCCTTTCTCTGACAGACTTCTTTCATTTAGCTTTGTATGCTCTAGTCCCAATCCATGTTGCAAATGGCAAAATTTCATTTTTTATGGCTGATTAATACTTTGTGCATGTGGGGTGTGTGTGTGTGTGTATGTATGTATCACCTCTTTCTGAACCATTCATCTGTTAGTGGGAACTGGGGTTGCTTCCGTATTTTGACTACTGTAAATAATGCTGCCATAAACACAGTGGTGCATATATTATTTGGAGTAGTGTTTTCATATCCTTCTCATACAATTACTGGATTCCATGGTAATTATTTTTTTTTTTAAAGATTTTATTTATTTATTTGACAGACAGAGATCACAAGTAGGCAGAGAGGCAGGCAGAGAGAGAGAGAGGAGGAAGCAGGCTCTCCGCGGAGCAGACAGCCCGATGCGGGGCTCGATCCCAGGACCCTGGGATCATGACCTGAGCCGAAGGCAGAGGCTTTAACCCACTGAGCCACCCAGGCGCCCCCATGGTAATTATTTTTAATTGTTGAGGAACCTTCATACTGTTTTCCACAGTGGCTATACCAACTTGCATTCCCACTAGCTGTGCACAAGGGTTCCTTTTTCTCCACATCCTCACATTTTAACATATTATTATTTTGTTTTTGATTTTAGCCATCTGACAGGTTGTAAGGTGATAGCTAATTGTAGTCTGATATGCATTTCCCCAGTAATGAGTGTTGTTGAGCATCTTGTCATGTGTTTTTTGGCCATTCTGTATGTCGTCTTTGGACAAATATATGTTCATATCTTCTATCCATTTTTAAATGGATTATTTGTTTTTTGGGTATTGTGTAAGTTATTTACACATTTTTGGATATTAGCCCCTTACTCAATATGTCATTTACAAATATCTTCTCCCATTCAGTAGGTTGTCTTTTAGTTTTGTTGATTGTTTGCTGTGCACTATTTTGATGTATTCTCAATAGTTTCATTTTACTCTTTCTCTTGACCCAAGAAAAATGTTGCTGTCGACAAAGTCAAAGAAATGACTACCTGTGCTCTCTTCTAGGATTTTTATGACTTTTAGGTCATTAAACCATTTTGATTTCTTTGTTTTTTGGTACATTGTAAGAAAGTGGACCAGTTTCATTTTTTCACATGTAGTTGTACAGTTTTCCTAGCACCATTTGTTGAAGTGGTGTCTTTTTTTCCATTACATATTCTTGCCTCTTTTGTCGATGATTAATTGACCCTATAGTTGTGGGTTTATTTCTGGGCTCCCTATTGTGTTCATTTGATGTATGTATCTCTTTTTGTGCCAGTTGCATACTATTTTGATTACTATAGCTTCGTAGTGTATCTTGAAATCTGGAATGGTGATAACTCCAGTTTTCTTCTTTTTGAAGTTTGCTTTGGTTATTCAGGGTCTTTTATGTTTTCACAGAAATTCTAGGATTGTTCTGATTCTGTAAAAATGCTGTTGGTTTTTTGGTAGAGATTGCAGAGAATCTGTAGATTTCTTTAGGTAGTATGGACATTTTAACAGTATTTGTTCTTCCAATCAAGGAGCATGGAGTATCTTTGCATTTGTTTGTGTCATTTTCAGTTTATTTCAGCAGTGTTTTATTGTTTTATCAGTACAGGTCTTTTTTCTCCTCAGTTAAGTTTATTCATAGGTATTTTATTATTTTTTGGTGCGTTATAAATGGAATTGTTTTCTTAATTTCTTTCGGCTACTTCATTATTAGTGTGCAGAAATGCAGTGGATTTCTCTGTATTGACTTTGTATTCTGCAACTTTACTGAATTCGTTTATCAGTTTTGGTAGCCTTTTGGTGGAGTCATTGGGTTTTCTATATATGGTATCACGTCATCTCTAAATAGTGAAAGTTTACTTCTTCCTTACCACTTTGGATAGCTTTTACTACTTTTTTTTGTTTGATTGCTGTGGCTAAGACTTCAGTACTTTATTGGGGAAAAGTGGTAAAAGTGGACATCCTTGTCTTGTTCCTGATCTTAAGGGAAAATCTTTCTGTTTTTCCCTATGAGGATAATGCTTCGGTTTTTCCCCATTGAGCTGTGGATTTTTTATAGATGGCTTTTATCATGTTGACCTATGTTCCCTCTACCTACTTGGTTGTGGGTTTTTATTGTGAGCAGATGTTATACATTATCATATGCTTTTTTCTGCACCTGTTGAAGTGATCATATGGTTTTTATCCTTTCTCTTGTTGCTGTGATGTATCATCTTGATTTATTTGTGAATATTGAACTACCCTTGGATCTTTAATGTATTGTTAGATTTGGTTTGCCAAATTTTTTTTTGAGGCTTTTTGCTTCTATTTTTATAAAAATACTTCCCTGTAGTTCTTTTTATGGGAAGGGGGGTCTTTATCTGGTTTTCATATCAGGGTAAATCTGATCTTATAGAATGAATTTGGAAGCTTTCCTTCCTCTCCTATTTTTTTGGATTAGTTTGAGCATAGTAGGTATTAACTCTTCTTTAAGTGTTTTTGGAATTTACCTCTGAAGTCATGGATTTTTGTTTAAGTCTTTTGACTAGTGACTCAGTTTCATTGCTGGTAATTCTGTGCAAAATTTCTGTTTTTTTCTGATTCACTTTGGGAGGTTATATATTTCTGGGAATGTTGTCCAATTTGTTGACATATTATTTTTCATAATACTCTCTTATAATCCTTGTATTTCTGTGATGTTCGTCATTTATCCTGTTACATTTCTGGTTTTGTTGGAGTCCCCCCTCAACCCACCTTATGAGTCCATCTAAAGGTTTAACAGTTTTGTTGGTTTTTTCCAAAGGACCAGCTTTTGGTTTCATTATCTTTTCTGTTGATTTTTTTAGATACTGTTTTGTTTATTTCTTCTCTAATCTTTACTATTTTCATCCATCTACTGGTTTGGGGTTTTGTTTTCTCTTCTTTTCTGATTTCTTTAGGTATAAGGTTAGTTTGTTTATTTGAGATTGTTCTTGCTTCTTGAGGTAGGCCTGTTTTGCTGTGAAGTTCCCTCTTATAACAGATTTTGCTGCATCCCAAAGATGTTGGACTGTTGTGTTTTCATCTTTATTTATCTCCATGTATTTTTTTATTTCCTCTTTGATTTCTTGGTTGACCCATTCATTGTTTAGTAGCCTGGTACTTATACTCAATGTATTTATGTTCCCTCCAGATAATTTCTTGTGGTTGGTGTCTAGTTTCTTAGCATTGTGGTTGGAAAAGATGCGTGGTATGACTTAAGTCTTTTTGAATTTGTTGAGACTTGTTTTGTGATTTAACATATGATCTGTTCTGGAGAATGTTCTATGTACACTTGAAAAGAATGTATATTCTGCTGTTTTAGGGTGGCCATTCTAAATTTATCTGTTAGATCTTCCTGGTCCAGTGTGCCATTCAAATCCTTGTTGAATTACTGTTTGGATGATCAGTCCTTTGATGTAAGGGGGGTGTTAAAGTGCCCTGCTATTATTTTATTATTATAGATTACTTCCTTTATGTTTGTTATCAATTGTTTTATGTATTTGGGTGCTCACATGTTGGGTGCATAAATATTCACAGTTGTTATATTTTGGATTTTTTCCTTTATGATTATGTAGTGTTCCTCTTTATTTCTTGTTATAGTCTTTGTTTTAAAGTCTGCTTTATAAGTATTTCTAAATATAAATATAAATATGGCTACCCTGGCTCTCTTTTCACTTCCGTTTGCATAAATGTTTTTCCATCCCTTCACTTTCAATGTTGCATGTGTGTTTAGGTCTGAAGTGTATCTCATGTAGGCAAGTTATAAATGAGTGTTGTTTTTACCCATTCTATCACTCTATCTCTTTTGATCAGAGCATTTAGTCCATTTATATTCAAAGTAGTTATTGATAGGTATTTGCTTACTGCCATTTTCTTGTTTGTTTTATGTTTGTTTTTGTAATTCTTTTCTATTCCTTTTTTCTCTTGCTCTCTTCTCTTATAGTCTGCTGGCTTTCTTTAGTGATATACTTAGATCCTTTCTCTTGATTTTTTGTATATCTGTTACTTGTTTTTGATTTTTGATTACCATTAGGTTTATATATAACTTCTGTATATAGTAGTCTGTATTAGGTTGATGGTCACTGAAGTTTGAAACTATTCTTTACTCCTCCTCCCCCTCCATGTGTTTGGTATATGGTGTCATACTTTATATTCTTTTATTTTGTGAATCCCTTGACTAATTTTATTTTTCTTTTGAGATTCTGGTTCTTTTTTTTTAATTTTTAAACTTTTTTATAAACATATAATATATTATTAGCCCCAGGGGTACAGGTCTGTGAATCGCCAGCTTTACACACTTCACAGCACTCACCATAGCACACACCCTCTCCAATGTCCATATCCCCACCACCCTCTCCCGACCCTCCCTACCCCAGCAACTCTCAGTTTGTTTTGTGAAATTGAGAGTCTCTTATGGTTTGTCTCCCTCTTGATCCCATCTTGTTTCATTTCCCTTGACTAATTTTTATAGATACTCTTAATTTTACTGATTTGTGCTTCCTATACTTTCCTTACTCCTACTTACGGTCTTTCCTTTCTACACAGAGTCCACTTTAACATTTCTCGTGGAGTTGGTTTAGTGGTCATGAATTACTTTGATATTTTTTACCTGGAAATATTTCTCCTTCTATTCTGAATGCATACCTTATTGAATAAAGTATTCTTGGTTGCAGGGTTTTGTTTTGTTTTGTTTTGTTTTGTTTTCCTATTAGCACTTTGAATATATCATGCCACTTCTTGTCATCTGCAGAGTTTCTGCTGAAAAATCAACATAGTTTTATGCAGTTTCCCTTGTATGTAGCTTTTTTTTTTTCTTGCTGTGTTTAAAATTCTCTCTTAATCACTACTTTTTGCCATTCTAATTATCATGTGTCTTGGTGTGGACCTGCTTAGTTTGATTTTGTTGGAGGCTCTCTGTCCCTCCTGGATGTATATTTCTGTTTCCTTCCCCAGATTTGGAAAGTTTTCAACTATTATTTTTTCAAACTAATTTTCTATCCCCTTTTCTCTCTCTTCTCCTTCTGGGGTCCCTATAATGTGGATGTTACTGCAGTTGGTGGTGGCACTGATTTCCCTGTCTATTTTCATTTTTTGTGCGTGTGTGTTCTCACTTGTTCAGCTCGGTTGCTTTCTGTTATTGTTCTCTAGGTCACTGATTGATTTTTCTGCTTGTACTAGTCTACTGTTTGTTCCAACTAGTATGTTTTAAATTAATTATTGAGTACTTCATTTCTGACTAGTTCCTTTTTATTTTTTATGTCTTTTTTTAAGGGTCTGTCCAGTTTTTTTTTCAAGTCCAGTGAGTATCTTTAAGACAATTACTTTAAATTTGCTACCAGACATGTTACTTATCTATGTTTCGTTTAGCCCTCTTGCTGTGATTTTGTCCTATTCTATCTTTCTTTCTTTCTTCTTTTTTTTTTTAAAGATTTTATTTATTTATTTTACAGAGAGAGAGAGACAGTGAGAGAGGGAATATAAGCAGGCTTTCCACTGATCAGGGAGCCTGATGTGGGGCTTGATCCCAGGACCCTGGGATCATGACGGGAGCTGAAGAGAGATGCTTAACAACTGAGCCACTCATGTTCCCCTTGACTGTTCTTTCATTTGGTACATACTGTTCTGTCTCCTCATGTCTAACTCTCTGTATCTGCTTCTGTATGTTAGGGAAGTCAGCTACATCTCCTGCTCTTAAAACTAGAGACCTATGAAGAGGAGATCCTGCAGTGCCCTGTAGTGCAATGTTCCTGGTCATCAGAACCAGGTGCTTCAGGGGTATCCCCTATGTGTGTTGTGTGGTCCCTTCTGTTGTGGCTAAATCATATTTGCCTTCAGTCCATTCTTCTGCAGAGACTCTCAACCTGTTGTGGACAGAGTTCGGGCTCTCTGTTGTCAGTGGGCCCATCTGGGGCTACCTTGGGCTTGAGACCAGGCATTTGCAGAGATGCTGTAGTACCGAACTACATTCTCCCTGTGTTGTCCACTGAGAAGCTTTCATTGGTGGACAGGGCCTGGAATTGGAACAGATGTCTGCCCCCAGCCAACAGCTAAGGCTGCAGTCAGACTTGTGTGTGTGTGGTTATCTTCCCTTCCCCCAGGGCAGGAGACACTTTGTAGTGCTGCTGGCCCCTATCAGGACTGGTTGCCTGCTGCCAGACTGGTGGCATCACTTTGGGTGGTCTCTGGCTAAGGGTGTATCTGAGGAGGCAGGTCTGCAGGAAAGTGCAGGGGTGTGGTGTTTAGTATTTACGAAGTTTGTGCATATCTGCTGGGGAAAGAGACCTGAAGCTGAGGCTGGTGGGCAGATCTGCAGAAGTGTGAGGGGGCCCCCGTGTGCTGTTAGCAGTCTGGGTAGAGAGTGTTGTACTGTGCTGATTCCTGCATGTGTCCATCTATCTAAGCTAGAGTAATAGAGGATGGCAGTGGGGTCCACCAGCTCTTTTGTTTTTAGAGAAGTCTCCCAAGGATCCCTGCTCTTCTAGAACAAACTCTGAGATTAGAAAACAAATCTCTTTCCCATATACTCCAGTCCTTTTTCAAACTGCTACTGTATCTCAGTGGGGCTCTTTGTTGTACTGTTTCTTGAAGGAAAGGGATTCATTTTCCTATTGCTCTTCTGACTCTCCCAGAGCTGAAGCCACCGATTTTTAAAGTTCCTGGTGTTAGACGCTGCTGATTGTAAGAACTCATGAAATTATACCCCTCTGATTTTCAAAGCCAAATGTTATGGGGATTCATCTTCCCCATGGGTTCCCTCTGCCTATAGTGCTTGTTGTGGGAATCTAGTCCTCTCTCCTCTTTATGGCCCCAGTGACCCTCCCTCCTGTGGACATATTTTTGGGTCTGTTTAGCTCCTGACTGAGTCTCTGCCCTCACTACCTTATTCAATATGAACTGTTCTCTACATTTACCTGTTCTTCTAGTCTTTAGGTCTTTTTCTGGATTATTTACACTAATGTGGATGTTCTCTAGCTGTATCCATGGGACAAGGTGAGCTTAGATCCTCCTACTTCACTTCCCTGGAAGTCTCAAATTATAATTTTTAATGGCTACATTTTTTTCTGTGTTTGTGCCATGATTTTTATTTTAAAAAATATTTTATTTATTTATTTATTTATGTAAGAGAGAAAGATTCAGAGAGAGAGCACAAGCAGGGATGGTGGCAGAAGGAGAAGCAGGCTCCCCGCTGAGCAGGGAGCCTGATGCAGGGCTCCATTTAGGACATCACTGAACTGACTGAGCTACTCAGGCACCCTCTGCCATGATTTTTAAATTGATTTTTCTATTCTTGGGTGTCTTAACAGTCTTAAATTTTTTTAATGTGATACTGTAATAATTTTTGGAACCTCAGCTTATTTTCTTAAAGAATTTTGCTATGAATAAAATTATTAGATTGCAAATGTAAAATGTATGAACTTTTATAATGTGGTAAGAAAAAAATGCTCTCATTGTTCTAATCCCCATTTCCTTAATTACCAATGATTTTGCATGTTTTGTTATTTCCCATTTTTCCCTATGAATTGTTTTTTCATGTTGACTCACCCTATTTTTATAGTGCTTTTCTGGTTATTTTTAAAAAGCATTTTATAATCATAAGTGTAATACTTTGTCATACTTACTGCAAATATGCTTAGCAGTTTTTCATTTAGGTTTTATGGTATATTTTTTATGTACCATAATTTAAAACATTTTTGATATTATTGTATAGTTTCTATGTAATATTTAGAAAAAATCTATCTCACTGATAATTTAATAGTTTACAGCTTTCTTCTAGAGTTATTACGTTTTCATCCTTCATATTTAGCTCTTTAATATATTCCTTATTTCTTTTCTAAATATAGCACAATTTCTCTAACATCTGTTGACTAGTTTTTCTTTAATTAAATATTTAGTTACACATATTAATATCTATTTCAGGGCAGTTTATTTCATTCTATCTATGTCTCAGGTCTTATACCAGTACCACAGTGTTTTAATTCTTGTATGTTTAAATAGCCAGGATACCAAAAAATTCCTTTCATATCTCTTCCTAATCACTGCCTGAGCTATTCACAGTGCTTTTACAGATAATCTTTGATTTATCTTTCTTGTTTTTCTCCGAGAACCTTTAAAGTGTGCTAAACCTATTATATTTTATCACATATTCAAATCTGTGATGTTTCCTTTTATTAAATCCTTTTGTCTTGTGGTAAAGTTGTCATCTTTCCTTGTTACACTTATTTTTATGTTTTATATATATTTTTTCTCATGATTGGGTCCACAGTATTATCTTATAATTTCTACTATTATATGGGGAAATTATTGATTTTCATGCATTTATCTTATATCAAGCTATTTTACTGTAGTCATTTATACCACAAATATTATGTCATATTTTTCTTGGTATTATTTCTTTAAAGATTTTATTTATTTACTTGACAGAGATCATAAGTAGGTAGAGAGACAGGCAGAGAGAGAAGAGGAAGCAGGCTCCCTGCCCAGTAGAGAGCCCGATGCAGGACTCGATCCCAGGACCCTGGGATGTTGACCCAAGCCGAAGGCAGAGGCTTCAACCCACAGCCACCCAGGCACCCCTTTTCTTGGTATTTTAAGAATACATTGATACTGCCTTAAAATCTCGTATGTGTCTTCCCTCAGATATACTATATTTAAGTAAATTTATCAGCAAATTATGAAAGCTAAATTTTCACAGCCACACTGTACTCTGGGATTACAGATTTAGAGTAGTTATATTTTGTCAGAAAACATACCTCTGTCTGGGTTTGGGGAAATTAGATCTACTCCAAAACCCATAAGAGGGGATATAAATGGCTACTAAAATGCATATTTTAAATATAAATAGTATAGGAACACAATATGACAAATAATTTATTTTGATTATAGGTAAAGTCTTAACATACGTTTTCTAACTATATTTTTTATTTCCATTTGTGCATGACTATTTGTAGACTATTTCTGAGTCCAGTTTCTGGTTGTAATGAATTATATTTCAAAGTCATTCTGTATTATCTTGATAAACAACCGTTATGAAATATATAGTGCTTTAGGAAGCCCCAATCCTTAACTCCATGAAAAGTTCATACAGATATAACAGGAATCTCTATAGTATATCTTTAGCAGGGAATTTTACAAAGATGTTTAATAACTGAACGTAGAATGAAAAAAAATATTTTTGTAGACATTATCTTGAAGATTATTTGGTATAGGTAGAAGCTCTATTTGCCATTCGTGAGGTTTACTAAAGATTCGAACTTCCATCCTCTCTGTTGTATTACCATTTATACTGACTTTCTTCTGTGTTTGCTTCACCAGTCTGTCACAGGCCAAAAATAGTAAGTGGTGAAGCATTACCAAGAATTATTCAGATTCTTTGTAATTTTAAGGGAAGATAAGTTATATATATATTTTTTCTTTTAAAGTAATGTGCTGTCGTAAGGGAGTGATTTTGTTTTCTCTTGCTTAAGTATTCCAATCCTCATAACCTGGTAGTTCTCTTACTTTCATGAGAAATAATAATTACCTTATCTTATGTCATGAATATCTGAGTATTTATGCCACCAGGATAAGAAATCATAATGGGTGCACTGGCATTTTCATGAAGATAAATGTGTGTCTACTCTGATTTTAGCTATTCAGTAAACTTTTGATTAGTCCATATTTTCCTTTCTCAAATATGTAGAAAAGTTTACTAATTATCTTGGAACAATAGGCTGAATAGAAAACATGGTGAAAATTTCTGTGGGCAGTAGTATTTTTCAAAATGTTTCCAAGGATGTGGGAAGGGCTGTGATTGTAATTTACCTGTTTAATAGCTACCTGGAGTAAGCTGATATGCACTACTCATTCCCCAGATATTCTTCTCTTCACCTTCAGCAAGATGTTGAATGCTTTTAAATAGCCATTCTGTACTGTTTTATTGGTGTTAACAGAACTGTTATGGCTGTTAGTGGCCATCTTTATAGCCCTTTGCTGCTTCACTTCCACAGCATGCACGTCTGGCTACCAAAAATGTCATTGATCATAGTTTTAAGTATCATCCTTAGATGATAAAATTGGTGATATCATTGAATGACAGATTCAAAAGTATCATAAAAAGTCTCTCCAACAGATGGCAAATATACCACTGTTTACGTTTTTTAAATGAATGCTACAGATGGTAAGAAATTATTCCTCCATGTTTAATAGGAAAATTCCACAGTATTTCTACAAAGGCACTTTTCTTTTTACTGCAAGGAAATATATTCAGTAATTTAGCTACCATCCACTCTTTTGACTTCCAAATTGTATATTGGAAGCATATGGGAAAGATGTCTAAAGAGCCAGTATTCATTTTTTCTTTATGTGTCCTTAAATTTATTGAGTTGTAAAAATAAATAGGAATGAGAAAGGTGTATGGATGTGTTCATTTTGAGGGAAAAAATGATCATTCCTAAAAGAATTTTTAGGTCGTTTACTCATTCAATTATAGCATGTTTCATGATTGAAATTTCTTGGCTGTAAAGAAGGCATTTAAATATCACATGTTAACATCTTAAAGAATGTCATTTTTAATGTACTGATAGTTTGTATGTATACTAATTTTATGCTTATATTATGAAATGATATGACAGTGTTTTGAGTGAGAACAATAATTTAATAATGAAATAAGCCTTTGTAAATAAGAATTTAAAATTTCTATTTAATTATAAATATGATTATAGTTCTAGTAGCACAGTAGCAGAGATTATTATACTTTACATAAACATAAGGTTCATACCTATTCTGTTGTGTTCTCTCAGTAGTATACATATATTCCATGGGCACTGATGAGGAAATGAGCTCCTCCATAATTAAACCATTAGATGCCACATATTTTAAAAAACAGAAATTTAATTCTCACATCAGTATTTCTTTGTAGAATACAGTGTCATTTTCAGCTTCTTTCTTTTGAACAGTTACTATAACTTTTGTTTTGCAAATGTAATTTAACTTTTAAAAAACATTAATTTGATCTATTTGGAAATATACATTATCAGATTTTCCTCTTCAAATAGCCTCTTGTAATATTTCTCACTTGTGAGTATAAGGTTGTCCCTGAAAGGCTGGTGGTAGAGGTGTCTCTGGTTGTATCACGTGTAAAAGATATCTTGTTGTATTTGTGTGTTCACAGTTCAGGTACGATCCTCCTTGCCCTCTGGCTTTGTTTGCTCCCACCATTTCTTCTTTATATAGACCTTTAATAAACATAAAAGGGATTGATAAAATTCAAATTTTGTAATTTTTAAAAATCAAAACAGTGTAAAATTGAAATGAGAGATGGATTTAACAACTAATGTTGATAGGTCAGCATTTTAACACTACATGGCACATCTGTTTTGTGACAAGATGGTCTTCCAAAGGTAGGACATAGACATTACCTTAGTATACTAATGCCAAGGCCATATAAGACATCATTGTTAGAAATTCTCTTATGGTTTTGGATTCTATTTTCTAAAATGATTCTCAAACTTTATGTCATAATCACTTGGATGGCTGGTTAAAACAAAGATTACTGTGTCCCATACCCACAGTTTCAGATCCAAAGTCTGGGGTGGGTCCAGAAACCTTGCATTGTTTTAAAAGATTTTATTTATTTACTTGACAGAGAGAGATCACAAGTAGGCAGAGAGATAGGCAGAGGGAGAGAGGGGAAGCAGGCACCCTGCTGAGATGAACAGAGAGCCTGATGTCGGGCTCAATCCCCGGACCCTGAGATCACGACTTGAGCTGAAGGCAGAGGCTTAACCTGCTGAGCCACCCATGCGCCCTGAAAATTTGCATTTTTAACAAATTCTGAGTTGATTTTGATGCTGCTAGTCTGGAGACTACACTTTGAGAACTCTTACTTTAGCATCAAGACAAAGGGAAAAAGTTCTAACATTATAAATTAAGTTTTGCCAGTAGTTGTATGATTTTGGAAATGGCATTTGCTATTGCAGATACTGTTTTATCTTTCTTCAAATGAGAGTGTTCATCTAGGTATTCACTTTTTTACTTGTGTTTCACCAAAGAATCTATGACTATAAATCAAGAGCCACAAAAAAAGCATGTAGTGCCTTTACCTTTTTTTTAAAATTTTTTTTATTGTTTTTTTTTTCATATTTTTAATTTTTTATTTTTTATAAACATGTTTTTATCCCCAGGGGTACAGGTCTGTGAATCACCAGGTTTACACACTTCACAGCACTCACCAAAGCACATACCCTCCCCAATGTCCATAATCCCACCCCCTTCTCCCAAACCCCCTCCCCCCAGCAACCCTCAGTTTGTTTTGTGAGATTAAGAGTCACTTATGGTTTGTCTCCCTCCCAATCCCATCTTGTTTCATTGATTCTTCTCCTACCCACTTAAGCCCCCATGTTGCATCACCACTTCCTCATATCAGGGAGATCATATGATAGTTGTCTTTCTCTGCTTGACTTATTTCGCTAAGCATGATACGCTCTAGTTCCATCCATGTTGTCGCAAATGGCAAGATTTCATTTCTTTTGATGGCTGCATAGTATTCCATTGTGTATATATACCACCTCTTCTTGATCCATTCATCTGTTGATGGACATCTAGGTTCTTTCCATAGTTTGGCTATTGTGGACATTGCTGCTATAAACATTCGGGTGCACGTGCCCCTTTGGATCACTACGTTTGTATCTATAGGGTAAATACCCAATAGTGCAATTGCTGGGTCATAGGGCAGTTCTATTTTCAACATTTTGAGGAACCTCCATGCTGTTTTCCAGAGTGGCTGCACCAGCTTGCATTCCCACCAACAGTGTAGGAGAGTTCCCCTTTCTCCGCATCCTCACCAGCATCTGTCCTTTCCTGACTTGTTGATTTTTTAGCCATTCTGACTGGTGTGAGGTGATATCTCATTGTGGTTTTGATTTGTATTTCCCTGATGCCGAGTGATATGGAGCACTTTTTCATGTGTCTGTTGGCCATCTGGATGTCTTCTTTGCAGAAATGTCTGTTCATGTCCTCTGCCCATTTCTTGATTGGATTATTTGTTCTTTGGGTGTTGAGTTTGCTAAGTTCTTTATAGATTCTGGACACTAGTCCTTTATCTGATATGTCGTTTGCAAATACCTTCTCCCATTCTGTCAGTTGTCTTTTGATTTTGTTAACTGTTTCCTTTGCTGTGCAAAAGCTTTTGATCTTGATGAAATCCCAATAGTTCATTTTTGCCCTTGCTTCCCTTGCCTTTGGCGTTGTTCCTAGGAAGATGTTGCTGCGGCTGAGGTCGAAGAGGTTGCTGCCTGTGTTCTCCTCAAGGATTTGGATGGATTCCTTTCGCACATTGAGGTCCTTCATCCATTTTGAGTCTATTTTTGTGTGTGGTGTAAGGAAATGGTCCAATTTCATTTTTCTGCATGTGGCTGTCCAATTTTCCCAGCACCATTTATTGAAGAGGCTGTCTTTTTTCCATTGGACATTCTTTCCTGCTTTGTCGAAGATTAGTTGACTGTAGAGTTGAGGGTCTATTTCTGGGCTCTCTATTCTGTTCCATTGATCTATGTGTCTGTTTTTGTGCCAGTACCATGCTGTCTTGATGATGACAGCTTTGTAATAGAGCTGGAAGTCCGGAATTGTGATGCCACCAACTTTGGCTTTCTTTTTCAATATCCCCTTAGCTATTCGAGGTCTTTTCTGGTTCCATATAAATTTTAGAATTATTTGTTCCATTTCTTTGAAAAAGATGGATGGTACTTTGATAGGAATTGCATTAAATGTGTAGATTGCTTTAGGTAGCATAGACATTTTCATAATATTTATTCTTCCAATCCAGGAGCATGGAACATTTTTCCATTTCTTTGTGTCTTCCTCAATTTCTTTCATGAGTACTTTATAGTTTTCTGAGTATAGATTCTGTGCCTCTTTGGTTAGGTTTATTCCTAGGTATCTTATGGTTTGGGGTGCAATTGTAAATGGGATTGACTCCTTAATTTCTCTTTCTTCTGTCTTGCTGTTGGTGTAGAGAAATGCAACTGATTTCTGTGCATTGATTTTATATCCTGACACTTTACTAAATTCCTGTATAAGTTCTAGCAGTTTTGGAGTGGAGTCTTTTGGGTTTTCCACATATAGTATCATATCATCTGCGAAGAGTAATAATTTGACTTCTTTGCCGATTTGGATGCCTTTAATTTCCTTTTGTTGTCTGATTGCTGAGGCTAGGACCTCTAGTACTATGTTGAATAGCAGGGTGATAATGGACATCCCTGCTGTGTTCCTGACCTTAGCGGAAAAGCTTTCAGTTTTTCTCCATTGAGAATGATATTTGCGGTGGGTTTTTCATAGATGGCTTTGATGATATTGAGGTATGTGCCCTCTATCCCTACACTTTGAAGAGTTTTGATCAGGAAGGGATGCTGTACTTTGTCAAATGCTTTTTCAGCATCTATTGAGAGTATCATATATTTCTTGTTCTTTCTTTTATTGATGTGTTGTATCACATTGACTGATGTGCGGATGTTGAACCAACCTTGCAGCTCTGGAATAAATCCCACTTGGTCGTGGTGAATAATCCTTTTAATGTACTGTTGAATCCTATTGGCTAGTATTTTGTTGAGTATTTTCGCATCTATGTTCATCAAGGATATTGGTCTATAGCTCTCTTTTTTGATGGGATCCTTGTCTGGTTTTGGGATCAAGGTGATGCTGGCCTCATAAAATGAGTTTGGAAGTTTTCCTTCCATTTCTATTTTTTGGAACAATTTCAGGAGAATAGGAATTAGTTCTTCTTTAAATGTTTGGTAGAATTCCCCCGGGAAGCCGTCTGGCCCTGGGCTTTTGTTTGTTTGGAGATTTTTAATGACTGTTTCAATCTCCTTACTGGTTATGGGTCTGTTCAGGCTTTCTATTTCTTCCTGGTTCAGTTGTGGTAGTTTATATGTTTCTAGGAATACATCCATTTCTTCCAGATTGTCAAATTTGTTGGCGTAGAGTTGCTCATAGTATGTTCTTATAATAGTTTGTATTTCTTTGGTGTTAGTTGTGATCTCTCCTCTTTCATTCATGATTTTATTTATTTGGGTCCTTTCTCTTTTCTTTTTGATAAGTCGGGCCAGGGGTTTATCAATTTTATTAATTCTTTCAAAGAACCAGCTCTTAGTTTCATTGATTTGTTCTATTGTTTTTTTGGTTTCTATTTCATTGATTTCTGCTCTGATCTTTATGATTTCTCTTCTCCTGCTGGGCTTAGGGTTTCTTTCTTGTTCTTTCTCCAGCTCCTTTAGGTATAGGGTTAGGTTGTGTACCTGAGACCTTTCTTGATTCTTGAGAAAGGCTTGTACTGCTATATATTTTCCTCTCAGGACTGCCTTTGTTGTGTCCCACAGATTTTGAACCGTTGTATTTTCATTATCATTTGTTTCCATGATTTTTTTCAATTCTTCTTTAATTTCCCGGTTGACCCATTCATTCTTCAGAAGGATGCTGTTTAGTCTGCATGTATTTGGGTTCTTTTCAAACTTCCTTTTGTGGTTGAGTTCTAGCTTTAGAGCATTGTGGTCTGAAAATATGCAGGGAATGATCCCAATCTTTTGATACCGGTTGAGTCCTGATTTAGGACCGAGGATGTGATCTATTCTGGAGAATGTTCCATGTGCACTAGAGAAGAATGTGTATTCTGTTGCTTGGGGATGAAATTTCTGAATATATCTGTGATGTCCATCTGGTCCAGTGTGTCATTTAGGGCCTTTATTTCCTTGCTGATCTTTTGCTTGGATGATCTGTCCATTTCAGTGAGGGGAGTGTTAAAGTCCCCTACCATTATTGTATTATTGTTGATGTATTTCTTTGATTTTGTTATTAATTGGTTTATATAGTTGGCTGCTCCCACGTTGGGGGCATAGATATTTAAAATTGTTAGATCTTCTTGTTGGACAGACCCTTTGAGTATGATATAGTGTCCTTCCTCATCTCTTATTATAGTCTTTGGCTTAAAATCTAATTGATCTGATATAAGGATTGCCACTCCTGCTTTCTTCTGATGTCCATTAGCATGGTAAATTCTTTTCCACCCCCTCACTTTAAATCTGGAGGTGTCTTCGGGCTTAAAATGAGTTTCTTGGAGGCAACATATAGATGGGTTTTGCTTTTTTATCCATTCTGATACCCTGTGTCTTTTGACAGGGGCATTTAGCCCATTAACATTCAGGGTAACTATTGAGAGATATGAATTTAGTGCCATTGTATTGCCTGTAAGGTGACTGTTACTGTATATGGTCTCTGTTTCTTTCTGATCTACCACTTGTAGGCTCTCTCTTTGCTTAGAGGACCCCTTTCAATATTTCCTGTAGAGCTGGTTTGGTGTTTGCAAATTCTTTCAGTTTTTGTTTGTCCTGGAAGCTTTTAATCTCTCCTTCTATTTTCAATGATAGCCTGGCTGGATATAGTATTCTTGGCTGCATGTTTTTCTCGTTTAGTGCTCTGAAAATATCATGCCAGCTCTTTCTGGCCTGCCAGGTCTCTGTGGATAAGTCAGCTGCCAATCTAATATTTTTACCATTGTATGTTACAGACTTCTTTTCCCGGGCTGCTTTCAGGATTTTCTCTTTGTCACTGAGACTTGTAAGTTTTACTATTAGGTGACGGGGTGTGGGGCTATTCTTATTGATTTTGAGGGGCGTTCTCTGAACCTCCTGAATTTTGATGCTCATTCCCTTTGCCATATTGGGGAAATTCTCCCCAATAATTCTCTCCAGTATACCTTCTGCTCCCCTCTCTCTTTCTTCTTCTTCTGGAATCCCAATTATTCTAATGTTGTTTCGTCTTATGGTGTCACTTATCTCTCGAATTCTCCCCTCGTGGTCCAGTAGCTGTTTGTCCCTCTTTTGCTCAGCTTCGTTATTCTCTGTCATTTGGTCTTCTATATCACTAATTCTTTTCTTCTGCCTCACTTATCCTAGCAGTGAGAGCCTCCATTTTTGATTGCACCTCATTAATAGCTTTTTTGATTTCAACTTGGTTAGATTTTAGGTCTTTTATTTCTCCAGAAAGGGCTTTTATTTCTCTCGAGAGGGTTTCTCTAATATCTTCCATGCCTTTTTCGAGCCCGGCTAGAACCTTGAGTATTGTCATTCTGAACTCTAGATCTGACATATTACCAATGTCTGTATTGATTAGGTCCCTAGCCTTCGGTACTGCCTCTTGTTCTTTTTTTTGTGTTGAATTTTTCCTTCTTGTCATTTTGTCCAGATAAGAGTATATGAAGGAGCAAGTAAAATACTAAAAGGGTGGCAACAACCCCAGGAAAATATGCTTTAACCAAATTAGAAGAGTTCCCAAATCGTGAGGGGGGGGAAAGGGGATAAAAAGAGGTTCAAAAAGGAAGAAAGAAAAAAGAAAAGAATTTAAAAAAAACAAATAATAATAATATAAAATATATATATATATATATATTAGATAAACTGGTTAAAAAACGTTAAAAAAGAAAAAGGTAAAAGTTAAAAAAATAATTTTACCAGAAGGCGAGAAAAAAAACAAAAGAAAAAATGAAAAAGAAAATGAAAAAGAAATAAATTAAATTAACTGCAAGACTAAAAAAAATCACAGGGAAAAAGCCATGAGTTCCGTGCTTTGCTTTCTCCTCCTCTGGAATTCTGCTGCTCCTTGGTAGGTCAACTTGGTCTCGGCTGGATATCTTGATGATCTTCTGGGGGAGGGGCCTGGTGTAGTGATTCTCAAGTGTCTTTGCCGCAGGCGGACTTGCACCGCCCTTATCAGGGGCTGGGGTGAGTAATCCGCCCGGGTTTGCTTTCAGGAGCTTTTCTTCCCTGAGCGCTTTCCGTAGAGTTCCGGAGGACGGGGAATACAAATGGCGGCCTCCTGGTCTCCAGCCCGGAGGAGCCGAGAGCCCAGGGCCCCACTCCTCAGTGCGCCCTCAGAGAACAGCGCCCAGTTACTCCCGTCTGCCTGACCTCCGGCTGCGCTCCGAGCTCACCAAGCCTGCGACCGGTTCAAGGTAACACCGAGCTGTGAGCTTACTGTCGGCTCTGTCTCTGTAGCCGGCTTTCCCGTTCCAATACGCGCAAGCTCTGCGACACTCAGACACCCCCGATCCTTCTGTGACCCTGCGGGACCTGAGGCCACGCTGACCCCGCGTGGGCTTCGCCCTGGTTTAGCCTCTGGAGCAATGTCCCTTAGCAGAACAGACTTTTAAAAGTCCTGATTTTGTGCGCCGTTGCTCCGCCGCTTGCCGGGAGCCGGCCCCTCCCCCCGGGGTCTATCTTCCCGTCGCTTTGGATTCACTTCTCCACCGGTCCTACCTTTCAGAAAGTGGTTGTTTTTCTGTTTCCAGAATTGCTGTTCTTCTTCTCCTCGATCTGCCGATGGATTTTCAGGTGTTTGCAATCTTTAGATAAGCTATCTAGCTGATCTCCGGCTAGCTGAAGTAGTCTCAGCCTGCTACTTCTCCACCATCTTGACTCCTCCCCCATGTAGTGCCTTTAATTGGAGTGATTCAAATGTCTAATAAAAAGCAAAATTCTGAAAATACTTTTTAAATTGCACAGGAACTCTGCCCTTTATCCCTGCTTCCTCTGCAGAGATCACTACACTTAAGCATAACTGGACTTATTGTGGGTATCATTTTGTAGTGTATAAAAATGTCAAATCATTATGATATACACCTTAACCTGATAGGATCTTGTGTGTCAATTAAAAATAATCTTCGTTTGAGCTATACAGAAAACAAACAGAACGAAAGTGTTCTGTAATGGGTTTGTCTTTCTAAGTTTAATCTTCATCATTTTACAACATTTTTGTCAAGGCCCCCACAACAGTGTTGTCAGAGATTTCTCTCTCAGGCTGCTCTTTGGACTCAGTGCTATGGAAAACAGTTGCTTAGCATTTTATATTGATCTAAATTCAAGGGTTTCTAGAGTATCTTACTAAGCCCCTGTATGGTACATTTTTCAATAGGTACTGTTTTCTGTAAATTGTAATGGAGACCTTAGCCCTATCTTTATTTCAGAGACTTAAAAACCTCAGAATTAGAGAGAACGGCTGGGGCTTGTAAACACACGTTCTCTCCATGATTAATCTGATTGGGTTCTACTTAGGTTGAACTTACCTAGGTCCATTTAACCTTTCTTGAATTACATTATTCTATTTCAGTTGCACATGAGACCATTTTAGTCATTCATGAAAGCAGACTGGAAAGATTATTGACTGTTCAGAATTAGTATAAGGCCTGAGGAGTGTCTTGTTTTGATGCAACTGAATGTTAGAAAAACAGTTTTCAAATTTATACTGTTGACAGACCCCAAAGTTTTACCAAAGAGCTATGTGAAAGTATTAATAGTTGTGATGTGCACTGTGTGTTATATGTAACTAATGAATCATAGAACACTACATGAAAAACTAATGATGTACTTATACTGTTGCTAACTGAACGTAAAAAAAGAAATCAGATATATTATTAAATTTTATTTGTAGTCGTCTGTTCTGTTATAAAATTGATCAGCCTGAAAACTTGTCTGCTTTGAGGTTCTTCCTTCCATCACCCCGTTTAACAGTGATCCTTAAAAAAAAAGTCAAATGGGGCGCCTGGGTGGCTCAGTGGGTTAAGCCTCTGCCTTCGGCTCAGGTCATGATCCCAGGGTCCTGGGATCGAGCTCCACATCAGGCTCTCTGCTCAGCAAGAAGCCTGCTTCCTCCCTCTCTCTCTGCCTGCTTCTCTGCCTACTTGTGATCTCTGTCTGTTAAAAAACAAATTCTTTAAAAAAAAAAAAAAAGGCAAATGGCTAACTCAAAACTCACAACAGTGCCTGGCCTAATGTGTAAACATTAATGGAATGTTTCCACAATTGCTTCAAGCAAGTCATCTATAATCATTTTCATTAACATTTTTTAAATGAATTATACTTTATAAAAATAATATTTATTGGAATTCATAATATATTTTGCTATTTTAGATAAAGTGCTAATAAGACTTGTAATAAAGGGTCAGTCTGAAAGATATGTAGAGCCTTATGTTATAGGAACTTAAATTTTGAAAATAATTATATAGAGAGAAGAATGATTAGGTGTTCAGTAGAAGACTTTCAAGTATAAAATTTTATTACATTAGGATCACTAATTGAATAGAATTTGAATTGGAATGAGAAAAAAAAATTCAGAGACAAAATTAATGATATAAAATTTCCTACTTTTTTTTTAAGATTTTACTTATTTATTTGACAGAGAGAGAGAGATCACAAGTAGGCAGAAAAGCAGACAGAGAGATAGGGGAAGCAGGCTCCCCACTGAGCAGAGAGCCCAATGTGGGGCTAGATCCCAGGACCCTGAGATCATGACCTAAGCTGAAGGCAGAGGCTTAACCCACTGAGCCACCCAGGCGCCCCCAAATTTCCTACTATTAAAATATAGCTTGTTTGTGTTTTCATAAAAGAGTAGAAATGATAATAATTTATTTTGATATTTTTGTTTTGTAGGTATCAATATTTAAATAATATCTAAATAATATCATAGTTTCAACTATTTGTACTTAAGATTTAAAATTTAGGTGTCACTTTAAAATTTCCAAGTTGAATGGTTTTTAAAAATTCCTTTTGGAGGAACAATAATGTCTACAAACCCGTGTTTTGTTACTGAAAAAAAGTATAAAATTGACAACTCTAACAATATTAGTTCAGATACTGATAACCTGGAGTAAAAAGCATTTCTGAAATGGAACTGAAATCTTCATGTAATGAGGTAGGCTTTATTATCTCCTCTTTAGAGATGAGGAAACTGACCATTGGGCTAATATGGGAAGCTAGGACAGAATTGGATCCAAAGATTTCAACATCTGTTCTTTCTGCCTGACTTCTTCCTAAATGTAAAAAGTGAATGTAGACAATAACATACCAAGTTCATTTTGTTTTGTCTATACATCATCATTAGGTCTGAAAAACTTGAGAAGAACTTGTTTGGTTCTCACCAAAATAGTCCCAATTTATAATTTATTAACAATTACTATATTGTAATATGATAGTTTCCTTCTTACAACCCTCATATCATTTTATTCATTGGATATGAAAAACTTGAGAAGAACTTGTTTGGTTCTCACCAAAATAGTCCCAATTTATAATTTATTAACAATTACTATATTCTAATATGATAGTTTCCTTCTTACAACCCTGATATCATTTTATTTTGAACTGTTCTTTTTTTGTAATTAGTATAGGTTACTCTCCCAGCTTTTGTTAAAATAGTAGTGAAACAGCAGTGGATTCAATGTCATCAAATCCAGTGGAGTTAAATTATCACTTGTGACTGATAATTCTCATGAGCAAATTATCTCTGAATTCATTAGGGAGATTAACACTTGCAATTACCTTTATTTAAAAAAAAAAAGTCTAAATTAGTTCATCCAAGAAATGTGATAAAATATTTTTTATTTGACAAAAATATTGCTATTGGCAGTAATTAAAGAAAGTTAGTTCCTGAACTGCCAAGAATATTATCTTGCACCTATCCTGCACTAACATATCTTTTTATTAAAAAGTGTTAGACTCAGCCTTTGTTTTGATAATTAGGTATTCTCAAAGGTCAGATCAACACTGGCATCCAAAAATGTTGCCAATCATTCTGATTTGAAAGCAAAATCTTATGCATTTCGAGTGCCAACTACCGTCTCACATTTTACACCCAAATATTTATTATAGTGTATTATCAATTGTTAGTCTAATATTTTTGGGGAAAAAATATATAACCTATGCTGAGTTTCATTATATGAATTCACTGACTTAATGTAATCTAACACATTAGTTTCAGTACATCAAATATATATCCCTTCTGAGTACCTGAAAATGTCTTTGGGCTGCATGATTGTTATAGTTTAGCCCTTAAAGGGAAAAACAGTTCTTCAGTTTCTGCCTGGATATTTCCAATATTTAAATGTGTGGCACCAGATGTAATATGAATATGTCTCAAAAAGCTTTCTTCTATCTCACCAGAAGGGCATGCTTAAAATTTGCTGTGTATCTACTATCAGAGAATAGAATTTTTAAAACATCATTATTAATTTCCCTGGTGCTATCTAATTTTATCTGTGGTGAGCAACCTTGACTCAAACCTGAAGAACAGCATCATAATGAGCTGAAGTTTAAATATGTGATGTATAACTGATTAGTGATGGAAGCTTGTATTTTTGAAGGATACTTTTTTTTTTTTTGGTCCTCTTTTAACTACAGAACTATGTATTAGTTATAGAAACTGAAGAATATGTGTATTCTTAAAGTTATACAACTGTTAGTAAGCCAGTTACATGTTATCCCTAAAAGGTTTGGATAGTGGTGATCATAGCACATGCTTACAAAAAAGAAATGGGTAAGAATTGAAGAAAGCTTTAACTTATGTTAAAGCTTATGTTAAAGTTTGTCATTTCTGAGTGAACCTGGTGACAGACATGGATTAGAAGATTGAGTGGAGTATTCTCCAGAATGGGGATAGGGAATTTTTCTCTACTTATTAATCAGAGTAATAATGTTCATGACATTTCTAAGCCTGAGAAGAGTAGGAATTCATAATAGATCCAATCACACTTTTACATAATTATGCAGTCAGAGGGTGCCAAAATGAAGGCATTTTTTTAAAAGTTCAGAATGGAGTAAAATTCACTTTCTAAATATTGGATAACCCTATTTGAATATCAAAAGTCTTTTCAAGTTATCAGAATAAAAGCATTTCTTCATTAAACTTTCCTTGGTAAAGTGTGTTTATAAGACAGGTTCATATGTTTTATACAAATATAATTCATCTAAAGCTCATGGCATTGCTAGTAAAGTCAATTACTTTTTTCTTGGTCACACATTATTTGGCAAGAAGTCTATTGTTGCTGCAACATTTAGGTTTTACAAGCAGTTGTGTTTTATAGGAAGCAGTGGTAGTATTTTTTAAAGAGAAGCTATATAATGCATTTACAGTATCTGAGGTGAAGATTTATTGTATTCAGTGGTGCCAAGAATAGATAGCATAGGCTGGCAATATACAAACATGTCCATGGTCATGATACAGTAGTCCAGCACTGACATACAAAATGTCTCCTATTTCAGCCCCTGACATCTCAATGGAGATTGGCAGCTCAATCTTACACTAACTTGTCCAAACATGAGGCAGAGTTTTAAACTATGAACCTCTGTGTGCAAGTAAAAACTCTAAATGTATTTATTAATAGATGACTTTTTTCCCTGTAGAAATTGCCCAATATTTTAAGTTTAAATATGTAAATGGAATTTATTCTCAAAATAATTTTAATTCTCAGACTTTTATTAAGCCATCTAGGTACCATGTGTAAAATATTTATTTGAATTGTATTTATAAACATTTTAGAATTTGTTATCTAAATTAAATTTGATCAGTCTACTGGAAAACTTTGAGCTTTCATGAGTAACTGACCTCTATTGTTAGAAGTAATTTGTTCAAAGGGCAAAATATGATGTTTCCAGAGATATTAATGTCTGCAGTGAACATGCGTTTGAGAATCTTGAGGAGTAATTTTAAGTATTTTAGTAAGTGATCTATTTTACAATAAAACAGCTTTAGTAGTAATCAGACATATCAAGGCAGAGCAGATTGATTTGTTTCCTACTACCTTTGCTTAGAGAAAGGAATGTAATTGTGATTTTAATGAAGTTTTTAGTTTAGGGAAGAGTACTGCATGTCCACCTCACTGTATTAAAATGTAATATAAGCGTGAAGATATTAAGTTATGCATTTGAGCTTAACTAATATAATTTTTTGTTGTACTAGTGACCCCATTAATCAATGTAGTAAAAGTATAGAAGAGTACCTCATGAGTCTTTGACAAATAATATCATAGGATCCTATGAAACTTAATTATATGCTAGGCTATTGTCCATTGTTCTGCTTGAATGAGATATGCTACTTTTATAGAAGGGATCTAGTAGGAAGGAAGGAAGGAGGCATGAGAGGAAGGAGGGAAGGAAATAAACTAGCATGCTGATAAGTTTACAACTTGATTAAATTACAACATTTTGGAACTTCTGCTGCTATTATAGCTTTCTTGTCTTCTTTTCCCTTGGACATTTAGAGATTCCCAGCATGGACTCATACAACCCTCACCAAAAATAGTGTCACTTTACATAGCACCTCATATGAAATCTCATATGAAAGTTTGCTTCAAGTCAGTGAACTTTTGAATTAACAACACGCTGGCACATTAACTGCTGAGTTACGCATTTGAGGTTCATTTTTAATGCAACTTTTATTGATTAACCTATCATAATACCAGTTTATTTAGGTTTCAGAATTGTGAACCATATTGACTAACAAACAGTGAAAGGTGAAGTGATCTATTAGGTTTTACTGTTTCCAAGGAACAATAACAAATGATTATGTTATTAATCCTAAAAATCTGTCATTTTAAATTTCTAATTTTTCTTCCCCCATCTATTGATATTTAATCTCTTATAAAATACCCAGCACAGATACAACATACCCCTGATAGTTACCTTCATTGGCAATATTTTTTCTATCTCAAAGGAGGAACATACATAATTCAGTTTCACATTATGTCACATTTAGTTACTCAGAATAGTGTTGTTACATGCATAGCATTTGCCTGCCTAAAAATATGTCAGGTTTTTTTTAATGTGATATGGCAAATATTTTAAAGCCTTACCAGTTCTGGATACTGTTAGGAAAGTATAGCATTGTTTCTAGATGAATCATATGACAGGAAATGACACACTTTAGAAGGGAATTCTTTTATTTTTTTTTTAGTAAGGTCATTCCTCTAGACTCTTTAGTATCATACAGGAATGAAGAAAATGGTGAATAAACTCTAAAATTTTAAAAAATTTTAGATTTAAAGAATTTTTAAGAAGTAATATATTTATAGATGCTAAAATATATTTATAGATGTAATATATTTATAGGTTTATAGATGTCCAACTCTTTTTTTCTTTTTTTCTGATTATTTTTATATTAACTAAATTGAAATGGGTAGCTTAAAGGGGATGAAGACTTTTTCAAAATTTATTCATTCACTTGTGAATGAATAGTAGTTTATAAATAAACAACTAAATAATAATAGTAGGAAATTCTAGTGAGAAAACTTGAGAGTAGGGCTACTTGACGAAATATTAGAGGCAACTAAAGAAGGCTATTAGTAAAGAAAAAGCAGTACTAAATTACCTTCTTGGCATCATATTAAAAACAGAACAAAACAAAAAACAAAAGGAGGTTTTTTTGGTTTGTTTTTTTGTTTAGAATTAGCAATGAATTTAGAGCAAAACAGCTAATGAAGGTATGTAGAAGAGTCAGTAGAAGGCCCTTGGTTATAAAATTGAGGTACATTGATGGTGAAAAGTGAAAGAAGAGGCAGAATTCAAATAGAATCAAATAGATCAAAAAGAACTTCAAGGGTGAAATACATTTATATATGTGGTAATTATATAATTTGGTAATAGAAATTCAGTGGATAGGTTTACTCAGCATATTAAACTCAAGTGAAGAAAGTATAAATTCATTCAAAGATAGATGCAAATAATTGATCAGCATGCAGCCAGTCATGAAACACATGGAATCATTCGCATACATAGAAAGTGATTGGAGTTTCAATAAAATTTGATTTCATATATTGGATTTCACATCTTGTTGATGAATCGGCAAATTGGTAACCATATTGGAAACAATTTAGCATTAATTATAAATATAAACATGTGTATCATTGGTTTCCAGCTATCCAACTCTTATATATGTAATCTAGAGGAATCATTTCACATGCATCAGGGGACCTGCAGAAGCATACTCATTACAGAAGCAATAGCAAAAACAACCCACATCTTTATCAGTATTATAAATAATAGATTATGATATGCATAAGCAATAGAATATTATATAGTACTGGAAATGAATGATTGTGCTACATAAGATAAAAAGATTGAATTTCAAAAGCACATTAGGCAAAAAGAAAAGCCTTGGAAAAATATAGAAATTCGGTATAGGCAATATTAAATAATATATTATATTATATATAATATAATATATATTATCTCCATATTTATGTAGCAAATTTATAAAAAGCAAGGAAATTACCATAACATTTTGGACAAGAGTTATCTTTGGAAGAGAAAAGATGTGATGGGGTGGAGGGAGGATACAGTGACTTGGATTTGGATGACTTAGTATCTAAGGAACATAAATGTAGATACAAAATTCTAATCAAAATAGTAGGAAATGGATTCTGGGATCATATTAAAAGTTTCATAACCAAGTAGAATTTGTACCAGGAATTCAAGGTGGATTTTACCTGAAACTCAAAATAGTTTACCACATTAATAGGATAGAAAGAAAATATTACATAATCACCTTAATAAGAGTAATAACACTTGTAATAATTCAATACTCACTCATGACCAAAAGAACTTCTTAATATATTAGAAGGGGGGCACTTGGGTGGCTCAGTGGGTTAAGCCTCTGCCTTCAGCTCAGGTCAGGATCTCAGGGTCCTGGGATTGAGCCCTGCATTGAGCTCTCTGCTCAGCGGGGAGCCTGCTTCCCCCTTTCTCTCTGCTTGCCTCTGCCTACTTGTGCTCTCTCTCTCTCTGTCAAATAAATAAATAAAATCTTAAAAAATACATATTAGAAGGAACTTTCTTCTACACGATTAAGAGCATTTATGGAAATCCTCAAGGAAATGATTTTCACCTAAAAGCAAAGATGTATGCTCACATCACTTCTATTCAACCTTGTATTAAATGTTCTAGGTATTTCAGTAAGGCTGGATAAGTACTGTGTAATATAGATTCTTGGATATTTAACTTCTGCTAATGGTGCATTTGATGAATTGACCTTGATAAACACTGTCAAAAAATATGAACAGCCACTTAAAATGTATCTTAAGGAATAAAATTGAATTTCAAATAGTATGGTGATTTGAGATTTATGTAGTACCTAGATGGAACATTTTAAGACTGGCGCGTTATTTTCCACTTGTCTCAGTGTTTATTATTGTATCTGTTGGAGATAATACATACCTCCTGCTGGTTCTCTTCAACCAGAGAAATAGAACCACTAGGAAATGTGTACTAAGAGATTTATTTCCAAGGGTTGGTTTATGCTGTTGCAGGGACTGGCTAGGCAAGTACAAAATCTATGTTAACAGGCCATCAGAAAGGTCAGACTGAAACTCTGGCACAAGTTTGACCATCTGATTTCAGGCAGAATGTCTCCTTTGTCAGGGAAGCCTCAGTTCTGCTTTTAAGAACTTTCAACTAATTGAATCAGACTAATCCAGGTATCCTGGATAATTTCCCATACTTCACTTGTTCTTTAACCACATCTTTGTAATACCTTCACAGAAACAATGGAATAGATATTTGACTAAATAACTGGAGACTGTAGCCTAACCAAGTGGGACACACATCGGAGATTCATTGCCGCCCCTACAAAAATCTCCTTAAATTATATTAATCCCTAAATAAAGGTAATGATAACATATTTTTGCCATATATAATATAGCTATCTTGCATACAACTAAAGAGATATTAATCCTTTCTCTATAAAAGGATGCAAAGACATTACATAATACTCACTTTTCTCCATTGATGTTCAGTAACTTCAGTTTTATGATATAAAATTAGCTGCCATTAATGTATCTTGTGTTAAATGATAAGGGAAAAAGAGAGGGAAGAAAATAAAAATATTGTGTTGATACATATATAACTAGATATATTCAAATAAAATAAGGAAGAAATATTCATAATGGAAAAAAATACTCATAATGCATTAGGGCTCTAGAGAGAAATAGAGAAGAGATGGCAGGGGAGAGGCGGAGAGGGAGAGACAGAGACAAAGGGAGAGGGAAAAGAGATTGATTGGGGTTTATTTTAAGGAATTGGCTCACATGAATGTGAAGGCTTGGTGAGAACCAAATCTGATGGAGTGGCCTGGCAGATGAGAGATTCAGGAAAGTGTTGAAGTTGTAGTTCAAAAGCAGCCCACTGGCTGCATTCTTATTGCTTGGGTAGGGTCAATCTTGTTCTTTTAAGGCCTTCAATTGATTGGATGAAGTGGATCCATGTTACGGAGAGTTTATTTGCTTTACTCAAAATTATAAGTGTTAACCTTATCCAAAAATCACCTACAGAGAATTATCTAAAATAAAGTCAATCAAATACTGGGCCCCATGGCCTAGCCAATTTGACACACAAAATTAGCCACTCCACATAAGTATTCTCATTTTGCAACTGGTCATGTGATATAGTTGGTATTTGCAGCTACCTTCTACTACTACTGATTCCATATTCCCTTTACTCTCAGCAGGACCTCATTTGGTTATAGTTCTTTGTAGTTCTTTGCCCGGTAGATGACTCATAGCTCCATTCCCTAAGGTTCTGGACCATTGGAAGTCCAGCCTAAATTGAGTTGTAGTTTTCTAATGATTTATGTCATAGGATATGATACCACTGTAAGTCACATTATGGGATATCTTGTATTCCTGACATACTCTTCCTTACTTCCCTTATATCACAGCAACAGAAATTCCTCTTGGTAGAATCAATTCTTCCAGCCAGTTCACTAATTTAACGCTCTCCTTTGCCTCTTGCTTCAGAGGCATGCAGGAGCCCAGAGTGGTTGAATGGCAGTCTCACCTTCCAATTTTGTGGCCATCATTGTGTTTCCTGGTGGTTGCAATACTTCCTTTGGAACTAAGACCTTTAGACCATCAGATCTCGTAGCTGTGGGAAAGGAAACAAAAATTTTGCTAGTAAATCACTGGGACTAAAAATTCATGGAGCCACTTGATTCCTGGACTCCTAGATCCTAGGTATGAGAGAGAAAATACTGTTATACTGATTTAGAACATACACACTAACCAGCAGGACATTGCTCTGGCCATGCAAATTATTGCCAGCTAGATGGTGCTGTAACTGATCTTCAAAGGCCATTTTACTGTTTTGTCAAGACAGCTGCTTCTGGATAATGGGGAACATGGTGAAACCAATGATTTTCATGAACATGGGCCCACTGCTACACTTCATTTACTGTGAAGTAAGTTCTTTGATCAGAAATAATGTGTTGAGAGGGCACCTAGGTAGGTGGTTACGCATTTGACTCTTGGTTTTGGCTCAGGTGATAAATTCATGTATGGGGTGGGTCATGCATGGGATGGAACCCCACATAGGGCTCTGTGCTCAGTGTGGAGTCTACTTGAAGGTTCTCTCCTTCTGCCCCTCCCTCCACTCATGCACACTATATAAATAAATAAATAAATAGCTCTATCTTTCTTTTAAAAAAAAAAAATGTGTTGCATGCCATGATGGTGGACATGGCGTTCTATAAGTCCATGGATGGTAGTTTAAGTAGAAGCAATGCATGCAAGAAAGGGCGATCCCTTTCCAGAATAAATGTCCTTTCCTAGGAAGAACAAAAAACTGCCTTTTCCATGTTGAAGTGGTTTCGTCTAATCAACTTGATACCAGTTAGCTGGTTGATTATCTTGGACAGTGGTGCCATATCAGGCACTCAGTATTGGTCTCTGCTGCTAGTAGAGTGGGCATTTAGTAGTGGCTATAGATAGGTGGCCCTTGGTGAGTAGAAGTTTGTGTTATTATTTCCAGAGAATAAATGTGAAAATTAAAAACTTAAGGATAGAATTTTTCACAATAAATTTGTAGATGGATAATTGGCAAGTCTATACTGTAAAAAGTTACCAAGGTTGATCCAGTTTCATAAGACTTTAAAAATATGCCAAAAGCAAGGCAAGGGGGGTAATCTTTAATTCATTTTTACCATTACAAGTACCTAAGCACTTGTAGTAATGTGATATTTATCTACAAAGATACGTGTACTTGTAACTTATTCTTTTTTTTTAATTTAGTAGACTTTATTTTTGTATTTCTTCTTTAAATTAAAACACTTTTTGCCAGTGAAATTCCCCACTCACATCTACTTTCTATGTATATCGACCTTTTATGTCCTTATTTTTAAAAAAATTTTTTTAATTTATTTTCAGCATAACACTTGTAACTTAAATTCTTAACACTGCTTGTTGTGCCATGAGACTAGAAGATCCTATTGTTTGTGAACTGTAACTGCTTTATATCCCCATCCGCAAGATACCCTACACTTGTCACTCTTGTTAGGGGGTTAACATTTATTCGTGAAGTAATACAAGATTTGGTTGTCAGGAAGGCATTTTTGCAATCCCTATTTTAACCACTGAGCTAGATTTCACAGACCAGAATTGGTAATGATTTCCCAGTTGTAACTGCTCCGGTTAGAGGGTTCTGTCTTCCAGAATAATTGGCTCAAGCTTAGACTTCTGAGGAAAGTTTACCTGTTTTCTAGCAAATAAGCCTCCACTAACAATGTTTGAATTCTCAGCCAAACTGAGGTTTATTACTCAAGCTGTACAAAATAGATTTTTCTTTTCTACAAATGATACACTATGTGAATTAGATGCACTTTCTAAATGCCATCAAGCTTTGCTATAGATACGCAAGTGTGAAAGGAAAGCAAACAAATAAAACAAAGCAAGGCAGGTTTGTAGATAATTTGATAAAGTTTCCTACCTTGAAAGGATTTTGAAGAATAAGGATTGACCTGAATGTTTAGTCATGAAAAGGGATAATCATGTTTATACCATAAATGATGCTTACAAGATCTGTGAAGACATTATTCATATAGAGCACATTTTAATATATCAAGCCATATGAAATGCATTTTTTAAGGTAAAAACTAGTCATATATCAGCAATTTCATATACAGTCTAAATATTGTATAGTTTTATCTTCTTATCATTGTGAAGTCACACTGTTCTAAGTTGATTGATACTGACTTTTACTTAAAGAAATTTTTGTGTATAGTCATAGATATTAAAATTACTATTTTTTTATTTTAAGAAAGCATGTTATTGTTGGGGAGGAAGAAATTTTCTTTATATTTGGATATTCTGGCTGGTCTAAGATTTAACTTGAGATGGATTAACAGGAGAAAATAAAATTTAATTATGTATGTACAGGGAATCCATATAAACATGAGGGATTCCAAAGACAAAGTCAGGCAAAATGAGGCATATATCATCCTGAACTAAGGAAAAGGATATAAGGGTTCAAGACTTGAAAGGGAAGGAAAGCAGTTAACAGGAGGATAAAAAGAGTAAATATCTGACAAACAAGTATTTGCTGACCCACACAGAAACAATTCGATATGGAGAGGAATTTTAACACAGAATTTGCTAAATTCCTCCTTATCTACCACTCCGATTTCATATTATAATGTATTTATCTCTGATGATAGCTCCCTTCCTGGAGCAGGTCCTTTATCTAAATTGTTCTAGGTAGGAAGAGGGAAGGTTAAATTTTTTTCCTGAGTCTTTTGGACCTTGTTTGTTTTCAGCTTGAAATAATTCACATGCTAAAGTGGAGCATCTTGGGGCAATTTGTTTTAACCGCCCCCCTACATTATTGAAACTTAAATTATTTTTAATGACTAAAATTTTTCTATTCCCGGTTCTGATGATTATTTTTTGCACACAATACAGGAGTTCCATACAGCATCTTACCAAAAAAAAAAAAAAAAAAAAAAAAATCTGGCTGATCAGAACCCATATTATTCCTGCAGATATAAATGACAGTCATTGTGAGACAGTTATGAGGCAGACATGCAAATGCAATGTGCCACTTTGCAAGGAGTTTTCAGTAGATTCTAAACCAATGTAAATATTTCAGCCATCTTGTCACGCGAACTAAAATTTTTATACCTCTTATACTGCTTAAAGAAGAGCTGGCACTCAAATTGGTACTCAAATTGATAGTTTTGTTTTCCTTTATCCCTTTGAAGTTCAGTGGATACCCAGGATGGGGGAAGGAAACAAATTGAGTAATAGATGATTCACAGGACAGACATACAAAGAAGCTTGTGTGACTTCAGTTCAGGAGCCCTGACATCAAAATACATCCGTGTTGTTGCCTTTGCTTTCACCAATGAGGAGGTTTTAAGGTTGCAGGTGGGAAGAAGGGTTTCATTTTCATAGTTTTTTTTTTTTTTTTTAATCTTTTGTTTTCAACTCAGTCTCTTTCTTTCTCTCTCTCTCTTTTTGGTTAGTATCAGTTTAAATGACTTACCTTCGTTTGTCCTTGATACTCTCCTATGAAAGTACATAGTGAATAACCTTTTTAAAAAGTAATTTATTGATATTCTTTTATTATCAGTCTTTAGCTTTGTGTGACAAGCCTTGTCAAAATGACATACAGTAGACATAGTCATGCTCCCGTGCTGTAGCAACTCATGATATAGGCTTATTTTGTCATTTGATCTTTATATCTGATGGGTCCCTGCTGAATCTGAATGAGTGACTGAAAATGACAAGAAGAGCAGGTCAGTGCCTTGCATCTCAATGGTAGGTTGCACAGCACCTCAGTCGAGGAGTCTGCTGGTATGAATTTTGATGCAGTGTTGGCACAAACCTGCCACAACATGTGCTTGCCTCTCTTCGATATGGTTTTCAAATTCCTGATTTATCACTTTGACATTTGAGAGAGCAAAGGAAAAAAATAAAAAGCAAAATTCAGTGACAACTAACAACTTTCTCTTCCCTCAAAGATTTTCTAGCTTTGCCTGAGGAGAGTTGAATCTCAACTATTTGATTGCTAATTAGAACTGCTATATGAACACTATAAAATCAAAACAAATATAATCTGGTTTGTGTCATCTTACATTTGTAACAATAGGTTAAAAACTGTCAGTTTATTGCAGTTAATGAATAACTGCCTCAGGGACTGTGGACATGGTGGCCTCAAAGAAAATTTTAAATGTATTGTTACGCCAGATTTTTAAATTTCGTAGTACACAGCAGTAATAAATTTAAACATATTTGCAGACATGTAAAACTCAGGCTGTCCTTAACACTCCTCCTTAACTAAAATTAGTTTAGACAGAATGCCATTTATTCAAAGTCAAGAATGGAAATGATATTCAGTGTTTGGTTTGCTGACATTAGATAAATACTTGAGTATTTTACATGTTAATATGAGAAACTTGACACCCTGTTTTGAAGATTTCCTACTTTTTTTTAACAGACTATTATGGAAATGGTGTGTCTAAATTTGCACTTTAAATACAGTTGACCATCATTGATAATGCCATATAAGAAACCTCAAAAACCTCACTGGGGGTAGGTAATTAAGTTATATGGGAAGATAGATTAAAAAATGTATCACACTACTAGAGACTGAACACAGCCCTTAAAGTTTTCAATAATTTTCTTAGTTTAGAAGTAGATGCATCTAATTTTGTTAGTGATTCATAAAACAGTAAATTAAGCATATCTGCCTTTTTTCCTGATTTAGTAATTGCATATGTATTTTTCATTTTTCATTTATTTTATTACCTTGCTTTTGAATAAATGGTCAAGCATAAAAATGTTATGTTTTAAATCATTCGTTACTTAGCACTGATCACCTAGTGTGTATAAGGAAGCCTTATGAGGGTCTGTCCTTAGAGATGTATTATTTATTTGTCTCTCTTACACTCTTCTCAATCACTCACTTTATAATTCCTCAATATTTTAATTTAACATGTATTGTGAATTTTTCCTCAGTGTTTCCATTTCGTTTTTAACTATCTTTGCCCCATTTTTTAAAGCTTCTTTCATAGTTCATTTACTGAGACATTCTGGGTGCTCTATACCCCCAGTTTCCTTCCTTTCTTCCAGTAGTCTTGTGAGGTAGATACCATTATTGGCATTGTTTCATGGATTAGTAACAGAGAGGTAAAATTACTTAACCAAGATTACAAAGCTTACTAACACAAAATTGTTCATTGCAGTTTACAAACTAAAGAAATAAGCCATTTGCATATACAGAAGCCTCTTGAAAACAGTTACTTAGCTTAATGGGTGACTCTAATGGAAATAATTCAGGGAGGTCCTTGAAAAAAATATATTGTATACATGGAAAACTTTGAGAAAATATATTAGGATGGCAACTGCTTACTTCACTTTTATACTGGAAACATACAAAATTCATCTCTCTCTCTTCCCCTATACCTTGATTTAACAAAGATATTAACAGAAAGGAATCCTTTTTTTACTTCAGATATTTAGAGACAAATAAAATATTGAGATTCAAAAGATTAGTTTATCCTATTCATAAATTATATGTAAAATTGAAATATATGTATGCAAGATGAAAGGGAAAACATAGGGGCACCTGGGTGACTTAGTTGGTTGAGTGTCTGCCTTTGGCTCAGTTCATGGTCTCAGGGTCCTGGGATCGAGCCCTGCACTGGGCTCCCTGCTCAGCAGGAAGTCTGCTTCTCCCTCTCCTTCTGCCCGTTACTCCCCCTGCTTATGTTCTCTCTCTTTCTCTGTCTCTGTCAAATAAATAAATAAAATCTTTAAACAAGAAAAAGAAGAAAGGGAAAACATACTAAATAAGGATCATGTATGTTTTTGTTGTGTGTTCTCCTCACTCTCTTTACCTATTAAATATCATTGTTCCCCTTATTTCTTGCTCTAAATGACACAACTCTAGTATCTATAGTGTGATGTGATCATCTATCAGTATCTCATCTTCTCTTGAGCTGTGTACTGCTATTGTTTGAGAATCCTCAAATTAATATGTCCAGATAGATTCCTATCCCTCCCAACTATTTCTTCTTCTATTCCATTTTCACTTACTCCTCCCTGTCCTTGTCTGTTACTATCCTTCACCTTCATTCTCCCTATTGACTTCCTGTTTGTAGCCTCTCAGACCATCAATCAATCATTAACCACACTAACTACAAATTACCTTTTCAAACACCAGATGTCATCATGTCACTCATCTTCTCAGAATCAAGTCCAGCTCCCTAGTAATGAATATAGTTATTCTAGGTAGTCTTTTCCTTAATTCTTTCATACTTACCAAGATTACATCAAAGTATATTACTGATTTTGTTGCATTGGATTAATACTTTTTTAAAAAAATTATTTAGAGAGAGTGCATGTGGAAGCGGGGGAGGGGCAAAAGGGGGTGGGGAGAGAGAGAGAATGAATGAATGAATATCTCGGGCAAAGTACCCACTGACCATGGAGCCTGATCTGGGGCTCTGTCTGAAGACCCTGAGATCATAACCTGAGCTGAAACCAAGAGTCAGATGTTTAACAAATGAAGCCACCCAGGTGCCCCTGGCTTAATACATATTTAAAGTCATATGGTAGTATCTATATAATTTTCTTCTCATGGAGACTTCACAAATATTTGGTTGTAGAATACCTGATATACATCTACCTTATTTATTATTTCTTTTTGTGTAGAAATTAATTTGAAAATTAATTTATTTATGAAAATTAATTACTTTATGAAAATTAATTTCTTTTGAAATGTGGAACATATTCGCCAAAAAATGTAAGGCAAAATGAAAAGTATATGTAAAATAAGAATGGAGAGGGAAATTCATGAAATGTATTAGGTTACAGGACATATTTTATATAGCACATCTATAGTCTTACAAAAACAGCTGCAGGTTCTCATAGAAAATGAAAAATTGAGCAAAAATGTCCACATCCTAAAACCACATTATAGTGCTTAATTTATTAAAAACAACAACAACATACAAACTTCTTCAGGGTTCTTCCTTCTGCCAAAATGGCAGCAGCAGAGTACAAGGTACTTCTATGTGGCTCTGCGAGCTTATCGGAAATGGCAAGCAGGTTCTAGATGAGTACAAGTGGCATTTAAACATACCAGTTTCCACATGGCTCAAGATAAGGTGGTCAGAGGTCTGAATCTCATCAACACAGTTTCCAAAAGAAATGCGTAATTAAACAATGGCAATTGCAGTTTTTGCTAATAGTATATTTAAAATTTATAAAGAAAGCTCAATATTTTAATGCTGTCAGTAGAAAACAGTCATTTTATGGTATAAATAATTGTGGCTCCTTTTACTTATGCATTCAGATTTATTTGTTTAATACTGACTTATAAGAATTCACTACATTAGCATTTATGTTAATAAAGTAAATTCTCATTTGATGAATCTGAACAAAGATCCTTTAAAGTTGTTTTTATTAATATCCAATTAATTACTGTAATTAGCTACAAAGAAAATAAAGGTAAGCACATTAATACAGTTGAATGTAAGAAACTGGAAGGAGATAAAACTTATTGTGGAATTGTTTAAATTCAGTTTTTTAATCTTTGCTATTAAGATGCAATTCTTAAAGTTACCATACTTTACCATAGCAAAAGAAAAGGGTAATGATTACATCATGTCTCAAATTCAAACCTATATTTCTTGACTTTTCATTGTACATTATCTTTATGTACTAGTAACAGAAGTGGATCCTAATCCTCAGGGTTTTGCATGTTAGTGCTACATTGTGGGTAGACTGCATTTTTACATGCTTGGGACTGAAGCAGGTATTTAATGGTAATTTTTCTTACCAGTATCTTTGCACTGATAAAGATGGTAGTCACATTTATATTCTTTTCCCCTTATGTTCAGTCTGTTCTAGACATGCATTTCTTTTCTTATACATGGTTGAAATAGTTGACTCCACAGGTGTGTGTACACACACACACACACACACACACGTATCTAGGAAAACAAGGATCATCATCATTAGCTCTTAAGGATTTGGCTTTAGAAGATTTTAAGTTATGTGTTAATGTAATTTGTTGAAATGATTACTTTATATTCAGGAAATTTGAGATCATTTTAGCAGTATCAAGCATTAAAATCCATTTTTTGAATTTCTCATCTTCATTTATTTATTGCCAACATTTAGAAAAGAGTTTACTGCTTCATATTAAGAAATTACCTTTGCTTTTAATTGTTTTTTTTTAAAGATTTTATTTATTTATTTGACAGACCGAGATCATAAGTAGGCAGAGAGGTAGGTAGAGAGAGAGGGGAAGCAGGCTCCCCGTTGAGCAGAGAGCCTGAGGTGGGGCTCGATCCCAGGACCCTGTCACCATGACCTGAGCTGAAGGCAGAGGCTTAACCCTCTGAGCCACCCAGGTACTACTGCTTTTAATTGTTTTATATTTTAGCCGCTAAACCTTCTTTAGCCCTAAAGTATCCCTGATCTGTTGAAACCACCTGTGGGCAATTTAGTCAGTAACCTTCTAGAGAGATGTAGCTACCATTAAGCAAAGTAGATACATGAAAATTTTCATGTGATCAAAGGTCATTTATTCTCTTTGTGGAATTATTTTGGAAGTTACTTTGCACAATTTATTTCTGTATTCTGCCACACTGTTGAGTTTAAGGTATTATTTTATTGCAAAGCATTTTTTTTCATACTTTCTCAGGAAATTAGTAAATTATTTAGTAAATATTAGTAAATTACTAAAGTATTAGTAAATTAGTAAATATTAGTAACTTCTTATTTAGATTTATCCACTGTAAATCTAACAAATGGTTTATCTAAAGTAGATATTTACTAATTCATTCACAAATAATTATATTGATGAAGCTCCAAGGGTATAATTTTGCAAAGTTGATGGGTTCCCTGATATTTACATTTAATTTGCTACAGGCAGCTAAAATTTGATTCTTTTTTTTTTTTTTTAAAGATTTTATTTATTCATTTGACACAGAGAGATCACAAGTAGGCAGAGAGGCAGGCAGAGAGAGAGAGGAGGAAGCAGGCTCCACGCAGAGCAGAGAACCCGATGCGGGACTCGATCCCAGGACCCTGAGATCATGACCTGAGCCGAAGGCAGCGGCTTAACCCACTGAGCCACCCAGGCGCCCCTAAAATTTGATTCTTAAGTCTTTTTGGCCACACTAAAATTGATTACTACATCATAGAAAGCATAGCAGTGGTATCTTAAAAATAATTTTTGGCATTTTTCAGTTGAAACAGTGAGGAGGAAGTAATTTGCATCTGAGGCTTTGTTTATGGTCCCATTTTCGTCAACTTTTGTTTTTCTATCTTGTCAGTCTTTATACTGCAATTTACAGTTATTGGCAATCAATTTAATAGATGTTTATTGTGTACCAGCTATGCATTGTACATTAATCTAGGGTCTGGATTTACAACGATAAGCCTAGATTGAAGGAATTACATAGTTGGGCAGATATGCAAGTAAAAGGTAATTATAATACAGTGTGATCAAAGCAATAATTACAGTATGAATAGAATGATATGGGAGTACAAAAGAGGAATTGAGTAATTACTCTGGCTCAAACTATTTCAGAAAGCTTTACGGAAAAGATGAAGTTGAATTAGTTTTTGGCATATAAACAGTTTGTTATTCCCATTTTTTTCCCTCAGTTTTTTTTTTTATTGTGGTAAAATACACATAATAAAAATTTATCATTTTAACCATTTTTAAGTGTACTCTTCAGTGGTATTAAATACATACTTCCATTGTGCAACCATTACCATCATCCATCTTAATAACTCTTCGCATTTATTTTATAAACCTGAAACTCTATACTTATTAAACAATAACCCCTCATTTTGCTTCCCCACTGCCCCCTCCCAGCCCCCGGCAACCACCATACTACTGTCTATCTCTTTGATTTTTGACTACCCTAAGTACCTCACATAAGTGGAATCATAGAGTATTTGTCTTTTTGTGACTAGCTTATTTCACTTAGCATAATGTTCTCATGATTCATCCATGTTGTACCAAATGTCAGGTATTTCTTATTTTTTAGGACTGAAAAATATTCCACTGTATGTATATATATACTACATTTTGATTATCCATTTATCTGTCCATGGAGAGTTGGGTTTCCTCTCCATTTTAGCTATTGTGAATAATGCTGCTGTGAACCTGGTATACAAATATCTCTTTGAGACCTTGTTTTCAATTCTTTTGGGTATATATATATTCATAAGTGGAATTGCTGGATCATATGGTAATTCTGTTTAATTTTTTGAGGAAATGCCATAGTATTTTTCACAGCATCTGTACTATTGTATGTTCTGACCAACAATACAAAAAGGTTCCAGTTTCTCCATATCCTTGCCAATACTTAAAATTTTCTGTTTTCTCTGACACTACCCCTTCTAATGGGTATGAGGAGGTGTCTCATTGTAATTATGGTTTGTGTTTGTTTTTAGTTTGATTTTCTGATTAATTTTCCTTAGACGATAGTTTCTCAGAGTATGTTCCAAGGATCAAATAACCAAAGTCAACCAGGATGTTTATTAACAGTATAATTTCTTATGCTCCCAAACTTTTATTCAGTACTTATGGTATTGTATGCAGAATGTTTGCTTTTATAACTCCCCAGGTGATTTTTTAGCAGAATAAATTTTGTCACAGAATCAAGTGAAAATTATTTTCTCTTTCATCAAGATTGCTATCATCTTTCTAATCTTTACTACCATTATGCCCAAATTGTGTTAACAAGAGCATATATTTAGATTTAACTGATTTCACTCTAACAAAATCATATATTTAGATTTCACTGATGTGTTGCATACCAAAAAAAAAAAAAAAAAAAAAGACCAGGGTTTTCTCAGAGATAGATTAGTGAGCCATGGATTCTGGAATTGGTGGGTACTTAATAGGTCAAAGTAGTTTAAGCCCCAACTTAATCTTCAGATCCTTTCTGAAATATCTTACTAACTCACCTTCCCTGTACCATGTCTTTGTATCTACTGTTTCCTGTCCTTGGAATATACTTTAGCCCATATTCTCCTCAGATGTTTGCCCACAATTTCACATCCAGCCCAAGTGTGTCCTCTGTGAAGCCAACTGTAGATGACTTTAGCCAGGCAGAGCTGATGTTTCTTCCTGTTATAACATCACCAGACATACCTTTGATGTTGAATATATACTATATTGCAAATTTTGTTGCCAAGGCTGCTTTAAAGTCCTTGAGAATAAAAACTGTTCTAATTAATATAATTATTTTTTTGCCAGTAGCAGTGCCTTGTACCTCCTATATAAAAATGTGTTCTTTAATTCATTTAAAAAAAGGAATTTTACTAAATCTTAAAAAGGTAAGATTTATTGATATATTGATACTGATATTTTTTTTCCACACAAAGAGTTAAAGATTAAAATTTACCTAGATCTTTTCAGATTGGAAAATATTAGAACTTGAATTTTGTGACTAAAACAGAAAAAGTCTGCAGTGATACAGAAAAGATGATACAAGAGTATACATAAGAAAAAAAAAGTATGTTTTTCAGAATTCCTTTGCAGTGATAAAGAGGTAAATTCTTTTAATAGGTGGAAAATAGGAATATAAAGATGTTTAATTTTTCCTCTTGATGTATTGTGCAGAATTTTAGTTTTCAAATACAATCAGGATAATTAAGTGTTGGAAAATATCTTTAGAAAAGATATTAATACAGATAGTGTACAGTGTATAGTTTTAAGACATATGCTACATTAATGGGGGGTTTGTGTGAGAGTTTTTCAATTATGTAATACTGATGGAATTTGTTTTGGCAACCCTTTTTAAGCGGTAAATTAGGAAAAGTAATTATGGAGTACAGTTTTCCTTGGGAAGCTCTATGGCTGATATCACTGATGGCTGTTTTCTTCAAAGACTAGTCCAATCTTGGAGTCCATGGAGTCCCTCACAGATGACACATACTAATTCTGCGAACAACCCAGAACTTCTTTGACATGTATTCCTTGGTCTCTCAGCTAATTAGTTGTAGGTAAATCAATACTTGTTTCCCCAATACAGGGTCTACCATTGCAATGATAATAAAATAATCCTTCGTTATATTTACTAAGCTACTCTTCCAATTTGGTATGTTAGTTCAAAGACAAGATGATCTGAAGAACTGAATTAGAAAATAATAATCTACAATGAAAAAAACCACATGATCTGTAGTGCCCATTAAAAAGTGAAAATTTCATGCATGGCTATAAAGAAATGACACATTACTGAATTAGTATTAACATTCAAAATACTAGTTGCATGTTCTAAAGACTTGTGACCATCTGATGGCAGACAAGTGATTATAGTAAGCTAACATTTGACTAGGTGCTTCAAAATAATGAGCCGAGGCTTTTCTAGAAAGCCTGGGGAAAATAGAGGTCAAACCAGCCCAGAGAACCTGATAATGAGGAAGTGAAATGCCTGTAATGGCAGTAAACTCTTCTTCATCTGATTCATTTTCCAGGTAGAAAAATCCCTATGAGAAACCCCATTAGAAATCAATGCATATTGGCCTTTTATCCCAAAATCTTCCTCCTGAAAAACATCTGAATGTTTTTAAATTTGAAATTATAAAAGAGAAAAGAAAAAGAAAGCAATGTTTTTAAAGATTTATTTATTAGAGAGAACACGTGTGCGAGCAGGGGGAGGGACAGAGAGAGAGGGAGAGAGACTTCTCAAGCAGACTCCACACTGAGCAAGGAGCCCCAGGGGGTGCTCAGCCCCAGGATCCTGAGATCATGACCTGAGTTGAAATCAAGAGTCAGATGCTTAACCAACTGAGCTACCTATGTGCTCCAAAAGCAGTTTTGTTTTGTTTTGTTTTGTTTTTAGGTAAAAATTCTCATAGGTGCCTTTCTGTGAAGTTTTAGGACTGCTTTGGGCCATCCCAGAAATGTTCATAGTCGTAATATTCAGAATGTAAGCTATACTTTTAAGTGCACTGATACATCTCCTTTATCTTGTCATTTGCTCACCCTCATTATTCCTGAACTTACACTTAGTACATGGGACTTCTGGGGATGCTCACAATTTTTCTCCGCTGAATATGATATATAGAAAAAGAGAAGGAAAATAAAGTTAGTCAGACTTTACCAAAGTATTGAAAAGTGACGGATCTTTCAGACCGTTCTGTAGACTTCAAATGTCAAACTGGAAGGTTAGCAATTCTGAAATTTCACTTCATTAACTGTTTTTTTCTGGGAAAGTGCGGGAAAATTTTGTTCCCTAGGGTTAATCCTCTGTCAGAGAGCACTGCCAACCCTCTTTAATCAGCCAAAGTTGTGTTGAATGTTCTTCCTTCATAAGCCAGCGAGTGAGTGGTGGATGATTGTCAGTTTTGATCTATTAAACATTTTGATTGTTCTCTCCTTGGTGACATCAGTTTGTCTGCCCAAGACTGTGCAACCATTCTCTGCACTCAGAGGTGACTTCTTTTGACAGATGGACAGGCAGGGGCTGAAGGTAGCTTGACAGCACCTGCCATTCCCATGTGCATCAGAATCAACCTGCAGATTGGCACCAGATGAAGGCAAATGTGGGCGACATCTCACCCGTTACGGTGTCCTGATATCACTCTGCTTTGGTTCCTTGTTGCTTCATTTCACTGGCTGCCTTTGGTTGTTTCTAATTTTGACATGCTGTGACTGCAGTGCAGGGAGGAGCCCTGTATCTTGGGTCCTGAACTCTTAAAGGAACTGAGCTCTGTGGAACTGTGGGAAGCCAACTACACTGACATTCAGGAGATCTGTGTAATTCACTTTACATGGTGTTTGTGTCTATCAGAGAATTTTTTTACTTAGTTAAAATCCATTATGAAACTTAAAACAGCCACTGACTGATAACCAAACATACCATGCTTGATATGGTATCATTTATTGATATAATAATCGTGAATATAATATTGCAGACGGCTAAGCATCCAACTCTAGATTTTGGCTCAGATACAATGAGAAGTCATAATATTGTGAATATAATAATTCTAAGGAAAGGACTAGATATAATCTGCTGGGTAAAGGAATCTGGATGTTTGGAGTTATAAAGGCACAATGCAGATGGGGTCTGCTCCCATCCCCTCTGCTCACAAGTTGCTGTCCAGAGAGAACCCCATAATAAATTCAAGGCATTGTACAAAGTTCTGTTACATTTTGAGGTCTAAAGAGAAACAGCCTCACTTTTGCCAGCTGACAGTTGCAAGGACAAGAGCACTGAGTGCCCAGGGCCCCCCATCTCTCAGTGCTCTGCAGGAAGGTATGCTTGCACCACCGAAGAGCTAGCCCTCCTGTGCTTCGCTACAGTTTTACAGGCTGTGATGGTGAACACAGCTGGTACTCCATCCAGATCTCCTCAGATACGCTTTACGAGTTCAGTGCTCTCCATCTCCAGCTTTCAAGTGCGCTTGCTTGTAATGGCCTGTGCCTGAGACTTCTCTTCATCACACAGCCATCACAGCTATTAGAGTTGTTTTTCCATCATCACGAGGAGCAGAGCACAACTGGCGGGTTACATTTTTCCCACTACTCAAGGAGGACACCTTAGCTAATGAGGAATAGCTGTGAGAGTATGAAAGCCCACCTCTCTTGCCTTTGTTTTTGTTGTTGTTTTGTTTTGGCTTTTGTTTTGTTTTTAAAGATTTTATTTATTTCGAGTACAAGCTGGAGGAGGGGTAGAGGCAAAAGGAGAGGGAAAGAATCTCCAGCAGCCTCTGTGCTAAGTGTGAGCTAATGCAGCAACTCTATGTCATGACCCTGAGATCACGATCTGAGCCAAAATCTAGAGTTGGATGCTTAGCCGTCTGCACCACCTACCTCTCTTGCCTTTTGCCAGACAGATGTGAGGAGTACCATATATTCCTGGGTTTCCTTGTGGGACCAGACTAAAGCTACTCTTCTCCATTCTTTGCCTGGAATTATGTCTTGACTGGTCCTCATCTTCCCTAACCAGTTTCTTTCACTCCGTAACATGCTTCTCCAGGAGGACTTCTTTAGCCCAGGTCAGGATTTGGTTCTAGTAAAGACAACTTGACATAAACCTGGGTCAGGGGCATCTGGGTGGCTCAGTGGGTTAAGCCTTTGCCGCCAGCTCAGGTCATGATCTTAGGTTCCTGGGATCGAGTCCTGCATTGGGCTTTCTGCTCAGTAAGGGAGTCTGCTTCCCTCTCTCTCTGACTGCCTCCCTGCCTACTTGTGATCTCTCTCTGTCAAATAAATAAATACTTTAAAAACAAACAAAACAAAACATCTGCTCAAAAGCGAAAACTGCCTTGTACTAACAGATTAATTTGGTTACTAGTCTATCTGGATTTAGTGTTGGTGATTTTTGTTTGTGAGATAGGAGCTGTTTAGCACTTGGAGACATGGGAGTTTAGGTAGATGCGTTAATTATCTATTACTGGAAGAAATTACTCCAAAACCTGAGAGTTTAAGTAATATACATTTATAATCTCACAGTTCCTGTGTGCCAGGAAATATGGCACAGCTAAACTGGGGCTGCTTCTTCAGGATCTCTCACCTATAATTAAGATATCAGCAATGTTGTTGGCAAGATTCAGTCCATTGTAGGCTGTTGGATTTATTTTCTTTCAGGTTCTTGGGTGCAGTTGTGCCTTCAGCTCCTTACTGTATGAGCCTTTTCAGCATGGCAGCTTGCTTCAGCAAAGTGAAGAAGAAAAACAGAAAACAAAAAGGCAAGGGAATAAGTTTCAGTAAGGGAGAGAGAGGGAGAGCTAGAAAGAGGGGAGTCACAGTCTTGTAACCTGATCATGGAAGGGATATTTCATCACTTTTGTCATTATTCTCTTGGTTAGAAACAACTCACTATGTGTAGCCCACACTTAGAGGAAGGAGATTGCACAAAGGCAATATAGCCTGCTTCCTTCTAGGCAACCTGACAAAACTATCTGGGGTCATCTTTGCCTATTCTTACTTACAAGCTCCAGTTTCCTATCATTAAAACTTTATACCTCAGTGATCATATTCACAAATGGAGTTAGAGAATTCTTTGGAGTTCATTATTTTACATAAAGAAGCACATATTTATACATACATATCCCTTAAATGTCAGCATAAGAGAGAAATACTTATAATAGTTGCATCCTTGGAATACCTTATAAAAAATAAAATGGTTAAAATTCTGTCATGACAAATCATGCAGTTTAGAAACTCAGAAATCTCTGCTGCCACTCAGTTGGCATTTCTTTTGACACTTCCTGAAATGATGCTTAGATAATTTGCTTCTTTGCTCAATCTGGCTTGACAACTGGAAGGTATTTTATGCTGGTCCTCTGTGAAAAGCTCTGTGTCCATTTCAATGGCTCCAAAATGAATCAGCTCGACTCTTGGATATGAATGATTCATTGGATCTTATCTCCCTCATGCTGGCTGCCTTGGCTCTCAGTTTGCTAATACAGTGATTTTTAAATACTGAGTCCAGATGTTCCCCTGGGATAAGCAGGGCAGAGGGAATATAGGTGTGTGAAGAGACAAAGTTTGTTTTCTTTTGAATTTTTGATTTCAAGTAATTGTAGTTATGGCTTATTGTCAGACTGTACTAAAGCCTTTAGTGCAATGGCATAGACAACCTCTTTTCTTTCTACCTGCATGACTGTGTGCATGCATATATATATATATCTGTATATGTATGCATATATATGTGTGGGTATGTGCGTATATACATATGTGTGTGTGTGTGTGTATGCATTTGTATCTCTGCGTTATATAGGTAATAAATAAGGTCAAGTCAGCAGAGCTGCCAAGATAGCCATTATTTTGAAGTTGGTTTTATATCTCTCTGTCTAAAATCTCAGAAAAGATTGAGAAGTCTCTGCCTCTACTACTTAATGAGAAAACTGAGTGGCATTAAATAAAAAGTAGTGATCCTTTGCCAGATCAAGTGGCCTTTTATGCTCATGGACTCTGGACTGAGCTGTAACTACTGACAGGGAGGGGCCTCTGACCTTGTTTTAATATCACATATGCATAAGGTTATCTCCTTGGTTTCCGGAAATCTTTATTCAGTGCATAATTGATTTTAAGATGAATCATCATTGCAGTTAATCATTAATTAAAAATATACGTGTGTGCATTTAAAAACCCTCATGACTAAGAAAAAGCCTTGCTTTGTGCCAGAATGTTTAAAAAGCACTAAAATCCCAGGGGACCCTCAGCCAGACAGCCACTCTGATAGCTGAACAAAATGACAGAGCTTTGCAATTCATATAAATACATACAGATGTGATGTTGGAAATCCATTATTTTTCTTGGGGGTTACTTTCTGTCTCAACAGTAATAAAATTTATACAATTGTTAAATCAAACAGATGTTGCTTACATTGTGTCTAAAGGCCACCAAATCTGGATTCTGCAAGAATTAGATAAGAGAGAAGCTCTTGTGTCAAAACTGTAAGCCCTACACTGGCTTCACAGCCCTTTATGTAGTATGAAGGGATAAATAGAAGGTGAAAGTCAGATCTCTATCTGCAGTTTAGACTTTCCCAAGTGAAATGATGTGTTTGCTGAGCAAGAAACATGTAACACCTCTTACCCCAGTTAAGAAACTCTGAGGACTACAGGACGTAGACAGAGATTTTGGTAGTTGGGATACTAAGATGCTCGGTGAGCTGACTGACCAAAGCTTTTCCAAAGATCAGCATTATTTTCTAAAATTTAACTAAATTGGATGCAACAAAATATTTTGATCTTATTTTTTAGAAATAGTATAAATCCAGTATTTAAAATAGAGTTAAATTTTTAAAAATATCACCCATCATTTCTTTTAACACAAAGAAGCACATTTTCATTTATAAATACTCCCGTGTGTATATACATGTACATACACAGATGCATTAAATCTTTTCAGGAAAAAAAACTGTATATATTTTTTGTAAACTACTTTTTAAATGTCAAAATATATCATGAATACCTTACAGATTATAGTAGAAATTGTTAGCTACCTGCAATGTAGTTACTAATATTCACTCCTTCTTTTCCTGCTAAATAGGATATAGTGTGAAGCTACAATGTATTTATAAAATTTAAGAAGCTGGATGGGAATTGGTTCAAGCCATTTATGATGATCCTATTTTCCAATTTTCTGACTTCCTTACCATGTAGAGTGAACACATGATCAGTTCAGACCAGTAATGTTTAAGAGAAGAGAGTTGAAGGGGTTCCAGGAAAGTTTTGGTTTTCTAATTAAATAAGATGTGTGCAATCATCTTGGTTCTTTCTCTTTCTCTTCCCCTACCTCCTTCTGACTTGCCTCTAGGTGTGAAGGCTAATGCTGTAATATCCACCTTGGATTCATGAGCGAAAGGCAAAGAGGATGGTGGAGATAATATCCCTGAACCTAGGACAGCACTGACTACCTCTAGATTCCTTTATTTTATGTTTACTTAGAGAAAAAGGAACAAAAATTATTAAAGACACTATGATTAAGTTTTCTGTGAACTAAATATATCTTTCTAATATGTCTTGGTTTCTCCTTAAATGTAGGATACATATTGCTGATGTTATGATTATAAAATCTAGTTCATGTTGTTTTTGGACAAGATACTAAGCAATATTAAATCTTATAGCAAGAACTTTATTCTGTTTTCTGTTATTTCAATTATTCTGATCATTCAGATAATATAAAGAGGGTCTTAGTCTGACTTAAATAACTAATTTTCGCTGATTACCTTTTTATAAAATGCATTAAAAGTTTTATCCAGCTCAAAATTAATAATACTGCTTTGAATATTTACTGATCATTACTCTTAATTACATTAATCAATATGGGTTTCTACTTTTGATAGGATATTTAATAGACTTAGGGAACTATATTAAGAAAATACTAATTCAAGTGGCTCATATATATGGCAAAAATCTTAAGTGTGGACTAGTACATGACTAAAGTTGGAAAACTGCGTTCTATTATATCACTTTTAGTGGTTGTATATTATATTCTGAAAGGTTATATTCGGGAATAATATTTAGAACATTTGATACCTGCTATGTGTGGGTACCAGCTGTCAAACAATGGCCAAAAAGCAAATAACAGAAATAGATGCCAATGTTAACAAGTGGGATTGCTGGAGTACCTGCTGCCGATCAGTCTCGGTGGCATCAACAGTTCATATAACCAGTTAACCTCTTGGTAAATATTTAAGTTGTGACATGCCTAAATCTTTGCTCAGTTTATTTGACGAATAAATGTTTGATTTATTTCCTCAGGATAAATGACTTCAAGTTACGTTTCTGGGAAACCAGCATACATATTTTTAAGCCTTTTCATATTTTTTGCCTAATTATCCCCTGAATGCTAGTACCAGTTATATTCCCACAAATACCATAGAAGAGTAGAATTTTTTTTCAGTCTCTCTAACATTCTTTTTGTACCATTCAACAGATATAATAATAATAAAAAATTTATATTAACATGTACATTAAGCACACATACACATACTTTTGTTTTTATTTTTTAAATAGGCCCTATTTGTTCATAATACTATTCATTTTGTTTTATTCATATGTGTCTTAGCAGTCTTCCAATTTAATATAATTGATCTAGCCAATTATTTCAAACTTTCAGCCTGTTTTAAATTATAAATTCATATAGCACTTTATAACAAGTCACATACTATTGAGATATAAAAGTAAAATGGTGAGTGTCATAACGTTTCCAAATACAGCTTCCTTGAATTTATCTTTATTAGTGTAGGTATCCCATAACTTTCTTCCTGTTTAAAGACAAGTGTGCCAGGGCTCCTCTGTGGCTCAGTGGGTTAAAGCCTCTGCCTTTGGCTTGTGTTATGATCTCAGGGTCCTGGGATCAAGCCCCGCATCGGGCTCTCTGCTCAGCAGGGGCCCTGCTTCCCCCTTTCTCTCTGCCTGCCTCTCTGCCTACTTGTGATCTCTGTCTTTCTGTCAAATAAATAAATAAAATCTAAAAAAAAAAAAAAAAGTGTGCCAACACGAAGGTACATATAGATTCTTTAATTACTACTGTCTAGGAAAAAATACGATTTTACAAATACACAATATATATATTTTTCTTTATTATATCGTTTATATCCTTTCCTGTCAATAGTAAGATATGTAACTCATTTTTAGTGGCTGGGCAATGTTTCATGATGTTAGTATTTTATAATTAATTCAGACATTACTCTGTTGGCATATATGTATCTTCTTTCAAAATCTTTTATTATGACTATGTTTTAAAAAGTCTCTGTAGACATATACACTTCTACTTGTATTTGGTTTTTTACTGTAGAAATGGACCCAAACATGGTCCCCAAAATAGGGTTTTTAAGTTAGGTTGTGTATATTTTTAACTCACAGTTGTTACAGAATGTGTGAGATCACATTTCTTCATAAAATATTCTCATATACATATTTCCCCATTTAATAATGGATATCATTAGGCTTTTAAAACTTTGTTAGCCTGGGGGGTGCCTGGGTGTCTCAGTGGGTTAAGCACGCACCATCAGCTCAGGTCATGATCTCAGAGCCCATCAAGCTCCCTGCTCGGCCAGAAGCCTGCGTCTCCCTCTCTGCTTCCCCTGCTTGTGTTCCCTCCTTCACTTTCTCGCTCTATCTCTGTCAAATAAATAAAATCTAAAAAACTTTATTAACCTAATATGTTAAAAATTGACATATTGCAGTGATTTATCTACCATGATGTTGAGAATAATTTTTCTTCTTTTTCTTCTTCCTCTCTTTCTTCTTCTTAATTTTCAGTTCTCTTGTGAAGTTTTATCCTGGTTCTTAATTTATAGAGCTTTTTGTATGTATGTATGTCTGAGGAATATTAACTTCTGTTTTCAATAAATGTTTCAAATTGTTTCCTAGCTTGTTCTCTTTCAGCTTTTCTCAGTGCATTTTTATCTGCCAGCATTTTTCATGCAGTAGAAGTGGGTATTTTTCGTGTGGATCCTTAAGCAATAGAGATTTTATTTTTATGTAAAATGTGTTAAGTACTTAACTGTATTTCCTTTAAATTGCATAGCCTATCATTCCGGCTCCATTTATTAAGCAAATATGATTTTCCAGCTGACTTGAAATAACATCCTTGCCAGTGGTGTGCTGCAGATTTCAGTTGCTGAATTTTCAGGGATTTACGTGCTGATTGTCATGACATCGGTACCTTAAAACTGACCATGGTAAGAGTGTTCTTGTGTCCTCTTCTTTTTGCTGATATCTTTGGATCCATCTCTAGATGCAGTATTTTGATTCATTCATCCAGTTTGCATAATGATATACAAACAATATACTTTTTATTTACAGTAGATTTATTTCAGATTCTGGTATGGTAAAAAAGTTTCTTTCTCTTACCCCTTGGCAAATATTTCTTGTCATTTCTCAAACATTTACAGTGTATTTCAAAATAATTTTGACAAGTTATTACTCTCCAATTGTCCAGAAAAGTGAAAAGTTTTATTGTGATCAGAAGTGTGTTAAGTCATTGTATTCATTTGGTAATAATAGATCTTTTTATGATACTAAATTCTCCCATTCAAGAAATGTGCTTCTCTTTTTATGTAGGGCATCAACATCTTAAAGAAATATTTTTTTAATCTCTTTATCTCAATGTAATATATCTACTTGCTGGAGTGCTTTAATTTAAATCGTGAAACAGAAAAGAGCCCATTCCTATTTTCAAATTGCAAAATGGGATAAAACCTAGTGGAAATAAGTCTCCTTTTTTATGAGACACTTCTCCAAGGTCATCAATTCACTGGAAGGCAGTTGTGAAGTACATTATCTGTCTACCTATCTGTCTGCCTGTCTATTTAAATTATATCATTAATATGACAAATACTTGAACAAAATAATTGCCAACCTGGTACATTTATTTATTTATTTATTTAAAGATGTTATTTAATTATTTGTGAGAGCATGAGTAGGGGGAGGGGCAAAGGGGAAAGAGCAGACTTCCCATGGAACAGGGAGCCCAGCGAGGGCCCAATCCCAGTACTCTGGGGTCACTCCCCAAGTGGAAGGCAAACGCCCAACAGACTGAGCCACCCAGGCACTCTGCCAACCTGGTACTTTTAAAGACCAGGTGATGGTCCAAGCTGTTAGCCCCTGTGGTAGTCTCAACACCTAGTTGATCCTCTTTATTCCCTAAATAACACAACTTACAGCAGTCTGTGCTATCAGTAACATGAGACTGAAACTTAGGGGTTTTTCACCTTTGTTCAGTACAGTTTATGCAGAGAAGAGGAACTGATTTGGAGGAAATGGGGACATTTGTGTCTTGCTTTTAAAAACCTACAAGAACCTCTAACTTGTCCTTGAGAAATAGAGCCTAAATTCCTGTGCCTCACTTTGCCATGAATACAAGTGTAAAGAAAATGACATACAAATCCTACAGGAAGGATAAAAGTATGCGGGGGCGGGGCGCCTGGGTGGCTCAGTGGGTTGAGCTGCTGCCTTCGGCTCAGGTCATGATCTTAGTTTAGAGTCCTGGGATCGAGTCCCGCATCGGGCTCTCTGCTCAGTGGGGAGCCTGCTTCCCTCTCTCTCTCTCTGCCAGCCTCTCTGCCTACCTGTGATCACTCTCTGTCAAATAAATAAATAAAATCTTTGGGAAAAAAAAAAGTATGTGGGGAAATGCTTCTGACCCCTTTGGCCCTAAATTTTTGATAAAATGTTGTAGTGAGAGACAAACTGGAAGTTTGGTATAAGTGGCTCACTTATGGGTGGCTCACTGGGTTAAAGCCTCTGCCTTCGGCTCAGGTCAGGATCCCAGGGTCCTGGGATCCCGCATCAGGCTCTCTGCTCAGCGGGGAGCCTGTTTCCTCCTCTCTCTGCTTGCCTCTCTGCCTACTTGTGATCTCTGTCTGTCAAATAACTAAAATCTAAAAAAAAAAAAAAAAAAAGAAATCTTTTAAAAATTTGAATCATTAAAATTTAAGTAGAGGAAAGATAAGAAATATGGAAAGTAGCTATAGATATGTGCATAATGACTAACAGTAAATGATTCAGAAATGTCTTTGTTCTTTACATAGCAGATATTGCAAGTGCTAATAAAACTGGAAAAGCTGCTGTTGGGTTTTGTTTTCACAAATGGGGCTTAGGTTATCATCTAGATTTAGTCATTTTCATTTGCTATCCTCTAAATTAGGAGAAAATAGCACAAGTGACAACTTAAAATTTTTGGACGCAAATAGTATGGATGGTTTTAGTTGGTAGTAAAAAATTGAGTTCCTTTTCAAGTTTTTTGTTTGTTCTTAATGGAGATGTATTTGTGTGTGTGTGTGTGTGTGTGTGTGTGTGTGTGTATTTGCGTCTTTACCTAATAAAACTGAAATCAACCCTTTTGTTAATCTTGTTTAGGGGCACCTTTAGGTGTTTCAGTCATTAAGCCTCTGCCTTCAGCTTAGGTCATGATCCCAGAGTCCCAGGATCGAGTCCCAGGATTGAGCCCCACATCAGGCTCCCTGCTCAGTGGGAAGCCTGCTTCTCTCTCTCCCACTCCCCCTGCTTGTGTTCTCTCTCTCACTATGTCTCTCTCTGTCAAAATAAATAAAATGTTAAAAAAAAAATTGGCTTTATAGCCTACTTGAGCTTGTTTTAGTATTAGGTTATTAACTTGCCTAACAGATATTGGGGTCAGGTTTTAGTGAGGTCTAGCCCGGAGGGGGTGGGGTGGCTGAGTTCTTGTACCCAATGAATATGCAATGCCAATTAGTCCATCTTTCCTAGCATATTACCTCATAATGTGTAGTTGAATTTATGAGGGTATACGTACCTTGTTGTAGAGAAATAATAACCATTTCAAGAAACTAATGAGGTAATTATTATTTCTATTATTTGTAATAGTAGTAGTAGCTATATTAATAGTAGAAATAGCAAATTATATATTGGTGTAATCTAATATAAGGAGCATGCTGTTTTGCTTATTCAGAAATTCCTTTTTTTTTAAATTCAGGAATTCTTAACTGGCTTCTAAGACCAGGCTGATGGTCTAAGGGAAACTGTACTCAGAAGTTAAATTCTGGGGGTGCCTGGGTGACTCAGTGAATTAAGTTTCTGCCTTCACCTCAGGTCATGCTCTCAGGGTCCTCAGATCGAGCATGGGGCTTGATGCTCAGCAGGGAGTCTGCTTCCTCCTCTCTCTGCCTGCTCTGCCTGCTTGTGATGCTCTCTGTCAAATAAATAAAATCTTTTTTTTTTTTTAAAGATTTTATTTATTTATTTGACAGTAGATGGAGAGGCAGGCAGAGAGAGAGAGAGAGAGGGAAGCAGGCTCCGTGCTGAGCAGAGAGCCCGATGCGGGACTCGATCCCAGGACCCTGAGATCACGACCCGAGCCGAAGGCAGCGGCTTAAACCACTGAGCCACCCAGGCGCCCATAAATAAAATCTTAAAAAAAAAAAAATTCTGTTATGAAATGGCATGTCTCTCAGGGCCAAACTGGGAGTTCTGTTGACCTATAAATAAGACTCTGTCAAGAGTACAGAGGATCCTAGTTTCTATAAATGTTTTGCAGAATGGAGACACCCTTTCTAAACAGAGAGGTCATATCAGGGAGATGGTGAATATGGGGACTCTAGAGCCTAAATGGCTGGGTTCAAATCTAGATTCCCCACTGTCTTCTCTGGCTTCCCACTCTGTTTCTTCTCTGACATGATCTTCTACCTCTCTCTGAGGTTCACTGCACTTCAACAGTGCTGACCTTCTCTTGATTCCTTTATTGTGCCAAGACAGTCCGACAAACTCCCAATCCAGGAACTTTGAACTTGCTATTTAATTTGCTGGAATATTCTTTCCCTAGATATTCTTAGGACTCACATTGTTGAGGTCTCTTTCAATAGCACCTTCTCTAGGAGGATTTGTCTGAGCACCCTGGGTAAATATTACCCCATAATTTTCTGTCCTTTTATTCTTCATCAATTCTTGACACTTCACTTGAAAAGCAAACAAATGATGAAGAGAGTTTTTTCTTACCTGAATCTTAGTAAGTACTCAGTAATTATTGTTGTTTCATAAATATTTATTGAATGCTAATACTAATACTCTGTTCCTCCTCTATTCCCTCCCCATCCTTTAGATTGAGACAAGGAAAAGCGGGCTGAGAAAATGTAGCTTATATACAACCCCGTAATCCGATTTCTGTTCTTCATTTACTTGTACTGGTATCACTTTGCATTGTTGATAGTAGCCTTATGCTTTAAACCATTTTCTTGGTTGGCTTCTGTGACACTCTTTCTTTGAGGACAAATACATGCCCACTCTGTTTTATCAGTGTATTTTTTTTTTTATATCTGCCCTTCAAAAGTTAGTATTCCACAGGGTTTCATTTTCAGTAATGACTCTTCTCACACAACCTACTTTTCCTGGAAAATATTGACTACTCTAAGTTTTAAATATCACATTTTGCCAATAGTGCTGAGCCTTGTCTTTAATTTCAGACATGCTGACATGCTGTACAACTTCCCTGGATATCCTTTGTACCCGGATATTCGGATATTCCCCACCTATCTGCTCTTTTTCAGGTGTTCTCTAAGTAATTTGGGAATGAAGGCACATTTTCTTCCATTCAGGCATCTTAGCCACAAACCTGAAGGACAGATGAGATAATTTTTCTTAAAAAAGATCAGGAGGGAGGACAGAGAAGAGGGAGAGACAGAGAAAGAGAATGAAAGAAAGAAAACACATGCAAAGAAAGTATAAAAACTCATACAGGGAGTTTTAAAAATAATAGTAAAATGGCCGTCGGTATGTTTATAACCCAAGGAGAAATATAGAATATTCTTATTCAGAAGCTTACCTGGAGGTAACCATTCTGGTTAATTCTGTGTAAATCATTCTTTTGCTTTTGGCTATAATCAACACCTGTCTACTTCTCTGAAAAAGCAAGTTATTGAATTTTGTCTCTGCTAATGTACAGCTGTATACCCTTTAGTGACTTCATTTTTCCTTTCTATGTTATGTTTTTAGGACCCACACATATAAATACCTGTATCTGCTGTTAATTCAGTTTCACTGCTATTTAATACATGATAGCAAGAATAAACTATGATGTAGTTATTAAATATATTATTAATGGATATGTGAGTTTTCCCCCATTTCTCTGTTTTGCTATTAAGTGAACAATGTTGCTTACAAACATTCATATCTGTGTCCTGCGATGCACATGTGTAAGAGTTTCTTTAATGTGTATGTCTAGTAGCAGAGATGCTGGCCTACAGAATAAACACATGTTCAGATTTGTTATGAATTGCCAAAATGATTTCTAAAATGTTCTATCAATATACACTTGAGCCTGCAGAGGAAAGTTGTGATTGTTTCAGTGTCTTGCCAAATTTTGGTAATATCTGATTTTTTAGTTATTGCTGATTTGTTGAATGTGAAATGGTTATCTCACTATGGATTTAAAATATGTATTTATTTGGTTATTAATTGGCTGGAACACATTTTTAAAAAATATTTTATCTATTTATCTGACAGAGAGAGATTACAAATAGGCAGAGAGGCAGGCAGAGAGAGAGAGGAGGAAGCAGGCTCGCTGCTGAGCAAAGAGCCTGATGTGGGACTCGATCCCAGGACCCTGAGGTCATGACCTGAGCCAAAGGCAGAGGCTCAACCCACTGAGCTACCCAGGTGCCCTGGAACACATTTTTATATATGATAAAGGATTCTAAGTTTGTCTTTGCTCTACCTTTATATGATGTCTTCTGATGAAAAAATCTTTACATATCTAAATTTATATTCCTTTCTCTTAAGGTGAAGGGTGTTTAGGTTGTATGTATTTGTTAGCAGTTATGAATAAGACCATTATAAATATTTGTGTACAGGCTTTTATGTAAACATAAGTTGTCATTTCTATGGACTCAGCAGTGGGATTGCTGGGTCATATATTAAGGACATGTTTAACTTCGCGAGGAGCTATTGAAGAGTTTACTATAGTGGCTGCACCAGTTTACATTCCTACCAACAATGTATGAGTGCTCCAGTCACTGCATGCCCTTCCCAGTGCTTGGAATTGTTGGTTAGGTTTTGTGTATATGTGGTTAGCCATTCTCATAAGTGAGTGGTAGCATGTTTTATTGCAATTTTCATTTTCCTAATGACTAATGATGTTGAACATCTTCTCCTGTGCTTATTTACCATCCATATATTTGTGTGTGTGTGTGTGTGTGTGTGAGAAGTGGCTGCAAGTCTTTTGCCATTTTTTGAAAAATTGGCTTTTTTTGATTATTATAGAATTTTGAGAGTTCTTTATTTATTCTAGATTACAAGGCATTTCCTAGATGTGTTATTTGCAAATAGTTTATCCTAATCTGTAGTTTGTTCTTTAATCCTTTTAAAGTATTTTTCACAGAGCAGAGATCATTATTTTGATGAAGGCTAATTTTTCATTTTTTTCTTTTATGGATCATGTACACATATAGGTAGGCTCTATGAAAACTTTGAGCTAAGATCAAATATTTCTTTCTATGCTTTCTTCTAGAAGTTTTATCATTACACATTTACAGTTAGATCTGTGATCTATTTTGACTTAATTTTTATAAAGATATGAAAAAATAGCTGAGGTTGAATTTATTGGTATAAATTGGTGTATAATATTTTTCTTATCCTTTTAATGTTTTGATCTCCCATTTTTCCTTCCTGATATTGGTAGTTTCTGTCATCTTTTTTCTTAGTGACTAGGTTAGAGGTTTATCAAATTCAAGAATCTTTTCAAAGAACCAGTTGTGGTTTCATTCATTTTTTTCAGTAGTTTTTTCTCTTTTAGATTTTATTAATTTCTGCATTTACTTTTTCTTAACTTTTATTTGCTCAAGATTGAATTCTGTCTTCATAATTTTCTAAGTAGAAGCTTATTTCATTGATTTGATCTGTGTATTTTCTTTTCTAAAACTAGAATTTAATGCTATAACCTACTTCTACATGCTGCTTTAGCTGGTCAAACAGTTTTTCAAAGTTCTGTTTTCATTTTCACTCCATAATTTAAAAAAAAAAAATTTCCCACCACAGCCTCTTTGGTGCATTGGGTTATTTGTGAGTGTGTTGTTAGATTTCAGATATTTGAGAATTTCTAGTAATTTCTGTTAACCAATTTTAATTTAATTGCAGTGTGTTCACAGATCATAGTTTGTAGAATTTCATTTTCTAAAAATGTATTAGGTTTGTTTTATGCTCAGAAAATGATTTATCTTCATGAATGTTCTATTGAAAAAAATCTATTATACTATTGCTGGCGGAATGTTCCATTAATGTCAATTAGGGCTAGTTGATTAATAGTGTTATTCAGGTCTTTGATATCATTGCTTATTTTATCTGTAATTGTTTCATTGATTACTGTGAAAGAAGAGTTGAAATACTCAGCGATAATTATGGGTTAGTCTTTTTCTTCTATTAGTTCTGCAAGTTTCTGCATTATGATTTTGGTGTTCTGTTTTTAGGTACATAAAAATTTATACTGTTCTCTTTTCTTGGGAATTTACCCTTTTTAAGTCTACTTAATCTGATGTTAGTATAGCCTTTAAGCTTTCTTTCGATTTATGTTATTACCTGGACATTTATCTCATTTACATTTATCATAATGTTACTATATATGTGTGAGTTCTGTTCTTTTCCACTGCTTCTTTGGTCTGTTCTTGTGCCAATACCAATTTGTTTTAATTACTTAATAAGCCTTCATATGTGGTAGTATAAGTTCTATAAATTTATTAAAGATAAAGATCTTCTTAGCTTTTCATTGTATGTGTGTGTTATTATATACATGCATACACATATATCTATGTAATATATAATATATATGTAAATTCACAGGTGCAGTAATGAACAAAATTCACTGAGATAATTAGATTTTTTAGGTTTTTGTGGATTTTTTTGCTATGTGGTATTTGCTGAACAGTCAGTTAAAGGTTAAAAATAAATTGTGATAGAAGGTGTAAGTTTCTATTGTTGATAAACACCAGTTAATCATATTTTCTCTTATTCATACTCTTTGGTTCCTTTATAATCTTTGTCTATCCCATCGTGAAGGTATTCTCCCAAACTTGTCTCTAAAATTTTATGTTTGGATTTTATGTTTACATTTAAGTCCATTTCAGATCAGTTCTTGGTAAGGCAGTGGTTCTCAGCAGAGATGATTTTCCTCCCTGGAGACATTTGACAATATCTGGAGACTTTGGGGATTGTTATACCTGGGGAGAGGATATTATAGAAACCTACTTGATAGAGGCGAGGCAAACATCTTACAAAATATAGGAAAAATATCTATAGCAAAGAATATCTGATCTTAAATGACAAGTGACAAGATTGGTAAATCCTTGTGTAATGTGTGAGGTAAAAGTTGATGGTTTCTTTTTTTTTCCATATAAATATCCACGTATGCATGGATCATTTCTAAGCTTGTTTATTCTGTTTCATTGATATAAATTCATATCTTTTTACAGTTTTGAGTACTGTGTGTTATTTCTTGAAATCAAGTAGTGTAAACACTTTTTGATTTTGTTGTTGCTGTTGTTTTAATGACCTTGACTTCAGGGTTGTTTGAAATTTTGTATGCACTTAGAATCAGCTCATCAATTTCTCCGAAATAGCATGTTAGAATTTTTATCTTGATTTTATTGAATTTATAATCTATTTGGAGAAAACTGACATCTTAAAAATAGTGTGCTTTCTGATCTAGAAACATTATTTATGTGTCCTTTAATTTCTCTAAGCTATGTCCAGTAGTTAGAGTAAAACTCTTATTTGTCTTGGGTTAAATTTATTCCTAAGTATTTTATATTTTCAACATGCTTTATTTTAAAATTGTTTGTTTTTGGTATATCACATAACAATACTTTTTATAATTTAACCTTTCTTCATTTACCTTGCTAAATTCATTGTAAATTTTTGAAATTTTTTGATAGATTGCTTTGGATTTCCCATGTGAACATTCATGTTTGCTGAAAATAGAAGTTTTATGTCTTCAATTGCCATGTGTGTGGCTTTTCTTTCTTTTTTTCCCCATATTGTAAGAGCTATATTTGCCCTGCATCCCTCCTGCATAGACTAGTGAATGGGAGTGCTAAGAATAAGCATCCTTAACCTCATTGTCGATTTTAAGAGGATAAGCATTCAGTATTTTGCCATTAAAAGTAAGGCTATCTGTAGAATTTTTGCCTTTATCAGCCTTTATTTAAATGGGTATTAAATTTTATCAAATGTTTTTTAAATGACCATTGGATTTTTCTCTCTTATTCAATGAAGGATACTGATTGTCTTTTAAATGAAAACCATCTTTGTATTCTCAAGATAAACCCTATTCTGTCAAGCTGCACTGTTTTATATGTTCCTGAAATTATTTTGTTAATATTTTGTTAAACAACTTGTAGTTCTAGTCACATAGACACAAAATTGGTTTATGTGGTCTGTAGTATATTTGAAATGTTGAACTTACAAAATGTGCTACAGGATGTTCCTTCTCCATTTATGAATGGATATTCGTAGTTTTTTATGTAAATTTAATGATTGTTTTCCTCCATATTTTCTTTACAAGTATAATTTACAAGTATAATTTACTTGTAAATTCTTGGGGTTTTCTTCATGTAATATCAGTCCATTTTTAAGTAATAACAGTTTCATTCCTTATTTAACTTATTTTTTTGTTGTTTGTTCATTGGTTAAGATTCAGAGAAATGTTGAATAGAAATGGTGCTGGCTAGCACCATTTTTTTTCTTGCCTTTATAGTGATTGTCCTCAGTGTTTCAAAATAAGTATATTATTGCTAGTTATTTTTTCCCTATGTTGTGGTTTTAGTTTAAGGGAGCTCCTGACTCATTCTGGTATTAAGAAATTAAATTAATGAATAAAGATTAAATTTTATCTATATTAAATTTGCATCTGTCTACTTAGTCATATTAATGTTTCTACTGGAAACTGTTAGTGCAGAAAAATAACTGATTTTCTAATGTTAAGTAAACCTTGCAAAACTATGAGACTTTCGGCTATAACTTCCTGAAGAGATTGGCATATATAAAGTATATAAATCTGGACAAAATAGTTATAAAAATAATTTCAGTCCTCTGAAAATTATCTGAAAGCAAAAAAATTTAAAAATCTTTTATCATGAAAGCTATAGTAAATAGTAGGACACTCCAGTCTCTTTGCCTGGAGCTTCTCCCATTCCTTCCAGGTGTGTATTGTTCCCAGGACAAGGCTGATCACTGGATTCAGCAGTTCTGCTACCAGAGTTAGTAGACTTGATTTTGGGCAGAGGGTAAAAACCCGTGCTGGAGATTTGTTGGTGGAAGTGGCAAACTCAGTAGAAAACAAATAGGAAAAATCCACTGTTACACTGCCCTGATTTTATAGACCTGGTTGTAGGAATGGGAGAGCAGCCATAAATTTTGGGGGGAATTCAGTATGTGAGAGAGCCATGGAAAAGATAACATAAATTCTCCACATATCCATCGCTAAGAAATTATGCACATGCACAAAGCAGATCAGTGACAGGCGCACAGAAAGTGAACATTAAAGTGGATATTTGAACTTTAAGTGTGCTCAAAAATCCACACACAAATCTAGCAATGAAAGGGTCAGAGCCTTATTGGCTCGAGATTTTTGACAAGATCAATTCAAAATAATTGGCTGATCACTTGTGTATGTAATCTTGTATGACACAAGAGCAACCACTAGAAAATCAAGCAAAGTAAAATAAAAATGACAAAACATGAACAAATGGCTCAGTGATTGCACACCCTGAGGAAAACATAATTTTAATTTGTACGTTAAAACCTTCAGAAGAAACAAATCGGAATCAAGAATTACTATAACATATTATCTGTTTTTCGTTTTTCAACATGAAGAGACATGAGAAGAAAGAAGAAATTGAGACACACACTCAGAAAGAGAAGAAAAAAAAGCAGACAATAGAAATTGAGAGGGCCCAGATGTTAGTTTAGCAAACAAATATTCCAGTGTAGCTATTATGAAAAGGTTTTAAGTTTTAAGAATTCTAGGACTATAAAGAACAATGTCTCAAAAATAAGAATCTTTTTTTTTTCTTTTGAATATTTTATTTATTTATTTGACAGAGAGAGAGAGAGAGAGAGAGAGACAGCGAGAGAAGGAACACAAGCAGAGGGAGTGGGAGAGGAATAAGCAGGCTTCCCACTCAGCAGGGAGCCTGATGCAGGGCTTGATCCCAGAACCCTAGGATCCTGACCTGAGCCAAAGGCAGGCAGACGCTTAACAACTGAGCCACCCAGGTGCCCCAAAATAAGAATCTTAATAGACACAAACTATAAGAGAATCAAATGAGAAATTTAGAGTTGAAAGTATAATAACCAAAATTAAAATTTCATTAGATGACAAGGATGTGGAGCAACAGGAACTCTCTTTCATTGCTGGTGGGAATGGAAATTGGTACAGTCACTTTGGAAGACAGTTTGACAGTTCCTTAAAAACTAAACATACCGTTACCATATGATCCAGTAATCATTCCTCTCGGTATTTACCCAATTGAATTGAAAACTTTTGTCCATACACAAACCTGCATATGGGTGTTTATAGCAGCTTTATTCCTAATTGCCAAAACGTGGAAGCAACCAAGATATCTTTCAGTAGGAGGGTGGTAAATGAACTGTGGTACATTCATACAATGGAGTATTATTTAGCACAGAGAAGAAATGAGCTATCAAGTCATGAAAACACATAAAAGAACCTTAAATGCATATTGTTAAATGAAAGAATCCATTCTGAAAAGGCTACATACTATATGTGATTCAACTTTATGACAGTCTGGAAAAGGCAAAATTTTGGAGACAGTGAAAAGATCAGTGGATGCCAGGTGTTAGGGAGGATGGAGAAATGAATAAAGCAGAGGCCAGATCATTTTTAGGGCAGTGAACTATCTTTTATATGATACTACAATAATGGATATGTGTCCATCTTTGTGAACATTTGTAAACTCAGAATGTACAACACCAACATATATCCTAATGTATACTATAGATTTTGAAGGATTTTGCTGTATCATTATAGGTTCATCAGTTGTAACAAATGTATTGCTCTTTTTCCAGAGTAGTGGGGGAGATTGTGCGTGTGTGGAAGCTGGGAATATATGGGAGCCCTCTGTACTTTCTGCTCAGTTTTTCTGGGTACCTAAAACTCCTCTAGAAAATAAAGTTTATTTATTAAAATAAAACATTAAAAGTAAAAAGAGGGGCGCCTGGGTGGCTCAGTGGGTTAAAGCCTCTGCCTTCAGCTCAGGTCATGATCCCAGGGTCCTGGGATCGAGCCCCGCATCAGACTCTCTGCTCAGCAGGGAGCCTGCTTCCTCCTCTCTCTCTGCCTGCCTCTCTGCCCACTTGTGATCTCTGCCTGTCAAATAAATAAATAAAATCTTTAAAAAAAAATTTAAAAGTAAAAAGAAATCATTAAGTGTATATAAAAGCCTATTTAAGGTGGTTGGATGAATCATAAAGATAGATCAGGAATTATCCAGTTGCAGATCAGAGAGAAAAACAAAGATTTTATACATATACATACATATCAATACATAAATGTGTGTGTGTATAGTAATAATAGTACTAAGAAAGGAGGAAAAATTCAGTTATCTTAGAGAAAAGTTCTGTATTTTCCCTGAAGTAGATTGTGATAATTTAAGATGTATTATTTTAACACCTAGAGGAACCCCTACAAAAATTTGTCTATTCAGGTCAGCCATGTTTCTATTATAGCTGGATGCCAGCTGTGGGAAAGGAATGTGTGGTACTAGCTTTCCTCTGCCTCTACCTTGAGTTTCCATTCCTCTCTCTTCTTTATGCTATCTTAGGATCCTTCAAAGCAGAAACTGACTCGTGCTTGCATGCTGGTTTACCAGATGTACTCTCCTGGCTTGGCAGGTGTTTAAACTGACCTTTTCTCTTTTGGAGTACCTATGGATGCTTTGAAGACAAGCCACTGCCTTATTTATTTATTTATTTATTTTTAATATCGAATGATGTTTATTATGATTTTTAGAAAGCCTGAGAAAGGTACAAAAGTACTGTGAACTTATAATTAATCAAGATAATTAGAAGCAAAATATTTACAACCCTCAAACAATCAATACAAAAGCTTTGTTTGTTTGTTTGTTTGTTTGTTTTTCTGTACTCTTCCTTGGAGGATAAGCCCTCTATCCAATCAATGGAGAACTCCAAACTGAACTTTCTTGGATGGGTAGAAATAAATCTTTCCATGATCCCTCTAAATCCCTATGTATACTTCTAAATTCTTTCTTTTCTGGTCTTTTCCTCCTGGCAGTGTTCTTGGACAAATCTAAAACCACTTTATAACCAAACTTCATCTTCACCTTCTGTAGTATAGGTATCTGGAACTATGATCTCAAGAATTATACCAAAACTGAGACAACCAGATTTCCATTTAGGCATTTTGTTATATTAGTCTTGCCAAACTGAACTTGACCTCAAACTTTCTTAGGGTATATATTTATATATGTGTACGTAATGTGCATAATGTTTAATAATCATAGTAGTAATTTAATTCTCTTGATCGGTGCCTTTGATATATGCTAATCTATGCAAAACACCTCATTACAGGCCTCCATTGACAGGCAGTTCAGGATGATTTAGCTTTACAAGAAAAAATTCTTGATCATTCCTTCATTCCTGCTTCACTCCATTCTAGTATTTGCTTGACTTCTGATCTCTAATTTCTACTTCATTTGGGAGCCCCATCCTCATCTTTTGGCTGATAGATACGACTTTTTTTTCCCTTTTACCATTTTTTGATACTTTTGGCAAAGCATGTTTTCCTATGAATCCTCTGTCTCTACTGGCTTCAGATATAGTTGGGTGATTGCCCTACCTGATTCTGAATTTGCATTCTAGAACTCTAACCAGTTTTGGCTTTGTTTTGGTATTCCCAGATAGGCTCGTGGGGAGGTACAGATAAAACTGAGTTCGTTGTCTAAAACTTGGCACAACCAGAATCTCTACTCATTGACCTGAAATCTCAGCGATCATTTTTACAGTTGATAATGATGGACTCAGAGAAAAGACTTTTGATTAGTTTATAAATTTTAGTAGCATAAGAATTAGAGGATATTCTGCTTTGATAGAAGTAAATGTACTTGACCCTTGCACAACATGGGTTAGAACTGCGTGGGTCCACTTATATGTATGTGGATGATTTAGTACAGTGTAGTACAGTACTGTAAATGTATTTTCTGTTAAGATTTTCTTAGAATTTTCTTTTCTCTAACTTTATTCTATGCAATATGTAATATGTAATATTGTATGTTACATTACATAAATCTATGTATGTATCACGTGTATGTACACATATATGTATATATGTGTGTATCACGTGTATATACATATATACATGTATATATACATGTGTATTATTACATTACATACATATATGCAATATGTAATTCATGTGACATGCAATTTATATGTTAATTGACTATGTTATTGGTAAGGTTTCTTCTGGTCAACAGTAGGCTACTAGTAGTTAAGTTTTGGAGGAATCAAATATTGTACATGGATTTTTTACTGCATGGGGATCAGTGTCCCAAAACCTTGTGTTGTTCAAGAGTCAATAATATTACAGGAATAATTCTAGAGAAGGGTGCCTGGGTGGCTCATTCAGTTAAGCGTATGAGTTTAGCTCAGGTCACGATCTTGGGATTCTGGGATGAGCCATGCATTGGGCTCCCCGCTCAGCAGGGAGTCTGCTTTTCCTTCTCCCTCTGCTCCTCCCCCAACTAGGTCTCTCTTGTTCTCAATCTCTCCCTTTTCTCTCAAATCATAAATAAAATCTTTTTTTTTTTTTTAAGATTTTGTTTATTTGACAGACAGAGATCACAAGTAGGCAGAGAGGTAGGCAGAGGGTGGGGGGGAAGCAGGCTCCCCGCTGAGGAGAGAGTCCAATGTAGGGCTCGATCCCAGGACCCTGAGATCATGACCTGAGCCGAAGGCAGAGGCTTAACCCACTGAGCCACCCAGTCACCCCCATAAATAGAATCTTTAAAAAATTGTAGACGTGATTTATTAGGAATAAAAAGGACAGATAAAAAGACATGGATCCATATTTCTGAGCATACAGTTGTATTTACTCTAATTAAAAAGAAAGGCAACTTCTTAATATATGACTAATTATCAAGTCCTTATGGATCTGTATCAGGCATTAGCATATACTGGCAAATTGTATGAGTTGTCTATAGTACATTGAAATTATGCATGTTTCCCTATGCTGTTGATTTCTCACATTTTCCATTTATTTATTTTCTTTTTTAATTTATCTTTATTTTTCCAGTGTTCCAAGACTCATTGTTTATGTGCCACACCTAGTGCTCCATGCAATATATGCCCTCCTTAATACCTACCACCAGGCCATTTATTTTTTTTTTTTAAATTACTGAATAACCTGATGGCTCATTTGTGAAAGTAAAATACAACTACTGGGAAAATAGTCATAGTGTACTCATAGCTCTTCAGGGTCATAAGTTTAAATTTAATAGATTATATTCAAATAACACCAACAAGATTGAGATTCTACAGAATTAAGTATGATTTATTTAGCTGCATTTTTTTCCTTTTTCCTTTTTTTTTCTTAGGTTTTCCATATGTCATGTAGCTGGACTCAGAGTGCAGTTAGGTGAATTGTTGGTCTAGGAGCACAGAAAATTTTGTAAGTCATGTAAGCTCTTAACAGTTTTGTAGCATCAAACGTTTATAAGTGTCCCACTCTCTAAAATGTTTAAATAGGGAGAATTCATTATATGTATTTTTTCACAGATTAACATTGCAATTTGTTGCAGCAGCCCTCTCTGTTACCATACATTAATCTTAGAATCAGTTTGTCAAGTGCTGGACAGTATGTTCCCCTCCCCCACTTGATGGCACTGTAGATTTCACCATAAACTAATGGCCACGTTCATCTACACATTCAGAGAAGCTGCAGACATCATCCTACTTCTTCTAGTTCATTTGTAGAAACAAACCACAAAATGCGATACTTAATTCCAGAGAATTTTAGTTTGCCAACTCTTCAGAATTCATTTATCATCTAGACCACTTGAAGTAGAAGCCGTAACTATTGTTATTATGCCTAATACAATGATGACTTTGATAGATAATTGATAAGTGTCTGTTTAATTGACATCATGGTGTGCATTGTAGACTTGGCCAGAGGGACAAATGATCAATGACTTGTCTCAAAATGCAATTACTGTCTTTCCCCCCCTCCGCTAAGATTTTATTTATTTATTTGTCAGAGAGACAGAGAGAGAAGGAACACAAACCAGGGGAGAGGGAGAAAGAGAAGCTGGCTTCCTGCGAAGTAGGGAGCCTGATGCAGGGCTAGATTCCGGAACCTCTCATTTAATCATGTTTGGAGAAAGTAACAAAAGACAAAAATTCCTAAGCAAACCAGAAGTGGTAAGTTTGGATTAAAGATATTTCCAAGAGGGGTGCTTGGGTGGCTAAGTCAGTTAAGCGGCTGCCTTCGGCTCAGGTCAGGTCATGATCCCAGGGCCCTGGGATCAAGCCTGCATCGGGCTCCCTGCTCTGGAGAGCCTGCTTCTCCCTCTCCCTTTGCCTGCTGCTTTGCCTACTTGTGCTCTCTATCTCTCTGTCAAATAAATAAATAGAATCTTTTTTTTTTAAGATTTTATTTATTTATTTGACAGACAGAGATCACAAGTAGACAGAGAAGCAAGTAGAAAGAGAGGAGGAAGCAGTCTCCCCGCTGAGCAGAGAGCCCGATGCGGGGCTCGATTCCAGGACCATGGGATCATGACCTGAGCCAAAGGCAGAGGCTTTAACCCACTGAACCACCCAGGCTCCCCTAAAATCTTTAACAACAAAAAAAAAGGTACTTGCAAGAAACTTACAGCACTCCTACTTACCCTATGCTAATTTCCACTACAGTCTTTTCTAAAACAATGAGGCTTAGGAAGAGAATGGGAATATTCACTAATATTTATTGAACCCTTACTGTGTTCCAGTCACTGTGTTAAAAACTTTCTAAACATTATCTAATAGAATACAGGAACAAAGCTATGAAATATTGAGAGAAATTAAGCAAATTTTCCAAGGCTGACAGTTGGGAAATTTTAGCACTAATACTAAACCTGCATTTTTTAATGACTATATAATATTATACCTCAGAGGAAAAAATACAGTCTCTATAGTCTCCACACCAAGACAAAAGTGGATGAGTCCACTTCAGATATGTTTTTAACCAGGGATAATTTTCATTCCAAGTAAGCAGTTACACAGACAAGCTTTTTGCCAAAGCATGATAGCTAAAGTGTTTTCTTCTTTACCATTGTCTTTCATGTTCAAAAGCAAGTCTGATAATGGTGATAGTAATGGTGGGTATAAATGTGACTAAAGATTCCAGTTAACAACAGTGTCTTCCTGGAGTCCTTTCTTGGAGATTTGTATTCAGGGTGACTATTTGCTGACCTTTGAAAGTGATTATCTAACATAGAAAAGGAAGGAAACAAAAATAAATGATAAAACTATCCAAAATTAAGCCCACCTATCATCCCTGCATAAGTAATATATAATGCTGTTTCTAAGATCCATAACGTGGGGGAAATGATTGGGCTGAAAACAAAGTATATGATTAACCTCTAATTATTATAAGCTGTTGAAAGAAATTCAGTTAGATTAGGCTAGAACAGTCTAGAAACAAAAATTCTAGATTAAAAATAAAAATAATTTATATTTTTATGTAAAACAACCTTTTAGAAATTTATTTAAGACTTCTGATGCAGAGAAGATAATATGGACCTCTTTCTCTGCTTTTCCTTGCTAAACACAACTGTAAACCTTAAAAATGTTAGGGACAACCAAAGGAGAACTTTGCAATGTGGTATGAAGGTGAGTTGGTTTGGGATCCCAGGACTGGAGGAAACAGCACAGCAGTGGGATGTCTTGCATATGGTCACCCAACAGAACAAGGCCACCCAAATCTGACACTTTTGACCTTTATTACCTACCTACTCAGGTAGGCTCATTCTCCCATTGACTAGACAGGTGTTGCTTACAGCATCAGGAGGGCCCAACACCACTATCAAGCAGGATCATTTAGAAGTTCCAAAAATGGGAAGACAAGGGAAGTGTTTTCCATATTCATCAGGCCCCAGATTTCTCTCTTCTACTAAGGGATACTGAGGCAGCCAGGCAGAACCAACACGAGGTACTCAGTCATCACAAGAGGCCCAGTCCAGATGCTGCTTTCTCCCTAAATCTTTCTTAACCCTGCCATAGACAGTGGGGTATGGGTAAGAAGGAATGAAATTGGCTAAAAAAGGACACTGGGGAAACGTGAACATGGAGATAAAGATCAGGGTGATATGCCTACAAGCCAATGAATGCTAAAGATTTCCATCAAACCACTAGAAATTAGGAGAAAAACTTGAATAAAACCTCCTTCACAGCCCGCAGAAGGAACCAACTTTGCCAATGCCTTGGTCTCAGACTTTTAGTCTTCCAAATTGTGAAAAGTAAATTTCTGCTGTTTAAACCACCTAGTTTGTGGTACCTGTTACAGCTGACCTAGCAAAGTAATATACCAGCTGCTACTCAAGACAGTGATATGTGAACATTAGAAATATAAAAAGGTTTAACTGAAATTGAGTTTTCCACATTTCATTCAAAGTAGTAAAATACTAAGTTAAATATATATATTGTATTACCCAGAACAACCACCAAAAATACTATACAGAGAGATACACTCAAAAACACTGTGTATAAATTAAGATGGAATCCAATGAAATAGTAAAGTAGCCCCTATGTAGGTAAAAGGAAAAAAAAAATGAAAGTCAGAAGAAACAAATAGTAAAATGGAAAACTTAATTGTAAACATAACAATATTCATCCTAAATGATCTTAATAGTCTTAATATTCCAATTAGAAGACAAAGATTAGTAGTCAATAAAAAGTGACCCACCTATTTGCTGTTTACCAAAAACTCACTTCCAATTCAGTGATACAATACAGTTGAAAATAAAGTAAGACAAAGTTATATCGTGCAGATGTTAATTAAAATAATAAAAAGGAGGGACTGTATTAGTATTTGGTAAACTAAACATCAAAGTGAAGAAAATGATCAGAGTCAAAGAGGGACATTACATAACGATGAAAAAATCAATTTACCAGGAAGATGCAATGATCCTAAATGTGTACACAGCAAACAGCTAAGTCTCAGAATATATGGAGTGAAAACTATTAGAACCAAAAGAAGAAATAGAATCATCCACACTTAGAGTTGTAGACTTTAACACCTTCTTCTATGAATTGTGATAAATGTGAATTCATATTCTTTATTAAATAAGGAAGTTTTAAAAATTAGAAAATATAAATAGAAAGAATTTGCTTATGTGTATGATGAAAACTTTAGCATTTTTTCTTCATCTTCCTGGAATTAAATTGGTTACAATTCAGATGTAAAAAAGTTAAGTGCATGGGTGCCTGTTTAAGTGTTTTTGTGAAGTTGAAACAATGGAATGACATTCAATGATCAGATACTTCACTGTGCCAGGTATACATATGATAAACTATATTTTAATTATTTGCAAATTATGAAGCCTTCACAATGAACCACTATTATCAAACAAGTTCATCAGATCAACAGATTATTCTGAGTAAGGCACCACCAGTTACTAACTCAGGATATGTTTTTCTGGAAATAACTTAGAAACTTTTTTCAAATGCAATTCAAACTTTTAATCTAAATGCAAAGTGGCTTGAATGTTCCACCTACTATGGCAAAGTAAGTAAGTATGTAAAAATCTAGTCATCTCACAAAATATTTATATTTGCACGCTATTAACAAGGAAATAACCAGTCAGTAGATGTGGAGCTAATGTCTTGTGTGTCTAAATGTATAGATTGGTACTCCTCTAAGTATTTTTATGGAAGCAGTATAGTGACTCTGTTAGAATTATTAGTTACTGTTGTTATCATTTATTTAAAGATGATATATAGCTTTAAGCATAGTAAAAGGAGAAAAATCACCTTGAAATAAATAATATTTTCTTTGGACTTACATGATTTGTGCAGATGGTAGCTTTAGCAAATAATTGATATTGGGTATGTGGATGGTTGTCATTCTTTATGATTATTGAATTTTTTTAATGACACACCTGTGTTTTAACAGATACCTCTATATACCTCAGAAAATACTTAATTTTTTAAAAGACTTATTTATTTAATAGAGAGAGATTGGGTGAGCAGAGGGAGGGGTAGAGGGAGAGAGGGGATCCCTCGGCCGACTCCCTGCTGAGCACAGAGCCTGATGTAGGGCTGGATCCCAGGACCCTGAGATAATGACCTGAGCAAAAATCAAGAGTCAGATGCTTAACAAACTGTACCACCCAGGCAGCCCTCACAAATACTTATTGACTTGACAAGTCACTGTTCTTCATTTGTTCTCCTATTAGAATATATTTGGTTCTTTGTCCCATCTTATCCTGGGGTCTTTTAGTGTCATTCTCAGTTCCTTACTGTTCTCCCTAAAAAATTCAAATGTGCATATGCAGATACTTATAGAAGAAAAATTGAAAATGGACATTTGGACCAGAATTGTTGAAATAGGTTCATTACTAAGATTCTGTCACTAATATACCAACAAAGCAAAATAGGAAGTTTTTTTTTTTTTTTTAAGCTCTCATCTCTTCGACAGCTTTTTATAGTCTTCCAGGTCAAAGAGGGATTGTGTTCTAATTCTAGATATTTAACAGTTTATAAATCAATATGAAGATTATCAGTTTTCCTCATGGCAGGAAATTTCTTGGACCTCACTGGAGAGAATGAATGTCACATCGACTAAGAAGACTAGAAAGTTAGGAACAAAGTAGTTTCTGACAGGATTATCATTCTAATAAGAACTGCTGAGGCTTCTCCCAAAGTTGAAGAAATCAGAAATATTGCAAATCTTGGCCCATTTGTACAGTTTAGATTTCCAGTAAATCAGGGATGTCTGCGACATCATTCATGGTGAGGATTGGTATCCAGAATACCTCACAAGTTGTTCATGAGCTTGAAGGTAGCATTTAAGGTATGGATTCTGCTAGCTGATGCTTTCTTCTGAATAACACTGATTTTTGTTTTAGTGAGCAGTTTTTTTGGCTTGACTCCAGACTCTGCTGTTAATTTCAACAGCTGAAACCTCCTCTTGCCAACATCCACCTGCTGCTTTTCACTGGGTACCTTGGATTCTTCCCTGCACATGCACAGTTCTGTGGTCATACAAAGATTTGTAGGAATATGTACATAGATTTTGGGGCTTTCTCTTCTGTGACTCCCACCTTTCTAAGATTCATCCCTTCATTTCCCAAATACTAGAAGCCTTTATCACAAAGCTCCAACTTCTTCAGCCAGTAAAATGGTGGATTTCATTTTAAGTTCCAGTTTCCTGTAAGTGAAAAACCTTGTAAATCCCGTTTGTTCCAAGTGGAGTTTTTGTTCTTTCAAGTATTGAATTTTGATAATGTTTTATCTAGGGTTTGTAATTTTTATGTTTGGATGGCTAGTTCTGTTTCAGTTGCTCTGCTCTTATCTTTTACTGTCCTTATAATATGCTAAAATATACGGAACTGTTCTATTTTTTTGTTAAGGTTTTATTTATTTGACAGACAGAGATCACAAGTAGGCAGAGAGGCAGGCAGAGAGAGAGGAGGAAGCAGGCTCCCTGCTGAGCAGAGAGCCTGATGCGGGACTCGATCTCAGGACCCTGGGATCATGACCTGAGCCGAAGGCAGAGGCTTTAACCCCCTGAGCCACCCAGGTGCCCCTGAACCGTCCTATTTTTGAGTTTTGGTCATGACAATGATATAATTTTCAGTGTTTTTAAACTACTTCTTTGATGATATATTTTATTTGTCTTTTTAAAAACATTTTTTATTTGCAAATTCTTGAAAACTCATTCTTTTGAAAATATTTTTGATAGGCCCTCCAAAACTATTCCTGAATTTATTTCCCTGTTCTCCACGTTTAGTCATATATTTTTTCCTGTGGCTCTGTGATATGAGTGGCATTACAAAACATGTACTATTCAAAGCCTTACTAACCAAAATGTGGTCCATGGATCAATTTTTGCTTTTTTTTTTTAGAAATTATTTTTTAAAGAGAAGTTTTAGGTTTATAGCAAAATTGAGAGGAAGATACAGAGATTTCCATATGTGCTCTGTCCCTATACATAGTCTTCCCCATTATCAACATTCCATATCAGAGTAGTACATTTGTTGAAATAATGAACCTACATTGATGCATCATAATCACACAAATTCCATAGTTTAGGGTTCACCCTTGGTAGTGTACATTCTGTGGGTTTGCACGTGTATAATGTTTGGACGTGCATAATGAGATGTACCCACCATTGTAGTATCATGCAAAATAGTTTCACTACCTAAAAATCTTCCGTGCTCCATGTGTTCATCTCTTCCCACAGTTTCTGGAAACTACTGATCTTTTTAGTGTCTCTATAGTTTTGCCTTTTCCAGATTGTCATATAGTTGAAATCATATAGCACATAGCCTTTTCAGATTGGCTTCTTAGTGATATGCATTTATGTTTCTTTCATATCTTTTTTTTTTAAGGTTTTGTTTATTTATTTGACAGAGACACAGCGAGAGAGGGAACACGAGCAGTGGGATTAGAAGAGGGAAAGCAGGCTTCCTGCCAAGCAGGGAGCCCGATGCTGGCGTGGCTTAATCCCAGGATGCTGGGATCATGACCCAAGCCGAAGCCAGATGCTTAAGGACTGAGCCACCCAGGCACTCCTCTTTCACGTATTTCAGTGGCTTGATAGCTCATTCCTTTTTGGCATTGAATAATATTACATTGTCAGGATGTTCAACAGTTTATCTGTTCACCTACCAAAGGACATGCTTCCAGATCTTGACAATTATGAATAAAGATGCTGTGAACACTTGTGTGTAGGTTTTTGTGTAGACATAAGTTTTCATTTTTTTGGGTGAACACTAAGAGAATGATTGCTGGACTAAATGGTAAGAGAATGTTTATTTTTTAAAGAAGCTACCAAACTGTCTTCCAAAGTGGCTGTAGCATTTGGTATTTTCACTAGAAATGAATGAGAATTCTCATTACTCTATATCCTTGCTAGGATTTAATGTGGTCAATGATCTGGATTTTGGCCATTCTGATAGATTGTAGTGGTATCTCGTTGTTTTAATTTGCCTTTTGTCTGATTAAATATGATGTGCAACATCTTTTCGTATGCTTCATCTTTTTAATTGCAAGATTAATGTAAAACACTTTGAGAGAAAGGCTTAGAGCTTCCATTTATATTTACTCTTCAAAAATGTCAAAAAACCAATTTAAATGCAAGTAAATACTTGCCATTTTGCAGCATGTAATTATATGTAATATGAAGCAAAAGAAGATACATTGATGAAAAATATAAAATGTGGCTGAAGTTTTTGACATTTTAAAATTTGCTTATAAACAATATAATATTAAGTTAATTGCTAAAATAGGAAATAGTACATTTTACTTACCCTAATTAATTCATGTGCTGGCTGAGTATAATTTCTAAGTGTCGTTAATCTGTGAATTCAAGAACAATGTACTAGATGCTGAACTCACCATGGACCCTTCTTCTAGTACAGCTGAGGCTTTTACTTATTCATATGACTCCACGGGAATCATCATTACTTTAGTGATCTTTAGATTCTGGCAGTTTTTTCTATGATTCACGTATTCCCACCAAGTTCTCTGCCACATGGTTGTCATTTAATGGAAGGATGGTAGAGGACACATGGGGTTTCATACTTAAAAAAAAAAAAAAAGCTCTTAAGTGGTAGATCTTGCCTACTGTGGTACAACACTGAAAATTACCTTTAAAAGGTAGAGAGAGGAATGAGAATGTCAAAATTGAAGAATGATGGAAGGAATGTAACTGTATTTTTTCTCTTTTTATATTCTTTTTGATTTCTTCCTGAACTTCGTCTGAAAATCTTGTAACTACTTTTTTGATGTTGCTTTTTACCTTTATTAGAATCTATCCATTTGTAAAATCCTTTACATAACAATGCCAAATTTAGAAAAAAATATATATATATAACAAATTGAAAATACTTACAATGGTAACTGCATTTTGCCTGTTACAAAGTGGATAAACGACTAGGAAGTAGAGGATTGATAATTCAGTTGCCAAGCTGTACTCCTGCACTGAGAATAGGAATTACTCAAAAGAGCCAGATATATCACACAATTCTTATCTATTTCATTCTCCTCTAATAGAGTAATCAGATTTCAATTTCTAATTCCAGATTTCAAGCCAAATCTCAGAAACTCACAAGGTTTGCACAAAGAATGAAGTTATGACCTTCTAACTCTTTTCAGAGTTAGCTTGCTGCTATATAGATGCAAAATATTTTTGTCTTTAAAAAAATTTAAACAGGGCGCCTGGGTGGCTAAGTGGGTTAAGCCGCTGCCTTCAGCTCAGGTCATGATCTCAGGGTCCTGGGATCAAGGCCAACTTTGGGCTCTCTGGTCAGCGGGGAGCCTGCTTCCTCCTCTCTCTCTGCCTGCCTCTCTGCCTACTTGTGATCTCTCTCTGTCAAATAAATAAATAAAATCTTAAAAAAAAAATTAAACATTTCAGAGCACCTGGGTGGCTCAGTTGTTTAAGCAACTGTCTTCAGCTCAGGTAATGATCCTGGAGTTCCAGGATCAAGTCCTGCATTGGGCTCCCTGCTCAGCGGGGAGTCTGCTCTCCCTCCGACCCTCCCTCCTCTCAAGAGCTCTCTCTTTCTCATTCTCTCAAATAAGTAAATAAAATATTTTTTAAAAAAATTAAAAATTTCCATCACTTAAAAGAAAAACCCCTTATTCATTAAACACTTTCTTCCCAATTTTCTCTCTTCCCAGCACAGCCCCTTGGCTATCACCAGTCTGCTTTCTATGAACTTACCTATTTTAGATATTTCTTATAAACAGAATTTTATGATATATGAGCTTTTATGTTTGGTTTCTTTCAATTAGTGTAATTTTTGAGGTTCATTCACATTCTAACATATTTTTTATGGTTGAATAATGTATCTGTGTAAATACAATTTGTTTATTCATCTGTTGCTGGACATTTGGGCTCTATCTTTTGGCTATTGTGAATAGTGCTGCTGTAAACATATGTGTACATGTACTTATTTGAGTATCCATTTTTTCTTCTTTTGAATACATAACTAAATGGAATTGCGGGTTCATGTTATATTCTCTTTAACTGTTTGAGGATCTGACAAATTTTCCAGTAACTGAACCTTTCTACATTCTTATTAGCAGTGTACCAGTGTTGTAATTTTCCTACATGTTTTCCAACACTTGTTGTTTGCTTTTTTTTTTTTTTTTGTATTGTCATTCTAGTGGATATAATGTAATACCTGGCTGTGGTTTGGATTTTTATTTCTCTAATGACTAATGATGTTGGACATCCTTCTAATGTACTTGATGGTCACTTAATATATTCTTTTGAGAAATACCTATTCAAGATCTTTGCCCATTTTTTAAATTGACTTGTCCTTTTGTGGTTCAGTAGTAATAGCTCTCTATATGTTCTGTATACAAGACCTTTTTCAGTTATATGATTTCCATATATATTCTTCTGGTTTATAGTTGTTTTCTACTTTATTGGTGATGTCCTGTTATGCACAGTTTGTATTTTCCATGAAGTCCGTTTTGCCTGTCTTTTTTTGTTTGTTTGTTTCTGCTTTTGGTGTCTAAGAATATCTAAGAATTCATTACTAAATTCAAGGTCATGAAGATTTATCCCTATGTTTTCTTTTAAGAATGTTAAATAATATTAGCTCTTATATTTAAGTCATTGATCCATTTTGAGGTTTTTTTGTTTGTTTGTTTGTTTGTTTTGTTTTGTTTTTTAATATAGTGAGAGGTAGGCATCCAGCATTTCATTTTTTTCGTATGTTCCCTGAGGACATCTAGTTTCAATACCATAAGTTAAAGAAACAATTCTTTCTCCATGAATAGTCCTTTGGCATCAGGGTAATGGTGACCTCAAATAATTAGTCAGGAAGTGTTCCTCCTCCTCCTCCTCCTCCTCCTCCTTCTTCTTCTTTTTTTAAGAGCTTGAGAAGGAGGGGCACCTGGGTGGATCAGTGGGTTAAAGCCTCTGCCTTTAGCTCAGGTCATGATCCCAGGGTCCTGGGATCAAGCCCCGCATCAGGCTCTCTGCTTGGCAGGGAGCCTGCTTCCCCCTCTCTATCTGCCTGCCTCTCTGCCTACTTGTGATCTCTGTCAAATAAATTTAAAAAAAAAAAAAAAAGTTCGAGAAGGATTGGTGATAATTCTTTAAATATTTGGTATATTTCACTAATGAAGCCATCTGATCCTAGGTTTCTTTTTTCCTTGAGTGGTTTCTGATTACTGATTTAATGTTTTCCTTGTTATAAGCTTGTTGAGATTTTCTTTATTTTCTTGATTCATTTGGGTAATCTTTGTTTCTAGAACTTTGTTTCATCTAGATTATGTAATTGTTGGCTAATAATTATTCGTAGAATTTTCTTATAATCTTTTTTGTTTTTTGTAAAGTTGGCAGTAACATTTTCACTTCCATTACATTAGCCGATGCCCTACACAAAATGCTACAGAGCCCTTCATATTGAAATGAAAGAACTCTAGATAGTAACTTGAAGCCATATGAAGAAATAAAAATCACTGGTAAAAGTAATTAGATAGTATATATAAATATATATAAAAGCCAGTGAATTATTTCATTTTTAGTTTGTATCTCTGCTTTTTATTTCCTGTATGGTTTAAAGACATGCATAAAAATTATAATAAATCTATATTATGGGATACACAATATATAAAAATATAATTTGTGATGATAACAACATTAAGGTGGAGGAAACAGATATATAGGGGCAGAGTTTTTGAATACTGCTGAGGCTAAGTTGGTATCAACATGACTGTTATAAATTTAGGATGTTCATTGTAATCACATGGTCACCAATGAAAAAATATCTTACAAATATGCAAAAAAGAATTAGTTCATAAAATTAGAATGAACTAACAACAGCACTACCATACCCCCCCCAAAAAACAACAACAACAAAAAATAACACAGCTAAACACAAAAGATAATAATAGAGGAAATTAATTATTTTAAAAATGGCAGAAGTATGCCCTTTCTTTATAAGCAGTTACATTAAATGTAAATGAATTAAGCATTCCAAGCAAAAGGCAGAGATTAACAGAATGGATATAAACATATGAGCCAAATATATGCTCTTGACAGAGGATATGTTAGATCCAAATAGGTAGTTAAAAGTGAAAGGACAGAAAAAAATATTCATGTAAATAGTACTCAAAAGAGAACTGTTATACTCATATGGACAAAATAAATTTTAAGTTAAAAAAAAAGAGAGAAGGGGGTGCCTGGGTGGCTCAGTGGGTTAAAGCCTCTGCTTTTGGCTCAGGTCGTGATGCCGGAGTCTGGGATCGAGCCCCGCATCGGCCTCTCTGCTTAGCAGGGAGCCTGCTTCTCCCTCTCTCTCTGCCTGCTGCTCTGTCTACTTGTGATCTCTTTCTGCCAAATAAATAACTAAAATCTTTAAAAAAAAAAGAGAGAGAGAGAGAGAGAGACAAAGATAGGCATTAAATATTGATGAAAGTGTTAATTCATTGAGAAGATAAAACAATCATAAGCGTATATACAAGAAACAACAGAGCCCCCAAAATATAACAATTGTTGACAGCATTAAATAGAGAAATAGTTCTACAATAGCAGTTGAAGATTTCAATACCCCATTTTTAGCAATGGATTGGATATCTAGACAGAAGATCAGAAAGGAAATACAGGACTTGAACAACACTATAAATCAACTACAATACTGTATTATATATTCAAAGTTGCTAAGAGAGTAGATTTTAAAAGTTCTTACCAAAAATACGCAAGAATTGTTCAACTGTGTGAGATGATAGATGTGTTACCTTATTGCGGTAATCATTTCAGAATATGTTCATATATCAAATCATTACATTGTATATCTTAAACTTATACCATGTTATATATCAATGACATCTAATACATATGAGGGAAAAACAGAAACCAACTGGATCTAACAGACTTAAGCAGAACGCTCCACCCAATAAGAGTAGACCAATGTATCAAGTGCACACAGAACCTTCTCTGGGATAGACTATGTTAGGCCAGAAAACAAGTCTAAATAAATTTGAAAAGATTGAAATTATAAAAAGTTATCTTCTGTGACCATAAAGGTAGAATACTGAATGAAGTTAGAAATCAGTAACAGAAGGAAAACTTAAAAATCTAAAAACATATAGAAATCAAAAGGCATATGCTTAAATAACCAGTGGGTCGAAAAGGAAATCACAAAAGAAATGTGAAAACACTTAGGGAATAAAAATTAAAACATAGCATAGTAAAATTTATGGTATGCAGTGAAGGTAGTGCTTAGAGGGGAATTTATAGTGGTGAATTTATATCTTAAAAAAACAAAGCAAAACAAAAGATTTCCTGTAGATAACCCAACTTTATACCTTAACTTTTAAAGAAGAGCAATTGAAACTTAAAGCTACCAGAAGGGAGGAAATGGTAAAGATTAGAGAGGAGATAAATGAAATAGAAAATAGAAAAACAATAGGGAGAATCAGTGAAAACAAAAATTGTTTCTTTGAGAAAATAAATGCAATTTACAAACCCTTGGCTAGACCAGAAAAAAAGGAGAGAACCTAAAATATTGTTAATATTCTATCTTATATCTGTATAAGTGACAGATATGAAAAGAAATAGGAAAATTCATTCTAGTTAATCTACTTTTTTTTTTTTTAAAGATTTTATTTATTTATTTGACAGACAGAGATCACAAGTAGGCTGAGAGACAGGGAGAGAGAGAGAGGAGGAAGCAGGCTCCCTGCTGAGCACAGAGCCCCATATGGGGCTCAATCCCAGGAGCCTGGGATCATGACCTGAGCCGAAGGCAGAGGCTTTAACCCACTGAGCCATCCAGGCACCCCTAATCTACTGTTCTAACATTATAGTCTGTTTTTCTGTCTCCAGGTATAATATTTAACAATATCTTTTAAGGTTTTGAATTACACTGTAATGTTAAAAAAAATATGTCCCTCAGGAAGAAAAAAAATTTTTTTTTAGATTTTCTATGTGTATAAAAGAATAAGTGTGTATAGTACAAAAGCTTACACAAGTTGCCAGCATGTCATTTTAATATGCGCACATCTTCTGGTTTCTTACTTCTGTAAATAAAGATTAGAGAATGAATTTGTATAAAAGGAATTTACAAAAACACATTTTGATTCTTATTCTGATTCAGTTGTTTTCCTTCTCTATTATATATGTCACAAGTGCAAAACTTAAGACAAGAGAGAAGCTTACCTATTAAAAGACCCAGGAGACTTGGGGCTGTTCTTTGAGAGTCACTCATTTTCCTTTCTTTTTGTTTGGAGGATGGACACAATCAACAAAGCCCACCAATTAAAAGAGGCTGAAGAATAAAGAGAACAGTAATGAAGATTGCTTCCTATGATAATTTACCTTGGTTTATTCCCTGTTCAAAGTCTTGTATACATAGTTTAAAATAATTTAAAGTATTGTATTCAGAACAAAATAAAAAACCCAGCTGCTTTTCTTATTTTAGAGACAAAGTTGGGCAAACATAATAGTTTGCCCAAAACTGTTTTTGAACAGTTTTCCTTGATTTGCATTCTACCATAATATGGAACAAATAAATCCTCATGTGCTCCCATATCTAACAAAATAATTATAAAATTTATTAAATCTTGATTTGATACTATTTTAACAGTGCACAGTGTTTCATTATAGAAGGGTCTATATTATACTTGTAACTTCCTCAAAATATTATAAATGTTGAGTAATGCTTTTCAAAAGCATTTATATTATAGTTATGGCTCTTATTAATTGGAATCACATTCCCTTTTTTGAAAAACTCATCATTACAAATTTTTTATGATGTAGAGAGTGAAAGTTACATATACTCTCAATGTTTTCAAGAAACATGTATTTTAATGTGGGAATCTACCCTCCATGTTTTAAGACTGAACAACTGTAATAACCCTAAATATCATAGAACTCTATTATCTGTAAAATTTTGTTGGATTAATTCCTTTTTGTACCTAATAATTTCCCAAAGTAATAACAATGTGGAGAAAGGCAAAAGAAAAAGAATTAAACTTCCTTATAACAGCCCATTGACAAGTACTTGAAACAGGCAGTGACCTTCCTCAAGAAGTTTAGCTGCCTCCATGTTAACAGTTTTGCTAGAGGCAAAAGATGGCAACCTTAGCTTGACATTAGTCCAATCTCTAGGATCCTGTAAACTCCCTTTGGAAAGGTCCTTTATCTTTGTCCCCCCCAAAATATATGTTAGCAATTATCCTTCAAACCATATGGCCCACTGATACACATCTGAAGGGTCTCATGCCTAAGGTTTTACTAGACAGTACTAAATGACCTTTTCCCAACGATAGCTACCTCCTCAAGATCCTGGAAACTTTGCTTCCAAATTCCTTAGAGACTAACCGCTCCCTACAATCTGAAAGTATGTAATTAGTCACTCCTCACAATCCTCACAGTCTGTTTCTTTCTGCCCATTGGTTCTGTCTCCACGCTTTAATAAAACCACCCTTTTTGTACTGAAGATAATTCTTTCTTGACCATTTGCTCTGAATTCCAACATTTTCACATCAGTGTGTTCAAATATGGTATGTTAAGCAGGATTTCTTTTATTTGCCTTAAAAATCTCCATTCATTTGCAAGTGTTTGAAAATGATTGATTTTAATTTGAGTTATGAGATCTCCCAAGATCCAGCTTCTTCAAATCTGCCATGAGAATACTATGTATATTTCAGTATTGTTGGGAAAAGAATATACGGTAAAGAGTATTGAAGTGCTTTGTGTGCTATAAAGCACTCTGCCCACGAACAGCATGCTTAAGGGAGATTCTAAAATTTGGTAAACGTGACAAACTGTACTAGCTGTTTGTGATTCTAAAGAAATACATTCTTTTAGCTTTCCTATTTAAAAACTGAAAAACTGGTTTTTTAGACTGCACTTACAGAAATTTCAGTCTAACCAAGATTTATTAGTACCCACTATCTGCTGAGCATGAACTTCCCTGCCTGTTTATAGTGCAAAGGTATAGCAGGATTCTTCTCCTCACTTCCTTTCTCTCTTTGTCACTTATTTGGTGCTTCTCAAATTGTTCAGCTGAAATTTTGCTCCCAATTGAGTATTGTGAATATGGGCCTAGGGGAGAAACAATGGGAACAGGCATGCCCCAGTTACAGAAGAAAATAAATAGTCCATCTCTCATTGTCCTTTAAAAGAGCAATGAACAGAACTGCCCACAGTATTTTATGTGTGATTGTCCATTAAGAAAAAGATTCTATTTCTAAATATTTTATCCAGTACTCTTCCCTTAGGCTTTTCATGGTGCCTTTTTTTTTCTTACCAAAGTACAGTGAACAAATTCCTGCTCAAATAAATTAGCTTTCCAATTTTGACTCTTAGACAAGTTGAGTCAATAAGTTTAATGCACTAACATGAAAACATGAGGAATAAAAATACCATGAGTGGATGAAAATTGAGAGTATAGGAAAAAATACTTCTTTAGGATATGAGTACAGCACTATAAACATCAAAACACCCACCACCATCCCTCACCAAAGGACTGTTTTCACTGTATGTCACCCAGCATTTTATATAGACTTTTTAACTCCCTAGATACACTGGTAAGATCTCACCCTCTGCAGTAACGAGAAGCACATGTTCAGCCTCTTATAAATATAGTGAATCTACAGAATAGTATGTAGATCAACTATTCAGTTATGCATGTTATCACCAGCAGTGTGGGGTTTCTTTAAGCATGCATACTTGAAGGTGGTTGTAAGTAAATGATTAATTTATCTAACATAAAGCTTGGATGATTTGACAATTTGAATAGGGGTCTGAAAAGAGATGATCTAAATCACCTGGAAATCCATATTAATGGTCAACTACTTTCTCATAATTTATCACAATCACTAAGAATATGCTATGTGTATAAAAACACTAATTGGAACTCAACCCATTTTGCAGTTTTCAAATTTCTGAAATTATTTTTGATTTGTTGAGGAAGAGCTAACTCACTGTAGTTGACTTTGCCATATTGGTTCTCCTTTGGTTTGCTCTATTGCTCATTCTTCACAGATTATCTTACAGTTTAGTCGGTGTGAACATAGAAAACAGGGAAATAAATGTAAATCTTAAATTTCCTCTTTGTACCTGTGACTAGATAAATGCACAAGTTTGTCCAAAAAATGAGCTGTGTAGATTAAATATTAAACGTTAATTAAATTTAGTTGTCTCAACACCTGTATTTGCTTATTAAAATTGTTTCTAATTCTCAACAGTTCAAGAAAAGATAATATAAAACATTCAACTTTATGTAATGCTGACATCTTTTGTTCCCTCTGTTTGCATTTTTTGCTTTTGACATTCAACTTCAAACTGTGGAAGCCATTTCTTTCTTGGCCAAATCATTTATAAAAGAAAAGGCAGTATTATAAAATCAATGAGTAACTCTAAATTGAATGAGTAGTTTGACAGTGCGAGTCAAGATTGCTAACATAAAATGCACCATTTGAAATAGAAGAAATTTAAGTCATGGCCTTCTTTTCCATTTTTTTTCAGAAATAGGTCACTAACTCTTGAACCTCCACAAAGAGTTTTTGCACATTTACTTTACCCAAACAAAACAAACAAAAATAAATACAAAAGAATTTAGCATTCTTTGTAAGTCTATTTGGAAAACAGGTAGATGAATGTGTCCAGATTTTCAAAAGACAGCCTTTCTTGAATTGTAAGGCATTTTAGTTTCTTGGTTTTCAGGGTGTTTCTTCTGGAATTCTTCAAAGACAAGTCTATCCAGTATTATAAAAATAATTACATTAACATTTATTCATTTTTTTGTGTTACTAGCAAATTTGGGTGTGTTAGAGAAACTCAGCATATGAAATACTCATTGACAAACTCTGACATCTTTGTCAGGCATTTTAATTCCAATCCCTCCTACCTGCCTAAGCACCAGGTGGCAGTGTAGTAGCACTCATCCATACCTGTCTTTGAAAAGCCTCAGTAAAAGTGCCCTTGCAATGATGCTTTCACACAGCACAGGCTGAATTGTTGGGGTTTTTTTTTTTTTTTTTTTTTTTTAAGTAAGCTGTATGCCAAACGTGGACCTTGAACTCACTACCCTGAGAATTGCATGCTGTACCAGCTGAGCTAGCCAGGTACTGCCCAGGGTTTTAATCTTTTTAAAGTGTTGCTCTCTCTCTATTAAAATAGCCCTGCATACATTTTTCTAAGTTGTCTTTTCCTTTGAGTACTATGTAGATGGTTTCCTTCTCTAATTTTCTAAACTGGAAAAACTGAGTATATATCATTTCAGTGTTCTTGTTGTCTTACAGTTTTAAGTAAGAACCTTTTATATATCATAGTAGGAAGTAAATTATGGGGTTTTTTTGTTTTTTTTTTTTTACAACCAGCAGTTTCAACAATTGGATTAGGGTTGCCTACAGCTTTAACCAAAGCATATGCCAGCATACTACAAACCTCTAAAACAAGAATTCTGACATTTCATTTTTCCTTATCTAAACTTCGCCAGCTGTCATGATGCCATCTGAGACAAGTTTTCAGTCTAAAGTACTAATCCACTCTATCAATTCTTTCGTATTTGCACAATGTCCATTCAGCAGTTTCACTGGGACAAAAGAACCAATTTCAGCATTTGGTTTCAGATATCCAGGATTTATTATGAGTTTAAAGCATGTCTGGATACTTATTTTTTTTTTTCCTTTCTAGATGGAAATTCAGACATCTAAGTTATGTCATCTGATCCCTATCATCTAGGGAGTATAGGACAAAACCTACAACTCACAACATTTATGTTTTCTCTCTGACTTTAGTGTCCTGTCATCCCCAAACACTCTTGATGGACTGGGAAAAAAGAATTTAGGAATGTTTCCCAAACCCTGCATATCATTTTTTACTATATTTAGAGTCCGTAGCAGTGGAGATTGTCTTTATCTTTGGAAGAACTCCGCAGATACTATTTGGGAGGCAAAGGAAAGGGCTTTTTTCAGTAGGCACTGAGACTAAACTACAAGTACCATTTTTTTAAGTTGACTACACAAAACATTTGGAAAACAAAAAGAAAGGGAACTGTTATATGATCTGAAGAATCAGTGCAGTCGTAGAAGACGAATTGAAAAATACTCAGGCTGACTTGGGAAACCTTTCTTCTGTAGCCAGTCTACCTCCTTTAGTCGTCTTCCAGCAGTTATCCTAAATAAAATGATCCAACCCCACGGCTAAGCTAGAAAATGATACTGTCATAATTCATGTCAGACTGTTAGCAACTACTTTTTACTTAGTATAGCTTTACTAAGTTAATATTAGAACATTTTGTAAAACATGTTAAAGTTAAAAGGTACAAGGCCCCAAATAGGAATCTCTGATTTCATATTTTAATTCAGTCTCTATAATGCAGTTTGTTCTCGGGCTTGAAGAGCTCTTTGTTTGCACTAAAATTCCAAATATTGGGGATAAGGCTCAACTATATATCCTAGTTGCCCAAGTTTTCTGTAACTCTATTTGGAAAAAAGCAAGTAGATGAATGGATCCACATTTTCAAAAGATAACCTCTGTTGAATTGTAAGGCATTTCAGTTTCTTGGTTTTCAGGGCATTCCTTCTGGAATTCTTCGATGTTAAGCCTATACAGTATTATAAAATAATTACATTAACATTAACATTCATTCAACCTATGGAGTACCTGCTAAAGTGGAATCTATTTGTCATGCTAAAATGGAAACCTTTTTGTCCATAGCTATAAGGTAAAAAGTATTGTGAAAAATAATTTTCAGATGTTAGGTGTTAAATGTCTCAGCTTTTATGACTAGCAAAATTTCATATAGATTTACTTCTAATTATTTTCATAACTGCAAAGTCACTTTTTAAAGACATTTTATATAGATTATTTAAAAATAAATATCAAGTAAGATAATAAGACCTTACATGGATTTTTTTTTCTTACTTTTAATATAAATTAATCAACATTTTAGAGATCTTATAACCTGAGAGCTAGAAAGGGTTTTGGAGATATTGCAGATATATGTCTATATTTAGTGTATAAATGGGGAAACTGAGACACAGTGAAGTTAAGTGACTTAAATGATACAAATAATTAGTTGTGAAATGAGAATTAGAATTCAGATCTCCTCATTCAAGTGTCTCCTATAAAATTTTCCAAATTTTGTAGAGAAGAAATTAATTACTTCACATATTTAAAAAATATTTTATTTGAGAGAGAAAGAGGGAGCAAGCAAGCACAAGGGGGGGGGGCAAGGGCAGGGGGAGAAGCAGGCTTCCTACTGAGCAGGGAGCCCCGTGACATGGGCCTGGATCCCAGGACCCTGAGATCATGACCTGAGCCCAAGGCAGATGCTTAACCAACTAAGCCACCCAGTCACCCCATTTCACATTTTTAAAGTACAATTTCTAGTGGATTCTTAAAGCTTACTGTGTAAAATTTAAGGTAATATTTCTTAATATATTTTTTTCCCACTTAAGAAAAGTTACTATCCTTGACCATTCTTGAGATCAAAGTAATTGGCTAAGAATAACAAATATGATGCAGATAAGCCTAGATTCAAATCCCAGCCAGGTCGGTAACTAATTTTGGACAAATCACTTAATCACTCTGAGCTTTATTTTCCTGATTCATACAAAGTAAAAATTGTGTCTTTCTCCAAGCTTGTAGCAAGAATTAAATAAAATACATCTGAAGTGTTTGCCTTTAATCATCATCATCATCATCATCATCATCATCATAAATCTTATTTTGTGAATGTGATAGATTTCAGCTGACCTGTATTAGGCATTACAATGATTGTATATTGCTCTTCAAAACACAAATTCTGTTTTGTAAAAAGCAGTAGGGAGAATGGAAATACAAATCGCAGCAGGAGAAACTAAGTTTGGTCCTCCTTGTTTATCCGCCTGGAGTGGAGGGTGTTCACTCTTTTACTTCTGTGTAGCACTTAATCCGGAAGTCACACTTCATTCTCCTAGCTCTTCCCTGCCACTTGCAGACAATATCTTCCTAAAACTTGTGCAGCTATGGCATTCTTTGCCTTTTTCACATCTATTATCCGAGGACCTCAACACCACTCCCCAACCTTTACTTGGATACCTGTTTCCTAGTCTATCTTTCCACCTGAGTACCATGCATGGATGTATTTAAAGTTCCAAGTATACAGCCTATCTAGTATCCCATTATAAATCATTCAGACAATACGATATGTCACGGAAGTTTTTCCAAAGGAAAGAAAACAAAAATAAGAGGTTCAATTGAGAGCATAACTATACTAACTTTGAGTAGATAGATAAATAGATAGAAAGATAGGTAATATAGAAATAAAATAATAATAGTGTATCTTTTAATACATGGTTTATTAATGTGACTGAAATTTCTAGATTAATCATGCTGTGGCCAACCTAATCATATGATATGGACATAACCAGAATGAAGGTAAACAAAATTATGATGCTAGGAAATAAGGTGGAATATTGTGAATTTTCTAGATATTAGGTAAATAGTGTCTCCAAATCAACTTCATGTCTGAATTAAACTCTTTAAGAAATTATTTTATTATAAGGTAATTTTTATAGGTATAATTCCAATAAGACAAACAGTTGGGAAAATGAAACATTCAAAAATATCTCAAAAAAATACCTTTTGTTTAAAAAAAAAGAGGTAATGGATATTCTTATATACATTTGTGGCCTGTATTATTCTATCCCTGTTTGTTTTGCTGCCTGCTGAAGTAAATACTTAAAAGCATCAGTGACAGTTATTCTTGCATCCGCATTAAACCCTGTGTTATAATGCCTCATGTAAGTGATACATTAAAGATTCAAAATTATGGACCTCTAATCTATAGCTAGTTAGAATTGTCTTGCCTCAGTTAAGAGTTCTCAAGTTGAGTTTAAATCATAGCAGTTGTTGTAGGTTACAGCTCTACTTGTCTGCTTTATTTGCATCATCTGTCATCTGCCCCATCTGGCCGAAGAGCAGGGTAGACAGTTCTGCCACATTTGGGTCCCAGCCATTGAATCATAATGGCTGTGTAACCCCCTCTGTGGCTCCACCTGGGCAGGGAGGCATGTTTGCAGCCTTGCCCAACTGCTGAATACAGCATCCCATCCCAGCTGGCTAGAGAGCCTGACCTGAGCATGTGGGCAGCCAGAGAGCCCATCATACAGTGGCACGTGAGCAAGTTATCAAGCCTGCTGTTCTATCCCATTATCTCCAGCCAGTGGCATGCCCCTTGATTTTAGAGCATGAGCAGTGGCCTAACCCAAATAGAGATACTGACAGCAGACCCCACCTGCCCAAGGATGCTACCAGTTGACCCATTCAGAACTCAAATCTGAGCTGGAGTCTGGAGAACAAAACTACTTACTCAGATGTGCAAACACTAATACAAGGAATCAAGGATTACAAAGAATCAAATAGACATGACACTAACAAAAGAAACTAACAAAGCTAACAAAAGAAATCAGGGTAGCTATACTTAACATCAGACAAAATAGACTTTTAGAAAAACATAGTCAAAAAAGGACAAAGAAGGTCATTGTGTAACAATGAAGGAGTCAATCAATCAAGAAGATAGAGCAATTATAGGTACTTATGTACCCAACACCAGAGCACCTAATATATAAAGCAAATACTAAAGGTACTAAAAGGAGAAATAAACAGCAATAATAGATGGAAATTTTAATACCCTACTCTCAACAATGGATAGATCATTTGTATAGAGAACTAGTAAGAAACAACACTGTAGACCAAATTGACCTAGCAGATATATATGGACTATTTCATCCAATAGCAGAAGAATTCATATTATTCTCAAGTGCACATGGGACATTTTCTATGATTGATCATTTACTAGAGGACAAAATAAGTCTTAACAAATTCAAGATATTAGGAAATATATCAAGTATTTTCTCCAGTCACAGTGGTGGAAAACTAGAAATCAACAACTGGTATAAACCTGGAAAATTCACAAATACATGGAAATTAAGCAGCACAGTCCTTAACAACAACAACAAAAAACCTCCTTAAGAACAACAAGAAAAAAAAAAAGAAAACACAAAGACTCAGAGGAGATTACTACGAACAACTATATACCAACAATTTAATAACCTAGAAGAAATAGGTAAATTCCTAGAAGCATGTAACCTACGAATACTGTGTCATTAAAAAAAAAAAGATAATTTGGGCAAACTAATAATGAGTTAAGAGATTGAATCAATAAGCAAGAACCTCTTAATAAAGAAAAGTCTAGGGCCAGATGGTTAAACTGGTGAATTTTACCAGACATTTAAAGAAGAGTTAATGGTAATTTAAAGAAGGGTTAATGCTAATCCTTTTCAAACTCTTGTTCAAAAAATTGAGCAAGGGGGTAGGGGGAACACTCCCGGACCCATATTAGATCAGCACTACCCTGATATCAAAGCCAGATAAGAACCCTACAAGAAAAGGAACTCCAGGCAAAAGTCCTTGGTGAGTATAGATGCAAAAATTCTCAATAAAATACTAGCAAGCCAAATTTAGCAACACATGAAAAAGATCATACCTTATGATGAAGTGGGATTTATCCATGGGATGCAAAGATGTTTCAACATATGTAAATCAATAAATGTGATACATTTAATAGAATGAAAATTTGAAATCATATAATAATCTCAATAGATGGGGAAAAAGCATTTGGCAAAATCGGACAGCCATTTGTGATAAAAACTCTCAACAAATTGGTATAGAGGTAACATACCTTAACATAATAAAGGTCATTATAACAAGCCCACATCTAACAACTCAAGGTGAAAGGTCAAAAGCTTTTCCTCTAAGATCAGGAAGAAGACAAGGGTGCTCACTCTCACTACTCCTATTGATCTTAGTATTGGAAGTGCTAACCAGAGTAATTAGGCAAGGAAAAGAAATAAAATGTATTGGAATTGGAAAAAGTAAAATTATCTGTTTGCAGATGACGTGACTTTATATATAGAACAATCCTAAAGACTCTACCAAAAACCTTTAGATCATATCAATGACTTCAGTGTAGCTGCAGGACACAGAAATCTACTTATAAAAATTAGTAGCATTTCTGTATACTAAATACCAATTATTTGAAAGAGATACAAAGAAAACAATCTCACAATAGCATCAAATACAAAGAAATACTCAGAAATAAATTTAACCAAGGAGATGAAAGATTTGTGCATCAATAGCTGTAAGATATTGGTCAAAGATTTGAAGACAGAAATAAATGGAAAGATACCCATGTCCATAGATTGGAAGAATTGATGTTAAAATGTTCATATTCAAAGCTATCCATAGATTTGTATAGATACAGACATAGATATCAGTGAAATTCCTGTCAAGATCCTAATGGCTTGTTTGTTTGCTTTTTACAGAAATAGACAAAGCAATCCTAAAATTCTTACGGAACAAAAGTCGCAAATAACCAAAACAATCCTGAGAAAAAAGAACAAAGCTAGAGGCATCACACTCCCTGATTTCAAACTACGTTACAAAGAAGCTCTACTAATCCAAAACAGTATGGTTTGGGCCTTTAAAACAGACATATAGATGAATAGAACACAATAGAGAGCCCCAAAATAAACTCATACATATATAGTTAGTTAAGCAGCCAAGCATGTACAGTAGGCAAAGGGCAGTCTCTTCAAGAAATGGTGCTGCAACAACTGGAAAATTAGCTGCAAAGGAATGAAATTGGACCCCTACCCTACACCACTGATAACAATTAACTCAAAATGGATTAAAGACTTACGTGTAAGACTTGAAGCAACTAACTTCTAGGGGGAAAGCTCATTAACATTAGTCTTGGCAATGATTTTTTGGAAATGACACCTAAAACACAAGCAATTAATGCAAAAAAAACAGGTGAGACTACAGCAAACTAAAAACTTCTGTGCAGTAAAAGAAATTATCAACAAAATAAATGGAAGAAAATATTTGCAAACCCCCTATTTGATAGGGGTAATAATATCCAAAATCTTTAAGAATTTAAGAACTCATACTAGTCAAGAACACCAGCAAAAATAATCTAATAAAAGAATGGGCAAAGGACCTGAATAGACATGTTTGCAAAGAAGATGGTCAAATGATTAACAGGTACATGAAAAGGTGTTCAGCATTGATAACCATCAGGGAAATACAGATCATAACCACAATGGGATATCACCTCACACCTGTTAGGATGGTTATTATCAGAAAGACAAGAAGTGTTGGTAAGGAGGTATGGAAAAGAGAACCCTTGTGCATTGTTAGTAAGATCGTAAATTGATGCAGCTATTTTGGAAGGCAGAACGGGCCTTCAAATATTTGAAATATGACTACCATAATATATATGACACAGAGATTCCACTGGTATATATCCAAAGGGAACAAAATTACTATTTCAAAGAAATATCTGCACTTTCACGTTCAATGAAACATTATTTATAATAGCTAAGACATGGCTGGGGCGCCTGGGTGGCTCAGTGGGTTAAGCCTCTGCCTTCAGCTATAATAGCTAAGACATGGGAACAACCTAAATGTCTATACACAAATGAATAAAGCAAATGTGGTATCTATTTATATATACATATATATGTATATACACACACGTAATGTGATGTAAAATGTATATATATATATATGTATATAGGAGTGTGTGTGTGTGTGTGTGTGTGTTTATATAATGGGATATATTATTCAGCCATAAAAAGGAAGGAAATCCTGCCATTTGGGACAACATGGATAAACCTTGAGGTATTATACTAAGTGAAATAAATTAGACAAACAGAAGTACTGTGTGATTTCATTTATATATGGCATCTTAAAAAACCTAACTCATAGAGATAGGGAGCAGATTGGTCCTGTCAAAGATAGGGAGTTGGGGGTTGGGGAAATGAGTGAAGGTGATCAGAAAGTAGTAACTTCAGTCATAAAGTGAGTACATTCTGGGGGAAGTAATGTACAGTATGATGACTTAGTAAACAATACTATATTATATATTTTAAAATTGTTTAATGATAAGATCTTAAAAGTTCTCATCACAAGAGAAAAATATTTGTAACTCTGTATGATGAATATTAACTAACCTATTGAGGGAAATGTATCTCAATATATACTTGTTATTGTTTCATGTATCTTAAACTTATATAAATGTTACAGGTCAGTTTTATCTCAGTAAAGCCAGGAGGGGGAGAGGGGAAGGAAAAGGGCATTGGGTGTCTAATCTGAATTAGATGAGGCTTTAAGGTAATTATATTTGAGGTATGACCAGAATACTAAAAAGGAGGTACTCAAAAGCTTGGAAAAGAGTGTTCCAGAAAGAGGGGGAAAAAGTTCCAAAGCTCCAATTTTGAGGAAACTAAATAATAAAGTTTAATAGCTAGTTTCTTATGGGGCAGAGTTATGAATAAGAACAAAGGACAAATCCATTATAGACAAATGGATCTGGGATAAATTCCCATTACCTGAAATATGCTGTTGAACAAATGAGTTAATCTCTCTGCTCCTCAGAGTTTCTTCATTAGCAAAATGCAGATAATAACTGCCTAATAAAGTTTCTCCAATTATTAAATGAGGTTATATATGCAGAGAACCTTGATGATAATAGGCATTCAGTAACATTTTATTCCACACACTACTGAAATTACTTAACCAAATGTTGACATATTATCCCTTTAATTCATGAGATGCTGTTCCAAAATAACATTGAGAGAGAGGGAGAGGGAGAGAGGGAAATTGATTTGTTTCCTTATGGAGAGGGATTAGATTATTTTGTATAATCTAGTAAGAGAAAATAAAATTTTGTCTTCCACAAGAAAAAAATCTGAATCTTTCTCTCTTAATTTTTTTTTCTAATAGCTTAATAATGAATACATAGAGAATGGTAATATTAAACATCACATAGGTGATTATCTGTTACTACTGCAATCTATTTCTTTATATATTAGACAACTCAGGTTCTTACTTGCTTCAGTCAGATTTTTGAGGAAAATTTTTACATTCAGGAGACTCATTTAATTAGTGAATATCTAAATTTTAGGAGTGATCAGAGCCTAAGCATTCCATAGAGAGTGAGAAAAGCACAAGAGACTGAAGGAGAAGGAAACACCACATAGTGGATGCTAGGGAATAAACGTGGAGAAATGTATTGCCTTCATAAATATATTTTAACGGGGTTAGGAAATACAATGCTAATCAAATGCTAATTTGATTTAGTACCAAACAGACATAATTACTGTGGAGCGTGTGCATGCACATTGGAGAAGGGGGCTTAGTTCTCCAAAACTGGTTAAAATAAGGGTTCTCATTAGTAAAAAATAAAATTCCTAACAGGGAAGAAATTCATTGAGTTGCATAATGGAAATTGTATTTTTTCTTCAAGGGAAAATGAATTTTAAATATAACATAAAAACAATACTTTAAAAGATTATGGGGAGCCTGGGCAGCTCAGTAGGTTAAGCACCTGCCTTCCCCCTGTTCATGATCCCAGGCCCTTGGGATCTAGCCCTCTGGTGGACTCCCAGCCCAGGGGGTAGTCTGTTTCTCCTTCTGGCCTCACAGAGACCACACAAATCATTTTTTTTTTCCCTTCCTACTCACAGACTCATGCATGTACTCACTCTCTCTCAAATAAATAAAATCCTTAAAAAAAAAAAATTCTAGGTGATTTCCAAAATGCTTAAGTGACTTTAGATACATTGTTCAGTTAATTTTTTCCATTATAACTTATGAGTGCTCTATGTACCAGTCAATTATTTATTTTAACAGATTAAAACAGATATGACAGACATTTTTCTGTCATATTGATTTCTATTTCATTGCTTCCTAGGGTTGTTTCAATTAATTGGTAGGTAGTGTGAGTTGTCAAACAGGGAATTTTATCATGCCAGTAGACTGAAGTGGTGGATAGTAGCATAGTACCCACAGAACACTGATTTTATGTGTGTGGTCTTGCTTTAGAGAAAAGGAGGTGCTATAACTTATTTTTAAGATACAATACAACCCAAAGAAAAAGTAAAGGAGATATAAAAGGTAGAATAAGTGCATATGGATAGAAAAGTTGAGAAAGAGGCAATAAGAAATAAATAGGGAAAGAAAAGCTTTCAGATGTTACCTGCATTTCACATTCACTGATTAAAAGCCTGTCAGTGCAAGAGATGCTTGAGGTTTTCACTTTTGTTCTGCTCAGCTCCATTTGTCCCACTTCAAATTTCAATCTCAGTATTCTTCATTTGACTTCAAAATAGAAAAAAAAAAATCTCCTTTCTCAAAAGCTTTCTATTCACAACCATAAATTTGGCTCTGGGGTTCAACTTTTGTAGCTTTCTTTCATTTTTTTAAACATGATCATATCATAAATATAATGAAAATAATTAATATCTGTTTGCTTATCACATCAGTTTTCAATAATTGTGACAGCAAATTACTTTGGGAAGAGAGAAATTATTAAACTGTTAAAATGGTCATTTCAGTGGAAAAATTGTTCCAACACCTATTCTTTACATAGAAATGTTACTAAAAATGGGAAAACAAATGAACTGCCCATGACAGTACAATGAAAATGAATTGACTTAAGCATATATACTTTGGGTGCTGTGTATTCTTACTGTTTTGAGTCTGCTGCATGAGGTTTTTCAACAAATACAGTCTTGTCAGCCAGGGCCAAAAATTTCTTCATTGGAGGAAGTGTGATCCTGTTAAACTGTTTTACAAATTTTACACTCCCCCATTTTTATGATACTCTAATATCTAATAACACACAGATCGTAAAGAATGAGGTAGAAAAAAGGCATTTAGAAAACCTTTAATAGGTTTAAAAGAGGGGGCATATGTAGAAGGAGTAAAATTCAAAAATTCAGAAATAGGAATTGTTACTGCAGACTTTTTAACTTCAGTAAATGTTAATCATAGTTAATACACTGGACATTATCCGGCTTCCCCAATATGAAGTCAGTGTATGGGCTTTAATTTTGCTGCACCACTGTATTCTCAGTATACATAGTACTTTGAATAATTACTCTATTGGATAAATGCAGATATGTTTTACTCTTTAGAAAAAAACAGCAAAAATACTAGCTTTTCAGATTTTGGGGGGGTACATATATGAACATTGATTGGAGTGTACTTCAAAAAATATAGTTTTATCTGTCTTGGGAACCTAATTTTTCTGAAATCAGAAAGCGAACTTTGCCAGTTGGAGACTTGGTGAGCTATTGTGGATTTAGTTTTTACTTACAAAAAGGCAAAATCAAATAGGAAAGTGAAGCAATCATGAAATATATCATGACTGTATTTTGAATAGAAGTGTACTTTCTGCTTAACATCTCCAGGTAATTGTTTATACTTTCATATTTATTTTGTATAAGTAGAAAAAGCTGCAAGATGTCATCACCCACTCATGTGCTCAAACCCAGAACTCTATAGAGGCCTGCATATCTCCTGTCTTCCCTCTACTCTCAGTAAATTCAGCCATTCCAGTTTTAAATGTGTTGAATCTATTGAGTTTTTTCATCTCTATGGCTAGTTCAGAGCACTTACTTCCTGTGTAAACACAGTAACTTCCTTCCTTATTGTTGCCCTCCCCCTCACTCTTTCCTCCACATAGCATCCTGAAGGATCATTTTTTAGAGTCAATCCAATTATGTTGTCCCCCTGTTTCAAAGATTCAGGTGCCTTCCAATTCCACTGAGATCAATACTCAAACTTCATAACATGGCCTCTGAAACTATGTAATCTGCACCTCTCCTAGCTCATAATAGCAGACTCTAATACACTGTATTCTGGTGACTGGCCTTTTCTCTATTCTGCAAGAACACAATGTTTTTCCCACCTCAGGACTTCTGTACATGGCACACTCTTTGCCTGTATACTCTACTTCCCAGCTGTTCACATGTGTGGCCACTTAGAATTCATACTCCTGTGAAAGTCTTCCCTGACAGTCCTGTATAAAGAAGCCTCTCACACCGATTTATTCTCTATTCCCAGGGTTGGTAAACTGTGGCTTCCAGTTCAGCTGCCTATTTTAGTGAGTATGAAATTTAATATAAATATAAAATTATAAAAATTATAAATATAAAAATAAAATATAACATTTTATTAAATATAGTTTCATTAAAACACGGCTATGCCGTTTGTGCATGATGGCTTTTGCACTATAACATCAGAGTAGAATGAGTTGGTGAACCATAGTGGCACAGACCACATGGCCCATAAAACCTTTACTTTTGAGTCCTGAAGTAAAGACCTGTCTTAAGAGACTCATTTTGGGGCGCCTGGGTGGCTCAGTGGGTTAAAGCCTCTGCCTTCGGCTCAGGTCATGATCCCAGGGTCCTGGGATCGAGCCCCACATCAGGCTCTCTGCTCAGCAGGGAGCCTGCTTCCTCCTCTCTCTCTCTCTCTGCCTGCCTCTCTGCCTACTTGTGATCTCTGTCTGTCAAATAAATAAATAAAATCTTTAAAAAGAAAAGAAAAAGAGAGACTCATTTTGGAGAAATAATAAGAAAGAGAAATAACCTTTGTTGGCTCAGATCATTGAGGGGTTTTATGTTATCACAGCCCAACTTAGCCATAATAAATTGAGAATATGTAGAACATATTGCAGATAAAAATGGAATGGTTTTTAAGTCAATGAAATAGGTCGTCTTTAGACTATGTAGAGGTACTTCCTTGTTACAGCCTGGGGTGTTCAGTGTATCTTTACTAACTGTTCTCTCACATCTCTTGTGATTGGGAACAGATGCTGCAATGATTTTCAGATGATGTTCTACAATCTGGGAAACATTGAGCAATCTTTAATCATCTTAAAATTCTCAAGAAATAATTTGCTATTTATTAGAAAAAAAATAAGCTGCAAGGTATTTTTTCTTCAAAAAATGACTTAACATAGAAAGTATCCATTATCAAGTGAGACCAACTTCAGTTCAAGTATTCTGATTTCAACTGCATTTTCTTTCCTATCAACATGTAAAGATCTGTGTTCTGCAAAACTATACATTTTGAATATTAAGCAGTTACAGAATAAGGGATCAGTGACAAAATTTTGCAGTAGAATGTTACAATTTACAGATAGGTGTATGTAAAGTTGAAATTGTAATTTGAGGTAAAAATATTTAGTAAAAGTCATTAAAGCTTTATTCCCTATTATCTTAATAGTTACTCTTTTGATGGAGATATATATCTAGTACTATTTGAAAACATAAGATTTTTCCTTTTATTCATGGTTTTTTCCTATATAAACAATAAGTAGAGTTACTTTAAAATATGAAGAAAAAAATACATGTGAACTTTACCACTCAGAAATTATAAATTACACTGTGTTATTTGGGACTAGTCATGATAGCTTGTCTATATTATATCCACAGCTATACCTGTCAAAGGTTTTATAAAATAGATCACACATTATAGTCAGCTTCATATCCTGGATTTTTTTTTTTTCATTATGAGAGATTTCTATTTCTTAGGTATTTTTAGAAAATATTTTATTAATATAATAATTGCAAATAAAGATTTACTAAAATATTGACCTCTTTTAGATAATTTTTCTTTATATATTTTGTTGTTAAAAAAGCTATTAAGAAATCCATCCCTTTTTGAAATTATGCAAATGTTATTCACACTGTAAACATTATTGAATGATTAGGTAACTGATGCATATCAACAAATTGCTTTCTATTAAGGTTGTACCAAATTTTTACTTTCATGTTAAATATGCATGAAAGTGCTATCTTAATATATGCTCACTAGAAATGTTACCTTTTTTAAAAATTTTGCTAGTTTTATAGCTAAATTCTCTTTATTATTCTAATATATTTTTTTTTCAAATACTTTTGTTAATTTTTTATATGTAATTTATCAAATACTTAAGTTTTCTTTGTAATAAAGTCTAATTCTGGGTTTTCTATTCTGTCTCATTGGTTCCTACTGTACCACAACAATTGATGAGTGGATCCTCTCTTACGTATTTGGATTATTCCTCCAATGATAGTAGCCAAATGATAATGGTAGCTGAGGTTTCTTGAGTTCTTAGTATGTGTTAGCTACTCTGTTAAGCAGATCATTGCACTGTGTCTGGTGCAGTGCCTGTCAGTGGCTGTGGCTGTGGCTGTTTGCTGAAGCTCTGCTCTAGGATATTACTTCAGTCTTCTCCAAATGTCTTCTCATTGTGGGATTCAGAGGGTGTGACGTCTGGAACATGATCTCCTTATGGTGGAAAGCAGAGGGGAGAATTGGCAGAAACTTGCCATGCCCCTGCAGTCTTTGCTTTAAAGTGGAAGCCAATCACTTTGTCAATGGCTAACTGCAAGTCATATAGCTAAAAACAACATCAGTGGAGCAGAGACAACACTGAGGATGTGCATATTTCCAGACAATTTAAAAATTCACCGTACTCATGGATGCTGGCTTCTTCTGTTGTTTTGTGGTGTTTGTGAGTTCATTGCTTGATCTCAATCAGTGATGCCCTTTAGATTAAAATTAAGTTTATCTTTCAGAGGATTTTCAGAGAGAAATCAGGGAGGATATTATAATAATTTACTTAATATGTAGATAACTAATAAAATCATGGAGGAATTTAATTCAGGCATTGTTAAGAATGACTTTCTTAAATTTTTGTAGCAAGAGAATCTTCCACCTAGTGTGGAAACCCAATGTTTCATATAATAATGACTTTAAAATATGGAAGAAATCATATAACAAATGTAGTACCATTTTACATTTAATTATCATGGTCTAACTTATAGTTTAAAAATGATTTTACTGTATTTCATTTCCATAGTTGTGGCTTTTAAATGCCTCATACTCACATATGTCTTCACTTGAAAAACAGGTATACGCAGGTATGCTTTTATATGGCCAGTTATATTTCTTATTTTCTCTTATGAAACCTTCGGCTGTCTTTTTGTTTTGGCAACCAGTATGTATCATTTCATGTGAATCAGATTTTCATGCCGTTACTGGCAGCTCCTACGACGATACCAAACAAATATGTAAAATCAGTCAGAGTAAAATGAGAAATCCACAAGTTATCTTGTAAAGGAGAGTGAATAGTTTAGTCAGTGATAGCAGTTGTCCTTTTGCAGTGAGTCTTTTACCTGGTCATATATTAGCCAGGTGAAACTCATGTTAAGGATAAGCCGTTGTTTACCAAGTGAAGAAGTTTAAGGTATTCCCATCAAAGGGAAAGCACATGACAAAAAATGAAGGTTTTGATATTAACTGTATGCTCTAGCAATAGTGCAAAGTTTGTTGTCACTAGATGAAAGATTATAATCTGAAGGTCATGCATTTAAACCATATTTGCTTGGTTTCTGGGTTCTAGATTCTTAGAATATTCTCCTACTTTTGTAAAAGAAGTGTCACAAAGTTGATTAAATCAAAACAGCAATTTGATTCACATATTTCTCTTTAATTTTGTCTTGCCATATTCTGTGAGGATACACTTTTATATGTAAAAGAATATAATGGAATTGTGTTTTCAGGTAGTGAAATTTCCTAGGTTCCTACCTTCTAAAGTGTTTCTTTCTCAGATGTCTGGAATTCCATGTAGATGGCTTAGGCCTGGGTATATGGAAAGGTAAGCAGGTTGGTTTCAGTGTCCAAGCATTTCTTCTATCTGGACAGTTCTGTTTATAATCAGCTCATGTTTCACCAGAGACAATGATGACAGTGCTAAAAGAATATCAGATGCTATGTACTCTTTGGTACACAGGGCAGAAGTAGGGGCACAACTGTGGCCTGCTTTCCCCTGTGAGCTGATGCTAAGAGCTAAGATGAACGAAACCAACCTTATCTGAATACTTAAATAGTGACAGTACTTCAGGGGCATGGTCATGAGGAAGGAAGAAGCAGTGTGCTGCCTCAGTACACTCTAGTCTTTGAGCAACTCTCATATGCTCCACCAACACAGATTCTTAAATGACTTTCTAAGTCCCTTAGGAATCTGCATTAGGTTTAGAGACTACATTAGGCAGCAGCTGCTGGCTACAGCTGAATGATTATCTATTCAAAGGGAACAGATTCTAGGGAGGGTGTGAAGGGAGGCTTTCTCTCACAGTGAATCTGTAAGGAAGACTCTTGAGCCATGGGAAGCCAGAAGGAGAGCTTCAAGCAATAAGGTTTTATGATGCTGCTTAGTCTTTCTAAAATTCTTCTTAGTAGACAGATACAAAAAAAAAAAAAAAAAAAAAAAGAAAAAGAAAAAAAAAAAGAAAGAAAGAATAAAAGGAAAAGAAAAAGAAAAAAGTAGCAATGAAAAGATGCTGGGGGATAAAAACCTCTCCAACATCTGAAATAATGTAAAGATCATAAAACTTCTTTTTTTTTTTTTTTTCCAGCGTGGTTTGCTCTCCAACAAATTTTTGTGCTAATGAATAAATTTTGTTATCCTGTAAACTAGATAAGGAGCAAGTGAATATGTGAGCACACTGTTCATTACAATGGACCTGATCTATAGAAAATACTCAGGAGGGCATTGTGTGATTTTTCTAAGGACCCTTTTTAGAAATGATTTAATTAAAATAAATGATTGCACAGCTGTTGCATACAACAGCATTTTGAAAAGTGCCCACTTCTGCCTGATCAGCAATTAAATTTAGGTAAAGGGAAATGCCACTTTCTTCTTGCTGATCATTTATTCACAGATACCTTTTCAGTTGAATAATTGTAGAGAGGTCTGTGTTCCTGTACCTGGTTCAAATATTACCATCATGACAATAGCAAACCCAATTTTTTAATATTCTATCTTATACATATTAAAATATATATCACAAATCCTTATATGTAATTATTCTAGTTGAAAAGAGAATTTTTCGAATTATTTCACAAAAAAAGTACTTTATAGATCAAATTCTTTTGGAGGTTGCTAAATTAGTTGAATTAGTTTCTACTGCATGAGGATTTTCAGACTTTAGTTGTGAATTTCTGAGAAGAGAATATAGTAGAAAATCCCTCTTGCGATTCCATTAAATGGATTTGTATATATGGGTATGTGAGTGTGTTTGGAGGTACGTGTAGAATATGTAAACATCTTGAGAAACACAAGTGTTTCACTGAACGTAATTAGAAAAATAAGTGTTCTGTGTATACTCGTTGCTAACTAACAATACTGTGTGTATGGACATTCTCTAAAATGGAATCGCTTGATAAGTTAGTCTACATGCCCCCGCCCCCGTCTTCAGTTATGATGACTGCAGACAAGCATATTGATCATTTCCTAAATCATATCAATCAGTCTTGAGGTGATAAGACCTGGAAGTTACTCTGATAATCAGTTTAGTCATTGACCATTTTTCCAGAAACATGTATATAACTCCAGGGGTTTCCAGACACCTTGAAACTTCTTACAGTACAGAGAGAGAAAGAGAGCCTATTCGCAAAAATTCTTTGGGGGAAAAACAAAAAATCTGGGAGTTCCAGAATGAAAACCTGGATGATACTGAGAACGCTTCCAGTCTAAAATCATCAAGAGTTGAAGTTGGAACTTTTTCTCTGTGGCCAGAAGAAATGAACCGAACAGGGGATAGGGAAAATGAGGAAAAGAATCATGATTATATATTAATGAATAAAGAGAATCTCAGGCGTTGAACACTCAACATGTAAATATTCCGTTTATAAAAACAAACACTTGGAGTAACTGAATCGAAGCTCTCAGTCCCACCCGTGGCAGAATGGATCACATGAGGAGCTCTGTCTAAACGTGATCCGATAGAGGTGCATGGTGATTAGAATACAGACTCTGGAGTCTGACTGCAGATCCCAGTTCCACCACTCATAGTTGTGTGAGCCTGAGCAAACCATGAAGTCTACTATCACTGCTGCCTCATCAGTAAAATATGGGTAATCAAAGGATCTAGTCCATCGGGTTGTCCTGATGTTTCAATGAGTTAAATTGTTTAAAAATTTAGAACAGTATAGGGTATATATAGCTGTAAATATAGACAGATGAATAGACAGACATGTAGATCACTTACAGTTTACTATTATCATTTCTTTTGTTTTGTTTGTAAATAGATGCTTTTACTACATAGAAGAAAACCCCTTAACATGTTACTAGTGCCAGTGAAGTCTATCTTATGTCAGTCTGTCTGTACCCTCACCGTTACCAATAAAGGAAGATGTGTCCTCTTCATGTAAAAAAATGCATTTTTTGAGAGATGCTATTAAAGACAATTTTGTTAATAGAGTGTACCATTAGCTAGAAACCTCAATAGACATTAGTTTAAATACCCTTGCATGGCCTGCCTTGAAAATACTTTTATCATTTATAAAATTATATCTATGAGGAAAGCTATTCCTATTATAAACTTTGTAACAACTTTTGTATAATAACCTATGTATAGAATGAGGACATCTTGCAAAATTTATGCCCACAGTAAGATTCACATTAAAATAGAGAATATTTTGGATTTTGAAAATGCACATGTTCTACTGAAAAGGACAAAAGGGAAAGTAGAACATATGTAGGGGAAGGACTTTGATTCTAGGACTCTAGCCTTTTGAGAAGGAGCAGTGCTAGGGAGTCTCCCAACAGCTGGGAAACTTCTGGTCTGCGATATTTTAAACCATGATACCTTTTTTTGCCCATTATTTTTCAAATCAAAATTTTGTTAGATTATAGATTCAGTGGGAATCAGATAGGAAGAAAAATGGCTGATGGGCTATGTTGTCTGAAATTGGATGTGATTGTAAAAGACATGTCAAAAATAAAGGTTTTTACCTAGATTTCATAATGTGAGCATTTTTCCAATAAGATTTCATGAGAAATAAACAAGCAGAAAAAACAAATACATAAAATAGTTTTATTTTCAAAGAACTCTTCTTTTGGCTTATGTGGCTAGCAATATTTGGTTTTTTGTTCCTTTTTTTTTTTTTTAATGAGGGGAACAAATATTACTTTAAAACAAAAGTGTCTAGGAATTGTACCTGAGTACTAGCTTTCACCCCACACTGTCTGGGGTCATGACTGTGTGCTTTTACCATCTGTGGGAGCTTGGTCAAATTACTGACTATTCTGGTCTGCTTTGTCAGTGTAAAAGAGGTAACAATAGTGTCTTAATCCATAGAGTTGCTGTGAGTGTTCAGTGAGAACACATATTTTACGACTTAGAATAAAGGCCTAGAAAATAGTAAGTGCTGGATAAATTTTAACTTCTGTAATAGTGGTATTACCAAGTTGTATATCAGCTGGGGTCCGAAGTGTTTGTTATTCTGTCTTTATAGTGTTTCTTTCCTCTTTACTGATGAGTTTAGCCTTATTTTCAGTGAGGAAAGATTCCTTGTCACAATATGAAGACATACAGTAGATGTGATTCCCATAAAATGATCAGTGAACTGTTAACACAGCATTTTGAACTCCGTTAGTATTGCTTTCATTTACCAAAGTCGCAGCTCCCCGGTTTGCAGTCATCATTGTGCAGCTTGGTGTGGAAAAGTGTTTAGCTTCAGTAAAGCACAGATATCACTTACACACAGAACTAAGATGCCAACTACATCTGGATACATCCCTACACATTTCTATTAGGGAGCTGATACACGGGGATGTCAGATCATTCATATAATTTAGATTTGAAATGTGACCCATGGAGAGGCTTCCAGAAGGAAGTCTGATGTGGCTTATCTTAGGGAACTCTGAAGTCTTTAGTTTGACCATTAGAACCATTAGATTCAAACTTTGCCATATCATCAAAGAATTTCACAGATAAATACAATTCAATTCAATATAATAAGCAGAGAGGAGTGAAAGTGTCAGGCCTGAGATTGAGGCAGTAATTTACAAAGCACACTCAGTTCTTGTAAAAGATGCACCAAACATAGACTTCCTGAATGTATCACTCCAGCAATTGTCAAAAGGACTTTAGCAATATGAAATGTCTTAGTTGTCATAAACATAGATGAAAGTATTTTATTCAAATACCAAATTTTGGGGGGCACCTGAATGGCTCAGCTGGTTATGTGTCTGACTCTTGGTTTCAGCTCAGGTCATGATCTAGGGATCATGAGATTGAACCCCATGTCAGTCTCCGCACTCAGTGTGGAGTCCGCTTTAAGATACTTTCCCCATTCCTAACCCATCTCCTCTGCCCCTCCCCCTGCTCACCCATGCATGTGTTCTCTCTCTTTCTCTCATGTAAATGAAATCTAAAAATCATAAAAAAATACCAAGTTCTTGGGGAGCTGGGTTGAGGTGGGGAATGGGTTAAACTGGTGATGGGGGTTAAGGAGGGCAATTGTGATGAGCACCAGGTATAGTATGGAAGTGTCGAATCACTATATTGTACATCTGAAACTAATATTACACTGTCTGTTAGCAAACTGGCATTTAAATAAAAATTTTTTAAAAATCCAAATACCAAGTTCTTATATAATCAGTGAATTAACCAACAGCAGACAACCTTTACTGCTCTGGCTGACTGACACTGTTGGGAAATAGAGGTAACCATAGGGGTCTTACCTCATCAGGAAGGTGTGAATGAATAAGTGCCACTGGAAAACTATAATACTATACCATGACCAATGGTAAGGACTGTGTGGCATTGCTGGGCTGACTACAGTAGTACTAAGATTGGACTTACAAGGAGCTTATTTGGGGGATGTTAGGAACGATAGCTGTCTGTTCTTCAACTCCATGTCAAAAAGATGATAATCTCCAAGTAGCAATTAAGACTTTTTAAGCATATGGGACTTTTAAAAGAGAATTAACATTAAATGCTTTCATTTGTAAATACGACTGAAACCCCAAAAGGATAAGGCATTTGCCTTTTAAAAAAGCAGTTATTTAAGAGAATAGGGAGATTAGATTCTGAATATCCTGTTTCCCAGGCCAAGGGTAAAAATTTCATTGCTTCCTGGTTTCTTGCCTCTTTCAGTTTCCTCATTTATTTTTTTCGGTCTTGTCGTGTAATTCAAAGCAGCTGCATTTACTAGGCCTGAACATTTATAAGAAATTGCACATCAGGGATTTTTTTTTTCCACCAACCATCTTGCATCCTAGCATTTATGACCATTCTTGTTGCTGCTACCAGATATTGAACAAGGAAAAAACAAAAAAACACCCTGGATTAGCCAGATAAGAAGGAAAAACCTGGTTGCCTCTGGGTGACTCAGTTAAAGGTTAAATGTCTGTCTTAGGCTCAGGTGATGATCTCAGGGAAACCAGGATTGAGGCCTGCAATGGGCTCCCTGCCCAGCGGGGAGTCTGCTGCTTCCTCTGCCCCCACCTCCACTCTTGCTCTCTCTCTATCTCACTGCACTCTCTCTCAAATAAATAAAATCTTAAAAAAAAAAAAAAAAGAGATAGAGAGAGAGGGAGAGAAAGAGAGAAAGGAAAGAAAGAAAGAAAGAAAAGGGAGAAGAGAAAAGAAACAAGAAAAGAAAGGAAAGGAAATGAAAAGAAAAGAAAGAAAATAACCTGAGCAGAGTACTTCCTGTCCTGAGTGGTACACTTTTAGTAATTGTCCCCTTCTTTCTGCCTTTTGCTGGCATTGCTAGAAATGGCTCTTACTCCTTGAGCTGACGCTTTCCTGCTTTAATCATAGATAGCACCTAGGAACCGTCATATATTTATCTTCATTCAGAGAAAAGAGCAAAGGAGATGCTGGAGGCTTATCTATTTTCTCTCCAAAGCGTATATACTAATTTCTTCTTAAATATTCTCTGGCTGGGCATTGGGGCCAATTCCTAACTCTTAGTTAGGAATGTTTTATGTCTCATGTCTGAGTCTCTAAGAATTAAAATGCATCAGAATCCATGACTCCTGTTCTTTAACTTTTTAAAGGATCTTAAAATTTTGAAAGTATTTTAAGCAAAAAGGATACTAATAAATATCTGAATACTCATCTCAATTTATTATATCTTGCTATATTTGCTTCATGGTTTTTGATAAAGTAAAAATACGACATTGAGGCTTGCAGAGTCTTAGAAGGTGTCCTTCGCCTATTCTTTCCCTCTATATGCAGAGAAAATCTGACCATGGTGTTTTATGTATGTTTTATGTATTCATATACATGTACATATATATGAACATACATTAGTAAAAAGATCATTTTCAACTTGGAAATATTGTATCATTTTGTACTGGACATTCTGATGTACTTGTTAAATATTATGTTTTGCAATTCATCAATGTCAAGAAATGAAACCTTAGTTCACTAGCTACTACACAGTATTTTATTATGTAAACATCACAATTCATTCATTTTCATTTTTTATTCTATTCATTGATGCTTAAGGTTGTTTATCATTTACTTCTATTAAAAATAATGTTTTAATAAATGCTTTTTATTCATGTCTCATAGTATATGCAGGGACAGACCCAGAAAGTGAGCCCTCTCATGAGATAATTGCTAATAGAGTAATTTCTACTTCTGTTTTACTGGATCTTGACAGGTTGCTCTTCAGAATTGTTGCAGCAATTCAGATGCCCATAAGCATGTGATGAGAACTTTTTCTGCTAGAACCATTTAACATTTGTTATTGTCAACATTTTGTTTTTACCAACCTGATGGATGTAAAATAATGCCTTGTTTTAATTTACATTTTATGGATTGCTATTAAAATGAACATCTGTTCACACGTTTATTAGCCATTTGGGTTTTCACTTCTGTGAAATGTTTGCTAATGTCCCTTATCTTTTTCAGTTGAAATGTTTTTCTTATTGCTTTTTAGTCATTCTTTAAATATTCCTGATACCTATTCTGTGCTTATTAAATGTGTGACAAGTATCTACTCCAAGTCTATGGTCTGTATTTTCACTTTTTAATGCTATTTTGATATCCTGAGCTTTCTGTGGTTTTTGTTTTGCTTTTGTCTTTTGTATAGTCAAATGGATCAATATTTTCCTTCTTTGGTTTGTACTTATTCACATTTAATAAATCTCTTAATCCAATGTATAAAAATTACCTATGCCATCTTTTTTTCCCCAAAATCAATACAGTATACTCTTTCTTGTTGAGATCTTTAATTGACCGAGAATTTATGTATTTATAATGTAAAGTAAGGTTCTACTTTTATTTTCTTATGTGAATAAATTATTGTTTCTACATTATTTATTAAATATTTAATTATTAATATCTACTATCCCCCTGATCGTTTAGTAAATTTCCATACATGTATTGTTCTATTTCTGGACTCTATTCTTATCCCTTGTTCTCTTGTCTAATCCTGAAAAATAAAACACTCTCTTAATTACCTTACAACTTCCCCAAGCAGAATGAATCTTTATGAAGTCACAGATCTCTATCAGTTTGGTTCATTGATTTATTATAAGCTCTTAACATTTGGTACATGAATTGTTATCAGTGAACATTAGGGGAATGAATATCGTTATGTGTGAGTATAGTTTCCTTCACCAACTTTTTCTTTAAAATATACCAAACTATACTAGGTCCTTTGTCTTTCTATGTAAGATTTTGTTCAGTAATCAAACTTCTGTGAAAAACATTTTTGGTGGTTTTATGAGAAATGCATTGTATTCATAGAAAATTAGGAAATCTCTTCCATTTCCATGTACTCATTTCCATGAGTACCCACATCCATGAATGAGGATTTTATTTATTTCTTCTTGTCATGACTTCCATTAAAGATTTATACCTTTTCTCCAAAAGGATCTTCTACATTTTTGTTCCACATATATTTTGCTAATTCGTCATATGCTATTTTAAGAATACATTTTTTTTACTTTTTATTGACTGTGTAGGGTCAAATTAATTTTCTGTAGCAAACTTACTACCTTTGTTATAAGCTACTAATGCTAATTAGTGTTGAGTGCTTGAAGATTCTCTTGAATTTTCTATATAGATAATTATATTTTAAGTAAAAAATGAGATGTGTATGCTTCTCTTTTCAAATATTTTATTCCCATTTTACTTTGTGGATTAACATGGGCAGTACAATGTTTAATAGACCCTAAAGGGAATGGCTATAAATTTCAATATTATGATGTAATTTTTGCTTATATACCTTTTATCTAATTGCTTGACTGAGATAATTAATAATTTTTAGACTTTATTCTTTTGCAATATAAGTATTAAAGTTATACCTTTTTCTAAGAACTACTTATATTCTATACAGTCTTATACATTGTTTTCATTATTAGTCTAAATTGTTTCTAGTTATTACATATTCTGAATTTTTAAGACTGTAAGTTACTTAGAATATTGTTTTATTTCAGGGGTGCCTGGGTGGGCTCAGTGGGTTAAATCCTCTGCCTTCAGCTCAGGTCATGATCTCAAAGTACTGTGATGGAGCCCCTTATCTGGCTCTCTGCTCGGCGGGGAGCCTGCTTCCTCCTCTCTTTCTGTGCCTGCTTCTCTGCCTGCTTGTGATCTCTGTCAAATAAATAAATAAAATCTTAAAAAAATATATATTGTTTTATTTCATTTGGATGGTCATTTCTTTTTTTTTTTTCTTAATAGTAGTTTATTTATTTATTTGACAGAGATCACAACTAGGCAGAGAGGCAGAGAGAGAAGAGGAAGCAGGCTCCCCGCGGAGCAGAGAGCCCGATGCAGGGCTCGATCCCAGGACCCTGAGATCATGACCTGAGCCGAAGGCAGAAGCTTAACCCACTGAGCCACCCAGGCGCCCCTGGATGGTCATTTCTTTAAACTTTGGGAAAGAGTGATAAGAAGTTACACTCACAAATGCATAAATAGGGGCATGAACTACATTGGGATATGGCATTCAAATTTATTCAGCCTATGATGACTTTGAAAAATTCTTGCAGCTCCCTATTGCAGTGGGCACATGCTTTTCCCTAGTACAGACTTTTATTGAGTGTGTCTCTCTTTTTGAGTCTCGGACACATGATTGTATTTGAACACTGCATTATTCAGTTCTCAAAACTCTTGACTCATGTCTGTGTGAATCTTATCTGAAAGACCTAGACACCCCTGAAAGATAACCCATAGCCATATAACTTCACCCAGTGCAGCCACAGTGTAAGTCTAGGAGGACATTGCTCTGTTTTTAGTTCTCTCTTCATCACTGCCTCCTTGAGATACACTTCAAGGCATCAGCTGTGCATTTGAGAAGGTGTTGATTGCATGTTAATTTTCATTTTGATGTGTCTGTTATAATAGGATTTCAAGTTCTTCCGATTACACTATAGCTAGGATCAAATGTCTGCTATTCTGGTTTTATTCTTATTTGCCTTTCTATTAACTATAGAGCTTTCACATCTAGCCTTTCCTATCTAGCATAGCTTACAGCACTTTCTAACTCTAGCTACGCTAAATAAGCCGTGGCTGAATTCAGATGGCTTTATTGGATCCCCTTTACCTCATAGTTTCTGTCCCAATCTCTTCCCCCTTTTTATCTAGTAGAACACTTGGAAAAAGGTGACAATATTTTTTTCTTCTTGCCTACCATACCTCCTTAACATCCAGCCTTTTGGGTCACATAAAGATATTTACAGATATTGTCACTATCTAGCAGTGATGGGAAATGTGTTTCATTCTGGAAGTCAGTCCTGATCTCAATGTACTGGCTGTCAGCATTGTGCTGGAAAGAACTAGCTGCTTCTGGACTGGGAAGGGCCAGGGGCAGGGGTATGTGTGATTGATAGCAAAGAAGCAACGTGCCAGGTATTTTTAAATCCCTCCACAGTAATATTAAAGTTTATAGTTACACAAGATATACATCAAGAACACAGCAGAATAACTCAGATTTGCTGAAGACAGGACGTTTTCATCAATACACTGTGTTACTTGCCTCCCATGTGTCTCTTTCTATTCTACTCTCCATTTCCAAATTATACTTACTATATTAGCAAGAGTATGGGCTTTGGGGTTAAGATTGCAATCTTGAAAATTGCAGTGTGGGTTCTACCGACACTAATAAGATGACAAGATTCTCTCACATGTATCATTCAATCCTTTTATTGTCTCTAATATTCTAGGTGTTGCACTAGGTGCCTTAATAGTCACTATCATAATCATTTGAAATGGCCTGAGAGCTAAATATTATGATTCTTGTGATAGAGCTGATAAAACTTAGTCTCTCACATTCATATTCTTACTTTACCCTGCTATAAACTATAATACTTTGTAATCATTTTATATAGTAACCATTATATAATTTATAGTTATTTCAGAATAGAGAATATCATCTTCTTATAAGAAGTCACTTTTAAAAATAATTTATTCTCCAAGCCATAGTAATAAAATAACAATAATTTCAAATATATATGTTATTTTTAGTAATACCATTGGTCTATCATAATACAACTTTTCTCTTAGCAGTTTTCAATGTCTTGCTAGTAGGTTTCCTGTTTGTTAAGATAATTAATGATCATATGATTTTATGATCATATGATTTCTTTAATGTAGAATGGGATGTAATTTTCCTTTTTCTATGACATGATAATAAGCTCTTTCAAAAGCAGAATTAGTATATCAGTCAGAGTCCAGTCAGGAAACAGACTATGAAGGAACAGAGAATTTAGAAGAGCTTTTTTCTGAGGGTGAGTCCAGTTCTCTTCAAAGAGCTTATGGCTGCCACAGAACATACAGTGCGCTGGGGTGAAGAAATTTGTCAGAGGGAGTAAGATGGAGAAAACGTCTGCCTGAGAACATGGCTGGAACCAAATGACAGAAATGATCTTCCACACTGAGAGTATGTTTGGAACTGGTTTGTGAAAGCCACTGGGCCCCTTTGCTGAATAATAAAGACAATCAGGACCTAGATATGGTGTGCCTTTCTAGGGCTAGTGCCTTGAAATGTTTCTCTGGCAGCTACAGTGGACAGTTTAGCATTGTACAAGCTCTCAAAGGAGAAATGTCTAGAGGGTATGGCTCCAGTATCACAGGTTGTTGAAAAACTCCAAATTGTTGAACACATTTGAAAATATATGTAATATGTTGGTAACATTTCAAGAATGTTTTCGCTGGAGTCTTTTACCTATATTTTCCTTTTACATTTGAATGATCATAATAGGGTTTTGCAAGAATGTCTAGTGAAAGAGATTTTATTCTAAACTTGGAAAATCTCTTCAAAGAATATTGCAATGAAATTTCTTGAGCATGAGTAACTTTAACAATGAGATAGATCAAAACTTCAAGCCTCTAATTTGAAGATACTTAAACTTGTTATATTAAAAAAGTGGGCACATTTGTTTCTGTGGGCTAAATTTTATTTCAACTAAGTTTTCTATGCCTTTAGAAGCATGCTCTCTAAAAATGACAGGAATGTGCATATTTACTGTCCCATTTTTTTTTTAATGATTTCCAGACGGTAGATTGAAAACTAGAATGTTGCTTTTGACTGCTGAATCGATTTTCATTCCTAATTTTTTTTTAAAAAGTGATATATGCCTTATATGTCTTTGGAGTCTGCAACTTTTTCTTTTCTTTTCTTTTAATTTAAGATTTTATTTTCCAGAAAGAGAGAGAGAGAGAGCAAGCACAGGCAGGCAGACTGGCAGCAGAGGCAAAGGGAGAAGCAGGCTCCCCGCTGAGCAAGGAGCCTGATGTGGGACTCCATCCCAGGACGCTGGGATCATGACCTGAGCCAAAGGCAGCTGCTTAACCAACTGAGCCACCCAGGTGTCCCAAGAGTCTGCAACTTTTTCTTAAAAATGTTCTAAGGCCCCCTTTTCAAGAAACCAAATTTAGAAATTGGCACCTTTAATTGTTAGGTATGATTAAGAATATCTGTTTAATAATCTGCCACCTACAAATAAGAAAATAGTTAAAACACTAAACTTCAGCCAGTCTCATCTGGCCTTGCCAACCTCAGGAACTGTCTCCCTAACAATCACATGTGTTCATGCATACCTACAATGGCTTGTTTCCAGGGGAATCGATCTGCACTGCCACTGGCCCTTAAAAGTCTACTATCGTCATTTAGCTCATGGACTGGACCTTTTAAAATGTAGACATTTTAGGTTTCGAAACACACAAAAAAATCCTCTATTTCCTTTCCTGTTTTTGGCGGCGGGGGTGGGGGGGATATAAATGTAACTTATGATATTTCCCTGATAGGGAAATAAGGAGAAAGGATGAATACATTGGCACCAGTGGAGTGCTGGCAAATAGACAGCACTAATTTAAAAATTCTTCTAATTTAAAAATTAGGGAAAGTAGTGTCCAAAACACCAAAAATGACTTAAGTTTAACATATCTGTGCTTGAGATACTTTTCCAAATCCCAATACACATCTAGTAGCAATAGTGAACATAATGACACAGTCATTTATGTTGCTCCTAACACTATGTTTAAAAATGTAGGGAAATAAGCACAATAAAAAAATGAAGATATTAATTTTTCCCTAAGATTGCTTAAACCAGCTAAAGTGTGAAAATGATCTCTGAGGCAGTGGATGTGCTCTGTGCTTGCTTTATTTAATGTCTGCTATAATGCTCCCATCTCTCTGAGGATCTGCACTTTTACTTTAAAGAGCTAGAAAGGCTTTGAGTATTTTCATAGTTCCTTAGAAGAAATATGGGATTTTGTTGTCTACCCAGTTCTTCTGTTGAAGCCAATGTTCTCCTTGTTTATGTGGTTTTTGTTCTGTTATTTTAACTTACCCATCTTGAGATCGGCTAGAGATTAAAGACAGGAAAGATGGTAAAGGGAAATAGAAATGTAATGTGATGCTGACTGATGGCTAGCTGGTTCTGCCATATTCTTTACTGTACAGCCACTTTCAACCACACTCCACCTTTTAGATCCACCAGCACGTCGGCCATTTTACTCATTGGCACCTGGGACAACCGGGGCCATTGCCCCATAGCCAAACCTGCGTCCCTTCTTCAGCCTTTACCTGTTTTTTTTTTTGCTTATTGTGTAAAACCCCAACGGGGGGTGCCTGGGTGGCTCAGTGGGTTGGGGCCTCTGCCTTTGGCTCGGGTCATGATCCTGGGATCGAGCCCCGCATTGGGCTCTCTGCTCAGCGGGGAGCCTGCTTCCCTTCCTCTCTCTCTGTGTGTGCCTCTTTGCCTACTTGTGATCTCTGTCAAATAAATAAATAAATAAATAATCTTTAAAACCCCAACGGTTGTCACAATTAACAAGTTTTATTATCGGGCTATATTAGAAGATACCTATGCCTCTTTCCCTGGCCCCAAGTCATATATTTTATGTAGCCTTTGGAATCAATACTCAGTATTTATTTTGATTTAAAAAAAAAACTGTGGATGGAAGTAGATTGTATGTTATAAATGTATGAAGTAGGACACAGCTGTCCTAGGTCAAGCGGAGATTGCTTCAGTGTTCAGATTGTCTTAGTCAGCACCTTAAGATGTGTAAACGCTTGGGGAAAATGTCCTGGGTGATTTAAACAGGGTGAGTTATTCTCCAGAGTCATAATTACAAAACTCAGTTTGAGAACATTTTTTTTTTTTTTAAACTCAGATTGCCGTTTTTCTTGGGATGGATATTTAATGCATTTGTTGTTAGCTTGTAGGAAACTCGCTATCCTCAGGGGGAAAAACCCTTAAAATAGCCAAGATTTTTGGAAACTAGATAGAGAAGAAAGCAGACTTGATTGCTCAATATAAGACTAAATTAAAAAAGGGTGTTATCAGCAATTAACTACAAAGCTTGATTCTAAAGGGAAAAAAAAGGAATCAAAGTGGAAACATTTTTAAAAAGATGAAAACACCACTGGCAGCTCCACAGGGTATGGAATTTCTAAGAGGCCATAATCAATTCATACTTTCTTATATCTAGGCAATATGCAGCTTTCAGTTGTTTTATGGGGATGTGGAGGATACAACTGTTGAGAACATATTTAAAGATTAGAATAAACCAGAATGACCCCAGAGCTTTCATCTATCTCTTTTTCCTCTTTTTCCCTCATTGTGCTTTGCAAATAAGTCATCACCACAAGCCAAAAATGGAACTGAAATATCACAATGCAAGACTTCATTAAAAATCACACAGAATCCAATTGCTTGCAGTAATCGTGACAAGACTTATGATTAACTGTTAAGTCACTCAAAAAAAGGATGACCTAAAAGGAAATAAATATGCTGGGTGACAATGTTGGGGGAGAAAAATGCCAAGTAAATAAACAAGCCGAGTCTTTTTGCAGTTGAGTTACAGACATTGCAAAGAAAAGAATGTTTGTGTTAGAAAAAAACAATTTTTCTTATAAAAATTGGGGAAGTCTCCTGTTTAACAGAATCTAGACGAGGTCTTCTACCAATATATTTCTGCTTAATCTCAGAGTAAGGACAGATGGGGATGGTCAAACATATGCCCATTTACTTAGTGGGGCCTAGCATGTATCAGAGAAAACTACACAGAGGATGAAGATTTGAGTCAGCTACCAGGAAAAAGGAAAAAAACACCGGCCTCCCCAGAAATTGGCTGAATGTCCTTAGATACATGATAGTTTTAGGGTAGAAATTGTTGCATAGGACTGCAGTCAGACTCTTCCAGGCTAATTTATAATGACAAAAGTGTTATCACCTTAGGAGTTGTCTCATATTCTAGTGTCTACTCAGGTTTTTCCATCTGTCAATATGAAGATAAAGTTCTAAAGCATAATTGCATAATTATGGTTAAGAGATCCAGAAAAAAATGTGGAAATTTAGTGGCATATGCCACAAATAATCCTTGGTTGTGTCTCATTTTATTTTTCCCAAATGTCAAAATGGTAATAGAAAATCATTATATTTTCTAGCCTTTTAACAAGCAGAAACAACAGACAACAGTTGTTTTACAGTTTATTCTTTCTAGTCTCCCATCTTTACTGTTGCCTTACAGTCTAGAAATGAGCCACATCTTAGTGCTTACAACTTAGGGGTGAGATCATGTGCTCTTCCTCGTCCATCCTGATGAATGTTAGAGCATTCTACCCCCTTTCAGTGAAACTGAGAGGACTCTTTAGGATATAAGCCACTCTGCCTCGTGAGCTGGCATCCAGACATTACAGCAGATGATTCCAGCTGTCCAATATGGTGGTTTTGAAGTTGTAGAATAGAGAAAAATTAGGTCCTGTCTTTCCACTGCAATTCATTAATGCTATCGAGCATGCAATGCCTGGCAGATTTACAGGTGGCAGAAATAAGAGATTAATTGTTCTACTTTATTTATGCCTAGAATGTAACTGAGGACTAAGTAATTTGATTCCCATCAGTAATCTGTTTCCTTTTGTCATTTCCCAACACCTGTCATTCTGTTAATTCATCTTTCTGCTTATAAATGTTAAGCACTTGAAGGAAAAGCTTCCCCCCACCCCCATTCACTTATGATGAGCTAGTAATTTGGGAAACTTTCCTCTTTGCATTTGATTTCTCCTTAGCAGGAAGCAAAGACACATTCTAAAAGACTGCAGCCTACTACAGGTATTGTGGTTTTTTTCTCCTTCAATTACATAAACTAAAGAGATGGGTCTGGGTAAAAGGACACAGAAGTAAAGGAAAAAAAAAAATGGGTCTGGGTAAAAGCACACAGAAGTAAAGGAAAAAAAAAAGCTAATGAACAACAGTGACTACTAACAAAACCTCATCTCCTTCACCATTTACTATAGACTTAGTTTCATTGAAAATCTATTAGCAAGGTTTGTTTAGATGTGCAAAGATATTTCTGTCCTCTGTTTTTCTTCTTTTTCTGATTTCAAAGGTGGTAATTTTGATGATTTTCTCTCTCTCTCTTTTTTTTTTTTTTCCCCCTACCTTTGATCAGTAGCATTTAAATACCAAAATACCCGGTGCTTGGGTAGCTCAGTGGGTTAAAACCTCTGCCTTCAGCTCAGGTCATGATCTCAGGGTCCTGGGATGGAGCCCCACATCCGGCTCTCTGCTCAGCGGGGAGCCTGCTTCCCCCTCCCCACCTCTTTCTGCCTGCCTCTCTGCCTACTTGTGATCTCTGTCTGTCAAATAAATTTTAAAAACAATCTTTAAATAAATAAATAAATACTAAAATACCAGAGAATGCCATTCACTATGTCTACCAAGCATTTCTACTCTAATTGTGCGCCAAGTTCATAACGAATGTTCTCTCCCATTACCCTGGAAGGGTCTGCCTCCATATATAACATGAGGGTTGGTTACTGCTGTGTAGTGCTGTGTATCTGTTTCTTTCCAGTGGTAAAACCATACCAGTCTCCTACTCAGAACTCAGCAGTCTTTCTAGGTGGATGAAATGCCTGACCAAAAAGAAAATCCTGTCTTCTTATCCAAATCTTCATGTATACTTCATGGTCAGTATAATTTCCTGTCTTTGAGTGTTGATCTTTCCCCTATAAATAAAAATACTAATATGAGTAATAAATATAAGTTCAGTATCATATAGTATCAAATAGTTTTCTTATATGTAAATATTCTGTATTAGACACTAATACATTTTTAATATATTCAGAGTTTATTCCCTAAATTCTGGCCAAGGTCAAATAGAGAGCACTAAAAATAGGCAGCAAAATTTGAAGAGAGATTTAGGCTACCTTTCTGCCTGTTCCTTCCTTTTCAGCCCCTCAGTACCTACCAAGTTTAGGGTTTGATTTTTCTTTTTTTTTTTTTTCAGTTTTCGCAAGTGGCACATGATTACACTTTTAGTGTAAAAAAGTTAAAAATGTAGGGACACACTGAATAATCCAGTTTTCCTCCCCTTAAGGGCCTTTCTTTCCTCCTTCAGTCTTATCTCACTTCTTCACCAGAGGAGGTGACTATTGTCCACCATTAGGTAACCAGCGCTGCCATAGAGTATCTGTGGGTGATGGGAACATTCCGCATCAGTACGTTATACCTACTTTATATCATACTTTAAATCTGTTTCCATGACATACACAGTTCATTATGATCTGGTGTTTATGTACCTTCATCTCCTACCATTCTTTACATTCATAAAACATGTCACGCTTTCTCGCGCCTCTGTGCCTTTTCACATGCTGCCGTCTCCTTCCAGGTCTCTCTTTATCTATCTAACAAATATCAAGTCTCAGGTAATACCCCCTAGGCTTTTGGCCCCTAAATGCTATAGGTGTTTTGCGTCTCTGTACCCCCAAGGTGCAGCACTGAAAACCAGTAGGCACTACATAAATGCTGTCTACTCTCCCACTCTCTGATAGCTTGGAGAACAGCTCCTTTGCTTTCATGTAAAACCCTGTATAGTGTCACCGAGGGAAGAAAAAAAATCCAGAAGGAAGTAATTTTGCTACAATGTGAATTTCACAGGGGGAAAAATTAATCTTTTTTATTCACAAACACTCTTGAAGTCTAGAACAATGCTTAGCAGAGATGAAGAACATAATAAATATGTACAGAATGAATAAATTATCAAATTATAATTTCATATTTTTCATGGTTATCCTTTTTTCCTGTTTTCAGTCTGTCAGGCAGCTTCCAGGTTCAAATAATTTTTGTGAATTTATAAATATTAAAATCAGCCATGAATCCCAGATCTGGCCACTCTTTTACTATTGCTGCTTTTCTCAGGCAAAGAAAGTTACCGCTTTAGGAGAAACAAATAAACAAATCACCTAAATATCAATTCATTGAGATGGAATCCCAAGTAATCCACGTCTAGAGCACCTGTTCCCCACACCTAGAACCTCTAGGTTCCTGCTAAAGCCCAGCACAACACTGTCATTTTTCACAACTCTTCCTTTCTCATATAATCAACACATGTAATTAAAGCTCATTTTTTAACTATTAGTAAGTACTCAGTTAAATACTTTGTTTACCATTAAACTCTGCCTTCCAATGCATAAGTTAACTGCTGTGTTAACTGATTGGAGGCTTATCCAATGAGCTCCATTAATATTAATCTGTGGTTAACTATTGCTTAATGTAAAAATCCATTTCCTGTCAACAGGATTCTGTTCATATCCAAGCCAATTAATATTAATTTTGGAAGTCAAATATCAGGGGGTATCATGTCAAAATGTTTAATAAAACCTTAATATAAAACATCTATTGTATTCTGTTATAGTTATATCCTTCAATTGGGTAATGCTATTAAGTAAAAGATTATCTATTAAGTATAACTTTGCCACATTACTGGCTTATTGCTCTTGATTTCATCACCCACTCTCCAGCTCTTGATTTCATCACCCACTCTCCAGTACTAGGATATATCATCTCAGTATTTTTTGTGACATTTTGATTCAGTGACCATTTATATCAATAGGTATTTTATCTTTTTAAGGTACATATGATTGTTTTTTAATAAATGACTTAGTATTTTATTCAGCCTTATTCTTTAAGACACAAGTCAAATAATTGTGCCAATGTGGATATTATTTATCCAATGGTTTGTATCAATTTTGTAATCAGTATCTAGTTTTTTAAATTTGAAATACTTTCCAGTTGTCCATTTGTGTTTTCCTCTCCTGTTGGACATGGTAAAAACACAAATGCACTGTTTGAGATACTTAGAGAATACTAGTTGAAAGTTTTTCATTGTTTTATTATTTGTTTAGGACATCATTTTTACTGGGGCACCTGGGTGACTCAGTCAGTTAAGCATCTGACTCAGTTTCAGCACAGGTCTTGATCTCATGGGTCCTGAGATCGAGCCCCGTGTTGGGCTCCACACTCAGTGGGGGGTGTGCTTGAGAGTCTGTCCCTCTGCCTCTCTATTGCATGCACTGGTACTCTCTCTCCTTCTCTCAAATAAGTAAATAAATCTTTAAAAAAAGATATCATTTTTATTAAAATAGTTTGTAAACTGATAACAAAACACTTTAGTTTCTATGTTGGCTTTACCCCCTGAAAATTTTTCTTTCTAGTATATGAAAAAAGCTTGTTCTTTTTTGTTCTTACCCATATTCACTGTAGATTTTTTCTTCAGAGATACACCCAGATTAGACTTTCATAAGCCCATCTTAAATCCCTCCCATTTTGTTGATGCTTGTCATTTCCAAAAGAAACTACAGACATTTTAATTATAACATCATAATACAGTCTCATTCATTAGTGATGATTAATATCCTTTCTCAATACTCGGTGTCCATTATTTTTTAATTACCTCAAATGTGGATTGTACCTGGAGTTTCTCATTAGAACAAATTCATATTTTCTTTATCATTGTTTTACAGTTCACTGAGAGCCCACCAATAATGAATATAGGAGTGTACTTAGTTTCTAAGAGCTCTTCCAGAGGATGAGATTGGATAGGAATCTGACTTTTTTTTTTTTAAGATTTTTTTCATTCATTTGACAGAGAAAGAGAGAGAGAGAGAGAGAGCGAGCGCACAAGCAGGGGGAGCAGGAAAGGAGAAGCAGGGAGCCCAATGGAGGGCTTGACCCCAGGACCCTGCGATCATGACCTGAGCTGAAGGCAGACACTTAACTGACTGAGCACCCAGGCTCCCCAGAATCTTATTATTTTATAAATATATATATATATATATATATATATATATATATATATTTAGAACTCTCCTTTAACTTGATCCTGTTACTTTGAGTTGAAATCCTTTGAGACATTAGGGGATATTCTTCTTACTGCTGTATCTCCTTAGCCAGACTTAATATCCCCCAAAAGAAAAGTCTTTATTACAGTACAAACCTGGGGGGGGGCACCTGCATGGCTCGGCTGGTTATATGTCTGCTTTTGACTAGGGTGGTGATCCTGGGGTCCTGGGATCAAGCTCTGTGTGGAGCTCTCTGCTCAGCGAGAGCCTGCTTCTCGCTCTCCCTCTGCTCTTCCCCCTCTCTCTCTTTCTCTCTCTTGATCTCTGTTATATGAAAAAAAAAAAAAAAAACTTTAAAAAAAATAAAAATAAAATACAAAACTAGGGGAATCTGGGTTGTACCATTTGATTCCAAGAGAATATAACAAGACAAAATGTAGTTTTGTTACATAATTACTCTCTTCATGGATGTAATGAAGAAATTGCCTCTAAAACTCAACCCTCTTCTTACATGTGACATTCTCATTAGTAAAATAAAAATTGGTTTATAAATTAACGAAGGTAGGAGATGAGGCAATGTATAAAATTGTAAGAAACTGAAAATCTTTTGAAATTATACAACCCAAAGGTGAACAATATTAATATTTTTGTAGCTCCTAGTATCCCTCAATACATTTATATCCATTTAGTAATTTATTCAACAAGTATTTATTGTGCCCTTCTAAGATCTAGCCATGATTATAGGTCTAGAGATGTGGAGAAGATATTAAACCTCTCCTTTGTGCAGCTGATTTTGGTGTGGGAGATTACAAACAAAGAAATACACAACAAAATTTCAGGTATGCTTAAGTTCTGTGAGGGAAAATAAAGTAGGGTAAGGCGATAAGGAATGACTGGAAGTGGGATCTATTCCAGGTGGGGTAAGGTAATCAGGGAAGTCTCTCCGGGGAGGAGACTTCGGAGCAGAGCCCTTGATTAAGTGCAGAGACATCCGTCATCTAGAGAATAAACAGGTCAGGAAGAGGGCTCCGGAGAGGAATGTATGTGGCAAGTTAGAAGGACCATATAAAGCCTTGTGAGGGTAGATCGAAGGGATAGCAATGACACTGGATCCCTAGGAGGGCAGGTACCACATAGGCCAAGGTACAGAGTAGAGTTTTTGTTATGATTGTGACTGAAGCCCTGGAAGTTTTGAGCAGGGAAGTGATGTGATTTGCTTTACATTTTTTTAAAAAGATCACTCTGGAGAGTGTGGAAAGAATAGATTATAGGCCTAAGCAGATACAGGGAGATTTACACAATTTCAAAATTCTACATAAAGATGATCAGAATAAATCTGAGGTTTTTTTCACTTAACAGTGTGTCGTGGGCCATTTAAATGTTGCATGGACCCGGTTGGGCTTGGCGGGGATTCCTCAACAGTGACATCATTGATGACTTTAGCCGAGCAGTTCTCTGTATGGGGGCTGTCCTGTGCATCGTAAGATGTTTTGCAACATCCCTGGCCTCTACTCACTAGAATGCTCGTGGCTTTCCCTTCCCAGTTGTGACAACCAAACATGCCTCCAGATGTGGCCCAAATATCTCTATTAGGGGCAAAATCACCCCTGATTGAGCATTGCTGGGATACCCAGTACTGTAGTAACAAAATCCTCCAAACTTCATACTTAAACAGCAACTTCTTACTCAAAATCGGCAGGAGTGCAGTGGTTCTCAAGGGGAACTTCCTTCTAAGGTGTGGAATCCAGGTGGCTTGTATCATGTAGAAACACCACCTAGCTTTGAAGTAAACCGTTATAGAGAAGAGAAAACTGTATCTCCATGCTTTTGCATCAGAGTGACTCAGGTCACTTTTGCTCACAGTCTGTTGGCTAAAACTCCTAACATTTTTTTGAACTGAAAAGGGGTTAGAGAAAGTAGGGGAGCACATCAATATTTGGTGACCGTTAAATGTTTCTGCTTCACTTCTAGGAATGAAATTTCATTGGTCTAGAGAAATTCTGGAATTCTACTGGTAAGTATTATGGAATCCTTTACCCTAGGAATGTGGGGAGTCTGGTGATTAGGCTCCAAAGCTGTTCTTGAATCTGAGGGTTCAGGATCCACTTATCATGAGGCACTTTTTGTTTTGTTTTTGTTACGGTTGTTGTTTCTTCTTTCTGTCCTTCTTGGGTACATTTAAAATGGGTCTTAGGTTTTACTCTCCTTGGTGGCTGCATAGTCTAATTTTTGACCTTGGAGAACTGTGGAGCCAAGGGTTATTTTAAGCACTGAACAATCACAGACTTTTAAAGGCAAAAATTTATGGTTTTTTGGCAGTATGACTCTCTCATAATCTTAAAAGGCTTCCTATCTTTCCGATTATTCTCATTTACATGTGCCAGTAAGCTCATCTATAATTCTTTTCTAGGCATAGCCCTTCCATCTGTTTTATTTCTTTCCTTTCTTGCCTTCAGAGGTCTTTCTCTCTCAATTTAATGGTATATAATATGACATTAGAAAGTAGGAAGGTCATACCTATTACATTTCAGTATTTTTATTTATTTGCATTATTCTAAAACATGGGCATAAATTTTCTGAGGCAGGGACACATTATTACTCATAGCAGTAACCGCATTAGTTCATTTTGTCTCATTTTTTCCCTTTTTTGGGTGATGTGATGAAAGCCAGATAGATGTGACCTTACATGTACCTGGCTCTCTGCTCTAAATGAGGAACCCCCAAAATATGTATCTGAGTGTTTATATAGGAGGACAAATATTTCTCTTCTCCTGAGAGAGGGAAAGTAATCTTTACTCCTTGGAAATTCTCCTTGGAAAGAGAAGGCAAACCTCCTAGGTTCTTACTCTTTGGAAAGCATGGAAACATCTGGAGGTGTGGGAATGGGATTAAGCAGACCTCTCCCAGTTTACAACCCCCCATAATAACTCCATAGCCAAGGTTGCATTCCCCTTTGATAGACAACACACACCTCTAAGGAGATGAATCTCAAATCCTCCCTGAGGTAGTTTGTTTATTCATTTATCTTTGTACTTCCAAGGCTTCTCCTTAACCCAAGTTGCAGTAAAACGCATTTCAAAAACCATAACATGAACATACTCACTTTCTGACAATGCCCTTAACCTAATTTTAACCCTGAAATTTTGCAATCTGCTGATATATTTTATGGGGTATTTTTCACACAAAGTCCTTTTTTACAACTTAACCAAAATAATAGCTTTTTATTGAAAGGACAATTCTGTTACAAATGCCAAAAGCTATTTATATTTTCCAAGAAATAATAGAAAAGGTTTGTGGAGTGATAGTTTAAGCTTCTAAAGGGTTATTATATTTCCACTGTGTATTATGCCATAATGATTGTATTAATGTAGAAAATTGATAAATGTACCCTAGTTATGGTATTATTTACTATATTAATTTTATGTTATGGTTATGTTGGATTAACAAGAAAGTCCAGTAACTCTGCATTTTCAGATAAGTCCTTTCTATCTCAGGGAAAGTTTGTATATATGCTTAATACACATTGATCATTAAAATTATTCAGTTGCTTTTTGAATAGCTTTGGATAGGTCTTGCCACAGTGACTGAACTTATTAATAAAAAAATTCTGTAATCTTTTCTATGAAATGTTTGATATCACATCTGAAACATGAATTATAACATAAGATTATATCTAAGAGAAAAGCTATATTTCCCCATAATGTCATATTTGATGAGATTTTCCCTGAGTCTGAATTCTTTGATATATAATTAGTTTTGATTTACTGTTGAACACATGCATACTTTCAAGTGTTCATAACATTTCATTCCTATTTTAGTTATCTTTTGCTCATGAGTGCTTGTATTTTGGTTCTTAAATTCAGGTGCATTATCACAGATATGATGGAAGTCCTCTAGGCCTGCAGTCTACCACCCCCTCTCTTCTCACATCCAGGATTATCCTGCACGGTGAGCAGCATTTTGTGAGGGTGTGGGGCACCTCATCGTGTACAACCAAGCTCCTTCCTATGCCCACTTCTTGTGTAGCATACAAGCTGACCAACAGAGGATACATCTGAGGAACAGGCTCATGCAGGCCCTCAAATTGGTCCCAGGGCTATTTGGACAGGCAGTTATGAGATCGGTGTACAAGGAGCATATTTAAGCAAGGATGCCATAGGGCTTTGGGTGGGTCCTTCTTTTGGTTCTGGACTTAGTGCCCCTGTGGAGAGATATGGCTTAAAGAGGGCCAGAATGGGTCTTTCAAATGGTGACACTCAAGAAAGTAATACCAGTTTCATAAGTCTGAAGATATTGGTGTGAGTGTTCTGGTAAATACTGACATGGAAATTTTTGCTGAAGGCGTTTCCACATTTAATGCTTATATCACTTTTCTTCCCGATGTGTGTTCTCTTATGTAAAGTGACATATGTGTTCAAATTAATTTTTATATTCATAGGTTTCTCTGTATGTAATAAAAATTGAGAACTGACTGCTGGCAGATTTTCACTATATATCTTAAATTCATAAGGTTTCCCCAATTTGTGTTTGCTAATTTGTAGTGAGATGGGATTTCAAATGGAAAATTCTCAGGACTTTGGGAATTGGTTAAAAAGGTATTGAGGGACCTGAAAAACCAAAAGGGAATAGTGAAATACCACACAGATAATAGTTGTGGGAGGAAGCTCTCAGCTCTAGGACTGAGGAACAATGAGAAGAAGATGAGGATAGATATCATGAGTTAGAAATATGAAGGAAGGCCTGACATACCTGAGGAAACACTTTTGCTGCTGGTGGTATATCAGATGGACTGTGATCAAGCTGGTCCTGAGAATGCCAGATGAAATCAAGGACTGGGAACTAACTATTGCTTCTAAGATAAAGAACCATGGTTGGCATGATGCTGACTGGAAGAGGGAGCATTTAGAATTGACCACATTCCTTTTCCGTCCTCTTAAAGTGTCCTTCAAATTATAGTTCCCCTGTTGGTGGAAATCATAGTTTCAACATCACGTAGCGAAGTGCAATGTGAACAACCTGTCAAAAGCTATCTGGCTGGTCCTCCAGCCACATTTAAGAAGAATGGTAGTTTTGGTCTCTGATGTTGATGAATTAAGTACCCAATAGTGGCAATAAAAGGATCAGATGAGGGGAAATACATTTTTTTGACTCATGCAGATTAGTTTCATTGGCACTTTTTATTTGAATCCATAGGTAAGACTGACAGGAATAGAATATGCTGTTCTTTCCATCTGATATTTGAAACTGTCCTCTACAATGAATGCCCTCTGATGAACATTAACATGAATACAAAGATATTCATATTCTATGCACATTACAAAAGTTCCTTTGCATATCTCTTCTCCACATATTCTTCTCACCAATATTCCAGTTGTTTCCATGTCACTCTAGGTCCACTCAAACCATTGGCCACTGCCAATGTATCAGGAGCTATCTCTTAGTCCAGGCAAACTGGAAAATCAAATGTATGGTCTGAAATTCTTCTCTTTGGAGAAGTTCTCTTCAGTACTATTTTTCAAGAGCATTCCTGAATAGAACCGTGATGCTACAAAAGGCCACTCCTTGGTTCAGGAATATAGTGCAGAACCATCTATAAAATTCTGAGTTTTTTTTCCTCCTCAGTCAACTTGTCAATGGCATTTTCCATGAAGACATAGATGTAGCATGAGGGAAAACAGCCAATATAGGAGGAGTTGTCAAAAAATAATTTTCTGGGGGTGCCTGAGTGGCTCAGTCGTTAAGCCTCTGCCTTCAGCTCAGGTCATGATCCCAGGGTCCTGGGATCGAGCCCTGCATCGGGCTCCCTGTTCTGCGGGAAGCCTGCTTCTCTCTCTCCCACTCCCCCTGCTTGCATTCCCTTTCTCTCTCTCTCTCTCTGTCTGTCAAATAAATAAATAAATAAATAAATCTTTAAAAAAGTTATAATTTTCTGTGTCAGAGAAGCATGGAATAATGCTTTGATTCTCAAGCCCTGTGTATAGAAACTGCATTTCTCCTATTGGAAATTACCAGAACTATTTATAATATTCCCATTTTAATAATGTTTATAATTATAATTTTATAACTTTCCCAACAGACTGGCTTGCATTAAAACCTGGGCCAGCTTCAGGCTCCTCTGAAAACTTAATTTTATGGGTTTCCATAAATTAGTAAGAAAAGCATACTCCAAAGTCGTGTACATTGTCTCAAGAATTCAAAGAGAACTACAACTACTGTACTTGTTTTTTAGTAGTAAAAAGGTGAAAATGAAGTAATTTACCTTTCACTTTGGAGGGCATGTCACAACAACTACTTCACAGAAACATGACCGAAGTGATTAGCCCTTGAGTTTTCATAGGATTTATTCTCTCATCTTTTGGCTCCTGTGTATCTTATTAGATCATCTAAGACAATCCCTGGCTCCTGCTTATTTGGTTTAATTTTCATGAAGCCATCAATGTAGGGGAAGAAATGCCCTATTTTGTAGTATTTTCTATGATGCAAACCTAAGCAGACTAGAGTTTGGTGAAGAAATGGAGAGTTAATTTGGTTCTAAACAACTTTCAGCTATGTTAGGTAAAAGCTGACTTCTCTTCATGTTTTTTCAAATTGTTAAAAAGGGGGAAAAAAGCAATAGTCCTATTAATAGCTGTATACCAGGTACCAGCACCCTTCTGCAAAAGCCTGTTGAGCCTCTCGACATTCGCTTGCTTAGGTCTAGCCATGTGGACAAGTGCAAACACCGGGACCACAACACCTGTGGGGAGGGCAGCCCGTGGCAGGGAGGGGCCGGGACCTCTTCCTGCACAACTTCAGTGGGAGGCTATGGGAGCAGTTCGCCCATTTTCCTGTCTTGCTGTGGGCAGACTTGGACTTGCTCTTCTTGTGGGAAGCCACCACGGCGCACCTGCGCCACCTCGCCATGGTCACGTGTCACTGCTGTGACTCTGTGTGGGTGTCCACCTCCCCTTCTGAGGTACTTCCACGGCACCTCCATTGGCCTTGACACTGCTTAGCCCAGATGACCGACCAGCAGCTCCTCAGTTCTAACCTCAACACTGACAGTAACTTCGCATTACTTGTGGAGAAACAAGATCAAGCAAGAAATGGAGACTCTTTTGGAAAAGCTCTAGCAGAGTGGCAGAGGTGAGGATTTGTAACTCATGTACAATATATACTTAAATCAGTGGATTAAATGTCAGGGGGTGGAAAGTGAAGTTGACACATTTGGAAATGAGAATACCGTAGTGGTTATGAAACAGAGGCAGCATTCAGTGAACACCTACACCGATTTCCTCGTCAGCCCTTCTTTATTCCCTGCTGTGAAGTCCACGGTCCTGGACTGTACCAGCCTGCCTTACTCACTCAAGGGCAGCCTCCTCTGCCTTTGACAGAATACTGGCTGTACTCGATTTAAATTCTGGGTATGTCCGGTTTCTAGCAGAAGATCAACTACGTATCAGTGTACTTTTAGTAATCTTTAAAAAAACAGAAAGCAGAAGGTGCTAGGCGAGCTGTCTTCTGGACTGCTGTGGGGAGAGAGCAGGAATATGATAGAATGTGGCGCAGAGGTAATCCCTGGCTCTGCCCCAGGAAGTTGCAGGGCCTTGGAGGCCCCCTGGGACTGTGAGAAGTCAGGGCACTAGAAGAAGCTGGTAAACATTTCTTAGACATCCGCGTGACCCTCTTGGAACTCCCTCATGTCACTTGTTCTGTTGCCCTCAATGGCTTCATGCATCCCCACCGTCCAGATGCTGAAAGAAGAATGCAGGTATCAGTGGCTTTGCTAATTTGTTTTTTTAAAGATACTGTTTCTAAAATAGCAGCTGAAATTGGTGGAATCACTTGATTGAGTTTATGGCTGTACATAGTTACCTGCGGAGATCCACCTGTGTTCTGCCGGTGGCTCTTACTCCCAGCTTCCCTGGGTGTTTGGTGGAGGGAGCAGAGGTTCTGTGGGAGTCCTTTTGGTCTTGCCTTTCATAGTAATAGCCCATATTCCATGAGGTAAGAAGCCAGTGTCTGCCAGTTGTTAAGTATATCTGCTCACACTATGCACCTGGGAAAAGGGAATATAATCACAGGATACGTCCTTAGGCCCACTGAGTTCACTGTCATACAGACTTGGATGAAAACACCATTTATCATATTATCACTATATGCTTATTTTGACTTGCAGAATATTGTGGCATTTTGGGGCCTTCAAGAATGAATACCAATTTTGAGCCTGTATTTAGTACCTTTTTAAAAGCATGGCTGTCTCCTTTTTTCCCATGTACCAGTCACCAAAGAAAATGGTGGTAAATACCTTTGGGAAGACTAAGAGAAAACTTTACAATATGTGTGGCAGTTATTCAGGGTCATTCCTCCACGGGAAGTAGCCTTCCTATCAATCACAGTTTGCGTCTGTGAACTCTTGGATCTATAAATACTGGCTAAGCAGCTGTGACTTCAGTTTTGGTTTCTCAATTCTGTTTGGTCACTAGACCTATTTTTTTTTTTTCCTGCTATATAAAGTACTTTCTTAGTTTGGACTGTCTAACAAAACACCTGGGTAGTTTATAAACAAAAGAAAGTTATTTCTCATGGTTCCGGAGGCTGGAAATCCTAGATCAGCGTGCCAGATGATTTGGTTCTGATAAAAATCCTTTTCCAGTAGACTTCTCATTGTGTCCTCACATGGTGGGAGGAGTGAGGGAGCTTTCTTGGGCCTCTTTTATAAGGGTATTACTATCATTCATGAGGGTTTCAGCCTCATGACCTAATCACCAAAGGCCCCACATTCTAATATCACATCGGGCATTAGGATTTCAACAGATGAATTTTGAAGAGACACAACATTTAGACCATAGCAAATAATATTTACTATGCTGCTCATATATTTTATATCTAAGGACACTATGGTTGATTAGACACTGGTCAAAAACTAAAAGCCAAAAAACCCATGTTCTTAGCATTCAGATTATAACTTCATGCTTATGTCCTATTCCAATAATTACCACTACCGTCTCACTGGAAGTTAAGCAGTGCCACTTGTTTATTAATATTCTGGGAATCTGGGCGCCTGGGTGGCTCAGTGGGTTGGGCCGCTGCCTTCTGCTCAGGTCATGATCTCAGGGTCCTGGGATCGAGTCCCACATCGGGCTCTGCTTGGCAGGGAGCCTGCTTCCTCCCCTCTCTCTCTGCCTGCCTCTCTGCCTACTTGTGATCTCTCTCTGTCAAATAAATAAATAAAATCTTTAAAAAAAAATATTCTGGGAATCTTTTTTTTTTTACTTTGAAATCAGAATGTTCAAAACCCAAACTTGTCATTTTCTTTCTGCAAACTCTGTGGTGCAGAAATATCTCTTCCTTATCAGTGTTTTTAAACAATTATGGAACAGAAACATGCAGCACCCTTCAGTATCTCAAAGCACTTGAATCGGCAGAGCCTCACAATCAGTCACAGATGTTCATTGATTAATTATGATACCACAGAGCGCCATGGATTACTAGCATCCCATTGCCATAAGCAAGGGTACCAGCTCTGTTTTCAAGACCAAGGACAAAAATAATTATCATTAAGATTTCATTTTGAGGGCTTGATTTCCACTACCTTCCTTGGTACTAATTTTATCTTGATCTCACTTTTCTTGTAATACTTGCCAAACATCATCAATTAGCGATTAACACACACTGTTTAGTTCATTCAGTCATCATAGTCATTGGGCCAAAGCTACAAGTTCGTTAGGTATAGAGTCTTTTTCAAGTTACCAAGTATTCGATTTTATGAAATGTTTTGCTACTGTAACATGAATATAATATTTCACTGGTCTCTGGAAATAGTTTTCTTACTATCTTCCACTTGATGACTAAGCCAATTTTATATATACATATACTATATATATATATCTGTAAATTTTTATTTTATAGTAGTATCTCACTTTTGTTAGGGTAAGCTAGTCTCTATGACAGTAATTAGTAAATCACCAAATCCCCCTAACAACACACTTAGGTTTGTTTTTTGATCTCATGAAGTCTGTTGTGGCTCCAGTAGCTATCTTCCAATTAGTGACTTAATGTTTCAGCCAACATTTGCCTTGTAGATAGGCTATTTAGAAATACAGTTTCTATGTCAGGAGTAGAGGTGAGATGAATGTTCACACACTGGCTCTTATATACTTCAACATGGGCATGTCAGCCATAACCTCTGCTCAATACTCATTATTCATAATTGTCACATGCCCTGACTTAACAAGTGTTGAGAAATGTGGGGGGAGGGGGCACATGGCTGTAAGGGGAACAGTAAATTGAGAGACTCAAATAAACATCGATACTCTTTAATCATTTTAATATGGAGATTAGATCACTCAGGATAGTTCTTAATTGATAGAAATTTAGATTACTTCTTTTTTTTTTTTTTTAAGATTTTACTTATTTATTTTGCAGCTAGAGATCACAAGTAGGCAGAGAGGCAGGCAGAGAGAGAGAGGAGAAGCAGGCTCCCCATTGAGCAGAGAGCCCGATGTGGGGCTCGTTCCCAGGACCCTGGGATCATGACCTGAGCGGAAGGCAGAGGCTTTAACCCACTGAGCCACCCAGGCGCCCCATAGATTACTTCCTTCTGATATTAAAAACTGCTCCTCTGAACTTTCTTGCTTAAATTTTTTGTATACTTATTTATGTATCTCCTTAAGATATATTTTTAGTAATGAAATTCCCAGAAGAAAAAATGCCTTATTTTCTTACTGATACTATGTGGGATAGATATTCTTCATGCCGTTTCTAATGCTAGGTATTTTCAGTCTTCATATTTGCTGATCTAGAAGAGAAGAAGTGGTGTATTTTATTTTTTATACTTATTAATTACAGATGAATTTAAACAGGTTTAATTGTCATTGCTGTGCCTTTTGGATTTCCTTATTCTTAAATTTCTAGTGATGTCCTTGGCCCAGGTGTCTGTTTTTAAGTGAGAATCTTTGTTAGATTCTTCCACTTGGCTCATACAATGATCTCCTGATGCTATAGTGAAAGAATCATGCTTGTAGCCAGACTCTTTTTTTTTTTAATGTGCATCTTTTATGGGCATTTGGAGGCCTTGGTTCTGCAACTGATCGTCATTAGAATTTTGTCTTAGTTTTACCCTTCGTATTCTTCCCAGGTGTGTGAGAAAAATTAACTATATCTTAGATTAGCCATGGTCTTAAATACTAGTATAGTTGTATGGGTTATGGGATAAAATAACCCTGTGCTCCGTAAGGTATGTAGGAATGACATGTAGGGTTTTTGTTGGTTTGTTTCTTTTGTTGTTGTTGTTAATCTTTTTTTTATGTTTATAGGACATACAGCCTGTCTCTGATACTGGAAAAAACTGTATTATTTCAATTATTGATCTGTATCTTTTGCTGACAGTATATCATTAATATTGAAGGGTCCATAAAAATCTATAAAAGTATTTATCACAAATGGAAGTCTGTTCTGTTTTCATGATTTAACCTATGAAACATAAAAGTGAACATTTTTTTAATTTTTTAAATTTTTTTTTTTAAGATTTTATTTATTTATTTAACAGACAGAGATCACAAGTAGGCAGAGGGGAAGGCTGAGAGAGAGGAGGAAGCAGGCTCTCCACTGAGCAGAGAGCCCTATGTGGGGCTCGATCCCAGGACCTTGGGATCATGACCTGAGCCGAAAGCGGAGGCTTTAACCCACTGAGCCACCCAGGTACCCCAAAAGTGAACATTTTTAAATAACACTGTTTTCTTTTAAAAACAAGTCCTTGTTCTCCTGTAGATAGTTTTAACATTTTTGAAATTCAGCTTTTAACTTTCCAGATTAGTTTACTAAGGTACCTCCATGATAAACCACACAGAATTGTGATGGTGGCTTTGAAGAGATGACTAATAATTTAGCAAGTATATTGTATCAGAGTTTTGGTAAAGAACTAATCTGGTCAATTTCATTCAAAATTATGAGACTTCTTGCTCACTGAGCCAATAAGTATGAGAGAATAATGGCTGATGTCTGATGTGAATCACATACATAGGTGTCTTCAGCCATCGTTCTGTTTCCAAAAGAAGCAGCTGTATCTTATTAACTCAGGGGATGGTTCTTTCTGTGCATGCCAGTTCACTTTAATGTATGTATCTTGCTGAAGAGAAAATGTTTTTTCTTTAAGATTATATTCTGGTCTCACATGTATTTACTTCCACTATTTAAAAACAACAAGGGCTTAATTTCTTTGGCACTGCCAAAGAAGAAATATGGGGTTTGATGTAGCTTCCTCATATGTATTATACCCTGATTCGTATAAAGGTCAATCTAATTCGACAATAAATCCTTGGAGATACTGCATTTTAGCAATTCAGGTGAATAGGCACAGATTTGCTATGGCTCATTTAGATACCTCAGTTTCAGATATTAGCAACTAGATAGTATCATCCATCTGCATTTCCTCTACACTTAACAAATAATGCTCGCAATACTTTTACAAAATGTTTTTTTCTTATGGCATAGATTTACCTCCCTTATGTATTATACTTATTTTTGCCAGACCTAACTTTGATGGATTCCTTCTTATGTTTAAACACATATGGTGCTATTTTGTCACATATTTTTTTTACCAAGTATAACAGATGACTAAATTGGACAACTTATATTTAGGGAAAGTGACATTTTCATGTTGTACACTGTAAAACACATATTGGTGGCCTGTGGGAACTTTGGATAAAACATCTTGAGAAAAATCATGTGATTCCTTTAGTCGAGAGGAGGAAGTAAAATGTGTGTGTCTGTGTGTGTGTGAGAGAGACAGCCAGTGAGAGACCAGATGATCTTCAAGATATTTTCAAGTACTAAAACTGTATAATTCCATTATAGTACTCTAATCTCCAATCCTTCCTAGCGTTGGACCAAGTCATCTTTCTGTGGGGCCCATTTACTAGTGATCAGTCATAGAAAAGCCTCCATTTAGAAATTGTGAGTTTTCTTAGAAACGTCCAGAACAGCCTTACTAAGATTCCCTTTATACTTCATTCTCTTTCCTATAAGAGGGGATACCATCTTAAGAGACGTATATAGGGTAAAAACTTGACAACTGGTTATACTAAGATGAGCTAAAGAGATGTGTTTGCTCAAGCTCAAATTCTTAGGCACAAGGCATTTGGTATGTTTCCAACTCCCAAGAATGGTATATAGTTTGGAAAAGAGTATAAAGGGAACGTGTGAATTAGTACCATGTGGAGTGCGTGTGTGATTACACACACACACACACACACACAAACACACACAAACGGAGTGAGAGAGATGTGCTTCCTACTGAAAGAATATAAACCTTTCTTCATGTGTCTGGAAATTTTACAAGAATATATGTCATCATCTTTGTTATAAAGTAAATCATAACAAAATTTTTAAAGCAGAGATCTTATAGGTGGCATTTTTATAATTCAATAAACATACATAAAACATACATACATAAAAATGAAATACATGTTTCTCTTTACTCACTTCTGAAGAGATTAGAATAGTAGGACAAATTAAAACATGAAATCTTAAGGGAAGAAATAAAGCCAAAAAGTTTTAGATAGTAAAATAGGTATTTATAGCTACAGAAGTAGTTAATGAAAAGTGTATACTCAGAAACAAATAGAAAAAAATTGAAAAAAATAAACTACCCCTAAAAATCTTTGTACAGAGATAGGGCAAAGTGATCAGAGATGTAAGAAAAGGTTAACTCATCCATGTTAGTATGACTGAAACACGATAATGTGAAACTCAAAGGAAAAACAGCTTAAGTTAAGAAGGTAAGCAGGAAGAAATTTTGGAAAATTTAACTCAGAACTCTTGCAGACACAAAAGTAAGATATATATTTTTTTCCTTCTGTAGGATAGCTGACTGAGTTAACCAAAGGGTGAAGACGTAGACAATAAAAGATATTATGTCTCAGGATTTGAGCTGTGGGAGATAGCTGTGGAAAGACAGTGTGGGGCTTAGATGTTCTGGCCCCATGGCAAAGCTCTACCGAAATCATAAGGCCTGTTGGGACAGACCTTTGACTGCCTTCTTCAACAGCATATGGGAGAAACGTGCAATTTCTGGCATAATAAAGCAAAGTCTATTAAGCAAGGCATGGTATTGATATTTAATAATTGTGATAGAAAATATTAGAAACTAGGTCACTTGCATTTTCAGGCAGGTATTAAAGATTTTTCTAGAACTTCTCTTAACTGACACTGCGGGAAAGAGATGAGGGACTGACACAGAAGATGCAGTTCTTTTTTAAAAATATTTTATTTATATATTAGAGGGTTTGAGAGCTGGGAGAGATGCAGAGATAGAGAGTCCTCTAGCAGACTCCCTCCTGAGCACAGAGAAGGACATGGAACTTGATCCCAGGATCCTGAGATCTTGACCTGAGCTGAAATCAAGAGTTGGACCCTTAACCGACTGAGCCACCCAGGCACCCCAGAAGATGCACTTCTTAGGACAAATCTAAGCTCTGTCAAGGGAGAGAATTAAGCGGATGTTTACTATGCTATCTCAAGAAAAATAAACCCTGAGAATAGGAAAAAAAAAAAAAAAAGCAATAACTATCAGAACTGGGTTTTTTGGTTTTGTTTTATTTTGTTTTGTTTTGTTTTTGACAGAGCCCCTGAGCATCATGTGGAGGGTCCAGGTCTTTGCAATAAAGCTAACTACCTCCCTAATCATGCTAGGAATCTACAGTTGCATCTTCTGTTTTGAAAATTAGTTTTCTCATTCACCATTATGTCTTTTGCTTCTCTTTTGCTCCTACTTACTGTGGGCATATCTTTGGACTCAAAGGAAAAGCTGTTTTATAGACACCCACCCAAGTACTAGGAGTATTGTTGGTTCTAGGCACTGAGGTCTCCATCCATGTCATTGCTCAGATGTAATGATACCACAACAAAACATTAACTTTTGATGAGCAGTTACTGTCTTCCAGGTATGATCCTAAGCATTTCATGTACAACATCTGATTTAATCCTCATGTTCCAGCGTATATATTGTAGAATATAATATAATCCTTGTATATATTGTAGAATATAATTGCAGAATTAGAAGGTAAATTCACAAGAAGAAAGAAAGCTTGGTCTGACTGATACAAAGTCGTTTTTAGGGTCTGATGTTTTTCATTATTAAGGCAGAAAACTTATGGCAGTGATTGCTTAAGTTCATTTTCCTTCCACTATTATTGAAATGGGAGAAGAAAGTATTCTACTAAATGGAACATTTTACAACAAAAAGCCAAACTATGAAAAAGATATTATAAGGATATTTAATCCTGAATGATTGAAAAGCTTGAAAAGGAGGAAAGTTATTACTCAGAAAGATGTAACGTATGACTGTGCTTATAAATAAGAAAATAAGTTTTATAAATGAAGTTATTAAGATATAAGGCAAAAATAATAATAAATTAATAGTCACTATTTGCTGAGCATTTGCTGTATAACCTTACTCTAATTTTTTATATGTGCTATTTTACTTAACCTTCACAATATCCCTACTAGGAAGATACTTTTAAGGGCACTAAAATAAAGTAAATGTTTCATGTGTGCTGTTTCCCACTCTGAGCCATGGGTGAAGGTAACAGAAGTTTTGGGTTGAGAGCACAGTCTTAGCCTAAATGAAGGATATAGAGAGGAGATGACACCATGACATTTAGTATCTGACTTTGCTACTTCAAAAGGCTTTTAAGGCTTTTAAAGCCAACTATCCGAGATCATGAAGAAAATGTGTAAATTACAGTTCTAGGAAAATTTCCGGGAAGGTTGAGGAATGAAGAACCAATACTTTGAAGATACAGACTCTGTCCAGTAGCAAAATATATAAACCTTATGAATATGCAATGAACTCTGCAGAATGGTCCAAAAGGTAAAACACATTATGTAATAAAGGAGGATGAAATAGATTATGGCAAAGTAACGAAACAGGTCTGTGTTAATTAGAAACTACTGTGCAACGTTTGGAGGATTTGTATTGATCTTTGTTGGAGAATCATTAATATGTATTATATGTAAATTTAATAATAACTTGTGAGAATCAAATGAATGATGGACATGGAGAAATTTGAAATGATATTAAAGCACTAAATAGATGTAAAGTAATTTTAATCCCCCTCTTTAATGAAATCAGTTATTTGATTAGATATTGCAACAGTTTTTTTTTTTTGTCTTGTTTTGTTTTTTAACCAGTTCTACATTTTCTTTAAAAAGATCAAGAGGTGTCCAGCAGGATATGTGTGTGTGGGGTGAGGGAGAGACAGAGAACGAAATCAAGAAGGGAAAGGCTCTGGGCTCAAACTTCACTAACTACTTGTAGAAACTTGGTTATTGCTCTCAGTGAGTCCCAGTTACCCCAGTTATAAAAAGGAGAAATAAACAGAACTTAAGCTTAGTAATTGTTTTGAAGATTAAAATAGATTGTCTTTGTAACTACAGTGCCTGGTTATATCTTCATTTCTTTCCACACACCAGACATATTCTTGTATTGCATTATCCTATTTTATTTTCATAAATTTATATTAACAGATGACATATATATATATATATATATATATATATAAATTTTTTTAAATGAGACTGGTTCTGAAAAACTGAAATAGTGAAGAAAACTGTGCTGAAATACAACAGAGTTTTCAGTCAAAAACATCCATTGGGTACTTTCCATAAGCAGATTTTTACCATGTGTTGCAATCTGGCTGGGGATAAAAATACATATTGATATAGTAAATAATAGTAATATTTCATCAGTGCCATTAAATCTGGGCCAGAGGAAGCACATAGAGTATTGAGAGAGAAAATACTTTTTCTCTTTTCATGCTTTTAGAAATTAAGGTAAGGCTTGATATGGAAATTAATGCTTGAGTTGGCTTTGAAGAAATGTAGGATTCTTTTTTTTTGGGGGGGGGTGGGCAGAGATATTGGTGGGTGGACAATACAATTTCAGGAAAACATTGGCATAGAAGAGATGTAGAAAATGTGGAATGTTTTTAAGGAATGGCATTAATTTGGTAGAATAATTAGTATCTTTAGTATCTTGTTAGCTCTCATGTCTTTGTTCCTCCTCATAATCAAACTTCTATCTATTTATCTATCTATATTTATTTTTAGGTGGGGGGAGGAAGGCGGGCAGATGGAGACGGAGAAAGAGAATCTAAAGCAGGCTCTATGCCGCACAGAGCCCAGTGTGGGGCTTGATCTCACAATCCTGAGATCGACCTGAGCTGAAATCAAGAGTCAGACTGTTTTTTTTTTCTTTTAAACATTTATTTATTTGAGAGAGAGAGTGTGGGAGGTGGTGGTAGGGGCTGAGGGAGAGGGAGAAACAGAATCTCAAGCATACTTCCCACTGAGCAGGGAGCTGGACTCGAGTCTTGATCTCACAAACCTGAGATCATGGCCTGCGCCGAAATCAAGGTTGGACACTTAACAGACTGAGTTACCTAGGCACCCAATCTTCTCTCTTTTAATTTATTCTCCAGAAAATTTATATACACAGCTCAGAAAGCTATTTTACCCATCATCTCTCAGATTGCTTTTGCCGTACTTCCAGGAAATCCTTTTTTTTTTTTTTTTTTTTTTTAAATAAAACATTGTAAATATAGTGAAGAGACTCTGTTTCTCTTTCATATTCCTTCTCTTCTCTCCAGGAGTAATTGCTATTCGGACTTTGGGATTTGTCCTTCCTAGTCTGTATTTTTAAACACTTATCACATATATGTACATTCATAAATAATACATAATATCGTCTAGCATTACCGTTTTCGAACAATGTTTGGTACCATGTGTTTCTTTTGCCTGTGGTGCCACATGCCACACCTTTCCAGCACACTATCAATGCCTTGTCACCTGAACAGATCCCTTGGTCCTCCAGCTGTCAGTGCAAACACACCACATAGGTCTTGCACTCTTCCAGGGGCTTTACTTAGCCAGCTGACAAGGAAACCTTTGTAGTAATCCTGTGAGAGCTTCTTCAGAGTTTCAGTTTCCTTAACTCCATATCCTATTAAATTCTATAGACTTTTTGTAATAACTCCCATTGGACATTTATTTAAATCACTTTGCCAAATATTTAATTGATGATTTGGTCTTGATTCTACCTACCTTTGTCAGACACCAGACCAAACTCATATTCTGGTTCACTAGGAAGAGACATTTCATGCCATCTTTTGCTGCTCGTTATTTGTAATTAAATATTCACAGCTGAAAGCAATTTATTTTAATAGTAAATAATCCCTTCTGAGGAATATTTTCAGGATATCCTAGGGGAAAGAAGAATAGGAAGTTACCACTTAAGAGTGCTGAAAGGCCTTCTTGTAAAGTTTTGAAACTATTTCCCCTGGCTGATACTGCCATAGGGGCTGAATTTCCCATGACTGGCATTTTCCTTATAGATCCTTCCAAGAATCTATGTATATTTCTACCTGGCTAAAGCATGATGCTTTCTGGAAAATGAAGTATACTGGGTACCATTTTAACACAGGGAGATTTATAAGATTAAATAAACTTTGTATGGGTTTTTTACTGAAAAATGAGAACCACCTATTGGCTAAATTTTAGCAGAAAAATACATATTAAGCAAATTTGAGACCTGACAAACATATTTGAAAAGCTCTTCATTTTCATTGTTTTTGGAAAAAATTCACTTAGTACTTGACCATGTTAGGGATAAAAACTGTACCTGTTATGCAATCCGTATGTTAATTTGAATTCTATTAAAATGGAAAAATCACAACCATAAAAGAATTGCTCATGTAACATAACATCTTTACACTGTACATGTTTGTGTATCACACACATAATACACACAAACACATGTATATATGATTGAAAGGTAATTAAACATGAGTTTTATATTTGCAAACTCAGATTATTCCTTTGAAGTCCATAATTTCAGAAATCTTTTGTGTAAAAAAATCTCATATTGAGTTATGAAACACATTTCAAAAGGGGTTCTGATTTTGTCACTGTGCCACCAATGAATTTTTGTTTCTCTGTCCTGAAAATGCAGTGATGAGAATTGGCAGGTAAAGTCTGAGTGCTAAGAGAAGGAACACATCACATGTGTTCTTTTTCCCCCCATTTTCTTTTCAGTGTTCCAAAATTCATTTTATGTACCACACCCAGTGCTCCATACAGTATGTCCCCTCCATAATACCCACCACCAGGCTCACCCAACCCCTCCACCCACCTCGTCCTCCAAAACCCTCAGTTTGTTTCTCAGAGTCCACAGTCTCTCATGGTTTGTCTCCCGCTCCGATTTCCCCCATCTCACTTCTCTTCTCCATCTCCCAGTGTCCTCTGTGTTATTCCTTATGCTCCACAAGTAAGTGAAACCATATGATAATTGACTTTTTTTGCTTGTCCCATCCATGTTGATATATATGTTGGGTATTCATCCTTTCTGATGGAGGTGTAATACTCCATTGTATATATGGACCATGTCATCTTTATGCATCTGTCCATTGAAGGGTATCTTGGTTCTTTCCAGTTTGGCTACTGTGGCCATTGCTGCTATGAATATTGGGGTACAGATGGCCCTTCTTTTCACTACATCTGTATCTTTGGGGTAAATACCCAGTAGTGTAATTGCAGGGTCATAGGGAAGCTCTATTTTTAATTTCTTAAGGACTCGCCACACTGTTTTCCAAGTGGCTACACCAACTCACATTCCCAACAACAGTGTAAGAGGGTTCCCCTTTCTCTACATCCTCTCTAACACATGTTGTTTACTGTCTTGTTAATTTTGGCCATTCTAACTGGTGTAAGGTGGTATCTCAATGTGGTTTTGATTTGAATCTCCCTGATGGCTAATGATGATGAACACTTTTTCATGTGTCTGTTAGCCATTTGTATGTCTTCTTTGGAGAAGCATCTGTTTATGTCTTCTGCCCATTTTTTTATGTGATTGTTTTTTGGGTGTTGAGTTTGAGGAGATCTTTATAGATCTTCGGTATCAGCCCTTTGTCTGTAGTGTCATTTGTGAATATCTTCTCCCATCCCATGTGTTGCCTCTTTGTTTTGTTGGCTATTTCCTTTGCTGTGCGGAAGCTTTTGATCTTGATGAAGTCCCAAAAATTCTTTTTTGAATTCGTTTCCTTTGTCTTTGGAGACATATCTTGAAAGAAGTTGCTGTGGCTGATGTAGAAGAGGTTACTGCCTATGTTCTCTTCTAGGATTTTGATAGATTTCTGCCTCATGTTGAGGTCTTTAATCAATTTTGAATTTATCTTTGTGTATGGTGTAAGAGAATAGTCAAGTTTCATTCTTCTGCACATAGCTGTTCCAGTTTTCCCAGCAGCATTTATTGAAGAGACTGTCTTTTTTCCACTGTATATATATTCCTGCTTTGTTGAAGATTATTTGACTATAGAGTTGAGGGTCCATATCTGGGGTCTGTACTCTGTTCCATTGGTCTTTGTGTCTGTTTTTGTGCCAGTACCATGCTGTGTTGGTGATCACAGCTGTGTAGTAAAGCTTGAAATCAGCCCCCAGTTGTTTTTTTTTTTTTTTTTTTTCAACATTTCCTTAGCAATTCATGGTCTCTTGTAGTTCCATACAAATTTTAGGATTGTTTTTTGTAGCTCTTTGAAAAATGCCGATGGAATTTTGATCGGGATGGCATTGAAAGTATAGATTGCTCTGGGCAGTATAGACATTTTAACAATGTTTATTCTTCCAATCCATGAGCATGGAATGCTCTTCCATCTTTTTGTATCTTCTTCAATTTCTTTCATGAGTGTTTGGTAGTTCCTCGAGTATAGATCCTTTAGCTCTTTGGTTAAATTTATTCCCAGGTATCTTGTGGTTGTTGGTGCTATAGTAAATGGAATCAATACTCTAATTTCTCTTTCTATATTTTCATTGTTAGTGTAAAAGAAAACTGATTTCTGTACATTGATTTTGTGTCCTGCCACATTACTGAATTGCTGTATGAGTTCTAGTAGTTTAGGGGTGGAGTCTTGGGTTTTCCATATAAAGTATCATGTACTCAGCAAAGAGAGTTTGACTTCTTCATTGCCAATTTGAATATATTTTATTTCTTTTTGTTGGCTGACTGCTGTTGCTAGGATTCTAATACTATGTTGAACAAGAGTGGTGAGAGTGGGCACCTGGTCGTGTTCCTGATCTCAGAGGGAAAGCTTCAGTTTTTCCACATTGAGGATGATATTTGCTGTGGGTTTTTCATAGATAGATTTTATGAAGTTGAGGAATGTTCCCTCTATCCCTATTCTTTGAATTGTTTTAGTCAGGAACAGATGCTGTATCTTGTCAAATGCTTTTTTCTGCATCAATTGAGAGTGCCATGTGGTTCTTCTCTCTTATTGATTTGTTCTATCACATTGATTGATTCGCGAATGTTGAACCACCCTTGCATCCCATAGATAAATCCCACCTGGTCATGGTGGATAATGTTGTTCATGTACTGTTGGATCCTATTAGCTAGGATCTTGTTGAGAATCTTAGCATCCATATTCATTAGGGGTGTTGGTCTGAAATTCTCCTTTTTGGTGGGGTCTTTGCTCAGTTTGGGGGTCAGGATAATGCTGGCTTCATGAAGAGTCTGGAAGTTTTCCTTCTGTTTCTATGTTTTTGAAACAGCTTCAGGAGAATAGGTATTATTTCTTCTTTGACTGTTTGGTAGAATTTTGCAGAGAATCTGTCAGGTCCTGAGCTCTTGTTTTTTGGGAGGTTTTTGATCACTGCTTCAATCTCATTACTAGATATTGGTCTTTTTCATGTTGTCAGTTTTTTCCTGATTCAGTTTTGGAAGTTTATAGGTTTCTAGTAATGCATCTATTTCATCTAGGTTGCTTAACTTACTGGCATATAGTTGTTGATAATAATTTCTGATGATTGTTTCTATTTCCTTGGTGTTAGTCATTATCTCTCCCTTTTCATTCATAATTTTATTAATTTGGGTACTTTCTCTTTTTTTTTGGATTAGTTTGGCCAATGGTTTATCAATCTTATTGATTCTTTCAAAAAAAACCAGCTTCTAGTTTCGTTGCTGTGTCTCTAGATTCTATCTCATTGATCTCTGCTCTAATCTTGATTATTTCCCTTCTTGAATGTGGGGTTGGCTTAATTTGTTGTTGATTCTCCAGTTCCTTGAGGTATAAAGAGAGCTGGTGTATTCTGGATATTTCAGTTTTTTTGAGAGGGTCTTGGATGGCTATGTCTTTCCCCCCTAGGACCACCTTTGCCATATCCCATAGGGTTTGGACAAAAGTGTCTTCATTCTCATTGGTTTCCATGAATTGTTTGAGTTCTTGTTTGATTTCCTGGTTGATCCAAACATTCTTAAGCAGGGTGGTCTTTAGCTTCCAAGTGTTTAAATTCCTTCCAAACTTTTTTCTTGTGGTTGAGTTTCAGTTTCAAAGCATTGTGGTCTGAGAATATGAGGGAATAATCTGTCTTTTGGTATCTGTTGAGCCCTGATTGGTGACCCAGTATATGGTCTGGTCTGGAGAAAGTTCCACATGTGCTTGAGAAGAATGAGTATTCTGTTATTTTAGGGTGGAATGTTCTGTATATATCTATGAGTTCCATCTGGTCCAATGTGTCATTCAATGGTCTTGTTTCTTTATTGATTTTTCTGCTTGGATGATCTGTCTATTACGGAGAGTGGCATGTTAAGATTCCCTGCTATTAATGTATTCATACCAATATGACTCTTTATCTTGATTAATAGTTGTCTACTGTAGTTGGCTGCTCCCATATTGGGGGCATAAATATTTACAATTGTTATATTTTCTTGGTGGATAGACCCTTTAAGAATGAGGTAGTGTCCTTTTGTATCTCTGACTACAGTCTTTCATTTAAAATCTAATTTATCTGATATGAGAATCGCTACCCCAGCTTTATTTTGAAGCTCATTAGTATGAAAAATGCTTCTCCATCCCTTCTCTTTCAGTCTGGATGTATCCTTAGGTTCAAAATAGGTCTCTTGTAGACAACGTATGGACAGGTCCTGTCGTTTTATCCAATCTGCAGCCCTGTCCCATTGTATAAGTGTTTAGGCCATTCACGTTGAGAGTGATTATTGAAAGATGTTTTTATTGACATCATGTTGCCTGTGAAGTCCTTGTTTCTATAGATTATCTCTGTAAATTTCTGTTCTATGAAACTCTTCAGTTCTTTTTTCTTTTATAGAACCCACCTTAATATTTCTTGTAGTCCTGGCTTGGTGTTCACATACTCTTTTAAACCTTGCCTGTCTTGGAAGTTTTTTATCTCTCCATCCATTTTGAATGTCAGTCTTGCTGGATAAATTATTCTTGGCTGCATGTTCTTCTCATTTAGTGCCCTGCATATGTCATGCCAGCCCTTTCTGTCTTGCCAGGCTTTTGTGGGCAGATCTGATGTTATTCTGATGGACCTCCCTCTTTACTTAAGGAATCTCTTCCCCCTAGCTGCTCTCAAGAGCTCCTGTCTAAAATTATAATTCATCAGTTTCACAATCAGGGGTCTTGAGGTCTTTCTAGATCCTATGATCTTAGGGGGTGATCTTTCTGCTTCTAGGACACAAATGCTGGTTCCATTCACCAGATTGGGAAAATCTTCATGGAGAATTTGTTCAAATATATCTTGTAGTCTTTTTTCTTTCTCCTCCCCCTCAGGGATCCCAATAATTTTGATGTTGGAATGTTTCATGGCATCATTTATTTCCCTAATTGTTTTCATGGATTCTAAGTTGTTTGTTCCAGGCCTCATCCTGATCCTTCTTCTCTGTCAGTTTGTCCTCTAGATCACTAATTCTGTCTTCTGCCTTGATCACTCTAGCTGTTAGAGATTTTAGATTAGATTGGATCTCATTGATAGCATTTTTAACTTCTTCCCGGGCAACTTTCACTTCTGCCCTTATCGATTCCATGTTGTCATTAATGGTTTTCTCCAACCTAGCATTGCCTGAATAATAGTTACCCTGAATTCCCTTTCCGGTATACTGTTTATTTCCATATCCAATAGCTCTGATGGAGAAGGCACAGTCTCTGAATTTTTCCTCTGTTGGCTGTTCCTCTTGCTAGTCATTTTGGTGAGAGGTGGTTGAAGGGATGTGTAGCTGAAGGTATCAACTGTGATCCAGGCAAGGTGCACCCTGGAACACTTCTGAGCATTCAGAAGCACCACCAAAAAGAAAGAAAAAAGAAAAGAAGAGAGAGAGAAAGAGAGACAGGGAAAAAAAAAAAAAGAGAGAGAAGACCAAGCCAGGATGGGTCACAGAGGTAAGATTTTAAACAAACAAACAAAAACAGACAAACAAAAAGACTGACAAAAGTAAATGACAAGGAAAAAAAAAAAAGAACCTAGCCAAAAAGAACCCCAAGGATAAGATTTACATACTACCAGAACAAAAACAAATACACAGAAACACTGACAGAAGAAAAAGGTGGGAGGGTGGTTATAAATCCTCAGTGTGGGCGAGGAAAGTTATTTTGATTCTTCCTGGGTATATCTTGATATCTTTATTGAAGGACTCAACTTCCCGGAGATAAAGGGAGATTAAAACTGGTATATATAGGGGTAGTATTGATTAGGGAAAGAGGATTACCTTGAAGCTTATATCTATATGTGTATTAAAAAAATAGAAAAGAAAAACACAGGTATCTGTATGAAAAAAGTTCAAGTTAGATGTTATTATGGAATATGTTGTATTGAACCTCTCGTGGTGTTACATAGGTTGAAAAAATTAAACGGAACAAGGATAGAGAGAACTAATTAAAAATAAAAATAAAAGTTGAATCTATGAAATATACAGGTTTTAGGGCAATGCTGGGAGCTTAATATATTGTTTCCCCCAATATTGGGGTTTTACGGGGACTCTGTGGTTGTTGTCCTCTCATTCTTTTGGCTGGCTTTCTGGGCTTGGGGCCTGCCATGTTGTTTTTCAGGAAGCCTAGCTTGGGTTGAGTCCTTCTGCCCCCTGTCGAGGGGCTCTGGAAACCGGTTTTTTGGCTTTGTTCTCTGAAGTTTTTTTTTTTCTTTTTCTTTCTTTCCTTTTTTTTTTTTTTTTCCTTTGGCGGCTTTTTGAGGCATTTTGGAGGTTTAGAGGAAAGCAAACTGCACCAAGACCTCTGTTTCAGAGAGAAGCCTCAGTCTGCTCCCCTATATGTGGTCCAGAACACAGACTCCCTCTCTGCAAACTCCGCTGAGCCGTGCAACCTGCTGCAGGCAGAGCACATCCCCAGCCACCATCTCAGGGGTTGCCTGGAGCTCCTGCTTATCTCTGCACACCCGTGCCTAAACCGTGAACAATGTTGGTCCAGGGAGCTGCTCCTGGTGTCTGTCTCTTCTGGGACTGCAGACCTCAGGTTGCCAACTCTTGTGATCGCGCTGAGGCTGGGAGAGTCCCAACCCTCTGCCTGTCCTAGAGACTGCACGCTAGGATGGAAAGACCAGGATGGAGCTGTCTCAGGGTCAGCAAGGAGTGGGTCACATCCCGGTAGTGTAGTGAGTAAAGGTTCTAGGGAACACAGGCTGGCACTGTCATCAGATTGCCTCATGTGAGTGAGCCCAGCCCAGCCGTGATGCAAGCCGGCAAACCTGGGGCTCAGCTGTACTCTCTGTAGCACGGGGGATTGCTGGCGGTGGCCATCCTGGGTCCAAGGGCTTAGGCCCATGCCCTTGACCACTTGGTTCCACCAGTTTCCCCTTAAGATCTTTTGCTCTTTTTGAGTGCTTTTAACCAGACTCCAAGATAATGCTGGTCCCCAATCACAGGGCACTTTCAGATTGGGGTATTACTTTCCAGTGGGTCGCCTGGTGGCTCTCTCCCCCTTTTGTTTATCTTCCGATATCAGTCCGATCATTCCCGGTATGATTTACTTCTCCACTGGTGACTTCTGCCCCCGTAGAGATCCAGAAGTGTGTAATCCCACATCTCAGGCTGATTTCATGGGTGTTCAGAGTGTTCTGGTAGATTATTAGCTCACTTTATGGGACCAGTTGAAACAGGGGCTCCTACTTCACCATCTTGCCCCTCCTCTCCACATGTATTCTTAATTGCTGTTTGCTTTGGTAGGTATTTTGGCTGGTGAGACAAGAAAGGTCAAGTATGAATACAATGGATATTCTGGGATCTAGGCCTTCAGTAACATTCTTTAGCTTTGGGGATCTTGTAAAGACACTTTTTGCAATAGACCTGTGGCCTTTTTAGTAGATTGCTATTTCATATATTCATTACTAATACAATATGTTAACTGATACCTTTGGGCAACAAAATATCTTTTTCACTCACATATCTCTTCTTCTGTCTAAAGGAACAAAAATTATGTACAAGGTTATCAAAATTTCAGTATTATTTCTTATTAGCTAGGGGGTGTGCTCTCAGTTTCTCTGAGTATCACTCATGGGGCCTATATTGGAAGAGTAAAGTTTATGTTTAGGTATGTAAGCTTTTTCACTGAAATTAGGAGGGGAAAAAAATAGTGGGAGATTTCACAAGTGCAAAGATTTGCAGACATTTTAAATTATGGTTGATTAATAACACATGGAAAGCACAATAATGAACAGAATATTCTCTTATAACTCACTGGAATCATGAGTTTGTATGGGTGGTATTGTAACATTTCATAATTTTTAAAAATATTGCCATTATTTCTCAAGTTATATTTGATATTAGTTTAAGCATCAACTGTGGTAAATACAGCACAGTGATAGATATGTTAGTTATATGGCTTTTTTTTTTTTTTTTTAAGATTTACTTACTTATTTTTAGAGAGAAAGCATGAGCAGGAGAGGCAGATAGAGAAAGAATCCCAAGAAGACTCCATGCTGAACGTGGAGCCCTACTTGGGGCTTGATCTCAGGACCCTGAGTTCACGACCTAAGCTAAAACCATGAGTCGAACAGTTAACCAACTGAACCACCCAGGTACCCCATGTTATATGGTCTTCTTAAATTTACATTAACTTTAGATTTACATTGAAATAAAACTGGAGGACAGACACTCCAGTGTTTCACAATTTGTGCTCTTGGCACCCTTAGGACAATTCATTCATTGCTTATTAACCAGCAGCTACACAGTCGACTTATGACTGTTCACTAATGAAGAAAAGTTATTTTGCTGCAACTGATTTTTATTGAAGAAAAGCCTAGGGGTCATATCTACAGTGGGTTAAAACTGACTGAGATTAATTTAAATTCATTCAGCAGTCCAGCTGAGACAACTCTGGTAAGGTGGTAGTCATAATTTATCTGTCTGAAAATGTTCTGACCTTATTTGCTTACCAAGCTATGAATGAATGATTTTTAAATGGCTCAGCATTCAGGATGAGTGTTGGCAAGTAAAAATCCCCTAACCCAAGAGGAATAATGTGACAGCAGAAGTTTAAAGCCTAAGTCCACAGCAGGGACTCTCAACATGAAATTGCCTCTTTCAAAGCATTCATGTTTAAATCTCTTCTCTAACCTCTCTTCCTTCCTCCCTTTTTCCTTCCTCCTCTCCCTCATCCCTCCCTTCTTCCCTCTCTCCTCCTCTCTTTCTAGAACTTAGTGTCTATCCTAGAAATGATTTGTATTTGTAAACAATATGCAAGAATGATTTCTATTTTAAAGGAATCTGCATTTCTAGAATAAGCAGAACAAGAGAACTAGCTCTGGACAACATATGAAAAAAACTTGCGTTTTATTTTGTCATTTAGTAAGTTAGTTTTGTTTCTTTTTTTTTTTGTACATTAAATCTCATGGCCATCTAGAAACAAAATTGTAGAATAGATGGAATTTGCTTTTCTTCTCCCTGCCTGATAGCGCCTCTCTTCCAGTTTCTGTGTTTTCTTCCCTGAACAGAGACCCTTTCCTGCTTTTCCTTATTTTGTATTTCAAATAAAGCTTTTGTATATGGAACATGAATCTATTCCCTTTCCATCTGAAGACAGAAAACTAGAGCTTACATGTTGATGGCACAAGTAGGTTTAGGAGTACATGAACTTGCATTATTAAATGGTATTTTCTGCAGCCACACTACAATGTAGTTAAAATGACTTCATTAACTCCCATACATAATGAACCTTGGTTCAGAAAGGTCAGGTGACATAAACAATGCCAGTCAGTAAGTGGCCATGGCAGAACCAAAACCCAGGTTTTCTGTCTTTTGACACATACATCAGCATTCGTTTTTTGTTGTTTCTTTTTTTTTTTAATTTAAATTCCATTAGCCAACATATAGTACATCATTAGTTTCAGCTGTAGTGTTCAATAATTTATCAGTTGCATATTTCTGCATTCTTTCCATGGCCTTACTTCAGAAAGGTATTGGTTAGTTAAATCTTATTTGGTATTTATGTATGATAAAAATGTTCTTCAGTTTTTATCCTAGGATACGTTGTATTGGGGACAATTTCTAAATCCGATGAGAAGAACATCAAGTGGTAGAATTTCAGTCACTAGCAGGAGTGTATTAGCTGTGAAAATACTGTAAGAAAGGTCTTTTTGGTATCTGCTCACCAGATAAGCTCTGACTTCACCTGTATATTAAGCTGAGCCTTGCAAATATGATCATTTACTTATACCACTTTTTGATAGAAAATTCAAATGCTGGAAGTAGACATAAACAAGGAAATTATAGACACATGGTACAATTATTTAGAACACAGGCTTTGATATGAAACAGTGGGATGAAGTACTGACGGTATCTTACTACCTTTATGACCAAGGTTTGGTTAATTAACCTTGCACAATCTTATTTGCCTTAGTGGAAAATGGGAATGATTGGTTCTAATACTCAGCTTTTATGTATATGACTGTATTGATTGCCCACTCTTCAATTTTTTGAGTCATAGTGACTCTTAAAAAGTTATGCCACTTTTCAGATGACTGCTTTGTTTTAGTTTAGTACTTTTTCAACCTACAACTTAATAAATTATCTACTTTAAACATATTGACACTTAAGTTTCAGGCAGAAACATATTGACTAATTTTTTCAAAACATTGTCTTTTGGTTAGAGAATATTCTACAAAACGATTTCCAGTCACCATGTTAGCATGTTTCTGTGCTTCGAAGTGAGAGGTATAAAGAGGTAGATGCTTCTTTGACACTTCAGTCTGTTGTGAGCACACACTAGTTTCATTTATTTTGAAGTGCTCTCAGATTTTGTCTTTATTTTGTGCTTCAAGTTTTTTTTTTTTTTTTTTCCTGTGCTATAACTCTTTTCAAGTGCAATTGGAGTTTGAGTGCGGAATAACCATGTACCTCCCAAAAGGCTTACCTGTCTGAAAGTCAATCACGTGGCTCTTTCCTTTCGTATTATTTCCTTTCCTGATGTGATGTCTTTGTGCCCTTTTCCACCTACCTCCGCCTGCTATTCAGTAATTTTTTTTCCTCCTTTGTTCAATATAATAAGTTATCATGGTATTGCATGTTCTTTTAGCTGTTCCAGTTTTTCTCTTTGAACATTGTTTGAGTGTTTTCAGTTGGGATGAAATGCACCATATTTTTTTTTTTCCATTAAGATTAATGGAACTATTTTTATTTTATTATTTAACATCTTTGCAACTAACAGCATGGTTTTTATAAACACATTAAAATAATTTCATGAAGGATATCAGTTGGTAAATAATGAATGCTTGGAGTCCTCTAAATGTCCCCACTACTATCCTGGCTATATGAGTCTTCCCCAGAATATTCTCCCCAGATCTTCCCCAACATTAGACTGGACTCAGAAAAAGTCCTTCAGAATTTTACTCCATCATTCATGCTGGTTTACATTCTGAATGGTCTACATTCTTGCTACTTATTGCTTTTATTTAATATTGTGAAAATTCCCTTTAGTGATGATAATAATGGGACCCATCACAAAAGGTTGTTTTAGGAATGAAATTCTGTAATGCAAGGAAAGAACTAATATAATGTTTAATACCCAGTAAATATTCCATGACTGTTAGTTGTAGTTGTTACATTATTATGATAAAAATAATTTTAAAAAATCTGTGTATTTGTTATAAGTAAACACTTCAAATATATCAGTTTTATAAATATGTTGTGGTAAGTATAATCTTCTGTATTTAGTGTCTTCAGCTATATTTTATCAGTGAGGAATAATATATTTCATTTTGAATTGGATATCCAATGGATTGTATAAAATCCAAAATAAATGACACATAATTAAAATTAGAAATCCTTGCAATTGGTTTATTTATTTTAAAGATTTTATTTATTTATTTGAGAGAGAGAGAGACCATGAGAGGGGAGAGGTCAGAGAGAGAAGCAGACTCCCATCCCAGCAGGGAGCCTGATGTGAGACTTGATCCTGGGACTCCAGGATCATGACCTGAGCCGAAGGCAGTTGCTTAACCATTTGAGCCACCAAGGTGCCCCTGCAATAGGTTTATTAAAGAACCTAGGTCAAATATTAATGCAGAAAAATCCTCTGTATAAATATGTATATATGTAATCAAACATCCTTCATTATAATCAATGCAAGATTATAAGTTTGTTGATAACATTTTCATGGACTCAAACTTAGGTACATACTGGTTATCATGGCTGATTTAATTTATATGATGCTTGCATTATTTGTGTCTTATTCACACAAAACATGTGAATATTTTTCTTTTAGTCCTCTGAGAGATAATTGGCCATCTTGAACTATAAGAAAAGCAAAACCAACCAATTCTCCCTCTTTTTAAGTTACATTCGTAACTTTCGTCATTTATTGCATCTACTCATTTACTGAGTATTCATTGAACAAAGAGTACCTATCAACCTTTGTAGACTACAAGGGAGGGTAGGCATAGTTTTGAGCATCTTGTGTGTGCTGCCTCTGAAGGCAGGCTCTCTGGATCTGATAGGACACTGGGTTGATTGCATCAGTTAAGTGACCCCTGAAGAAGTTACTCATGCTCTCTGTCAGTTTTATTATCTGTATAAAATAGAATAAAAATAATATATACCTTATAGTGTTGTAGTGAATACTTAGTTAACACATTCAAAACTTTTAGGATAGCACCTGGCAAAGAGCACATATTCTATTAAAGTCCATTATTTTTAAAAATAACAGTTGTCATGTTATAGCCCATTGAGAAGAATTAAGTGATGTCAGTTTGGACATTGAAGAATATACTGAATATGTGTTTCTGATGCTGATGTTTTTATTTTCATAAAAGTAAATGCTCTGTTAATTTTTAAAAAAGGACCAACATATGTTGTTTAGTGTTAACTAGTATTATTTTATTGTTGAATGTAAAATAAACAAGAAACTCCTTATTTAGGATTATTCTGGGCATGAAAATGAAAATCATTAAGATGGGATAGGGAATTATTAAAGATAGGACATATACCATAAATTTTAGATTGATTTTAAACTCATTAACTGAGTTTTAGAAATGGAGAGAAAGCGCAAATTTCTGAAATGTAAAATATTTCTGTGCAATGCATCTCTTCTAATGGCTGTAACAGATGCAATTACATGTGGCCTCTCAAAGAGCAGGAAATCAAATTAGGGTTGTACTTAAAAAATAGAGTTTTTGAGTATTGAGAAAGAACGAGCTCCAGTGTAACAGAAAGTGATACAAGATAGAAGAAGAGCTGCAAGTTCTGCTGAAGAGTGGGATATGGAAGGAACAAGAAAAAGATGTGACAAGTCATGTGGAGGATGCCAGAAAAAATGAAAAGCATCATAGGAAGGGTAGATGAGGAAGGATTTATAAGAACGAGACCAAGAAGAAATGAGAAAGAGGGTAAGGTTGGAAGGAGAGTTTGCAGAACCGATGGGAATAGAAGTTTTATAGCATAAGACATTGATAAAGCACATGGGTGAGCCTCAGGCATAAATGAGTATTTTCTAAAAAAAAAAAAAAAAAGATAAAAAAATCAAGGAAGAAAACAGGGAGAACTATAAGGAAACAAAGAAATGATAGAGCTATGACATTATTGATATCTAACTGTTAAATGTCTGTCAAGTGTCTACCAAAAGCTTAGGTTCTGTTAATATTTTGATAAATTCATTACTTTGCCTTTAAGAATTATGACATTTATTAGCATTGTCCACCAATTGTCTATTTTGAAAAACATTGTTCCTAGGTTAATCTATTGCTTATTTGTTCAAACACAACACTAATAAACAAGCAATTGCTCTATTATTCTAAATAAATATGTTAATCACTTTTAAGGTCATCTTTTCAGAGTATTACTAGGAGTGATTACAAGATTAAAGAACGAAAAGAAATGAAGCCAAGAATATGGAAATGAAATTTACATTAATTGCCTTGCAATGACAAGGATGAATGGTCTTACTTTTAAATCAGGAATCACTCCTGAAGTTGCAATCCACCATTGACACTTACTGTCATGGTACTTCTAAGATGACATTTGAAAAGATCACTCTTATAATGTGTATTCTTCAATGTACACACTGTATTAACTCAACCTTCCAAAATAATCACACTTGAAATGATATGCTTACAACATGTATTTGCATTTATTTTGTTGTCTGTGTATTATTTGAGGCTATAAGAATACAAAGACAATGAGACTAAGTTACTAATCCCGATAACTTTCTGGTTTAATAAAACAGATATCTAAAACAACTTTAGCAAAATATACGTAGTGTTATCACAGTTTGGTGAATGTGAGGCAAGGAGAGATGAAAATAAGGAATTAAGAAAGTCTCCCTGCAATGGGTGTTTTTTTAGAGAGGGTTTCAAAATACATATATGGGACTACTAAATTATTCCTCCCAAAGGAAGGGTCAGGTATTAAAAATACAGGATAATGTACATGTAACAAGTGGATCAAACAAAGACAATGGAATTCTTATTTTCTGAGGTAAATTACCAAGATTCTGAGGTTCTGTTTTGTATCTATGAACGTTTATAGCATGACCCAACCTGAAAAATTAAAGGACTGGTGACTTAAGTCACTAGTGGCAGTGCAATATCATTAATAGTGAACATAACATATCTTTTACACCTCTTAAAGTTTTCACTGGTATCTCTGCATATTAGTGGTAGAAAAGATGCTACATCTGGCCAATATCTATGTGCTCTATGCTTAAGGGAATCAATCACTTCTAGCATTTTTTAGAATATTTATTTGTTTGAGAGAGAGAGAGTGAGAGAGAAAGAGAGAGAGCATTGGCTGCGGGTTGGGGAGGTTGGTTGCTGCAGAGAAGCCAACACCCCACTGAGCAGGGAGCCCAACCCAGGGCTCAATCCCAGGACCCTGGGATCATGACCTGAGCCAAAGGCAGACTCTTAGCAGATTGAGACAGTTAGTTTAGCATTTTTTAAAGGAAATTAAAAAAAAAAATTTATGTCAAACTACATACATTCCTACATAGTTGTAATTGAATGAAATTATAATTAATCTAATTATACAGGCCTGTGGTCAAATTGACAACATACACACACCATTTCCTGTATAAAAACTTTCACTCCAAAGACAAAAATGAACCTCTTCAAAAATGCTTTTGTTCAACATATGGCTATTGAATATCTGGTAAAGGTGCTTGTCACTGATAGATGCTAAAAGATGGGCATAAGCTTGGATAAGATTCTATCCATTTGCATTTGTCAAAGAGGGCATAGAGAACAGTATTAGGAAAAGATGAATATAAGGAGGATAAGGATAACAATTTAGTTGGAAAGGGAGCGTCACTAGGTATTATTTCTAGAACTGTATTTGCATGGCAAACTGTCATTTATTCTTATATCATATGCTTATTTTGGGAGAGGGAAATTTGAAAAGGGTGATGGAGGTTTACAGGGTTGAACCATCCCTTGGTGACATCACTGACTATGACCAAAACAATTAGTTGGGGAAAAAACATTAAATTAAAAAGTACACTGGAAAGTCAACAGGTCTAAGACAAATCCATGGTGAAATGTTGGCTAGGCAAAGCACAAACACCTAAAATAATTACACTAAAAAAGGCCTTAGTCTGGACTAGGAAACACAAATGTGCAGCAAAATTATCACAAGAAGAGAAAATAGTATCAATTTTTTGGGAATTCCTAGGAGCAGAGGGACTTCTATAAATAAATGAATGATACTCCGAAAGGCCACTTATCTTTCTTTATCTAAGAATCATACAGAAGATGTCTCATAATTAAAGCCCTTGAGTAGAGACCACAAATACAATTTCTTGTGTACAGTTCGAAAGTATTATTCAAAATATGTGAGAAAGGGTGCCTGGGTGGCTCATTTGGTTAAACAATTGCCTTTGGCTCAGGTCATGATCCTGGAGCCCTGGGATCCAGTCCTGCATTGGGCTCCCTGCTCAGCAGGTAGTCTGCTTCTCCCTCTGACCCTCCCCTTTCTCATGCTCTCTCTCTCTCTCTCATTCTTTCTCTCTCTCTCAAATTAAAAAATAAAATCTTTAAAAAGAATATGTGAGAAAGATAAATTATTCTAATAAACCAGAGATGGACCTGATACAGAGGTAATATATTTAGTAAAAATATCAGAGTGAGCAGAATGAACTTTGCAGAGATCAAGCCATGCTGAGTATTAATCCTAAAAGCTAACAGAAAACTCTGCCAAACTCCAGTGTATTTGTCAACTGTGTACTATAGAGGAACTGAGCAACTGTCTTGAAAGAGATAGAAGTTTTCTGCCTCCATTCGCACATGCAGTAATAGCTAACACTTTAATATCTTAGCATTTTGGTGCGTAGCTCTGTAGCCCTTCCTTACGTTAGATTGCAGTCCCTATCTAGCACAGGATCTCTCCCCTTAGATCATCAGAATAGTATGCATACAATTTAGAATTAAAAGACTAGCAGAAACTGAGGAATTGCAATATATATCTTTCGCTTTGCACTTGCATTGCTCCTCACTGCAGAAGCTAATACACTCATTAGCAATCCAACAAACAGAGTTTAACAACTGTTCTGTTTAGGGGAAAGTAATAGAATGGTTAACAATAGTATTGTTGCTAGGAAACAAAGAATTATTACCATGTTAGGTTTTAACATAAGAGTAGAGCCCTCTAAGTCTACAGTGAATTCTTATTAAATGATCAGATAGTTTTTGTTTCTTTGGTTGTTCTTGTTTATTCTTCTTCAAAGTAAATCTATCATTTATGTCTACCACCTGGACCATAAATGCAATGTCAGGTTTTTGTTTTGTTTTGTTTTGTTTTTTAACTGAGATGGAATTGGCTTTACATATGTTCTAATGTTCATCAATATTTATGAAAATACATAACACATTTTCTGAAAAAGACTTCAGTTTAAGGTTTAGAAGTACTTCCTGCCTTTAATTATTCTTTAGAATCCTATTTGGCATTCAGCAAACATTTATCGAGTGGTTACTGTGTTCCTTGTACTGACCTAAGCATTGTAGGGAATACTGTAGTTTCTGCCTTCATCTGAATTTGGGAGATAAGACTTGCCACCTCAGAGAGTCAAAGGCTGATGGGTATTCACAGGAGGGAGAGATTACTTTCAGTTCAGAAGTCAGGAAAAACTTTAAGGAGGATGTAGCATTTGTGTGGGATCTAGAAGGATGAGTAATTTGGGGTATTTGGAAAGATGGACGGGTAGGGAAAAGTACATACATCACAAGTAGAAAAAATAATATAAACGTAGCTCAAAAATAAAAAAAAGACAGGAAACACAATTTCTGTTCTCAAATTAACACATTTTAGATTGCCTCCCCACTTTAAGACTCCTTCTTTGGACCTAGAGTCATTTTGTGGGTTGGTCAGCTGTTAATAGTAGTCTGTCTTTCAAAACTTGGAAAAAAGAAACAGAAGCACTGAGGTACAATGATAGAGACAGGTTCATAGAAATATAGCATGTAGTCAAGACAATGGAAGATATAATTGGTATATTTCCTCCTGAGAAGCACAGAATGCTTTAAGAGATTGCTTTAATCTGTAATAGTTTCCTAAATTTCATCTCCACACTTCATGTGATTTAACTCTGTTTTGGTCCTGTTTAAAGATTCTGAACCCTTTCTGTGCATGCAAATGTTTATAGCAGCAATGTCCACAATAGCCAAACTATGGAAAGAACCTAGATGTCCATCAACAGATGAATGGGTAAAGAAGATGTGATATGTACACACACACACACACACACACACACACACACACACACACACAGAAAATGGAATACTATGCAGCCATCAAAAGAAAGAAAATCTTGCCATTTACAACAATGTGGATGGAACTAGAGGGTATTATGCTGAGCTAAATAAGTCAACCAGAGAAAGATAATTATCATATGATCTCTCTGATATGAGGGATTTGAGAGGCAGTGCAGGGGTTGTGGGGGTTAGAGAAGGAAAAAATGAAACGAGATGAGATCAGGAGGGAGACAAACCATAAAATACTCTTAATCTCACAAAATATACTGAGGGTTGCTGGAGGATGGGGGGATAATAATAGGGTGGCTTGGTTATGGACATTGGGGAGGGTATGTGCTATGGTGAATGCTGTGAAATGTGTAAGCCTGATGATTCACAGACCTGTACCCCTGGAACAAATAATACATTATATGTTAATTAAAAATAATAATAATTTTTTTAAAAGATTATATGCCCTTTCCATAGAATCTTCTTTATTTGGACTAGCTTGAGTTGGTTTCTGTTTCTGGAAGTCAGAATCTTGACTAAGATATTATGATCACATGGTGAGTATAGATTGATTTGTGCCCATAGTACCTTAAGTGAATCAGAATGAACTGCTTGTGAGGTTAAGTGGGGTCAGATTAGGGAATTCCTTGATGCCAGTAAGTTTTTCTACCCAGGGAATAGTAAAAGAAAGTTTCTAAGCAGGATGGTGGGGACATGATTATAGAGCTGTATACTTGAAAAGTTAACTCAGCTTCAGTGTGCAGAGTGAATTGAAGGAAGAGTCAAGTAGACAAATTAAGAGACTAATTAGGTGATGTAATTGTGGGCAAAGTGAGGATAGTGGGAATGAAAAATAATTTGTGTAAGTGGAATTATCTCAGTGAGGCAACTGCTTGGAGGAATAAAGAATATCTCCAACAGTCTCTGCTTAAATGTCTGCCAGAAAAGGAAGGACTTAGGACTGTACATTTAGGAATTAATTCCGTGGAGGTAGTATTTTTGAATCATGGTATGAGAAGAGATCAATACGTGATGTAGTGTGGAGAGTTATGGGGATAGATGCTTAACAGCAAAACCTGCAACCTTGAAGAATGGCTATATTTTAGATAAGGATAAGAATGAGAAAATATATAGTAAAAAGATTTCCCAAAGGAAGAAGAGTTAATGACATGAGGTTTATATAAGATAATTTCAGTATATTTTGCAGCAAGGTTCAGAAGAGAAAAGGTCAAAGGACTGGGATGAGTGAATCATTGGTGAAACCGTATCAATACAATTTCAAATGAAGTGCATGGTGGTGAAGGCAAGGCTTCCCACCCCCCTCAAAATATTGATAGCAGGGAAAGGAGAATTATTGCTTGGAGGGGTAGTAAATTCAAGAAGAGATTTAGGAGATGGACATTTGGGCTCTTTCCATAATTTGCTTATTGTACATAATGGTGATAGAAACACCGGTGTGTATGTATCCCTTTGAATCAGTATTTTTGTATCTGTTGGGTAAATACCTAGTAGTGTAATTGCTGGATTGTAGGATAGCCCTATTTTTAACTTTTTGAGGGCCCTCCATACTGTTTTCCAGAGTGGCTGACCAGTTTGCATTCCCACCGATAGGGAGTTCGCCATATTCTACATCCTCACCTGATGAATGGTTAAAGAAGATGTGTATGTATGTGTGTGTGTGTGTATGTATGTGTGTGTGTGTGTATGTATGTGTGTGTGTGTGTGTTTATATACATACACAGTGAATAATACTCAGCCATAAAAATGAATGAAATCTTGCCATTTGCAGTGTTGTGGATGGAGCTAGAGTATTAAGCTGAGCAAAATAAGTGAGAGCAAGACAAATACATGTTTTTACACACGTGGAATTTAAGAAACAGAACAAATGAAGATGAGTGTAAAAAAAAAAGACGACAGGGAAACCAAGGAATACTCTTTTTTTTTTTTAAAAAAGATTTTATTTATTTATTTGACAGAGAGAGAGATCACACATAGGCAGAGAGGCAGTCAGAGAGAGAGGAAGGGAAGCAGGCTCCTTGCTGAGCAGAGAGCCCAATGCAGGGCTCAATCCCAGGGCCCTGGAATCATGACATGAGCCGAAGGTAGAGGCTTTAACCTACTGGGCCACCCAGGCTTCCCTAAGGAGTACTCTTAACTGTAGAGAACAAACTAGGGGTTACTGGAGGGGAAATGGGCAGGAGGATGGGTTAGATAGGTGATGGAGATTTAGAAAGGCACTTGAGATGAACATCAGACATTGTTTGTAATATTGAATGACTAAATTGTATGTAATGGTAATCACACCTGTTGCACTGTATGTTAACTGGCTGGAATTTAAATAAAAAAGTGGAGGAAAAAGATTTAAGAGAGAAAAAACTGTATTGTGCAGGGAGATAGTATGGAAAGACTGAATATTCAAAAGCATAGTGAAAACAATCTTAAAGCATAATGGTTGTGAAGATGACAGGAAAGTTGAAAGTAGTGCACAAGTATCAGAATTAATCTTGTAGACTGAAGGTAAAGAAAAGAGAAAATGTGAAAATACAGATATTTTAAAACCAGAAAATGGGATAATCAATTAATACTGGATGGCCTCTGAAAATAGTAGACAGGATTTTTTGCTGAAAGGAATTGGGAACTTAAAGTAGAATAGGCAATCAATTGGATATGAATAAATCATTGATAAGTTACAAGAGTTTGCAGTAAGACCTATTTGTCTAGTTCCATGACATATTCTATTAATTTGAAGAAAATAAGGGAAATACTAAATTGAAAGAGTAGACAGAGAATCCTGTGTTCTTTAAGTATAGAACTTCTTCTTTCAATATGGTGACCTAGATATTCTGAAAAATGCTACCATTATAAATCAAGTAGGTGCAGAAAAATTCAAGCAAACAGGCTTTATAAAGTTAATAGTTGAGCTTAAGCAAATTGAAAAACGTAACCTAAAGAGTAAACAAATAGGGAATCTGCAGTTGCTTTGGGATCTTTGATATTACTAGGAACTAGATTTGAATTTTAAAGACTCTGGTGAGGGATGCCTGGGTGATGCTGTCAGTTAAGAAACCAACTCTTGGTTTTGGCTCAGCTCCTGATCTCAAAGTCTTGAGATCAAGACCCGTGTTAGGTTCTGCACTCTGTGCTCAGAGCAGAAACTTCTGAGGACTCTCTTTCTCACTGCCCAACCCTGCTCATTCTTCTCCCTCTCCTCAGCCCTCTGTAAGGAAATAAATAAATCTTTAATTTTTTTTTTAATGAAGGCTCTTGGGTGAAATTAATATAGTATGTAGAGCTCTTACAAAATGATGTTTAGAATTTAGACCCACATATAAAGCAAGAACACTTGAAGAGCTGCAGTGTCAAGGAAGAGGTGATAGAAAATCTCTGAGCAAAAGAAGATGACAAGATAATTTGTCTATTTTTGGCACATTCAGAAATGGGAAACCAAAAAACTCTTGTTGAGAATTTGTAACCATAAACCTTCCTCGCATTAATTGTAATCTAAATATACTCTAATTTCAAGGTCCAAAAAGTTCTAAACAGAAAAATTGAGGAAGACTTGTTATAGAACTAGAAGATATGTGACAGGTACATAATCAAATAATCTCCCTTAAGAAATCCTAATATGAGGGGCGCCTGGGTGGCTCAGTGGGTTAAGCCGCTGCCTTCAGCTCAGGTCATGATCTCAGAGTCCTGGGATTGAGTCCCGCATCGGGCTCCCTGCTCAGCAGAGAGCCTGCTTCCCTCTCTCTCTCTCTGCCTGCCTCTCCATCTACTTGTGATTTCTCCCTGTCAAATAAATAAATAAAATCTTAAAAAAAAAAAAAGAAATCCTAATATGAGTGTGATAATAAAGTTTAGCATATACATAAGGAATAAAGCCCACATGAATGAAACAAATAACAACATATTTAGATTTCTAAGTACTCTTGATACTGAAATTTATTAATGTAGGATATAAAATAAATGCTTTTAAGTGGCCTGAAGAATTAAGATATAAATTTAAAAACCATAACCAAAATAAGGGATAAGAAACTAAAAATTATCAGACCAGTTATTAAAGAAAGAACAAAAACAAGAAAAAACAATTAAAAGATTTGGAAATGAAAGAGATTATCATCAAATTTTAGAATGCAATTGATGGGTTAAATAGAAAATGACATAAAAAAAGAATTTGTTAAGTTCTGTGATCATTTGGCAGGGTAAACATCTAATATTGTAATTGTTCAAATATAGTATGAATAAACCCGGGACTAATGCAAGAAACAAACTAAAAAAGAAATACAACTACTGAGGGCTCCAGAGAGTGAACAAAAGCAGACTGATTTTGGCAAGAAATTGAAACTTGAAGAAAGATACTGGCATAGGTGAGTCCCATTTTTACCATTTTTATGGGTTTGGTCTTGAGAGTGGGGCATACTCGTAGCACAGGAAAAGACAACTGAAGCTGTAATAAAAAGCCTGTGGCCTATGCTAGAAAGTGAGAAGAGACTCCTGGAAAGGAGAGTATATATTGTTATGTGTTTAATCCCTACCTAAATTTCTGCCTGATCTATAAAGAGTACATGCAAGCAGCCTCGCTGAAAATCATCTTGAGAACTTGGTTGCTACCTATTTCAGGTGAGACAGAAATTGCAGTTTGAGCCAAATCACATGATTTGTTGGCTAAAAATAGATCAAATCTTTTTAGTGCAATATAAGAATATCAAATTCACCACACAGTTTTCACAATATCCAAAATAAATTCCAGAATTACTTAATATAAGAACCCAGATGAGCTTATTTCTCCTTGCTAAATGAGATGCTGCCCAATTCATGAATCATTGAATAAAGCCAATAACAAGAAGAAGGAGAAGGAGAACCACCACCTCCACCAGGAAAACGTGACTGGGAGCAGAAAATCAGCTGAGACCAGCCTTTTATATCCCAGATGGTAGAATTATAAAAGAACATAAATTGAGTATGCTTAATATGGCAAAGGAAAATGTGCTTGTAATGAGTGAATGGATAGGAAATCTCAGCTGAGAAACAGGAATCATAATAAAGAAATCATAGAAAAGAAAAACATTTTAGGATTGAAAAGTATATTTGATATTAAAAAATTATCAGTGGGCATAATAGAAAAACAGAGATTACAAAGAAAAAAGAGTCAGTGAACTTGAAGATAGATAAACAGAAATTACCCAATTTGAAAAAGATGAAGAAAAGTATTTTTAAAAGGAATTCTAACAAGACTAACCTTAAAAAAAAAGAAATCACAAAAGTTTCAAATTTGACATGAAAGGGGGAGATTATTGCAGCTCCTATAGCTATTTTTAAAGGGTAGTAAGAGATTGTTACAGTTAGTTTTATGCTCTTAAGTTGACTTAGATAAAAATGGAAAAATTCCTTGGAAGATACAAACTAGCCAATTTCAATAAAGATCAAATAATGTGAATAGCCTTATGTCTATTAAATCTGATAATTAAACATCTTTCAATAAATTAACCTTCAGGCCTAGATGTTTTCACCGGAAAATTCTAATGAACATTCAATAAAGAAATATGACTATTTCTACATTAACATGTCCAACAGTAGGAAGGGAAAGAACACTTTCCAGTTAATCTTTTTTTTTTTTTTTTTTTTGAGGCCAAAACCCAAGCGAAACAGAAGTTATAAAAAAGGAATACAAGCCAACGTCCTTCATTAACTTAGGTGTAAAAATCCTTTGCAAATACTAGCAAATCAAATTGAATAACATATAAAAGGATAATATATTATGTCAAAGAGGGATTTATCCTGGTAGTTTATCCAAGTAAGCCTGATACACATCTCAAAATGATAATATCAACATGTTAGAGAAGAAACATCACATGATATATGAAAACCAAAAATTTGAATAATGTTGGTATAAGTTTTAACTAAAATGTTTGATAGAGTTTATTACTGAAGCCATCCATTGAATGAATAAATCTTGAAATATCTTTGTGGGAAGGGTTTTATTTATGGATTCTTTTCCTTAAAATTATGAAACATCTAACTTTGTGTTTATTTTTGTTTTATTTTTAGTGTCTTTCTTGGAATTTGTCTACTTTATCAACATTTTATTTATTTTTTAATTTTCTTAACTTTTTTTTGAGAGACAGAGGGAGAGAGAGAGCAGGAGCAGGAGTAGAGGGACAGGGAGAATCTTAAGCAAGCTCCACACTCATCACAGAATCCAAAGCAGGGCTTGATCTCAATGATCCTGAGATTGTGACCTGAGCCGAAATCAAGAGTTGGACGGTTAGCTGACTGACCCATGCAAGCTTCCCTACTTTATCAACATTTAAAATATATTAGCAAAAATGTTTATATAATGTGTATTAGTTTGCTAGGGCTGCCATAACAAAATACCACACATTTGGTGTCTTAACAGAAATTTATTGTCTCACATTTTTCCCTGCTAGAAGTTCAAAATCAAGGTATTATCAATATTGTTTTTTTCTGGGAAAGAATCTGTTCCATGCCTCTCTAGTAGATGCTACTGGCCTCAGTGTTTTTTGTAAATGGCATTCTCTCTCTTTCTTCACATCATTTCCCCTGTATCAGTATCTTTCCCTGTGTCCAAAACTTACATTCCCTATTAGGACTTCAATAGTATTGTATTAGGGTGCACCCTAATAACCTCATATGATTACATTTGCAAAGGCTTTTTTTCCCAAATAAGGCCACATTCTGTGGTATTGGGGGTTAGAATTTCAGGATGAATTTAGGGGGATATAATTCAGTCTATAACAATATTATGTTTTAATATATGTAGAATATCTTTAATAATTACTTTTCTTAACATCTATAAGATGTACAGAGTATCTCTCTTTTATATTGTAAAGTGGTTTATTTTTTACATTTTACATTTGTATTATTTACATTGCCACAGGTTTTTCAACTTCTTAGTCTTTTCAGAGAACCATGCTTTGGCTTTGTTCCCTCTCTGAATATTTGCTTTCTAAATTATTGAGTTCCACTTTTGTCTTGTGCCCAATTTGCTTCTTTCTCTAACTTGTTGATTTGATTTTTGAGATTTTTACCTTTTATTCTTTATTAGTATATCCATTTGAAGGCTATATATTTGCCTCTGAGCACAGCTTAAGCTTCATCCCTCAAAATTTTTCTTAAAATGTCACTTGAAAAATTGTGGAGATAGAGGCAAATTTTAAAAAATAGTTCAAGAAATAGATATACTCATTTACAGATTGTTAAATTTTTGCCTTATTTGTGCTGTTTCTATCATTAATAGATGGAGGTGTATTTTCTGAACCATTTGAAAATATTTTAAGTATCATGACAGTGCTCGCTGAAAAATGAAAGATATGTTCTCCTAACAACAAAGGCATTTTCCTATTTAACTGAAATATCACATCTAAGAAATAATTTTATTTATCTATATCATTATTGAATAATATTGTCAAATGTAACATTCATTTTAAAGATCCATATTCATCCAAAAATATTTGTTATGGGGTTTTATTTTTAAATCATATATCCAATCTGCTTTCACACACCTACATACATGGGAAAATGATATAAAATTTGGTTAAAATAATTTTAATTTTCTAATTCTTCATTGTCTTGGCTTCTTTAACCCAATAGATTATTTAGAAGTGCCTTGCTTATATCCACATTTGTGAGGGGTTTAAAATTATCTGACTTTGCACTTGGTCAACATTCCTTTAAGTGGTTTTTATTTCCAGAGAGTGTGGGAAATAGTTTGTATATTCTCAATCCTAGAATCACAGAGCAGAGTATATAAAATTGCCTTTTGGTAATAACCAGTCTACCAGGAAAGTTTTTTTTTGTTTAAGATTATTTATTTATTTATTTGACAGAGACCACAAGTAGGCAGAGAGGCAGGCCGAGAGAGAGGAGGAAGCAGGCTCCCTGCTGAGCAGAGAGCCTGATGCAGGGCCTGATCCCAGGGCCCTGGAATCATGACCTGAGCCGAAGGCAGAGGCTTTAACACACTGAGCCACCCAGGCGCTCCAGGATGGTATTTTTTATTGTTGTTATTTAATATATCCCAGTCACACAGATACACAGGCTATCTATAAAAACTCCATCCCTGACCTTTTATAATAAATGAACCTCTCTTAATCCCTAAGCAGATTTTAATTTTAAAATATTTAGAAGTACCTACTATGGTCAAAAAACTGTGTTCTGTGCTAGGAAAAAGGATTATAAAGATAAGCTATTGATTAAAAATGATATTTTAAATTTTTGTTCATCCTATAGCTTAATCCAAGTATCGTGATTTATTCCCTATAAAACACAGCAACTGGGGAGCGAACATTTAAACTTTTAAATTTTCATTATTAAATTTTAAATTTTCATTATTTTCCTAAATTAAAAGAATGCTTTATGAAATACTTTTGGAAACCATCACCCTGAGTCTAAAATAAAATATGAACTTTTTTTTTTTTAAAGATCTTATTTATTTGTCAGAGCACAAGCAAAGGAGTGGCAGGCAGATGGAGAAGAAGACTCCTTGCTAAGCAAGGAGCCTAATGTGGAACTTGATTCCAGGACCAGGAGATCATGACCTGAGCCAAAGGCCGCTGCTTAACTGACTGAGTCACCCAGGGGTCCCTAAAATATGAACACTTTTAATCAGACATACTTTGATACCAGGCAATATATCTTTGAAAATAAATGTTTTCCTAATAGTAACATAATTTCCAGACAACATTATAAATGATGAGGGATTGTGACACTTTTTCTCACTTTGATTGCTCAAGCATTGACACTTGTTCTTAATTGATCTCTCTGTTCTTGTTATTGAAGTTGCTTCCTTTTAGGCATATACAGTAGGAAATATAATTGCGACTTTATTTTGCATGAGATCTCAAAATTCTACCCCATAAACTCATTCAATGAATGAAGAGACTTTGTGATTCTTTTATAAACCAGAACTCGAAGTCAATTAGAAATACCAATTTAAGTACTGACTGTTACTAAATTAAATTCACTATTCTTAGCAGTAGGGAATACAAAGGGATAGGATATGTGACAAATACATAAAAAAATTAAAGTGGTACAGAAAGTACAATAGGAAGCTATTAACAAATTGCCATGTTGGTCCAGTAAAAAGTGATATTTTACCCATGGGTGAGGAAAAGAAAGACTTGTAGGTCCACTGGTGTGATGGAGGGGGCTGTGAACTGAGAGCTGCTGCGAAGCTTCACTTAGCAACTGTCATAAAATATGAGCCTAAGGAAAATAAATGCTCAGAGAGTTCTAATTTTATTGAAATCACAGAGCAAAGAGAAGGAAAGAGCAACAACAAAACCTAGGCTGATTTGCTACTATAAATTCTTTTTTCCCATTTTGCCAGTATGAAAATTTATTTTATTCATTAATATTTACCTTTGAAGCATGTGGATAAGATATTACTTCAGCTTTTAAAATTTTAGTTAGCATGCTATGAATAAAATATTTGCCCTATCTTCAACTTTATCCTGTATTGTGTCTCTAATAGGATAACTAGTTTGGATTTTTTTCTTAAATCCAGGCTCCCTTTTATAGTATGATTTAAAATCCCTTACAAGTCACTTCATAATTTCCAACTCTTTCATGTTCTAAGCAAACTTTATCCTGTTCTTCTTTTTGTTTGTTCCTTACACTTCTAAAAAGCATGAGTTATCCCATATTTTAATAATCTCCGTTATTAAGCAATTACATGTAGCAGAGTGACTTTAACTTAATAACCTTAAATGATACTACTAAATGGAAAAAATTGAGAGACTCTTTAGAAGGATTAATATCCAGTTATAAGTGAAAACAATGATATTTAAACTTTACTGGCATATCTGATTATGATAGAAAGAGAGATTGTTTTTTAAATGTGAAAAATTTCAGAATATGAAAATTTTCATATTTTCTTTTCTCATTTGAGGTTTATAAAGTTAATAATGCCTTTTTTTATTTTTGGTTGCTTCCAACTTTGTAATTTTTTTTCTTTTCCATACTTAAAAATTTTTAGCTAAGCTCAGGTTTGTTAAATAGTCATTCTGATGACAATGAGGAAAACAAAAGTTCTGGTAATTATGCACCACCATGTTCACTGCAGCATTATTTACAATAATCAAGATATGGAAATGACTTACCTGTCCATTGATGGATGAATAGATAAAGATTTGGTATATATATGTAATGAAATAATATCCAGCCATAAGAAAGAATGAAATCTTGCCATTTGTGACAATATGGATGAACCTTGAGGGTATTATACTAAGTAAAATAAGTCAGAGAAAGACAAATACTGTATGATCTCACTTATATGGGAAAATCTTTAAAAAAAAAATTAAGCTCATACTCATAGGTACAGAGAACAGATTGTTTGTTGCCAGAGGCATGAGGTGGAGGGGTGGGCAAAATTAGCAAAGGACGTTAAAAGGTACAAACTTAAAGTTATAAAACAAATAAGTCATGGGAATGTAATATATCATCCCCCCTCCCATGGTCTTTCTGATGACAATGAAGAATATAGAAGTTCTAGTGATTAGATTACACCAGAGAGCAGTTTTTCTGCTCTTCTTTATGAAAAGAATCAGAAGATATTTGCTGAAATGACCTTAAAAGTCTGTCCTTCCTGCAAAAAGTAATGCTGGAATTAATAAGATCTTTAATCCAAATGTGGAATTATCATTTATGTCTTTGATATCTGTTAACAAACCTTGAAATATATTGGTCCTAAAAGGGGGAGAATATGAGAAGTCGGTGAGAACCTAGGGATATAGGGAAAACTATGCAACATCTGTGAGTGAAGAGAAAGAAACGTGCTGTGTGGGAGTAGCTCCAAGATAAATTAAGATTCTGTTGGAGAAGGAAGGAAATAATGAACTAGCTTCATTTATGAACTTCATTATTTTTAGAAACTGTGTAGTTTTTCAGAAATTCAATCTTGAATATTCTTCTCTAGTTACTATAATATAAACCTATGGAAAACTTTAAACTTTGAACATTTGGTATAGATCTATAAGACAGGGCAGAATTTGCTAAAAGGGAATATAGGGCAAAGATAATGCCCAAAGTGGAAGTGAATATTTAAGGTATATGGAAAAGCAGAGGAAGGGGCATAGGTTTTTAGTGGAACGTAATGTGTAAGTACATGGATTTTGAGTTCAGCTGAGAGATTAAAAGAAAAGATACTACAGTTGACGCTTGAACAATATAGATTTGAACTACATAGGTCCACTTATATTTGGATTTTTTTCTATAAATACAGCACATATATATATTTCTATAAATATAGCACTATAAATACTGTAAATGTATTTTCTCTTATGATTTTCTTAACATTTTCTTTAGCTCACTTTATTATAAGGATGTAGTATGTAATACATAGATATACAAAATATGTGTTAATCAGTTGTTTATGTTATCGGTAAGTTACCGATATAGAAGTTATATGTGGAGATTTCACTGCAAATGGGTCAGTCGCCCTAAGCCTTGTATTGTTCAGGGATCAACTATAGTTTGTCTGTTACATAACATGTCTGTTACATAAGCATGAAACATGCTTCAACAAATTCTAATTGAAAATTTCAGTTCACTTTCTATATTATCAGGAGTAATTATATCCAGGAATGACAGTACCTATTGTATTGTAGGTACATTTTTTATGACTTCAAAATCCTATGCTAAATGGATAAAATTTGCTTACTCATAGTAATGCTATTTACATTCATCTAACATATCATTACCTTTGACCTGTAGCTTGTCCAAATACCTGAAGGTTTGTGTTTGCACCTAATTTCCCCCCTTTGGGGTTAGCATTTATTAAGACTGATCTTCCCCCCACACACACACTGGGCTTTCTCTTGACAATTCATCTACATATCCCACATCATTTCATTTTCATGTGCTTGTGTGGAATCTACATAGCATCGGTCACAACTGAACTCTCAAAATGATTAGTCTAATCAGGATTAGACTAAGTTTAAATTTTCTCTGTTGTACCCCTCAGTTGCCTATAGACGTTGGCAAAAGTTCAGATGCATATCATCTATCATTTTGTAAGATAATGTGTAATTCTAGGGATATTTGTATCAAGAAGAATATTGGTAGGCATTTTTCTATTTTCACCTTCCCTTTTCCCAAGCATTATACTACTACACATATTTATATGCAAATTCTGAATCATTAGAAAACTCTTCTGTGAGCCATGCACACTAACATCAAACCTTTTTCTTTGGAGAAGGACTATGAGTTTACCTAAGGAAACTAATCCTGATAATAGAAATTGTAAAATTTTTAAGAATTATTTAAGTGGTTGAACCTGATCACAGTAGATAGAAATTACTCTATTAATTTGGACTAGTATTTTTTTTAATGCTTCTTAAAGTACATTTTACCTTCTCTTTTCAATTTTTTATCAGCAAGTCATCTGTTAAATTCTTGAATTCTTTCCATAGAAATTTCATGGGAATATATAGAAACTCTATGGAGAGAGATGAATCATTTTTTAATAAAAAATGGTAAGTACAGGGGCTCCTGGGTGGTGCCATCAGTTCAAGCCACCGAGTCCTGGTTTCTGCTCAGATGGTGATCTCGGTCTTGAGATTGAGTTCTGTGTCAGTCTTTGTGCTCTGCAGTGTCTGCTTGAGATTCTCCCTCTCCCTCTGCCTCCTTTCTCCTCAAACAAACAAAGAAATAAATCTTTAAAAAATGATAAATTCAATGATATGTTTTCATTAACTGACAGAAAATGGCTTCTTGATATGTTATAATGTGGTATAATGACACCTTATGTTGTATGTATGTATATGTGTATATTGAGGGGCAGGAGGGAAGTTGAGAGCAATCACTTTAGCGTCCAGTTCTATATAACCATTCCCACTGAGAAATTTTCACAGGTTTCAGTATTAGATGAATTTACTTCAAAAAGCTCTGTAATATATCTGTTTTCCAGACTTATGGGTGTGGAATCATCAGTGGCATTTTACTATGATTTTAAAATGATAAAATGTAGTAACAATTGCAGTGATACTTTTTTCTTTATAAATGCCATCATATTCCTTCCTTTCTTTTCCTTGAGTCTCTATTTATCTCTGCTGTATTAATTTTTATTTCAAGAATGGAAAATATTTAATACAGCTTCTTTTTTAAAGATTTTTTTTTAATTTATTTGACAGAGAGATCACAAGTAGGCAAAGAGGCAGGCAGAGAGAAAGGGGGAAGCAAGCTCCCCTCTGAGCAGAGAGCCTGATGTGGGGCTCGATCCCAGGACCCTGAGACCATGACCCAAGCTGAAGACAGAAGCCCAACCCACTGAGTCACCCAGGTACCCCAATACAACTGTTTTTAATAGAAATTTTTATTAGCTGGATCAATAGTACATGACTGACCTGAACTATTATCCAAAACAATGAAGGAAGTCAGATGAGTAAGTGTTCACTAATATTTTCTTGTGGTGAACGCTAGTTCAGTTAAGGTCTTTCACACATTTATACATGTATTAATGTATATAATAAACAGCATAAATTAACAATAAACAGCATAATTACAATAGCATAATTACAATAATTAGTAAGATGCATATTATTTTAGAATATTTCTCAAACATCCTGATACCTTAAGAGGCTACATGCTTGCATTTATTTTCTGATACTATTGTATTTAAAAATCTCTTTCTAATCTACCTGCTCTAGATCAGACATCTAAGGCAGGCAGGCAGAGCAAGAGGTATGGAATTAAGGAGAAATGGAAAGTCAGATAATTTTAAAAGAAAAAAAAATACAGAAAGAGGAGCAAACAAGAAAAGAAGTCAAAGGAGGAATGAAATATTCCCTGGAGAAAATGTGAAAGCTGTGACAATCATCAATTATAATTATGTTACTCTGAGAATGTGTAAACCTGATGTGCCATCTGTCACTGCCCGAGCTATCACATCAGTGAGCTGATAGGTACTGCTGTTCCCCCAGAGGGGTTTCCTTTACTAACTCATGATAAAAGGATATGGTGGGATATTTCCAGGGAAGAGTGGATATTTGGGGGGCTATTCTGTCGATCAGTGGTTTCCAGTATCTCAGATATATGTCCCTGCTCTGTAAGGAGCAAGTAGAATTTGATTATGTCCTATGCATTAGCTGCTGGTTTGAGTTTAGGAAAATAATGCCACTGAAGGAATGGATATATATTATATATTTATTTATATATAATTCATTTTATTATATATATATAATTTATTATTCTGAAATACTTTCATAAGAGCATTATTACCAACATTATTACCATTATTGCTGATCCTGATTTCCTTTTTTTTGTTTTTTTTTTGGTTGTTGTTTCTTTTTCATTCTTTATTTAAATTCAAATAAGTTAACATATACTGCATTACTAGTTTCAGAGTTAGAGTTGAGTGGTTCATCAGTTGCATAACACCCAGTGCTCCTTACATCACGTGCCCTCCCTAATGCCCATCACCCAGTTATCCCTTCCCCCTACTGATCTTCCCTCCAGCAACCCTCAGTTTGTTTCTTAGAGTTCAGTGTCTCTTATGTTTTGCCTCCCTCTCTATTTTCATCTTGTTTTTCCTTCCCTTCCCCTGTAAACCTCATTTCTAAATATGTGACTAAGCAAATTTTATCTGTATTATAAATTATAACTGACAATAATTGATACATGTCACACATTATCTTAATAATGAATGAACTAGGTTCCTATGTGTTCATTAATATGCTCTTACTGTTCTTACTGTTTACTTACTGTTCTTACTGTTTACTTGCTGTTCTTATTGTTACTTACTGTTTAATATGCTCTTTCTGTTCTTACTGTTTATAGTGCTATGAATATTTTTTCTATGAATATTTTTAAAAGCATTTTGATATCTAGTGTTTGATAGGCATGAATGATTTTTTGTTTTTAATATTTTCATTTTAAGTATATTTTGTTGCTAGTCATCTGAAACTACTTTTTAATAGGATGCTAAGATTGCTTATCTCTCCCAATAAATTTTGAAAATGTCTCTAAAGAGCAGGTCTTCCTGTTAAAAACAAAGGCAAAAAAGCTTTACCTTAGAATGTCTGACCCATAAAACTACACCTTAACTTTCTGCCAAAGACAATCTAACCACTAATTTCACATGAACAGGTATTTTCTAAATACCACTATAGACATAAAGTTTTAGTCTTTTAATTTTCTTAACTGCTTCATGAATGTATTTTGGATCTCCTAATGGGAAGTATAAGCATCAGGAATGAGTCAGGAAGAGGTCAAGACAATCTCATTCTGTATCCCATTTTTGCCCCATATTTTCTCATTCAGCCTTAAACACATATTTGCATCCTAAGTAACTTTTAATTTTCTGTATTTGCTGTTGCTCATTTGGTGTTTGCATACATGTATTTATGTTAATATATGTGGCATTCATACATAAATTCTAAACTCTAAGTTATTTTAGTAGATAATATTTTAAGATGCTTGTGTGTCTTTTCTCCACACTCCCTCTACCTATTACTTTCCCCCTACTATTAATTTGGCAGTGATTAGTTTTCCTAAGCTCCTTTGTGAGTTTTAAATGGATACAGTGTAAGATGAAGAAGTCAACTGCAAACTTTATATTAAAGAGCCTGGTTGTGAAAAATAAGTAGAAGTCTCTAATTCCAAAATCTAAATAATTTCGAAACTGATTTTTTTTTTTTTAGGAACAAAACTTGACTTAATTTAATTTATTTGGCTTCAAAATTGGACTAGAATGATACTGGTTTATTTTTAGTCTTTATTTATCCTTCTTGCTCTGAATATCCATAGAATTTCCTATAGCATTATTAGTGTGTTTGATTTTGGGCTGCTACCCCAGATTCTGCTGGGATACTGTTTAATATGTAGTAGTAAATGCATTCTGTTACCTTTTTAGTATTTAGAAAGTTCTAATATTTGAAAGCCCATTTGACCCTAAGAAGTTCAAATAAAGGATAGTGGACTGAAAAAAATCTGGTGAGAAATATCAGCAACATATTTTTAAATTGAGTATTTAACTCATGCTACTTTAGTGTCTCAATGGAGTCAAGTCAGAGCTGTTACATCTTGTTTTTTTACACTACTTATTTTTTTCCTTCTTATTTCATAATAGGTACCATCTCAGCAGAGACTGTAGAGAAATCTGTTGCCTAGTGGAGAAAAAGGAGATGGAGTAGAACACTCATTCTCTAGATAATAAATTATTTTCTCTTTATTTATCCTTTTCTTCCTATGTAACAACTTTTTATATTTCATGAAAAGAGTGTCTGGAAACAGCACTATCTCAGATTTGATGATATTGTAACATATTGCAGTTTATGTTACAAAAAATTAAAATACTGTAAGCTAAAAATATACTTAATGTATAGTTTGATCAAATTAAGTTCAACAAGCATTTCCAAGTACCTATAGACCTTTCCTTTGAAAAAGTGCATGTTGTTTGCATGAAGTTTTGCATGCATTAAAAATGAGCTTCACTGACTCCTTCCAAGTAATCTATAAAGAACCTTGGTCCTTTAATGTCCCTGGTATCATGCAAAGGGTCAGTGTAGTTTCTTTATCATGGTTCTTATCATTGAAATGTTCCAAGTCTAATGAGGCTACAGACAATTGGACAAATTAATCCAGTGCAATACAGCAATTCTTATAATCAACATAACTGCGAAGTGATATTGTACTGTAGAAGAAGGAATAACTAGTGCTTTACAAGGGCGCTTTGCTGGAGATCACATTTTAGTGAACAGTAACAGAGGAGCATAATAAAGAGATGTGAGAGAGGAAATCTGGAGGAGGTTGGAGAATAGTGGAACTAAATAACATTGTGTACTGTCTCCAAACACAATGTTCTAAATTCCCTGATTGTATTCACAGAAACAGAACAAAATTTTAGTTCTGAGTCTGGTTCCCAGGAATCTATGCACTTGTTCAATAAATATTGGCTGAATATATTTCCTGTACTTTACTGGCTCTTAAAATATGGAGCAAAGTGGCATACTGTTTATTTTTAAGGAGCTCATTGTCTCATCAGAAACAGGCAAATAAACAGCCATTACAGCATGACTTATAGGAAGTGGGCACTGTGGTGACATTTTGGCTAGTGAGCAGTGCTGAGCCATCTCCTAAGATTCCATTGAAATATCCTAGGAAGAAGATACACAAATCCAAGCAAACAGTGCTATAAACTGAGGGGAAGAGCTAAGTTAGTATCTGGAGAGATTTACAGACATTTCTGTGCTATACCTGCTTCACCTTCTGACCTAGAATATTCCAAATTGCTGTCCCTAAATCTGGGACTCACGAATTATTGTTAAGCAGAATTGCACAGGAACTCTCTGAGCAGTCCATAATCAGGCTCATTCATTACAAATCTCTCTTTCTAGCATTTCTTGTTCTATAATGGATTTAAGACTGTAACTCCTAGGATTCAACAACTCTCAGTGTTCTTAGTGGCAAGCAAGAGAAATAATCCTCTTGTCTTAGGCAAAGACATCCTGTATAGAATTTGCTGGAAGGCTGAGAAACTTAGGAGATAACAGTGCTCCATCCACACTTCCAAAGTGCTGCTGCTACCACTTAGCACTGGACATTGGAGCTTGTACCCCCGACAGTAATGAAAAGGGGCAGTGGACACCAGCTCTAGCATCACTAGCACTGTAACCCACACTGAAACCCACAGAACAGCCAGAAAGTGTTCTCTCTTTATCATGGCAATAGCAACCTTTCCAAAGTCCATATTAAGTGCCTATCAATGATGAGTCCTGAGACACAGACCTGCACCCCAGCTACAAAGGAGGCTGAGTGGGGTCGTCAAGGTCTAGTTTGTAATACCAAGAAACCATTTGGTCTTAAAACACTGTGGATCAGTAATGTAGGTTATGGAAGAGCTGAGTAGCCAACTGGAGGACTGTTGAAACCATCCAGAGTTAGCAATAAGAGGAAGCTATTAATACGTCTGGGGCTAGAGCAGAAATGAGTGTCACCAGAGCTCAGAAGAGAGGGAGATTTGGTTGGAACCAAAAATAAATTAGAAAATGCCTAGAGAATGTTGGGACCATGAGGGAGAATGTGTCCCAGGAGATAGAGTCATGGAGGACATGGAACACATGCTTCCTGAGACAGAATGAGAGAGACCAGTACCATGACTACCTTCTCCAATCCTCCTGTTTCAAACACCCATCACTGTCTTCCATTGATCTAACCTCTCCAGAAGTCTGTTGTAGTTTCCTGTGATACAGAACTGAGCTGAGAAGGGGAGAAAAGAGGGAAGTTGTTAATGGAGGAGTTAATGGGAAAGCAAGTAGTTAATGGAGGAGTTAATGGGAAAGCAGGTAGCTATAACTGTCAACTTCAACAGAAATTATGAGCTCCGCCTATCACAAGGATTCGAAAGATGGGGGACTCCCATTCCAAAGAGGAGTTTTTGGTTCCATACAATAAAGGAATAGTGTATATGTACTATGCAAACCACCAAGAACAGAAATAGGTATTAATGGAATGGCAACACTTCCTAGGAGAACAAGTGAACACAGGGAGAACCTTGTCACAAAAAAGTCAAGAGGAGTACTTGGAGTAGTATGTTTCAATGTATGTAGTTCTCAGTTCATGCAGAGATGAATTACAGACTGGATCTGATTCACTAGCTTGCTTTAAAAATTTCAGTCAGAGGTTTACTGAGCATTATGCTTCCACTCAAGGATACAAAATGAGAGTGGAGGCTACCAAGGCCAAAGTATACAATGAGGGGGCCAGGGAATCCTCATCTTCCTACTGTCATTTTCTGTACCTTATTGGAGGATTAATAAAGTAAAAACAATCATGATTCTGTAGTACTAGTGAAAAGAAGCATTCCAGAGGATTCAAAGGAAGAACAAATTTGAATCAGATTTTTTACAAAAAAAAAAAAAAATTCTAGCCATTGCCAAATCCTAATATCACTTGTGGTTATTGAAGCTCTTTATGCATTTGTGGCTGTTAATCGCCCCTTTCTTCTTGAAACTATTCCTGATACCATGCCTCAGGCATCTATTATTTATTCTTTTTATTTTCTGAACATTTTTTCCCTCTGATCCTTAATTTGTGGTGTTCTTCAGATTTCTTTTTTCTGTTCATTGCCCATTTCATGTGGCATGCAGTTGTTGAAAGATACAATTTACTATCCTTTTTAATGTTCACAAATATTCAAGGGACTTCCAGATCTACATACTGAATCTTTCACCTGCTATTCTGAAGTTCTGCGTTCACAAGAACTTATTTAACATCACCAATTCTGTTCCAAATTTTACACATCTTTTCTAACACTGGTTTTTCATGGATTTCTCCATTCAGTTGGTGATCTCATTATCTTCCATTTAGTCTTTCAACCTTGAAGTCTTCATGTCTCCCATCCCCAAATCCAATCATTTGTGAACTTCTACCACTTAACCGCTTCAAACTTATTTTTCCTATCCAATTCTAGTTCTAGGCCTTTATCATCTCTTACTGGATAATTGTTATAAGCAATTAACTGGACCCCCCTACCACCAGGCTCATTTTAGTCAAGTATATTCACATAGGTGCCAGAAATCCATCTAAAAGTTTTGTATATCACACTTTTTTTCTGAAAACCCTTCAGTTGTTACTTGAAACATGCCACATAAAAACCCAATCACTCAGACTCCTCAATTATCTTAGCTCTCCAGCCTATCCACTGACACTTTCGGTTTCACACCTCTTTCATTATTCTGAAGCTGGGTCTACTCCCCTTGCTGCACCATGTTGTTTTTACTTTGGGGAAGGAATCTTCTTATTACATTTCACAGACTTTAGGTGATAGACTTCTATTCAGTCTTCAAGACTAAGATGATCATTTTTACTAATCTTACCAGACCAGGTCAAAATGAATTAAAAGCTACTATTTGTTCCCACCCAGAGAACACTAAGCATAATTCTGTGATGGTAGATTGTGGGGTCCTAGAAGGCAAGACATACCTCATTCACCTTTACATCTCCAGATCTTAGCAGAGAGTGGTGTGTATTGAAAGTTTGAGTCTCAAAACCTGCATTTGTGTTCTTTTTCTGATATTTATCAGCTCAGTAACCTTAAGAGAAATAATATTTGCTTTTTATAATCTGTTTTCTTATCCATAAAATGGTGTCCTAATAATATCTAATTACTCCTCTTACGTGTTTGTTATCAAACTCAAATGAGATGTTATAGATATCTGTTCTATACTATATGAAATATGCATATAGTGGTCGTTTTAGTACTAATGTTGTTTTAACTAATAACAGATTATTAAGAATTTGAGCTTAAGCACAGCTTTTTAGAAAAATAGCATACACAGACATTTAACTAGGTATGAAAAAGAAAAGAAATTTTGTTGTTGTTATTGCTATGATAAAGACGATTACCAACAAAAAGTTAATAAATATAACTGATTAAAAAGTGAATATGAAAAAAATACTTTTAGATCTGTATAAGAATCCTAGAAAATTCATGACAAAATACAGTTTATAACTTGGTTAATTTAGATTCTAAAGAATGATTTAATTTTTCTTGAAATAATATGACATGTGACTTATGAAAAAGAAGCCAAAATGAGAGAACAAGTGGAGCCAACAGCATTTTGTTTACTTGACCTGAAGACTTTGATATGAGAGTATCATTTATCATAGTGATGGTCAGAAACTAATTCAGCTGTCTATTTACATATCTAAGAAGTCAGAGTCTTTTTAATATGCTTTTTGTAATCCATTTTATTTCTTGTTTGTACATAAAAGTACATGAGTAATTTAGGAGTGGCAAAATATCCAGGGCATCATTTTAAGGAATTAAGCACTCAAAATTTATCAATTAAAAAGCAAAATAAAATTTTTAAAGCTATTAAAAATAAAATGTACATTTGTTCCATTTGCAACATCTTTAACAGGGTAAAATAGTATAATTTCAGAGGTGATTACTATTAAATAATTGGGGAATTTTTGTTTTCAGAGCCCCAGTGGACATGTTATAATTATGACATCCTCAGCAAGCCATTTTTGCTGAGGTTGTGCAGAAACAGATTAGCAAAAAAAAAAAAAGAAACTTTATAATTCACCAGTTTTATCTGGTAAAATAAATACATACATACCTAAAAAGCCAGAGTTTTATCTGAGGAAATAAATAACAGGCTAAAAATCCAGAGTTTTATCTGGTTAAATAAATAAATTAATAAATTAAATAGGCTAAAAAGCAGACAAGCCGTTCCATTTGTATTTTTAAAAGAATATGGACTAAGGGTAGCAACGTCTTCTCTTAATAAGCTCCACTATTAATGAATTGGTCTTACAAAATATTCCAGAGCAATTTTCTTAGAAAACTAGGACAAGGTATTCCTCGGTTTTTCTACTAAGCCACTCTGAAGTCACAATTCAGCCTAAGGAAGGAAAAAGGATCCTATTTTCACTCTCACAAAGATTTTTCATTTTACAATCTTCTCTCCCCGTAATAAGGCTTTACAGTGAAATAGGTAGGAAAAGGGAAATAAAGGGAGAAAGGTAAGGTAGAGAGAAAGGAAGAGAAGTGAAGAACTAGAGTGACAGAGCAAGTGGTACCAGGCATGGTCTTCAACAAATTATGATCTATGTATTTCTATACACGAGTCAATAAAAATAATTGCTGTTCAAACTGCAGCCTTTTGTTTTACTTTTTCTGTTATTGTTGTTGATGCTCATGTTGCATGCAAGCAGTGAAGAAGGGGTAGAGAGAGAGGGAGAAGGAGCATCTTAAGCGGATTCCATGCCCAGTGCCAAGCCTGACATGGGTCTCGTTCTCAGGACCCTGAGATCTTGACCTAGAGGTTCTGACCTGAGCTTAAATCAAGAGCCGGATGCTTAACCAGCTGAGCCACCCAGGCATCCCCAAGCTGCAGCTGTGCTCCCCGAGTCTTGCTTATACCTACTTCCCCCATTACCAGAGGGCTCAAGGGCACATTTTTCTTTACATAAATAGCTCAGTATGCAAGACCAAACTCATTATCTTGTTTTGTTTGTTACTAAACTTTACATTTTCATTCAGATTCATTCTTGTCATACTTAGATCATCATGTATGCTTGTCTGCTTGAATTGCTGAAATAAAGAGTCATAAAAAAGCACATACATGTATTTTGAAGTAATAGCAATGCTATTTGAAGCCCAGTTCCCGGATGGTGGTAGTTATCAGTGCCCCATAGATCAGCATGGATTAACAGGAGATTGGTCAGGACAGGTAATGCTGTCACTCTATAATAAAACAAGGGATTCCAGTGTGCAGTGCATTAGCTGTTCTACAGTAATTGGAATTATGAGCAAACAGATGGAGTCCTAAAATGACGCTGGTAAACAACTGGACCTGGTTGGGAAAGACATTTAATATATTTCCACTTTTCCGAAGCAGAGTACTCTCCAAATATTACCTGATATCTACTTGTTCTCCTGAAAAAATTCTATTGCTTGGAACCTGTTTCTCACGCTGCTCTCTTATTAACTTGATTCAGGAAATGGTGTTCTTGCAGCGGCACAGTCGGAGCTCTCAAGGAGCCCCTGGTGCCTTTTCAATTATTTCTGTTAAAAGTAAGGCTCTGCCTGTTATGGGGAACCGTTTTTAAATTTATTGGAGGGGCACATGGCAGCTGATAAATCATTGCACGTAAAAACAACCATACAGAAACTGTGGCTTAGAAATCAAACAGCCTTTTGAAAAGGAGTTCAATAAAGAACCACAAAAAAGAATCTAATACTTCAGAAGAGTTGACTTTGTCTAAGTCTTACAGATTCTTATTTAGAAAATGAAATGAAAATGAAATACAGCCTTCTATCAAGTCAAGACTAATCTTTCCAATTTGATAATGCTGATGGTCTCTCCACAGCATCGCTGGAAGATGTCAGATAACCTTTGAGGATTAAAGGAAATGTGGCCCGGGACCCTATCTGGGTCTTACAGAATTGTCATTCCACAAAATGCAGTCAAATTACTGCAAGCCATACTATTTCATGAGAGGACCTTTCACAGCCCAACCCCTTTAGCAAGACCCAGAGGGTTTTGAGGACCCAGCCCCTGCCTCACCTCTGAGGCACTGGACAGGATTAACTCTGGGGCCAGAGGCTGGGAAATGGGATGCTTTGGCAAAATTTTACTTGTTTGCCCAGGACACATAATTATGCCACTACATAGAGGCTGGAATTGTGCTGATTTCTAATTGTTCTACTTATTCTTATTTTCTTCTTGCTCATGAGAGCTATTGAATGCTAAGGCCAAACTGGCAGAGTCTTAGGAAAAGCTGGGGTTTTCTTTACTACTGTGAACATTTCACTGTGTCACATTTCCCAAGACCATATCCAAATGGTATTAGTAAATCATAATTCTTTTTAAAAATAATTTTTAAAAGATTTTATTTATTTGAGAGAGAGAGAGAGAAAGAGATAGAGGGGGAAAGCATGAACCAGAGAAAGAGGGAGAAGTAGACACCCCACTGAGCAGGGAACCCAACTCTGGGACTCAGTCTAGGAACCCTGTGATCATGACCTGAGCCAAAAGTGGATGCTTAACCGACCGACTGAGCCATCTAGGCACCCCATTAAATCATAATTCTTATAGAATAAGATGGAATCAACATGTTTAGGATATTTTATTGATTTTAGATAATTTATTTTATCTTACGATTACTTTCTTTAGATAATTTAGATATATGAATTTTTGTATCTTCACTAATCTTATTCAGTGCCTTCATTTGAAAAGCTTACCATTATTCAAATATTAACTTTTTTATAGCAAATGAGAAATTTGAAGTAGATTATTTTTAATAATTCCAAGCTATAGTTATGTTTCTATAATGTGATGATATAAGCAATAGGAGATTATTATATTGTCCTTCTATTATTTTAATTCTTCTACAGAAGTATTCGTAAACAAAAATGAAATGATTAACAATTCAAATAGTTGCTTTCTTTTATTTTATTATTTATTTATTTATTTATTTATTTTAAAGATTTTGTTTATTTATTTGACAGATTACATGTAGGCAGAGAGAGAGGAGGAAGCAGGCTCCCTGCTGAGTGGGGCTTGATCCCAGGACCCTGAGATCATGACCTGAGCCGAAGGCAGAGGCTTAACCCACTGAGCCACCCAGGCGCCCCTCAAATAGTTGCTTTCTAAAGGGAATTTATAAGATGGTTGAAAAAAAGCTTTTTTTTTCCTTTCCAAGGGAAACAATTGAAAGGTTTTAATATAAATAAGGTTTACTTATAAATCTTAGTTCTCTCTCAAGTAAGCCCCAATAATACATTTATAAATTGGGATCTGATATTCTGTTTATTTATTCAGTTAATTAAAATGCCTGATTGTATCTTATCTTGTTCAAGGGCCTGGCACATTTAAAAGGCTTAGCATGAAAATGAATCTTTCTAAATGTTAAGCTATAAAACATTTATAGAGACATGTTAAACAAGGAAATTTTAGAGTTAACCCTAGTAAGCAATCATCTTTATTCACTCATTCGTTCTCAGCATAATATACCAATCAAAGATGGATCATCACTTTTACACGTTCCCTTGCCTGGGTTATTGTACAGGTTAAAGCAAGAAAATTGTTGATAAAGTTAAGACATAAAATTCTGGGGTTCTTAGAATTGTCATGAGGGGTGATGGAGGGCAGTTCTTAAGCAAAGAAAGAAGAAGTGTTCAAGTAGTCCATCTTCATCAGCCCTGTCTCTCTTAATGGAGCCCCAATGTCATATAAAAACTGACCTGTCCTGGGGAATCCTCTCTCCCTCTATGTACTTGAGCTTTAGCACATGATACAGATCTTGATGACTCCCCACAAGACATTCTCCTGTGTGGTTCCTTACATGCCAACCTACATTTCTTAATGGATACCACTAGTTACTCTTTCTATTTATTTTAAATAGATGGATCCAAGACTGGTCAATCCTTCCTTAAATGTTGTCTTACCTGCCCTTTACTCTTCGGTAATATCTGTGGTTGGCAGAATTCTTTGGTGTCCTCCAGGATTACCACCCCCTGTTATACACAGTCTATGAAATTGCCTCCTCTTCAGAATGGGTAAAACCTGCAAATATAATGAGATATCACTCTACGACAATATTACTAATCAGTCCACTCTGAGTCAATCAGAAGTGAGATTAACCTGGGTGAGATTGACTAATCAGTCAAGCCCTTTAGAAGAAGGTGAAGCAGAGAGATACCGTCCTGCTGACCTAGAAGAAAGGGGCAGCCTTGTGCTGACATTTTATAAACTTCTTATAGGGAAGGCCAGAGATTCAAGATAAGAAGGTAGCAAACCTGAATAAACTTGGAAAAAACCCACAAGCTCAGAAAGGAATAGAGACAAGCTGACGTCTTAATTTTAGTCTTGTAAGACTGAAAGCAGAGAATCTCATTTAGCTGGACTCATACTACAGAAACTATAGGAGAGCAAATGGGTGCTATTTTAAGCCACCAAGTTGGTGGTGAATTCTTACACAGCAAAGGAAAATTAATATAATACTCCAAGTGTTTGAAAAATGAATTGTTAGTCCCCTTTCTTAGATTAGATTGGCACTCCAGACTTTTCTCTGATATTTCATTTTTTTTTTTCTTCAGTGAGAATTTGAAGTAAATGAGGACTCAAAGCAGATGACTTGTTTTCTGGTGGTCTTTTCCTTTAGTTTTAAATCTCACTTTTATAACTTAAAATTCATGACAAACCCTGTTTTTTGTGGCTTAAAATATTTAGAATTTTCAATAGATGCTTAATATAGTAGATTATTATCAGAATAGCCCTGCCTTGTTGGAATATCCTAACTATAGTGACAACTAAAATTTTGGTTCTATAAATTTTTCTAAATAAAATGCGCTGTAATATTCTCCATTAATTCTTCTACCAATGTTCCTTGGAAATAGGGTTTGAGGAATTTGGGTGGCATATGGTTTGTCATATGGTGAGCATTAATATGTTGTACTGTTCTCTTTTTTCCCCCATAATTTTCAAACAATGCTTTTGATAAAACCTCTGATCTTCTAGGAAGCCAGTTGCTCCCACCCTTGAGATAAAAGTAGTATCTGCAATTTCAGGACATACCGGTATTACTTGGCATCCTTTTAGTATCACACAGATTCCTCATTTTTGAACAATCTTTTCCTTTTGAAAGCATCTGCTGATGGCTGACATATTTCTAATGCATTCTGCAGAAGCCTGAAATTGATCTTGCTTAATTCTCTAGGGAGTTAACCTAAATCTTCTCATACGTTGTCTCTGGATTGACTGTTTTATCTTCATCTGTGCCAGTTGCTAGTTTGACTTAATATTTTTTCTTGGACAAAAGTAGTGAAGTGTAGTGCTTTTGTATAGTGCTTAGAAGGTTGTTCGGTGGGAATAAATGTTGCTGCTTTGTGCTTGTGTGCCTGTGTGATCATGCATGCATTTAGATGTAAAAATCATGTTAGTATTTACAAAATCTAGGTAATTGGGGAAGCCCAGATTGTGAGTTTCTGGGTTTTAATTTGAGGATAGCAAATGGAGTATGGAACTTGTGGAAGTTGTTGACTGAATATTTTCAGTCATCACTTGGGTTTTTCCACTGTCATTTTTTTTGTGTCCTTTGTTTTTTTATTTTGTTTGTTTGTTTGTTTTTAGTAAGACATTTTACATATGGATAAAGCCACACATCCCCTTTTTAATCTGGAAATTTTGTATCTTAAACAGGGAATTAAGGGAAAACTTAACTGTTCTTTTATAATGAGTTGCAAGTACTGATAAGAAGGTTTAGAATTATATTAAATATTGATGTTTTTCTATGCTTCCCACAGTACCAATCCAATGTTCTGTTGCAAGCTAATATTGCTCTTATTTTCTTCACAAAAAGTCTTTTCTACATACCTTGCCCTGCTAATCTTTGCTTTTCTTCCTCAAACCAAATTATTTAAAAATTTCCCCTGTATAATTTTCCTTATGGTTCTAGGATTACAGTAGCTTTTCAGATTTTGGTCATATATCATTACTCCTAAGAGAACTAACTTAGTTTTTTTGTTTTGTTTTAAGATTTTATTTATTTATTTGACAGACAGAGATTACGAGAGAGAGAGAGGAGAAAGCAGAGAGAGAGAGAGAAAGGAGAGAGAAAGGAGACAGAGAGGAGAGAGAGAGGAGAAAGCAGGCTCCCCGCTCAGCAGAGAGCCCAATGTGGGACTCGATCCCAGGACCCTGAGATCATGACCTGAGCTGAAGGCAGAGGCTTTAACCCACTGAGCCACCCAGGCGCCCCTCATTTAGATTTTTTTTAAATTTATTTTTTATTTATTTTCAGCATAACAGTATTCATTATTTTTTTCACCACACCCAGTGCTCCATCCAATCCATGCCCTCTATAATACCCACCACCTGGTACCCCAACCTCCCACCCCCCCGCCACTTCAAACCCCTCAGATTGTTTTTCAGAGTCTATAGTCTCTCATGGTTCACCTCCCCTTAGATTTTTTTTTTTTTAAGTAATAACAGCTTTAGTATATATCCATATATAATTTTTTTGAGACAAAGTTCACATAACATAAAATTAACCATTGTAAAAGGAATAATTCAGTGATATTAAGTACATCCTCAATGTTATGCAACCATCACATCTGTCTAATTCAGAACACTTTCATCATCCCTAAATAAAATTTCAGACCCATTAAGTAGTTATACCACACTTCATCCTCCCTTTAGTGTCTGGCAACCAACCACTAATCTGTGTTCTGTCTATATATATATTTACCTCATTTGGATATTTCAAGCAAATGTAAATCCTATAATAATGTGAACTTTTTGAAATAGACATGGTATTATATTGGTAAAAATTAGGTCTCTCTTAGTTCTATATCTTTCAAACAAATCAGAAACATCAATTTAATTTAGATATTTGGGAAATCAGTATAAAGTAATCATTTTCACCTTTTGTAGATTTCCCTGTGAGTCTTTTATTATTTAATTTTATTAAATCTGAGGTTATTGGCTGTGTTACTATTTAGTATAAATTTAACAGTAAAAATATAATAATAGCTTCTGCTTCCAGCCATGACAGAACAGTTTATATCATATTAGGTCTTTCACAAAGGTTAACCAGGACAGTGGGATACAAACTGTAAAAGAACTGTTTCAATGCATAGGAAATTGACTAAGGCAGCTAGTTAGGGATTTCTTCTCTGCTAGAGAGAAGAGAAATACAATGAATGATTCCTTATTCATATATTCTTTTCCCTTAGGAAAATGATGATTCCTAATGGTCAGTCCAAAAGCATGTTGTTTAAGGTCTGAAGCATTCTTACTAGGTATAGAGGACAGGAACATGGATTTCTGGGCAGTCAAAACATCCAGGATTTTCAGGGGTAAAGATCTCAGGAAGAAGGAAACCATATAGAAATGAGAGCAAAATACTGTTCACAATTTCCCCTAACATATTTGTTTTCTGCATATGCAAGGGGAAACTATAAGAAAATAAGTAGAAAGCAACAGGTATATGGATAAAGATATGATCAGATATATAAATAATCTCACAATGTTGGTAATATATAAGTTGAGTTTCAGGACCATCTGAAATACAGAAGCCCTGCTGAATAACACAGGCTTCAGTTGAGAACAGAGGGCTTTGCTGAAACAGTAACTACTGTGTCTTAGGAATAAGAATAAACATTAATAGTGTGAACTAGATATAGTGCAGTCTAATAACAGGCTAAAATCAAGCCTCAATTAGATCAAAGTGATCTCCTTTTTATTTCTATTTCTGCCAGAAGTAAATTTAATACTGAAGGAAGATAATATCATTAAATATCTCTATAATATTTTTTCCTACACAATATTATAGGAATTAAATGAAGAATACCAATAAAAATATTCAGTAAAGAATTACCAGCCTTAACAAAAAACAAGACCAAAATTAAAAAGCAAAGAGAAATAAAAAAGAGAACTATAAGAGATCAAGATACTCAAGTCATCACACAGACATTTAATAAAACTATGATAATATATTATAGAAAAGAGGGAACTGTTTTCCAAAGACCTATAATCTACTAAGAAATGAATCAGATGGAAATACAAATATTGAAATATACAATAAGTGTAATTAAGAATTTTATCAAGGAGCTCCAGAGCATATTAGATGTGACTGGAGAGAATAGAGAGGTGAAAGTTCAGTTGGTAAAAATTTTCTAGATTATAATATCTAAGCAAGAAAAAAATGAGGAAACAAAATTTTTAAAAATGACATATATGAGACTTCATAAATATTTCTAATTTATATTTGAAATCATAGAAGAAGAAGGAGAGAGATAATTTGACAGAATCAATATTTAATAAATACTGAAAGATAAATTTTAATAGTGATAAGTTGCATCAATCCATAGATACTGGTGTAAACCCTAAGCAGGATAAATAGGAAGAAAACAATATTTAGGCATCCAGAATTTATTAGTGACAGCCAAAGACAGAAAATCTTAAAAACAGCTAGAGAAAACCTGAAGTATTACTTTCAAAGAAGTAAAATAAGACTAGTAACAGACTATTCAAGGTAGAAGATAATGGAATCACATATTTAAGGCACTTAAATAATATCTAACCTTTAATTCTATTTTCACACAAAGAACAACTGAAAGAGTATCAGGCCAGAAGACCTGATTGTATTAAATTTTAAAGGGATTTTTATTTTTTCAGTTAAGAAAATGAGCCTTACAAGAAACATCGAAATGTAGTAAGGAATGAAAACAGCAAAAGTAAATACAGGGTTAACTCAAAATGAGTATTGGCCGTTTCAGACACTAACAGTATGTTTTTTTCTGAGTTTAAAACACAAATATAATTAAAATATATGACAATAATAACAATAAGGCAGAAATTGTATAAAGTATAATACTCTTACATTGTATGAGAAGTGTTAAAATTATTCATTTAAATTAATAAGTTAAAGGTTGTATTCTGAAATATCTACAGCAGCCACCAAAGGAATAACAAAAAGTTGTAAAACTAGAAGCTCACAGAGGGACTAAATGAAATAACAACAGTGATGATGATGATCACAATAACTTGATTAATCCAAAATAAGGAAAGAAAAAAAGAAAAGAAAATATGGACATAGAAAACAAAGGATAAAACAGTAAATTTAAACGCAGATATAAAGCCAAATGTATTAGTTATTACATTAAATATTAACAAATTACTTATGTCAGTCGAGACAAAGATTGATCAGACTACAATGAAACACACAAGTGCACACATATCACAACTGTTTTGACTTACTCCAGTAATATAAAGTCAATTTAACATTTGGAGACCACTCACTGTAAATCACCTCATTAGCAGAATATAGAAGGAAACCCATATGATTATCTCAGAAGAGGCAGAAAAAGTAATTTATGGTAAAATGTATCAGCTTATGACACTCAAACACTTTTTGTAGCCAGTTTAATGTGAAGCAAAAGAGGATTATCCGATCATGCTCATATTAATCAAAAACTTTAGTACCAAAAATTTTCAAGGATACAAGCAATGAAGTGGCTCAGATCAAAGAGAAAGAGTAACTTCATGTATTAAGTAATTTTAATGGGCACCCCTCAGAGCAGGAATTATTATTTAGACTATGAAACATCTCTAATTTATATCTCAGAGATTTAGAGCTTAAATGATATTCCACAGGGATCTATGTCTCATGAATTTATAAATAATAGTTTAGTTTACAATATGGAGTATGGAACCAACTTTACAGGATATGTTTATCTTTGTAATACTGTTTATTGTACATTACCTACCCTCCAGGGAATTGGGAGAAAAGTGAATCCCAGAATATTTCCTCTACCTAGTTTCTTCCAAGGGGTCTACCTACAAAATTCTATGGAAAATTTCCAACATAACAGTGAAATAGTAAGTTTTCTCTGAGGTAATAAATTAGATATAAATTAGGTAGGAATGTCCACTCTTCCTACTTCTATCCAAAATTATATTGGAAGTTCTAGTCATTGCATTTTGACAAGATAAGAATTTTATAAAGAATTGAATAAACTTGTCATTCTTTGCAGAAGACATGATTCTATATATAAAGAAAACTAAAAGAAGCTATAGAAAATTTAAAGAGTAAAACTTGAATTTACAAGATTTATGGATACAAGAGCAATGTAAAAAGTTAAATGTGTTCTCTCTACTACAATAAACAATAGAAAGTCCTATTTAAAAATACAAATTATTATATCAAAAAATATCAAGACTTAGGGCTAAAGTGAATAGAATATGTTAAAACCACAAAATATTCCTGAGAGAAACTTTTAAAGACCATATAAATAAAGGAATATTTCATTTTCATGGGTAGTAACACTGAATTGTGTAAATATTCCAAATGTTTCAAAATCAAAATATAAATTCTAAACAATTGTAATAAAAACTACAGAAGACTATTTATACCTTAGTTAAATGGAAAAGTCAATTTAAAAATTTATATGTAAACTCAAGGGGCAAAATGACCATCTTGAAGAAGTAGAACCAGAGTAGGATAATTATATATTCAGATATAACAATTAAAACTGTACAGTGTAAGTATAAGCAAATATACCCCTGGAACTGAATAGATTGTAGAGAAATAGTCCCACATTTACAAGATCATTTGCTGTACCACAGAGTCATCACTACAGTTCACTGAGGGAATGATGTCTGTATTCAATTCACTATTTTCCATTAAATTTTACCCCCAAAATCACAATATTTGAAGAAGAGTTTTTTTTTTTGAACGGATAAAGAAGATATGATCCATTTTTATTTTTTTATATATTTTTTAAATTTTTTATTTTTTATAAACATATATTTTTATCCCCAGGGGTACAAGTCTGTGAATCACCAGGTTTACACACTTCACAGCACTCACCAAAGCACATACCCTCCCCAATGTCCATAATCCCACCCCCTTCTCCCAAACCCCCTCCCCCGAGCAACCCTCAGTTTGTTTTGTGAGATTAAGAGTCACTTATGGTTTGTCTCCCTCCCAATCCCATCTTGTTTCATTGATTCTTCTTCTACCCACTTAAGCCCCCATGTTGCATCACCACTTCCTCATATCAGGGAGAACATATGATAGTTGTCTTTCTCTGCTTATTTCGCTAAGCATGATACCCTCTAGTTCCATCCACATCGTCGTCGCAAATGGCAAGATTTCATTTTGATGGCTGCATAGTGTTCCATTGTGTATATATACCACATCTTCTTGATCCATTCAACCTTTGATGGACATCTAGGTTCCTTCCATAGTTTGGCTATTGTGGACATTGCTGCTATAAACATTCTGGTGCATGTGCCCCTTCAGAGCATTACGTTTGTATCTTTAGGGTAAATACCCAGTAGTGCTATTGCTGTTTCCTAAGATAGTTCTATTTTTCAACATTTTGAGGAACCTCCATGTTGTTTTCCAGAGTGGTTGCACCAGCTTGCATTCCTACCAACAGTGTAGGAGGGTTCCCCTTTCTCCGCATCCTCGCCAGCATCTGTCATTTCCTGTCTTGTTGATTTTAGCCATTCTGACTGGTGTGAAGTGATATCTCATTGTGGTTTTGATTTGTATTTCCCTGATGCCGAATGATATGGAGCACTTTTTCATGTGTCTGTTGGCCATCTGGATGTCTTCTTTGCAGAAATGTCTGTTCATGTCCTCTGCCCATTTCTTGATTGGATTATTTGTTCTTTGGGTGTTGAGTTTGCTAAGTTCTTTATAGATTCTGGACACTAGTCCTTTATCTGATATGTCGTTTGCAAATATCTTCTCCCATTCTGTCAGTTGTCTTTTGATTTTGTTAACTGTTTCCTTTGCTGTGCAAAAGCTTTTGATCTTGATGAAATCCCAATAGTTCATTTTTGCCCTTGCTTCCCTTGCCTTTGGCGTTGTTCCTAGGAAGATGTTGCTGCGGCTGAGGTCGAAGAGGTTGCTGCCTGTGTTCTCCTCAAGGATTTGGATGGATTCCTTTTGCACATTGAGGTCCTTCATCCATTTTGAGTCTATTTTTGTGTGTGGTGTAAGGAAACGGTCCAATTTCATTTTTCTGCATGTGGCTGTCCAATTTTCCCAACACCATTTATTGAAGAGGCTGTCTTTTTTCCATTGGACATTCTTTCCTGCTTTGTCGAAGATTAGTTGACTGTAGAGTTGAAGGTCTATTTCTGGGCTCTCTATTCTGTTCCATTGATCTATGTGTCTGTTTTTGTGCCAGTACCATGCTGTCTTGATGATGACAGCTTTGTAATAGAGCTTGAAGTCCGGAATTGTGATGCCACCAACGTTGGCTTTCTTTTTCAATATCCCTTTGGCTATTCGAGGTCTTTTCTGGTTCCATATAAATTTTAGAATTATTTGTTCCATTTCTTTGAAAAAGATGGATGGTACTTTGATAGGAATTGCATTAAATGTGTAGATTGCTTTAGGTAGCATAGACATTTTCACAATATTTATTCTTCCAATCCAGGAGCATGGAACATTTTTCCATTTCTTTGTGTCTTCCTCAATTTCTTTCATGAGTACTTTATAGTTTTCTGAGTATAGATTCTGTGCCTCTTTGGTTAGGTTTATTCCTAGGTATCTTATGGTTTGGGGTGCAATTGTAAATGGGATGGACTCCTTAATTTCTCTTTCTTCTGTCTTATTGTTGGTGTAGAGAAATGCAACTGATTTCTGTGCATTGATTTTATATCCTGACACTTTACTGAATTCCTGTATAAGTTCTAGCAGTTTTGGAGTGGAGTCTTTTGGGTTTTCCACATATAGTATCATATCATCTGCGAAGAGTGATAATTTGACTTCTTCTTTGCCGATTTGGATGCCTTTAATTTCCTTTTGTTGTCTGATTGCTGAGGCTAGGACCTCTAGTACTATGTTGAATAGCAGTGGTGATAATGGACATCCCTGCCGTGTTCCTGACCTTAGCGGAAAAGCTTTCAGTTTTTCTCCATTGAGAATGATATTTGCAGTGGGTTTTTCATGGATGGCTTTGATGATATTGAGGTATGTGCCCTCTATCCCTACACTTTGAAGAGTTTTGATCAGGAAGGGATGCTGTACTTTGTCAAATGCTTTTTCAGCATCTATTGAGAGTATCATATGGTTCTTGTTCTTTCTTTTATTGATGTGTTGTATCACACTGACTGATTTGCGGATGTTGAACCAACCTTGCAGCCCTGGAATAAATCCCACTTGGTGATGGTGAATAATCCTTTTAATGTACTATTGAATCCTATTGGCTAGTATTTTGTTGAGTATTTTCGCATCTGTGTTCATCAAGGATATTGGTCTATAGCTCTCTTTTTTCATGGGATCCTTGTCTGGTTTTGGGATCAAGGTGATGCTGGCCTCATAAAATGAGTTTGGAAGTTTTCCTTCCATTTCTATTTTTTGGAACAGTTTCAGGAAAATAGGAATTAGTTCTTCTTTAAATGTTTGGTAGAATTCCCCCGGAAAGCCGTCTGGCCCTGGGCTTTTGTTTGTTTGGAGATTTTTAATGACTGTTTCAATCTCCTTACTGGTTATGGGTCTGTTCAGGCTTTCTATTTCTTCCTGGTTCAGTTGTGGTAGTTTATATGTTTCTAGGAATGCATCCATTTCTTCCAGATTGTCAAATTTATGGGCGTAGAGTTGCTCATAGTATGTTCTTATAATAGTTTGTATTTCTTTGGTGTTAGTTGTGATCTCTCCTCTTTCATTCATGATTTTATTTATTTGGGTCCTTTCTCTTTTCTTTTTGATAAGTCTGGCCAGGGGGTTATCAATTTTATTAATTCTTTCAAAGAACCAGCTCTTATTTTCGTTGATTTGTTCTATTGTTTTTTTGGTTTCTATTTCATTGATTTCTGCTCTGATCTTTATGATTCTCTTCTCCTCCTGGGCTTAGGATTTCTTTCTTGTTCTTTCTCCAGCTCCTTTAGGTGTAGGGTTAGGTTGTGTACCTGAGACCTTTCTTGTTTCTTGAGAAAGGCTTGAACCGCTATATATTTTCCTCTCAGGACTGCCTTTGTTGTGTCCCACAGATTTTGAACCGTTGTATTTTCATTATCATTTGTTTCCATGATTTTTTTCAATTCGTCTTTAATTTCCCGGTTGACCCATTCATTCTTTAGAAGGATGCTGTTTAGTCTCCATGTATTTGGGTTTTTTCCAAACTTCCTTTTGTGGTTGAGTTCTAGCTTTAGAGCATTGTGGTCTGAAAATATGCAGGGAATGATCCCAATCTTTTGATACCGGTTGAGTCCTGATTTAGGACTGAGGATGTGATCTATTCTGGAGAATGTTCCATGTGCACTAGAGAAGAATGTGTATTCTGTTGCTTTGGGATGAAATGTTCTGAATATATCTGTGATGTCCATCTGGTCCAGTGTGTCGTTTAAGGCCTTTATTTCCTTGCTGATCTTTTGCTTGGATTGATCTGTCCATTTTAGTGAGGGGAGTGTTAAAGTCCCCTACTATTATTGTATTATTGTTGATGTGTTTCTTTGATTTTGTTATTAATTGGTTTATATATTTGGCTGTTCCCATGTTGGGGGCATAGATATTTCAAATTGTTAGATCTTCTTGTTGGAGAGACCCTCTGAGTATGATATAGTGTCCTTGCTCATCTCTTATTATAGTCTTTGGCTTAAAATCTAATTGATCTGATATAAGGATTGCCACTCCTGCTTTCTTCTGATGTCCATTAGCATGGTAAATTCTTTTCCACCCCCTCACTTTAAATCTGGAGGTGTCTTCGGGCTTAAAATGAGTTTCTTGGAGGCAACATATAGATGGGTTTTGTTTTTTTATCCATTCTGATACCCTGTGTCTTTTGACAGGGGCATTTAGCCCATTAACATTCAGGGTAACTATTGAGAGATATGAATTTAGTGCCATTGTATTGCCTGTAAGGTGACTGTTACTGTATATGGTCTCTGTTCCTTTCTGATCTACCACTTGTAGGCTCTCTCTTTGCTTAGAGGACCCCTTTCAATATTTCCTGTAGAGCTGGTTTGGTGTTTGCAAATTCTTTCAGTTTTTGTTTGTCCTGGAAGATTTTAATCTCTCCTTCTATTTTCAGTGCTAGCCTAGCTGGATATAGTATTCTTGGCTGCATGATTTTCTCGTTTAGTGCTCTGAAAATATCATGCCAGCTCTTTCTGGCCTGCCAGGTCTCTGTGGATAAGTCAGCTGCCAATCTAATATTTTTACCATTGTATGTTACAGACTTCTTTTCCCAGGCTGCTTTGAGGATTTTCTCTTTGTCACTGAGACTTGTAAGTTTTACTATTAGGTGACGGGGTGTGGGCCTATTCTTATTGATTTGAGGGGCGTTCTCTGAACCTCCTGAATTTTGATGCTCATTCCCTTTGCCATATTGGGGAAATTCTCCCCAATAATTCTCTCCAGTATACCTTCTGCTCCCCTCTCTCTTTCTTCTTCTTCTGGAATCCCAATTATTCTAATGTTGTTTCGTCTTATGGTGTCACTTATCTCTCGAATTCTCCCCTCGTGGTCCAGTAGCTGTTTGTCCCTCTTTTGCTCAGCTTCTTTATTCTCTGTCATTTGGTCTTCTATATCACGAATTCTTTCTTCTGCCTCACTTATCCTTGCAGTGAGAGCCTCCATTTTTGATTGCACCTCATTAATAGTTTTTTGATTTCAACTTGGTTAGATTTTAGTTCTTTTATTTCTCCAGAAAGGGCTTTTATATCTCTCGAGAGATTTTCTCTAATATCTTCCATGCCTTTTTCGAGCCCAGCTAGAACCTTGAGAATTGTCATTCTGAACTCTAGATCTGACATATTACCAATGTCTGTATTGATTAGGTCCCTAGCCTTCGGTACTGCCTCTTGTTCTTTTTTTTGTGTTGAATTTTTTCGTCTTGTCATTTTGTCCAGATAAGAGTATATGAAGGAACAAGTAAAATACTAAAAGGGTGGCAACAACCCCAGGAAAATATGCTTTAACCTAATTAGAAGAGATCCCAAATCGTGAGGGGGGAGAAAGGGGATAAAAAGAGTTTCAAAAAGGAAGAAAGAAAAAAGAAAAAAAAAAGAAAAGAAAAGAATTAAAAAAAAAGAAAACAAATAAGAAAAATATAAAAAAGAAAAAATTATATATTAGATAAACTGTTAAAAAACGTTAAAAAAGAAAAAGGTAAAAGTTCTCGCCAGAAGGCGAGAAAAAAAACAAAAAATGAAAAAGAAGAAAATTTAATTAACTGCAAGACTAAAAAAAATCACAGGGAAAAAGCCATGAGTTCTGTGCTTTGCTTTCTCCTCCTCTGGAATTCTGCTGCTCTCCTTGGTATTGAAACCGCACTCCTTGGTAGGTGAACTTGGTCTCGGCTGGATTTCTTGTTGATCTTCTGGGGGAGGGGCCTGTTGTAGTGTTTCTCAAGTATCTTTGCCCCAGGCGGAATTGCACCGCCCTTAGCAGGGGCCGGGGTGAGTAATCCGCTCGGGTTTGCTTTCAGGAGCTTTTGTTCCCTGAGCGCTTTCCGTAGAGTTCCGGAGGACGGGAATACAAATGGCGGCCTCCTGGTCTCCGGCCCGGAGGAGCTGAGAGCCCAGGGCCCCACTCCTCAGTGCGCCCTCAGAGAACAGCGCCGCGTTACTCCCATCTGCCTGACCTCCGGCCGCGCTCCGAGCTCACCGAGCCTGCGACCGGTTCAAGGTAACACCGAGCTGTGAGCTTACTGTCGGCTCTGTCTCTGTAGCCGGCTTTCCCGTTCCAATACCCGCAAGCTCTGCGACACTCAGACACCCCCCCCCCCATCCTTCTGTGACCCTGCGGGACCTGAGGCCACGCTGACCCCACGTGGGCTTCGCCCCGGTTTAGCCTCTGGAGCAATGTCCCTCAGCGGAACAGACTTTTAAAAGTCCTGATTTTGTGCGCCGTTGCTCCGCCGCTTGCCGGGAGCCGGCCCCTCCCCCCGGGGTCTATCTTCCCGTCGCTTTGGATTCACTTCTCCACTGGTCCTACCTTTCAGAAAGTGGTTGTTTTTCTGTTTCCAGAATTGCTGTTCTTCTTCTCTTCGATCTGCCGATGGATTTTCAGGTGTTTGCAATCTTTAGATAAGCTATCTAGCTGATCTCCGGCTAGCTGAAGTAGTCTCAGCCTTCTACTTCTCCGCCATCTTGACTCCTCCAAGAAGAGATTTTTATCCACCGAATATTTATAAGTACATTCAATTCAACTTTCTTACTAATAATATTTTAATTGATTTAATAAACAAATTTCTTTCTAAATTTTATTGGTCTTCTAATCTACTAATATCAAAATTCCTATCCAATTAAAAGAGAGTAATGGTTGGACAGATTTCTTTTTGATCAATATAATCATTTCCTCCATTTGAGAAGTTGCTCCAATCTGTACTAAACTGTACATTGAAAAATGGGCATCACAAGTGCTTTTTGGGCTAAATTATGTAAATCCTCCCTGGCCCAATTACATATTTGAGATGGAATTGAGGATTTTTTTTAATCTGTTTGGTTTCAGTATACCTTATACTTAAGAAAGGAAAACAGAATTTTATATTGGGTTTATGTGAATGAAAAGGAAGCAACTTCACTACTAATTTCTCCAATTCTCTCATCCTTGAACCCAGAGGAAGATATTATCATATAGTCTCTGTGATGTTGGCTGCCATATTAAAGATCTAGGTAAACTGCAAGTTTCATTAATATACGATGGACATGATGGATTTCCATTGAAATACAATAGTCCTAGTCTGTGTCCTTTTTTTTTTCCTCCAGGGGAATAACTTTAGCTATGTTATGATACTCTTTACTCAATTCTGTTGTATCACAAAGGGAAGGCTTATATTTTATTGATTAATTTTTTTTCCTAAATTGAAAGGAATAGAAGTTTAATTATTATGGCTGTTACTTTATTGAAAAGCAAGTTAGCAAGTGGAAAGATTCTTCTAACCAATTCTGGACTGTTAACAGAGTTATCTCTGTTTTATGGCACATTACATTGTAGATCAAAATATACTGTAAATAAGCCTCTGTGTTAAAGTTCTAAATGCAATCATTTTTCTGTAGTTATTGCCAACTTTTTCTATAGTCATCAGTAGACCTTTATGGTACCACCATGCAATCAGAATTTTGTTATATAAGTCGTTTTTTACAATGCAATGAAATGGCTCCAGAGCATGTGGTAAGAGTGCTCTTACCACATTTTTTGATTCCACCTGGTGGAAGACTAAACTCTTAGAACCTTCTCCCCTGGGAAAGAATGAATGATACTAGGAGTGTTTTATACTTAAGAATAATTTCATTTATTGGAACTTCTTGGCCTCTCATTATCCTAAGAATTTCTGTTGATCAGTCTATGAATTCTTTTGTAAGGAAAGGAGGAAAGAAAGGATGGAATTGAGGAAAAGAAGGATGGCAAGTTGAGCTCTCTGTTATCCTGTAATCCTTCAGTGTCAGATCTTCCCCCAAATCAAGTCTTAACAACTCAAATAGATTTTGAAATATCTTAATATGATTTTTGGTTGTTCCTTTTTGCCAAACACGGTCAATTATCGTGACTCATGGAAGTTTTATTCTATGAAGTCATCAAGAACCCTGAATTAGTAAATATTGAATCATGGCTTCTATAGGAAATTCAGAGTTAAGTTCCTCCTATGGCACCATGTTCATCAACTAATCAGTATCGAACCTTGTTTTGTGTGTGTCTGTTTAAAGACACCTTATTTAATATATATTGCTGATTTATTAGTGTCAAACTCAGGGCCATTAGTGCTATAATCATGCCTGAAGGAAGCTTATCTGTGAAGGCCGAGAAAACTAAGGCCATCCCACCTCAAGGTTAGCTGATGTGGGAAACAGAGAGAGAAGAAAATCATTAAAATTCCTCACCTATTGACAAGCCCTTGAAACAGACAGAGTGGCTCTCCCCTGGGGACTTAACTGCCCTCACTTTGAGATTTTGCTAAGGACAATCCTAGCCTGACTGACCCCCTACCCTGACAAGTCTGACCAGAATCCTGTAAGTCTACTTCAACAATTCCTTTAGGAAACTTTATCTCTAAACCTCCAAGATAGTGTCAAGAATCATTCCCAAGTATATGATCCACTGATACACATCTAAAGGGTCTCACAAGAAGACTTTTATTATTTTTTCTGTGAAGCACCTCAGTTTATTTGTGCTTAATAGCACTAGGTGGCAGGTTACCAATATGCTTCATGGTCATTTAAAACAGTGAAATCACCAACACAGTGCACAAAAAAATGTGAAAATTGTGGCACTAAATAGATTGTGAGAAAGACATTTATTTATAGAATGAAAGCTAAAACAAGAAGGCAGAGTGTTGCCTTGTTGGACTTCAGCTAGGGACATTAAACATCAGGCAATTTAAAATTTTTTGCCAGTCTGTGTATACCCACAAATGATCATAAAGGTGCCCCAAGTATTGATTTTGGAGTTATAAATAAATTTAGGCTAGTAGGTGAATTCACGGATATGAGATCTGTGAATAATGAGGCTCTACTGTGTTAGAAGCCTTAATGATATATTGTCAACTTCCTCAGAGTTCTGTCCCTTGCCTCCAAAAATATTCAAATAAAAGTATAAATATATGTTTTGAAAGTGCTTAATATTTTAGCTCAATATAGGAGCCAGTCAAGTGAGGGTCTTTATAAATTGTTTTTATTTCTAAGTTTATCTCTGGAGACACATACAACTAGTGAAAACAAAACTAACTTTACATGTGGAAGTAGAATCCCAACACAGTGCCAAGACTTAAAAGAATTCTGTGAAGTATTTAACCTGGCAGATTTTTTTATTACAACATAGTTTTGTCGAATGATAAAATGAAGGAATTTTTATAACAGAGATTTTCTCTGGTGACTATCCACTTTTTATTTTCACTCTCTGCTATCAAGTAGAAACGTGATAGTTGTGCTGCGGTTGAATTACTTAGAACTATCATTTTCATGAGGTGATAGTTACCCCCTATCCTTCTCATGATTCCTTATATTAAACATTTCAACCAGACTACCTGTGCCCCAAAAGAGAAAACAAATATAATATTGCAAATCTGTCACTCCTACTAACCTAATCAAAACAGTTAACAAATCACTTATTTTCAGTGCTGATGCAGAAAGCATTTTTCCTGGTGTCCGTTCACTCTGATCATTTATTCACCAAATCCTTAAAGAACAAGCAGTACTGGTTCTGTTTGAACCCATGTTAATATCAGAGAATGTTTTGTGGTTGTCATTTGCTGGTCTTTGTATCTGACTTGAATTGTATGCACTTTCTGAAATTCCTTGGCATCTCCTCAGCTACTTGCTTCACTTCAAGTGCCTAATCAACTCCTTTGCGCCCACAGATTTCCACCATGTTGGTCTGACTAGTCATTCCCTTAGAAATGGTTGGGTATTTTTAGCCATCCCCATGTAGCGACAGCAGCCAGTTACATGCCCAGAGGTTTTGTCACCTTTCACTTTTGAATCTGGATGAAATAAAACACTGTAGAGCATGAAGCCTGACATCTGAAAAGACAGCTAACAGGGCCCAGCGAGGCAATAGGAAGCTGAAGGGAATGACTTCCTGTTGGTATCAAGTTAGACCAGTGGGAAACAGGAGGATGGGAAATCAGAAGATAAAATGCAATTCTCTACAGCACAATTTCTTTTCTCTTCTCATAGATGACTCTGAAGCCAAGTGGATGTCTCTGATGGGTGACTTGCTCTGAACTCCTTCATGGCTCACTGTAAGGAAGTAGTCAGTATGGTAGTATATTAACTACACATTTTTTCATATCTTCCTCATTTCTCCTTTTCCATAGTCTTCCTGTTCTGGGTTTGCACTTTTGGAGTAAAGCATCTGTGCACCCATGTTCCCTTCCAGGTCAGTTTTCCAGAAACCCAAGCTAAGATCATTTTTAAACTTAAAATTTTAGTTTTTCCTACCAAGAGATAGGACTAATATGGGTTTGTGGTTTCTCTATTTGCTATTTCTTTTAAAAATAAAAAACCCAATTATGAAGTCAGTTAAGAAGGCTTCTAAATTAATAAGGAAAAAGTTCTCTTTGAAATTGAATGTATGGTTTATATACCATACTAATATGTATTTCAATTTGTAGGGTTTCTGCTTAGGAATTAAAAAAAAAAAAAGAGGGGCAGTTAATTTAGCTTGAAATGCAGCTTGTACATATGTGGAGTAAGGGCCTTTCATAAGAATTTTAGTGTGAATTGTATTCCATTCATGTATTATTCAGCACAGCTAATACATAAAATCCAACTCAGGTGACAACAAGTGATAGTCACGCACACTTCCACCTTCTCCCCTGTATCATTTTATGAAATGCTTTTCTTTGCGCTGTGCTCAAAGAAGCAAAACAGCAGGGGCCCCCACTTCACACAAGCTCGCAGAAATGATGTTGCACACTTCTCATTTAGAATAAGGAATTTGGAATAAATCCATGGAAATGAAAATCCATTAGATAATTGCTGCTAAATGCCTGGCATTTTAATTTGAGGATTTTCAGCATCATGTTGCTCTTGAAATGGCAGTATAGTTTACAGAGCCCTGTCTACCCTCTTGATGGATGTCGCTTTCAAAGTAGTCATCATTGCTGTTTTCCTTGTTATGTAAGTATTCATCCACTCTGCATGCGGTGACGGCCCTTTTGTCAAGGTGCCTAGAGGGTCATTATGAATTTTAAGAATATTTAGCCACCATTTATAGTCGTTTTATAACTAGTGTGCATGAGACTGGAAGAATTAGTGGTGGATCTACAACTTCTGCCAGGACAGTAATCAGTGTTTGGATGAAAACATTTTCTTTGCTTGCAAGTTTCCGGGTTTTTTTCTTGCTGACTTCAGAAGTATATGTATTGACTGCATTCTAGGGTGTCCTCAAATTTGGCTCTTCTTGCTTCTGGCAGATGTTAGCTGTTCTACTTGCCTCTTTCCATCGCGTGCTTGCAGCTCTCACTCTGTACTTGGTTGTCTGTTTCCTACCACACCAAGTGCTATTGCCCTTGTCCCTCTTGGGGCACGGGGGTTTACCAATATCTATTTCATATTTCTCATTTTTAAAATATACCTTTTTATTTTTCCACATTCTTGAATAGCTACTCCCAATTTCACCTAAATACATATGTTTCCTCCTGATCCCAAAGCTTCTCTCATTTCCTCTGGCATTCCCAGTCTCATTCACAGTTGCGGCTACCCTCCTTCTAAATCAAATCAAATATTCTCCTCCACCTTTTAGCCTCCCTCTCATCCTGAATATTATATTCTCTGCCATTTATTTTCTTCAGACACTTTAAAAAAATTAATAGTCTATATTTCTTAGGCAAATGCTTCTGATTTCAGAGGTTTCATTACATTAAAAATGTGATTCATGGGCGCCTGGGTGGCTCAGTGGGTTAAGCCGCTGCCTTCGGCTCACGTCATGATCTCAGGGTCCTGGGATCGAGTCCCGCATCGGGCTCTCTGCTCAGCAGGGAGCCTGCTTCCTCCTCTCTCTCTGCCTGCCTCTCTGCCTACTTGTGTTCTCTGTCAAATAAATAAATAAAATCTTTAAAAAAAAATGTGATTCATGAGTTAGAGATACATGTGCTTTTTTTTCAAAAATAGAAATCTATCCTTATTTTATCCCCCATGAAACTGTTAGCTCTTTTTACTTTTTGAGACTTTGCTTTGGGAGTCCTGGACTTGAAATATGTCTCTTTTCTCTGTGCTATACTGTGTGGCCATGGGTAGGTTATTTTGCTTGGATTGGATATGCCATCTATATAATAAAGACAAATATTATGTTATCTAGGGTGATTTGGAGGATTAAAGATATTGTCTAAAAATTCCTGTCTGTAGTGTCTGGGATCTGGTATTCACTTGAGAAATGCTGACCATCATTCCTGGATAGTATGCCTTTGGGTCACAATTATATAGTTCTATAGGAAAGCTATTTAAACCACACATCTAGAAATCAGATGGGAAGAGGAATTTGGAAGAAGATGTAAAAGTATACAAGAGAAGTAGTGTATGGCTGTATACTATGCCCATTTGAAATGGCTAAACTTTTTTTTTTTTAACCTGATTCCTTGGAGTAGACTTGAAATGTGGTAGAAATACAAAATATTTTGTCATGAGAAGTTTGATAATTTCACTAAAGAACAAAGGAGAAATGTTACAGGAGCTTGTGAAGCAAACAGAGGCAGTTTAGTGGAAGATCTTTCATAGTCTCTATTTGCCTTAATTTATCTTTGAGCTGTGTTTGGGATAGCCTTGATAATAACACTAAAAGATAGAATAAGAGTTATCTTAATTACTTCTTAGAACATATGAGTTAACATGGTAAATGTGTGTGTGTATTATATATGTATATAGACCATTAGCCCTACTTCAAAATTATCTCAGAAAAATTTTAGTATCAGATGTTTTCTGAAAAATCTTTATTGTTAAACCAAAACAGACAAAAAAGCAACACTTTTTATTCTCATTCATTTCCTTTGTAAATTTTAGTCAGCTCTTTAACTGAACTGTCTTATAGCCCACTTATATCTGGACCACAATGAGCAGTGATTTATTTAAAATTACTAACTGAAAGACTCATTTTATTTAACTTTTCTACTTTGTTGGCAAACTGGAAGGATGCCAGATGGTAATTTTTTTGCTACTTATTTCCAAGAACATAATAAATCATTTCTCACTTTTGTAAATGTTAATTTTAGTAAGACTTATGATACCTCCTGGGTCCAGGGAAATACTTCCATTTTTTCCCCTATAAACAAGTTGTGAGCTAGGAAAATATTAAAAATTGGTTAAAAGAAGTCTCCCCAAAGAGCTGATGTTGTTGTAGGTTGTAGCTGTCATTATGTTATGTTTCATGCTATATAACTCTGAAGGATTCTTGGAAATAGAAAATTCTTTCTCCTTCTCTTCTTCTTCAACTAATTTACCCTTCTAGTCATATGACCATAAGCATGCTCTGAAATCATTTTTACTGTTCTTTCACTATATACATAACTATAATAATTAATAATTGTGTGATTACCCATTTAGTGATTATCTTATTAGATCTTAAAATCTGTAAGCACAGGGCTCTTACTATCTTATTCAAATCCCTATTACCAATGCCTAGCAAAAACACTACATGTTGGAAGCACAGAAGAGATTATCTAGTCTATGAGTTAATTAATCCATTCACATGAAAAGCATTGCAACACACATACCATTATTTGCATTATATTTTGTCCCAGTATACCTTGGAAATAATGCTATGATCAGACAGATTTGGGGATGCTTTTTACTTTAGGGGCCAGACTATGGACAGTCTATACTTGAATATTTTAAATTTGTGACAGAAATTTTAGGAATTTGGAGGTGTGAGTCAAGGGTTTTATATGTCTTTGAATTTTTTTTTATTTTTTTAAAGATTTTGTTTATTTATTTGACAGAGATCACAAGTAGGAAAGACCCAGGCAGAGAGAGAGAAGGAAGCAGGTTCCCTGCTGAGCAGAGAGCCTGATGCGGGGCTTGATTCCAGGACCCTGGGATCATGACCTGAGCTGAAGGCAGAGGCTTTAACCCACTGAGCCACCCAGGTGCTCCTATGTCTTTGAAATTTTAATCAAATAATTACTCATGCATAGCCTAGATAGTGCAGTTTCTATAGTTGGTCCTTTGCACAATGGTAGAAATCTTTAATTTTCTATATGCCATGGCATGATGCTGGGAGCACATGACAAAGGAGGAGGACAGCTCTACTTCAGCTGAGATTTTCCAATCCTGATTCAAAATTGTGTTGAAATTAATTACAACTTCTCAGTGTGAAGTCAAATCATCTTGGTGAAAAATGATTACAATTAACTTTGCCTCACGTACACATACATATGCATGCATATCATTAAATATATGTGCACATGCACATATATGTATACATGTATATTTCAGAGTATGTGTAGGAGTTAGGAGGATATAAAGGTATAGGTATAGAGGTCCAGAAGTTGCACTGCTTCAAGGTTGATTCAGGCCTCGGTGATATCAAGAATCTAGTATTTTTCCATTCTCAATTTAGTCAGTTTCAGTGTTGGCTTTAATTTTAAGTTTGTGGCAAGTTGCTGCATAAATTCAAGCATTAGTTTTAGATATGACAGTTTCTAGAGGAATCAAGTGGATATTATACCCTTGATTTTCACTTAGGCACTGCAGAACTTTTTCATTAAACTTCTTTCAAATCATATTGGTCACAATTGGGAAATATTTCTGTTTCATTAAACTTAGACCAACTAGACCCATTTCTTGAGATGTGTAGGAGTTTAGATTCCCATGAAACGATGTGGAGATGGGAGAATATCTGAAAACAAAATCAGATTTTTAAGGAGGAAAAGAGAAAAATGAATGCCTCATAAGAAAATAATATTTTATAGATGTATGTTTTTTCCCCTATTTCTGGAATATACTTGATTTAATATTAGATAATTTCTCTTCATTTTGCAAAATTTAGTTTAAATGTCTTTCCTCTGTGTTATCTTTCTTGACTTAGTTACTTACTTCTTCCTCTGGGATCAGCTAGGATTTAGTGAATGCCTGTAATAAGTTACTTATGTTTAAATGACATAATTTTTCTGTCTTTCCATCATCTAGAAGCGCTCAGAAATTATCAACTATGTCAATCATCTTTACGTACTCAGCATACAGCATAGTGCCTAAATTTAGAGGAAGAGACATGAATGTTGAACTGGATTTTCTATAAGATTATCAGTTTACATTGTAATATGTCAATTATAAGTATGAAATCCCTTGGTTCCACATGCAATTTTTATACTTTTTATATGATTGGCTTTTACATAGAAGATGATTTACTTCAGCATGTAGTAACTCAGAACTGAAAAAAAATCAGGACCATATGGATGTAAAATATTTCAGTCATCTGGCATACATAATAACTTGACAGAGAAAAATGTCAGACAAAATTACCCTTAAATGATTCTGAGTCCCCTATGGAAATCATGTAACTCTACTGCATCTCTTTTAAAAATTCCATGCCTGGCTTTGATGAAATATTTATTGCTAAATAAACATCTTATGTAGAATATTACTGAGAATTGCTGAATATATCATACAAATTGAGTCAGAATATAGATGATCTCTTCAGATGACAATTCTAATAGAACTCTTTAGAGTTTTAAAATTATTTTAAGTAAAATTGCCTAAAAACTTTCATTTTTAATTTTATATACTCTACACCCACAAAGATTTGACATCCTTCAAGTAAGTCTCTAACCAAGAGGTGAATATTTGACTTTAAAGATTACAATCTATACATTGTTTAATGAATACGTAGAGTCATCAGTGAAAATGGCAAGGCAGAGATGTCAGAGTTCACTGCTTTGTACAACAATAAACAAACCCTCAAAACTGTTCAGTATTAGTTGTTAGAGAACTCTAGATATTAACTAAAGGCTTGCAACAACCTAAGAGCACTTAATTTTTAAAACTGGGTGAATTTAGGTCAAACCAGAGAGTTTTTTGGTGTTTCAACTTGCTAGTCCAGTGCTAGTCCAATGCCTCAGCACAGCGACCTTGAAAAGTCAACAGACCATCTTTGCAGTCCTGGAAGGAGCAGAACACAGAACTCTTTCAAAGCCTTATTCTGAGGAAGGAGTCATTATTTGACCGTTATCTGTGGTTCTCTGAAAGATTCCATATGAAAGAACTGCTTTCATTTGGCCTCCCTCAAATTCACCCACTATTAAACACTTCTCCTAGAGCCTTTGTTGAATGTTTTGACATTAAGCCCTTCAGAGGCATTAGTGCAAACAATGGACTAACCAAAAAGCCCTTGTTGGTGAGGGCTTTGGGAATCCATTCTTGGGAATCCAGGGGCCATGTCCATATATAAGTCTGTATATATGTTCAGGAAAGATCTGGGAAGGTTCTAAGCTCTTACTTCTGACTGACCTAAGTGATCTTTAACAAGTGTGTATATATATGTCTGTGTGTGTGTAAATATATATAATATATAATATATAATATATAATATATAATATATTATAAACATATAAAATATTTATATTTAATTAATTAATAATTATATATTAAATATTAATATTTAATATTTAATATAATAATATAATATATTATATATATTATATGTTTTATATATATATATATATTAGTTGACCAGTGTTCAAATGATGCTCACACACAGATTGTAGTCCTACACTCATATTGAAGATGGTTTACCTCAGTGATTTTGCCACCAGAAGGGAAGATTCAGTTATAGGTATATAAAAATAGAAAGAAATGGTAACATGCTTCTAGGGAAACCCCATCCAACCGCATGAAAGGCATTGAATCTGAGAAGAGTTTAGAGTCTAAAATGTAAAATACATGTGAAGTTAAAGTTGAACCAAGCTGGACTGACAAATCTCCAGTTAAGTTATTTTGGTGACATGGATGTACTTGAAGAAAAAACTCAACCGTAACTCAGAGACTTGGCCTTTCAGTGAATTGGTTGTTAGCCAGATTGGTGTGTGGTGGAGAGTTAATTTGTGTCTGCAACACAAGACACAGTAAAGTTGTGACTGAGAGCTGAGGCCTGAATGGATTTCTGGAAAAAAAGAAATTGTTTTTCCAGGACGGAGGAGGGTTTGTATATAGAGAGTGAAGTGGACCACTCTTGGTATGGAAAACTAGAGAACACTGTACCCAGTATAATTGTTACTGTTGCATTTTTAAATGGTTGTTTTGTATATGTCTAAAGAACCTTCATAAATGTTAAAACCAATAATAGACCACTGAAAGCCAGGAATATTCCATAACAAGTAGAGGGACTTATGTTCCCAGTTATGAGAAGCACGGGGAGAGATAATAAAAGAGGTGTGGACTGTCATTTTAAAATTAATACTTATTTAAACAAGTGGGCTCAATTAAAATAACATGGCAGTGGGAGATCATTAATTGTCCCTTTCAAAGCAGCAGTTATCCCTTTGTTTCTAAACAGCTGCATTCTGCTTTATTCACAGAGCCTTCTGTGGCACTTCAGTTCTATTTGTTGTGCTGTGGGAGGAAGTGTGGCAGCATGCATAAACTCCAGAGGTCCACAATCTCAAATGGGGAGCAGCTGCTAGGTAGATAAAAGTGTTTGTAGAGCCTTTTGTCTAGGAGCTAAGGGGTTGGAGGGATTATGTCTTTGGCAGAAGGGTGGCAATATAATGCAGGGATATATGCCATGGCATAAAGTTAAGTCAAGATTCACTGCTCTCTTGGTTTAAGTGAATCAATAGCATTAGGCTAAATGTGCCACTTCTTCCTCCTAAAGGATGTAGAGCTGTTGAAAGCCTTATGGTGCTTAAAATATAACATTTTATGCTGAGCAACTCTAGAAGAAAGAAAGCTGTTATAAAGTATCTTTAACAGATTTTCAGGTAAAATAATAGTGGTATCATTTTTTTCTATACGATTTTATTAAATAAGTAGAAATAAAACACACACAGGGGAACTGTTTTTTTTTTTTTAATGTCATTTAGCCGTAACATCTGAATAAGATGCAAAATATATGGATTTAAAAGGCTCTTATGAATACCTGATTTCGTATTCACAAGATTCAGTAAATTCTTATAACTAACAAACAAATAAATTCCTTTTAACTAAGTTTCGTAGGCTTTTTGGAAGAATGAACCTAGAGTAGTCCTTATTCTAGGGCAAGATCCTTCTATCCAAGGCATGACCTTTCTTATGTCTGGTTGGCACATTGTACAACACTGATAATCAGAGGGGCAAATCAGACTCACAAGAAAAGAGATCTCACAAAGTATCAAAATTCCCTAGAATTTTAAAGATACATGTAATGTGAGACATAGATAAAGCACGAGGATGTTTGGGATCATAACAGAATCCCTCAGATCCATTTTTGTACATTAGAATTGCTTTGGCCTGGGTATTATCTCAATGGTCTTTGCATAACATATGCTGAACATCACTTACATAAAGGGAGTTCTTTCAGTCATTGAACATCTTCCTTTTATAATTAGATAGCTTGTGACATTTACTAAAAGCCTGGACTCAGATTCTGTTTATTTAAACATTATATAGATAAGGGCACTCCTGCTAGTCCCTACCATTAGTATGTCTCCAGGAGTTCTCTGTTTCTTTCCTCTTTTACTAGCCTGTTTGCAGGGAGTCTATCTGAGTTGTTTGTTTGGTTTTTTTGTTTTGTTTTGTTTTGTTTTGTTTTGTTTTTACCCAAGTGTCTTCTTGTAAAGGGAGGAATAGATTCCAGTTCTGTTCTTATTCTTCCCAGTCTAAATTCTGACCTTTGCCAGTTAACTCCTTGCTACATACTTCTCGGGTTCATTTTTATATTTTTTTATACCATTTTCTGAAACATTTTGTGCAAAAGAATAATCTTGCAAATAATCCATTTAAAACGAGTATTAGAACTACTCAGTGCAGAGTAAAAATTCCAGCTTAGTTATTTTTTTTTTATTCTTTTTCTTCCATCATCCTTAGTTACTAAAAACTATTAGTATGTGTTGTAGCTATTTGACTGTATGTGTTATTTTTCTAAGGATCCTTGGTAATACTTATATCTCCCTTAAATGTATTCCATCCTCATCTACATTTGGTACATGATAAGGAGCAAATCAAGCTCTGACACTGAGCATGGAGCAGCAGTTTACTTCCTATCATTACCAGGCTACTGTTTAGCTACATATCATCATAGTCTATGACTTGATAAAGTACAGAAGCTGTGTTGTTCAATATCTACCATCTCATATAATTCACTGGTAATATGTCTCTTGGGTCATCCAGAAAAATCATTGTAAATATAGCCTATAAAATATTTGCCTAATGATTGCTGTATTTGGGTACTAGTAAGTTGAATTATTGAAATAATTGAGTCATTCCTCTTCAAATACTACATGTGAATTTTTTTTACAAGTAGATAAGTTAGTAGGAGTTTCGGTCACCTTCTCTGAAGAAAACAGATCTGACGTTGTTTTGTTTTGTTGTTTTGTCTTTTGTTTTGCTTTGAGCTGGGCTAGTAATCACTGCCAGATCTGAACACTTGCCAAAAGTATTCTCTTACTCTGGAACTCTATATGCTTATAGGAATAGTGAGGGCTCATTCTGCCCTAGAGTCATGGTCTACTTATAAATGCCTCTTCTGTTTGCTACAATATCAGCCTATGTTCATTTGACCCACACTTATTCTGTCATGATCAGGTGGTCTAGCTTAGTTGGCTTAGTGTATTGCTTGGCTGTAGGGTTTACAGTAACAGCCGACTCATTATCAGTTCTTGGCCTCACCATTGGATTGATATCAGATGCTACAGGAGAAAATTCACAAGACTGTTTCTTACTGCTTGGTGATGGACTAAATTGACCATTTGTCCTAATTTGGTGAAAAGAGTAAAGTTTTGACACATCCTAAAATGCATTACAATTATTTGATGTCAAGTTTTATAGTATCAACTTGTCTGGATCATTTATATTGCCTTCTTTGGGTAACCTGTAACAGACCAAACCAAAGAAAAATTTTATCAGTTCTGAAAATAAAGCTATGTAGTTGGATCCTCCCCAGTCCCCTCATTTCCACCAACTAATTGTAGAAAGCTCATCAGTGGAGTCCCTATCTTACTTCCGTTTGTGTTCAACCTAATGACAATCATTTAAACAATGGAGCCAAACCTTCCATTTTCTTTTAGCTCTAGTTTTTATAACTTTTACACTTGCCCATTTCAGTTTCCATCGAAACCACTTCTCTGATGATGACATGGAATGTGGTATATTTGTATGTTTTATTGTCCATTTGTGTACAGTGCTATCAATGAATTATGTATTGTCATCAAAAGTTATACATACAGTTGGACAGTACAGTTGTTGCACATTGTGAGCAAAGCCTAGAATAGAGTGTTACTCATAGCTAACACCAATTTGTAGTCACTTGAACCTAGTGGTAGAAAGGCAACACTCACTGGATAAGGCAATACTCACTGGATATGCCAATTTTCTGATCATGGGAAGTTTGTCTCTTAGTATTTTCAAGCAACTGTTTTGATAGCAAAAGACAGTAGAGGTTTTCACTAACTTTTCTTCTGCCTAACACACTCTTTTCTTTTCTTTTTTAATTATTTGACAGAGAGAGAGATCACAGATAGGCAGAGAGGCAGGCAGAGAGAGAGGAGGAAGCAGGCTCCCTGCTAAGCAGAGAGCCTGATGTAGGACTTGATCCCAGGACCCTGGGATTGTGACCCAAGGTGACGGCAGAGGCTTAACCCACTGAGCCACCCAGGCGCCCCCTAACACACTCTTAATATCTGGTAAGCCAGTCCCATGTTTCTAGCTCAATTTCCTCAAAATCCCATTGGAAAAACTTGTTTCCATATTCTGCCCCTTTAAACAAAGACTTTGCTACTTTAAACAAAAGATTTTGATACTTTAAACAAAGGATATCTAGACAGCCATCCTGGAACTAACCCTCTTGTTTTCATCCTTTTATTCTCTTTGTCGAAAATGTCTGTCATTGCAAATCCTGAGACTGAGAGAAACTTCTGCTTTCAGTGCCAATTGGAGTTAACTAACACAGAGACTGGGTTGTTGAATCAGATTCTCGTGGTTGGGAATCTTACCCGACATCAAACAGCTTTAATCATTTCAAGGATACAAATACTTGAGAAAAAAAGATAGAAGGGTCCTGGTCTACCAGTGGTGCTCTCTAGATTCTTTCTTGATGCTCGAGAGTACATTTGGGGCTAGATTTAATATACGGAGTCTCTAATCTTCTTAGGGAGAAATTTAACTTTAGAAAAATACAGAACAGGTTAATGAAAGTGAAAATAAAATTGTTTAGTTAAAAAAATGAAGTATGATGTTGGTATATAATATACTTTCTAATATACAGAAAATACCAATTTTATGGGATCTATTTTATATGCTATTTATATCAGCATTTGAAAGCTAGTTTGATTTCCTGCAAAACTGAAGTACAGAGAAGTCTTTTTGAAAGACCACTGGGAAGGAATCACATTCAATTCTGTATTTTGTATATGACTTTATTTGAAAATAGCACTGTTACGATAACAAAACTTCCATAAGATTGCAGATTTACCCATGGTAAAGTATAATGAAAGCTCAATGCTCATGAGAAAAACACGTTTTCACTAAATAGATTTTAGATCATTTGGTTTAGAACTACAGCTTATGATACTGAGATGTGTGTGTATGTATGTATGAGCAACTCTTACACTCAGGGCCTTTTTATTAGATAAATAATCTTCATATAAAAATGTTGCAGTGGTATATCACTTATCTTAGGTGCATTCAACAAATGAGCAACTTGTATGTTCCACATGAGACCTTTAAATGCTTCAAAACATTTTATAAACCCTAGAAGGGCTGGTAACCAGGGAAAATGAAAGATATTTTGATATTAGGAAGGCCGTCGAGAGAGTGATTCAAATGTTTACTGTTTCGTCTTAAAGGGAAAAGAACTGGCTGCTTCAGGACTGATAAACAGCAGTCCCTTAAATAGCAGATCATAAAGATCAGGTCATTTTCTATCGTTCTCTCAAGAGCCTTGCCTCACTACCTCAGTCCAACTATGAGATCATGTTTTGAAAGAGAAGGCAATGAAGGCTGCATGCAGTTTCTACTGATTAAGGTTATCGTAACATTTTTGGAGGGCTTTCTAATGCTTTAATTTTAAATCTGTATGCTTTAAAATGTATTATCCCTTAAATAGATGTCATTTATTTAAAAGGCCTCAAAATCTATTTATTAAATTAATAAATTATTATTTATTATTATTCATTATCTACATCTCTTGCTGATTTAATTCAATATGGAGCTCTGTGATATGGTTCAAGGAATAATTGTCCTGTCACCCAAAATGAGTTTGGGTTCCATATCAGTTTACAAGGACTGTCATAACAAAGTACCACCAAGTGGGTGGGTTACACAATAGAAATTTGTTTTGTTATACTTCCGAAGGCCAGAAGTCTGAGATCAAGATATCAGTAAGGTTAATTTCTTGCAAAACCTCTCTCTTTGACTTGAAAATAAGCTAAATTCTCCTTGTGTCTTCACATGGTCTTCCCTATGTGTGTGTCAGTGTTTAATCTCTTTCTGAGGACAGTAGTCATATTGGATTCAGGCCTACACATCGAGCTCATTTTACCGTAATTACCTCTGTAAAGGTCCTATCTCCAAATATAGATACATTCTGAGGTACTAGCATGGTATGGATTTGAGGAGACACCACTCAATCCCAAAAAGGTCCCTGTGCTAATTCAGTGGTGTTCAGCAGCCTATGAGTCTCTTGATTTCTGTATTTTAAATTACATGAGCTTATGGGATTGATGTCTTCATCCATGGTGAAGTAAATTATTTTATCATTAAATGTTGTACTGCTAGGGTTGTTCACAGAAACAGAATCAATAGGATGTGTATGTATGTGTAAATAGATATAGATGTATTATAGCTAATGATAGATAGACAGATATCTATTTTAAGGAATTGACTCATGATTATGGACACTGGCAAATTTGAAGAGTGCATGATGGGCCAACAGACTAGAGACCTGGGAAGAACCAATGTTGCAATTCAGATCCAAAGGCTTTCTGTTGCAGAATTCCCTCTTGCTCAGAGGAGATCAGTCTTTTGTCTTATTGAGACCTGTATCTGACTAGATGAAGCTCATCCTAATTATAGAGGGAAACCTACTTTACTCCAAGTTCACTGATTTAGATGTTAATCTCATCCAAAATAACTTCACTAAAACATCTGGGATAAAGTTTGATAAAATACCTGGCACAATTATTTAACCGAGTTGACACATAAAATCAATCATCACAAATACATCAGAATAGGAACTAATATTTATTAATCCACTACAATATAGTAAACACTATGCTAAGCAGGCAAGATAGGTGGGTTAGTTGGTTGGTTGGTTTGTTTTTATCAGTAGAGATTCCAGACTCTTGAAATCACAGTACAGACACACCACCCTTCCTGTAATACCGATTTCCTACCAAGGCTTATCTGAAGAAACATAACTTTTATATTAAAATAGAAGTGGCTCTATAATAGAGTGCACTGCAGTGTACATAAGTGTTTTAGTAAGCTTACAAAGCCATGAGACCTGTGGTTTAGTCTTGTAGCAGTGTCTCAAATTCACAGCTCTTAGTACAACATTATGACATTAATTCAACATTGCTCCTTGAGCTACGTTTGCTCCTTTCCAGTCCTTTAGCATCTGAAAACTCTAGAGAGTTGCAGACTCAAAGAATCATTTTGTTCATGCCACTATGTCTTCATTATCTCTACCTCTGTCAGCTCTTTCATGCCATTCAAAGTTATGCATAATATGCTTCATACAGTATTTTACACTTCATTGTGCAGTTCCCTAAATGTAATCACATAGTATTTCTTTGTTTTGATTGTTTTTCAAGTAAAATGTTCCTCATAGGTATTTTATATTTATAAAATCTTTTATTCCTTATAGATCAGGGGAGGTAATCAAAAAGAAAATAGCGAAGATAAAAGCTGATAACTCCCATTAACTAATAATTTGTTATTCAATATTGATGTAAAAAATTTAAAACTTTAAAGAAATTTTGTATCTTGAATTCATTTTAACTCTCCTTTCAAAAGTCCATTTTCTCTCTTTTACCTTCAGGGGAACCATAGTGGAAAAGTTGGGAGGTTGAACAGTTTATTCTTCACAAGTATCAGTAGAGAAAGTCATATATATTCTCATTTTGCAAAGGAGAACACTAAGTAGTTTTGAAATTTATCCAGTTCTATGTTATTGATAATGCAGCCAAAAGTTGAACTCAAATCAGACATTTCAGATAATGTTTTTGTTTTGTTTTGTCGAACTCTCTATTTGTCAAATCCTATTGGGAGACACAATGAACCTTAAAGAGGAAAAAAATAAACCTATGTTTCATCTTAATTTTCTTATTTCAAACAGAAATTACTTGTTTCTGTTTTTTAATGTGTGTGTGTGTGTGTGTGTGTGTGTAGCAAGAGAGGTGGAAAGAAATCATAAATAGAAAATTTCACTATGAAAGCATCTCTGTAGTTTTACTGAAATAAAAGTATGTATTGGGGATGTCAAGAAGAAGATCCAAACTATTTTCTAAACTGAAAGCCAATAAAATTATAATCAGAGTGGAAAATTGAAGGAGCACCTCAATGTTTCATTATTCATAAATGGGAATATTTGAAATTTTTATTATAAAATAGAATTGTTACTAATTTTTTTACATTAAGTAGTATTTTATAAATTCAAGCCATATAATTAATTCAATAACCTTGTGATAATCTTTTTTAAAATTTTTTTTTAAATTTTATTTTATTTCAGTGTTCCAAAATTCATTATTTATGCACCACACCCAGTGCTTTATGCAATACGTGTAATAATCTTTTTGATGAATTGAAGCTATTTAATGTTTTGTATTCCACCACTAATCACTAAGTCGAGAATTTAAATTAACAGAAGACAAGACATAGGTGCGGTTCAGATGATGAGAGATATCTAAGATAAGGAAGCAAAAAAATTCATCTAGTCTTATAACTTATGTATTAAGCTTTTAGTTTCCTTGTCAGAAATATGTTTTTGTTAGCACATGAATATTAAGGAACATTGGGAAATCAATAATAATGATTTTTAAAATCCATCTGTTGCAGAAATCCTGCATGACACTAAACACAAATAAAGGCTGAAAGTTTCAAGCAAAATGATTCTGTCAGGACTTTGGCACAATTATTATAAATATCTCAAAGTTGTTAGTTTAACTGAATAGTAAATTGTATGGCATCTTATATTTGCCAAGATTGAGTGAAAACTTTTAGTTTCCAATTAAAAAGTATTTTTTATGATATAAGAAAATACTTGCCAAACTACCTATCCATAATTCAACGAATTGGCAAAGCAGCAATGTGATTTGGGATGTTTACATGGTTCTCTGTCCATTCACAAATTCATGAAGTTCCTTAAGTCATAGCACATTCTCAGAGCTTACTGCTGAGTGATTATAGGGAGATGTGTCTACAGATGTATCATAGAACAAAATAGCTCTAAGGAATGATTCAGGGTTAAATCATTCTGTATTGACATATTTCATGAAGACCACAAGTACACTTGTGTCATGTTTTAGAGCAAAGGTTATCGAGTGTTTGGCCTATGTTAGTTCATTTGTCAATAACATTAGAATCCTCAGCCTCACTTAAGATTTCAACTCTCCTAGTGCTTCAGTGTCACCACAGATTTTGATTACAGATAACTCCCTGCTGCTTCAGTCTCCTGCAGTGGGAGGCGTTGAGGAGCCTCCTAAGAGAGTTTGACATTTCTAGGTCTACTTAATCACTTTGAACTACATCTTCTCCAATTAAAGAATCTATATTTTAATTGGTTTATTTCTTCTAAGAGTTATCTTGGAAGTGCAACCATCCTTACTATCCAGGTTCCCTTCAAACATTGTCACAAGTCTCTCTTTTATTGTCCGTCATTATATGAACATTATCACTGGCCTTCCTTCCCATCCAACTTTCTTCCCTCACCCCCAAATCCTGTTAGGGTTCTCTTTGAACCTATGATTTTTCAATGTGCCTATTTCTTAAATTCTTTCTTTCTTTCTTTTTTTTTTTAAAGATTTTATTTATTTATTTATTTATTTTTTGTTAGAGATTGAGAGAGAGAGAGCATAAGCAAGGGGAGCAGCAAGCAGAGGGAGAAGCAGACTCCTTGAGGAGCAGGGAACCTGATGCAGGGCTTCATCCCACCACCCTGGGATCATGACCCAAGCCAAAGGCAGTCACTTAACCAACCGAGCCATCCAGGCATCCCTTTTAAACTATTTCTATTAATATTCTCTTTATCCATATGCTATAGTTTAAGTTTTGCTCTACTCTCAAGATACTGCTCCCCTGAAATTATTCCTCCCCTGCATTTATCTCAAGGCGTATTTGGGTTGGTTTGTTTTTCACTCACAGCACAATTACTCCAATGCATAATTTGGTGGTAATGAAATATCTTTGTTCTTCATTACTGCTTTTAAGTAATTTTCACTCCATACCTTAAAAATCCCAGCTCTTTGCCCATATCAGATAAAGGGCTAGTGTCCAAAATCTATAAAGAGCTTAGCAAACTCAACACCCAAAGAACAAATAATCCAATCAAGAAGTGGACAGAGGACATGAACAGACATTTCTGCAAAGAAGACATCCAGATGGCCAACAGACACATGAAGAAGTGCTCCACATCACTCGGCATCAGGGAAATACAAATTAAAACCACAATGCAATATCACCTCACACCAGTCAGAATGGCTAAAATTAACAAGTCAGGAAATGACAGATGCTGGTGAGGATGTGGAGAAAGGGAAACCCTCCTACACTGTTGGTGGGAATGCAAGCTGGTCCAGCCACTCTGGAAAACAGCATGGAGGTTCCTCAAAATGCTGAAAATAGAACTACCCTATGACCCAGCAATTGCACTACTGGGTATTTACCCTAAAGACACAAATGTAGTGATCCAAAGGGGCACGTGCACCCGAATGTTTACAGCAGCAATGTCCACAATAGCCAAACTATGGAAAGAACCTAGATGTCCATCAACAGATGAATGGATCAAGAAGATGTGGTATATATACACAATGGAATACTATGCAGCCATCAAAAGAAATGAAATCTTGCCATTTGTGATGACATGGATGGAACTAGAGGGTATCATGCTTAGCGAAATAAGTCAAGTGGAGAAAGACAACTATCATATGATCTCCCTGATATGAGGAAGTGGAGGTGCAACAGGGGGGGTTAATGGGGTAGGAGAAAAATCAATGAAACAAGATGGGATTGGGAGGGAGACAAACCATAAGTGACTCTTAATCTCACAAAACAAACTGAGGGTTGCTGGGGGGAGGGGGCTGGGGGAAGGAGGGTGGGGTTATGGACATTGGGGAGGGTATGTGCTTTGGTGAGTGCTGTGAAGTGTGTAAACCTGGTGATTCACATACCTGTACCCCAGGGGATAAAAATATATGTTTATAAAAAATAAAAATAAATTAAAAAAATAAAAACATGAAAAAAAAATCCCAGCTCTTCTAAAAAAGAGTATATTCAAAATTTTCTTCTTATTATCCCTCCTTGTTGCTATCATTTGCACAAGTGTCTTCCTGATGACTCCCTCCCTGCATGAGTTCTCTAGAGAAACAGAACCAATAGAGATTTATTATAAGGAACTGGCTCACGTGTTTATTTAAAAAGACTGAGAAGTCTCAAGATCTGCAGAAGAAACCTAGAGACCCCCAGTCTGATGGTGTAGTTCTACTTTGAGTCCAAAGACAGGAAAATACCAATGTTCTGTCTCAAGGACTTAGGCCAGAGGTATTCCCTCTTAGCTTTTGTGTCCTGTTCAGGTCTTCCATTGAGTAGATGAGTCCCACCCACAAAAGGGAGGACATTCTTTATTACTCAGTCTACCAATTCAAATACTAATATTATCCAGAAATATTCTCACTGACATTGAGAATAATATTTGACCAAATGTCTGGGTGACTCATGGCACAGTGAAGTTGCTATGTAAAATTAACTGTCACAGTCACCTAACCAAACGTTTTAGCTCTGGCTCAGTCTTTTTCTAACATTTTTTTGTCATCATTCTAGGTGATTATTCCAGGTGATCACCAGCATACATACATTGCTAACCTCCTAGCTTCTTATTTACTTAATCTCTTTAAGCATAATTTTCTTTCCATCCATTGACCTTTAACACTCCCTGGCCATGCTGATACCTTAATCCTGAGAATTAGATTTCTGTATTCAGATCTTAAGCAGTAGGCAGTGCTGATCAGACTTTGATGTGTATAATAATTACCTGGGGAGCTATTTAAAATGTAGCCCAATTTATTGGTCTGGAGGGGAGTCTTAGAGTCTGTGTTTCTAACAAGATCCCAGATGGCACCTGTGCTGCTCCCATGGACCACAGTTAGAGTAGCAGTTTGTTGTATATACTAGTAGCTAATTGATTAAAAAAAAACCCAAACCTCCAGTACTTCAAAAGAAGTTATTTCTTTGTCATGTAACAGTTTAGAGGTGGACAGTCTAGTTTGGAGGGATAGCACTGCCCATTAGGTCATTCAGAGATCCAGGTTTCTCGATGGTATCATTAGCCATTCTTGATAGGTGTCCTGATCCTCAAGAGGGAGCTGGATCTTACATGTCCACCTTGTAGACTTTGGGAATTTAATTTTTGAGGTGGGCGGAATACAGAGTCCAGAAAAGTGGTTTTCTCTTATAGAGATGAATTAGATCTAACACCCATCAATTCTGTAGCCACAGGTAGCCTTAGAGAGAGCACAGACATATAATGTGTAGCTTGGCATTCATGTGCCTAGATGGCATGAATCTGTTGCTACAAGAAAGGAGATAATGATTTGGGGGAACTCTGGGTAGTCTCCACCACTTCATTGTGATGGTTAACTTTATGTGTCGCCATGACTGAGCTACTGATGCCCAGATAGTTAGGAACACATTATTTTGGGGTATGTCTGAAAAAATATTTCTGGAAGAGATCAGCATTGGGATTAGCAGACCAAGTAAAGAAGATCTGCTTTCACCAATGTGGGCAGGCATCATCCAATCCATTGAAGGCTCTAAAAGAACAAAACGTGAGGGAAGGGCAAATTCTCTCTTTCTTCTTTAACTGGGAAACTCCTCTTCTGCTCTAGAACATTAGAGGTCCTTGTTCTTAAACCTTTAGACTCTGGATTTATACCATTGGTTCCCCTCATTTTCAGATATTCAGACTTGGACTGAATTATACCATTAGCTTTCCTGACTCTCCAGGTGGTACTTCTTGGCCTCCATAATGTGTGAACCAATTCCTATAATAAATCTTCTCCTATCTCTGTCTCTTTATCTATGTCCTTTTTTTTAATTTTAAGATTTTATTTATTTATTTGATGGAGACACAACGAGAGAGGGAATACAAGCAGGGGGATTGGGAGAGGGAGAAGCAGGCTTCCCTCCGAACAGGGAGCCTGACATGGAGCTCGATCCCAGAACCCTGGGATCATGTCCTGAGCCAAAGACAGACACTTAAAGACTGACCCACCCAGGCACCCCTCTTTATCTATGTCTATACCTATATCTGTCTGTCTCCTGTTGGTTCTGTTTCCCTCAAGAACCCTGACTGATACAATTACCAGTAACAATACTGCCTTTGACATCTTGAATTCAACCAGTTTAGCACCTCCCATTTTTCTAGCTAACTTACCATGTTTCCAGTAATTCTCGGACACCCATCCTTGGCCTCCACCACTTCTTCATTATCAATACCAGCCCCCTCTAAGAGTTCCTAAATTTCCTTCCTTTTCCATCATGTATTCTAAAATTCAGCATTATAATTGCTTTCTGTAAATGCTCTTGGTGACTTTTTCTTTTCTCCTGCTGTCAGTTATCAGTTATCTGGGGGGGCGGGGGAAGCAAACCAGGTCATTCAGGGCACAGTTGAAATGTTAACTCATCAGAGAAGTTTTACTTGTTGGCCCAGTCTGAAATAATCCTCCCTGCCATGCATAGCCGATTCCCTAATCCTGCTTTTAATTTTTTCATAACATTTAAAACTCTGCATTATGTTATATATCTGTGCATTTGTTCGTTTTCTGCCTTTTTCATTAGAATTATAGGTGGATGAGATTTTATTCTGTCCACGGGTACTTTTCCATTATAAAAAATTACCTAGCCTGGAATCATGGTTAGTAAATATTTTTGAATGAATTAATAACATTGTGTAGGAAGGGAAGAAAGTGATTTTATTCAGTCAATTCAATTGCATGTTGATGTATAGTGTATATATACATTTACATATATATGTGTCTGTGTCTGTGTATGTCCACTAATACCCACAATCAAAGAAAAATAGGGCTAAGGAGAAGCTTGAAAATTACTTTAAACTACTAACGGTACAGTTAAAAAACAAAAAAAAGTTGGGTGAGTTTCTCATTGATAACGTTAAATAATACTTCAACTCTGAATGAAAGGTATTCTGTTGTTAGACCCTATTTTTTTGTGATAGAAATAGTATAATAAAGATATGAATGTTCTCTTGACTGGAATTCTTCAACCAAAATGACATTTAATACTAACCAAAATAAGGAATCAAATTATTAAAACATAAAGTATTTGGTTACCTTGGGATACAATATCAAAAGTAACTCCCAGGAGGCAGGAGTTGAAAAGCAAGGGACCTGACCAACCACAAGTGCCCCAGGACCAGGGAGACTTCAAGTTTTGCCTCAGTTACCATCGTCTGCCTGATCTCAGTTCATTCATCATAGGAGAGCAAGGATTTTGTGAACAAATGAGTCTGCTGCTACATAGAGATGGGGTTAATAGGTATTGGAGAACTGTGGCTGGTCGCCATTACAGACCTGTCTCCTCTGATGCTTCACTCAAATAACCTAAAAGACTTCAATTCAATATGAAAACCTCATATTGTAATAAGTATTGAAATTTCAAGGGATCCTCTGCTGAGATATACCTTTATTCTCTTAGCTATAGCCACAAAAGTCAACCTACCGATTTATAAGAAGGGGACTCCAAGGTATATTTCAATTTCTTCTCCCACCAACCTAATCAATATGACTTTTGCTGTTCCCTAAGACATGGTCCATCCTTTTGAGACTCCATGCCTTTGTCTGGATTGTTCCCTTTGCGTTGGCTTTCTTCTTTCACTCAACTTCATATTTACTGTTTTTTAAATGTCATCTTTTTACACAGCATCCCCAAGTAAAATGATTTGCTTTGTTGTGCTCACTTAGCACTTCTAAATAGACATTGTTTTGTCACTATTTGATTACCATATCTAATTTTCTACCTAGAGCATGAATTTTTAGAGGTAGAAACATTATCTTACACTTTTTTTTTTTTTTTTTTTGGTAGCAGAGCTCATTATCAAATTCCTTCAGTGGGAGAGCTTTCTTTTCATTTTATAATGAGAAATTAAAGAATTAAAAGTGAAAGTCTATTGATTTAAGTCCTAATACCTGTTTGAAATAGAACCTTGATTGGAACTAATTTATAGTGAAAAATTCTCACTTGGTTTCCAGCATGTCCAATTTATCCTCATTAGGAGATCAAGAGGCTTCTAGGAGCAGAAGGGCATCAAGGACCAAAAAGAGTGGGGAGAGGGCACAGGAGCATGTACTTTATTATACTGCCATGGGATTATTTTCAGAAATTTGGTTATTCCTGCCAAAAGGATTATTATTCCAGGAGATTTTATAATCAAGGAATTACCCTATAATAGTGATATTGTATTTAAAATAAAGCTTAATAAATTTATCGATTAAAGTTTTAAAAGTGTGGAAGCACATAAAAGCAGAAAAAATAATAAAAATTTCCATAGTTCTACCTCTTAGTCACTGATGTGGGCATTGTTTTTTGTTTTTTTGTTTTTCTTTTTAACTTTTAGAATTGCCGAGTTCATATTTAATGTATAAGAATTCCTACTGATAGAACATTTTGAACTAACTTTTGATTTAATTTTGCCAATTTGTTAAGCTGAATATTGCATAACTTTTAATGATATAGAATTTGAATTTTCAACGTATTTTTGTTTGTTTAATTAGATCCTTATGCATACATTATTCTAAATTATCCTGGTTTTTCAAACTTTTGAATAAGTTGCTACAAAATCTTCTGGTAATAAAACTTTAATTATAAATCATCTGAAATTAGAGTATACAAAACAAAAAGACAATTGCTTAGAGTCTAGAAATTAATCTAAATCTGAGCTTCACAGAGAATAAAAGTGAAACCTAAGAAATACATATTATAGTGTGTTTGTAAAGCAAAGAAATTAGAAACTTCACAAGGCAATTATGCATTTCAATAATGGGGAAAAAAAAATCTTTACCAGATGCCCGGTGTGTTTTATCTCCCATCTTTCTACACCATTCCAAAGGCTCAGTCAGAACCTCCCACACAGTGTGTTGATTACAGTGACTCCCACATCCCATTGAGAATCAGAGAACACTTTCTGATTAAACAAGTGAAAACGAAGAGATTCATGATTTCTTATGGTGCCATAAAGGTGAGTATAAAGCAAGAACGTTCTACAACTTAAAAATCTTAGCCATAGTTTGCTAGAGAGTCCCCTATATTTTCACTACAGAACAAAGAGTCTGGGATTTGTATAACTTGTTTAGAAAAGAAGCACTGTCTCCTAATCCCTAATATAATGAATTCTAATTCATTAGAGGGTATCCTTGAAGTTCCCCAGAGAAATAAGAACAAATATCACACCTTAAAATCGAACTTTGGGGGCACCTGGGTGGCTCAGTGGTTTGGGCGTCTGCCTTCGGCTCGGGTTGTGATCTCGGTGTCCTGGGATCGAGCCCCGCGTCAGGCTCTCTGCTCAGTGGGGAGCCTGCCTCTCTGCCTACTTGTGATCTCTCTCTCTGTGTCAAATAAATAAGTAAATAAATAAAATCTTCAGGAAAAAAATTGAACTTTGGATAGTTCCTAAGCAAGAAAGTAACTTCAGAGAGCCAGTTCAAAAACCACACTGGTATTACTATGTTCAAGTGAAACAGCAAAGCTTTGCAAACCATAAAATTTAAGTTTTTCCATGTGTTGATATAAGGGCTCATACCAAAGGTAAAATATATCTCAATTTAACCTTCTGACATTCTAGTTAATATGGGCTATGTGAATAGTAAATTTATTTCACACATAAAAATAAATATACAAATAATTGATTATCCTGGTAGTACACTGATAATTCCTGTAATATTTTTTATGATAGTAACTTTTACGTACCACAATTTTTCTTTTCCCAAGCGAAAAGAATCCAGGACCAGAAATTATGTGCCCATTGCTGAAAAGGTCAAATGTGAACGTACTTATTACATTTTTACAAATAAACCCCAACAGAATGACTAATTAGAATATGTAACCCATGTAGTCTCTTCTTGGAAATCTGGGTCATCTTAAATCAGGATATTGCTTTCGATGCTGATGTTATGTGTAGTCCTCAAAGCATTTGATAACTTAACCATTTTCCTGGTACCGATTATATTCTCTGGAAATGATGTATAAAAGAACTAAAGATCTGTGTCACTGGGGGAAGAGGAGATAGATATTTCTTGAATGGAGGGCAGTCTAGGGACCGAGACATATTTGAAGAAATTCCAGGGCAATATACCATAAAAATTGTGATCTTCCTAGCATAAAATAGTGTTGAAAAGGGGGAAGGGCATGAAGCATGGCAGGTGAGGAAAAGGGAGAGAGAATAGGAGAGACTTTTCCATCTTGCTCTGCCTGTCACCCTGTGGCAAGTTAAGTATTAGGCCAAGCAAAGGGATGTAATTGAAAAGCACCGGGCCAGCAAATGTGAACGTTCTGCACATTAAATGTTGAGAGACCATGCAAAATGGATTGAGGAGAACGTCAACAAGCAGTGTCATGGAAAGATTTGGGCAGTTTCTCACTCTCCTTAGAGCACTTCCTTGTGTTCATTTTTCACGGAGGGACATACTATTTCCTTGATAAGGTTGTCTGTTGTTTTGTAACCTTTGTGTAATGTTAGAATGCAAAAGCTGTAAGGCTAACTTGTGTTCTTGACTCATCTGTTGGAAATTTTGTCTTTAGATTAAGATGATGGTATTTCCCCCCTGAACAACCTAGATTACTTTACAAATCATTTTTTTTCTGATATAATCCCTATGACACAATAGATCTGTATGGAATTTTTTTCATAATCTTTTCTGTTGCTCATTTCCAACTGAAAGAATATATTTTTAATTTTCAAAGGCAGGACAATAACAAAATATATGACTTTCCTACAAGGAAGCCATGAATTTCACTGAAATAGAAAGAAAGGATAAAAGCAGACATTAAAGTAAAATTATATAAAATTAAACATGGTGAAATAAACTGAGCATAACTGTAATATTCATGTTTCCTCAAAATTGCTGTGCCTATAAGAAATCTGTCCATCTGCCTAACATGCCTTATTTTGCCTATGGTTGGCAAGAAGTCTTTCACAAATCATAGTTACAAAATTAAATATATATATATATTTGCAGGGTGCCTGAGTGCCTCAGTAGGTCAAAAAATATATATATTTGCGATATAGTGAAGACCTCCCAGAGTTACTTCATTTGAAAAGTTTTGAGATTCTTGTATTGCTGATTAGAAGGAGAATCTACTATTTTATCAGTTTTCCTCCTTTTCTCTCTGGTAAAATCTCCTTTATCAATAATTATACATTTCCCTTGCTGTATATTTTTCTGTGTTTCAGTGTGTCACAGACTTATTTTTCATTTCATAGGCAATGATTATGAAACAATGAAAACCTGATTTTGGAAAATATGCAGATGTAATAATCCAAATCAATTTAATATTCATGAATGCTGTATATATGTGTGAATGGATATATGTATGTCTGTATATATGTACATATAGGTTTTATATATAACTATATATTTTAATGTCTATGTATATTTATATTTATGTATTTTAATTTTGTATATTTCATTTTACTTTATATAATATATATTTTCCTTTTGTTGATCTAAACATTTTATAGCTGCTTTCAGAATAATAAAAAATAAATTATTTTCATTATTTTTTAGTTAGAGCAAAGTTTTTAATTTTTATTATTAAAAAAAATTTTATTAACATATAATGTGTTATTTGCCCCAGGACTACAGGTCTATGAATCCTCAGGCTTACACAGTTCACAGCACTCACTATAACACATACCTGCCCCAATGTTCATAACCCAGCCACCCTATCCCTAGACCCTACTCCCCAGCGACCCTCAGTTTGTTTCATGAGATTAAGAGTCTCTTATGGTTTGTCTCCCTCCTGATCCCATCTTGTGTCATTTTTTCCCTCCCTACCCCTCATGACCCTTAGCCCTGCCTCTCAAATTCCTCATATCAGAGAGATAATATGATAATTGTTGATCTCTGATTGATTTATTTCACTCAGCATAATACCCTCTAGTTCCATCCACATGATTGCAAATGGCAAGAGTTCATTTTTTGATGGCTGCATAGTACTCCATTTTATACAAATATCACTTCTTCTTTATCCATTCATCTGTTGATGGACATCTAGGTTCTTTCCATAGTTTGGCTATTGTGGACATTGCTGCTATAAATATTCAAGTGCACATGCCCTTTCAGATCACTACATTTGTATCTTCAGTGTAAATACCCAGAAGTGCGATTGCTGGGTTGTAGAGTAGCTCTATTTTCAACCTTTTGAGGAACTTCCATGCTGTTTTCCACAGTGACAGCACCAGCTTGCATTCCCACCAGCAGTGTAGGAGGGTTCCCCTTTTCTCTGCATCCTTGCCAACATCTGTCACTTCCTTACTGGTTAATTTTAGCCGTTCTGACTAGTGTGAGATAGTAGCTCACTGTGGTTTTGATTTGTATTTCCCTGATGCTGAGTGATATTGAGCACTTTTTATGTGTCTGTTGGCCGTTCAGATGTCTTCTAAGAGCGAATTTTTTAAAATATCAAGCTTGTTTCCCAAAATGAACTTCAAGTGGCTTTTTGTTGTTAAAAGAAATAAAAATTACATTTAAGTTATGCCATAAAATCCTTAATAATAGTCTAAGAAATGTACTGTAGGTGGTGTAAATAGTCTAAAATAATATTAGGATGTCAGGGTTTGGTCTTGGTTCTGCATTATATTACTTTGGGACTTTGAGTGAGACATTTCACCTCTGCTCTCAGTTTCTTCCTCTGTAAAGACAACAGAAGTTTTAATTAATTTGATCTATGCACCCACTTTCTACGATTCCAGGTGTTCCCTAAAAAAAAGTCATAGGCCAAATATCATAATCGCATCTTGGTTTTTTATATCCTAAAATGACTGTCTTTACTTCTCATGTTGTCCACAGATGTTTAAAATTAACTGTCACATCTGTTTGTGTCCAGTGTAGTATATTGTTCACCTGTGTAGGTGCCTAACAACATCCTGAGGTCATAATTGAGTTTTAGTGAATACAGTGGTAATGTCATAAATTACAGTATTCTCCTTCCTTTTTCTAGATAGCTTTGCATTGTAGGTGTCAAAATGCAGTTTTAAATTAATATTTCTCTTTTGCTAAAGTACCTCACTTCGGTTAAACTGTATATTTTAGTAATCATATAGACCTTCTAATCATCTGTGAAATACTCACCAGATAGATCCTGGTCTCTTTAAGAGATGTATGACCTGCAGAAAATCATTGGTCTACCTTATCATGAAAAAGCAGCACTATTAAGGTGAAACCCTGACAAAGGACACTGGACTTAAAATGCGGGAATATTTTAAACTACACCCACTTTCATCATTCTACTACTTGTTAAGAATGTGGGTGCCTGGCAGGCTCACTTATTAAGCTTCTGCCTTCTGCTGGGGTCGTGATTCCAGGGTCCTGGTATGGAACCCCACATCAGGCTCCCTGCTCAGAGGGAGGTCTGCTTCTCCCTTTCTCACTCCCCCTGCTTGTATTCCCTCTCCCACTGTATCTCTCTCTGTCCAATAAATAAATAAATAATCTTAAAAAAAAAAAAAAGAATGCAGAGTTACAGGGGATTTAGTGCAAGTGTAGCTGTCCCCTAAAATCCCCTTATTTTAATAATTTAAATAACCTACATCTTTAAACTTATTTCTAAGCTGGAGTACTTCTGTAATAATTCAGTTCTATAGGGACATCTATGTGGCTTAGTCAAACATCGGTCTTCAGTTCAGGTCATGATCCTGGGGTCCTTAGATTGAGCCCTGTGTCTGTCTCCCTACTCAGTGGGAGTCTGCTTTCTCCCCTTCCCTCCGGTGCTTCCCCTGCTTATACTCTCTTTCTTTCTCTGTCGAATAAATAAATAAAAAATCTTGAAAAATAAATTCAACTGTATAGCATTACTTTTTGTTCTCATTGCTAAATGGAAATTGGTACAGCTAACCACTGTTTCCCATCATATTTTTTTCCATTTTATTTTATTTTATTTTATTTCTTTTCAGTGTTCCAAAATTCATCATTTATGCACCATACCCAGTGCTCCCATCACACCTTTGCACATTGTAACAAACTATGACCACTGAAACCAATGGTAAAACTATATAAAGGGCAAAACTTAGATACTCATTTCCCACATATAAATGTTAAATATACCAGAACCAGGGAGTTCAGTTTGATAATATATCTCATCCTTATTTTTAGAATAGGTAAATCATTTTATTTAAAAAACACGGGTACAGGGCACCTGGGTGGCTCAGTGGGTTAAGCCTCTGCCTTCAGCTCAGGGCATGATCTCAGGGTCCTGGGATCAAGGCCAACTTTGGGCTTTCTGCTCAGCGGGGAGCCTGCTCCCTCCTCTCTCTCTCTGCCTGCCTCTCTGCCTACTTGTGATCTCTCTCTGTCAAATAAATAAATAAAAAATCTTAAAAAGAAAAAAAAAACAGCAACTCTGGTACAATAAAAAATAAGCTAGACTGTGAATATCCCGTAATTATGATAGACCTATGTTCAAACTTTTCACTCTGGAATATGGTCTCTTGGTGAGACATTTGCTTTTATGACTGGGAAATAAAAATTCTATTATGTGGAAATGATATTAAAAATTCATAATGTTCACTAAACATGACTATTAATGAAAACCTTCTGATTCTATGAGAACCTATCAGAAGAGCACTTAATGTAGTTTTCTACATTCTGTAGATGTCTATTTAATTTAGTTATATGCTGTGTCTCACAGGACACATAGGTTTTCTAGAATAGTGGTCTTTAAAATGATGCATGCATGACTCAGAGACAGAGCAAAGATGTTCCATAAAGTACAAGAAGAAAATATTACAACTTTTCTTTTACTAGTGTTTATTTAAAATTTCTGCTTTTGGAAATCTTTTTGTATTTTATATTCTTATAAGAGCACTACATTTTATTATTTATAAATAATAAAGCAGAGTAGCCAAAACAAAGACCTTTTAGTAATGGGGTGCACAGTCAACCAATTTAGAGACTGCTGTTGTAGCGAATGGGAGATTAATGACATCCCATTTATAAAGGCTAGCAAGTGAGAAAGAGGCTGTCAATGAGAAGTTCATTGATCTGTTTTCCCATGTCTGCAATAAAGCACATTTACCTGAAATGTCATACTCTAGAAAGAGTGCCAATGCTAAACACACATAAATGCCTACCTTGTACTAAGTAGCTGTATTGATTTGAGAGGCTACATCAAAGCAATTGCCTATGTGTAATTATTGTCTTTCTTCCAAAATGTCTAACCTAGCACAATACAAAGTTTAAATACTTGGTGTGTGTGCTTTTTATTAAATATGTTCAATATTGTTGAACCTTTCTTTCTGTGTTTGATCCATAAACAAATGAATAGAAAATGAGCTTAATAAATCATTGGTGGCAGGTTCAAGAGAGTCCTGCTGTTTCTTTGGGTGAATGCTAAGTGAATGTGGTTTAATATATAAAGAAGTAGAAAAAGAAGGTGAAGAAGAAAGTGATGAAGGAACATTAAAGCCATGAACAGTTTGTAACCTTTGTAGTTCCTTAATAAATGTTAATGAAAGGCCATTGCTGTTTGTCACAGTGAGATCAGTATAATCAATTAAATTGCATCCGGTTTATATTTTTCCTTCAGGTGTTTACTTGTGTAGTGTATGATTCACTTGCCAAATACACAGTTGTGAGAGAACTCTGTTTTGTATCCCTTTGAAGGGTGATTTATTGTTTTTTACTTCTCTGTGTTAACATCTCTACTGTAATTCTATCTGATCTGCTAATTTATATGTTTTTCTAAACCATTACTAAAATGTAAATTTTCCACTTTCAAAGTAGCTTATATATCAAAGCCATAGTTGAAAAGAATTGCTTCCAAGTCTCATTTCTTTGCTATTTCAAAACGGCATTACATTAAAAAAAAAAAAAAAGCAAAACTGCTTCCCAAATGCATGTCTTGAAAATTTTAGTTACATAACTTTTTACTTGACATCACTCTTTATCAATTTCCTTTTTGTGCCATTAGTCATTTTTCATTGTTTTGAAATAAAGATTCTGTTTCTATATAGTATTTTGAGTTCTGATTCTCCCGTTTGAAGAAACAGATTATTTCATGTTACTTTAACAATATAGCAAAAAGATCAAGTTTTCTCTAACTAGATCTTTAATTATAGATTTGACACTCAGAATGAATCAATTTTTATTAATGTTCAAAATATATAGACAAAATAAATAATCTGTGATAGTGTGGTATGGTTGTGGGAGCAGACAATAAGGGAGTGCTTACTGAATTTCATATTTCACTTGAGCTTTAAGGTAGTAAATTTTCAGCAAATGGGACTGGGTGGTGGATGGAGTAGGATAGCATTTCACATTGAGAAAAGAGGACAGAGTGAAACAGTATGAGGCTGATATTTAGGAGATATCACTTAATCTTGTAATCTAGAGTATATGCAAAGAGACGAACTTAGAAGCATTTTTTTACTTTACTGTTTGATGCATTAACATTAGCACCGGCCAGTAAAAAGAAAGTCAAATACAGAGTTAAGTAGAAACAAAGTCAGACATTGTCATTTTATAGCAATATCCTGTTTTTTTTTATTTTTTTTTATTTTAAGATAAATGATTATTGTTGAAAATTTTGAACTTCTTTATAGATATTGGGGCTGAATAAACTATATATACAAATGCAGATATTCATTAAATTTATGTGTGATTGGAACATTGTGAACTTTTGCTTAGTAACAAGTGAGGGGAAGCTGTGCCTCTACAACTATAAACATGAAGAATGTACCCTGCAGGTGTATCTATTGGAATGTCTGCCTAATTTGGCATTGAGTCTAGTAGAAGGCAGCAATAAGAAGTTTCCCTTGAAAATTCCTAACACCTAGCCTGTACTTACACTTCTTTGGGAAAAGAATCCCATGAGCTATGTTGTCTGAAAACCTTAAGCAAAAAGTGTAAAGAGGTCCAACATCAACATTTTTTGTAGGCAGCAGGTAGAAGCAAATTAGCACTTTAAAGCTAGTCCTAAAGAAAAAAAAAAATTCCACAGATAAAATTCAAGAAGCATGAAATCACAAGGAACACTAAATATGTGAAAGCACAAGCCACCATGACTAAGAGGAACAGTACCAAAAGCTTTCAGAATCCATCCCACCAAAACTGTGGGTATAGGACAAATCACACGTACGTACAGAATGTAAAATAAGTAAATCTAATGTGATTAAAATAATAAAAAATAATTTAAGAACCAGAGAATACCAATATGTTCAATTAGATTTGAATAGGAACTACACAGGGCTTCCGCAATTTTAAAATACATAATTCAGGTTTAATGGGTAGATTAAACAATAATTAAACATAGGCACAAAGAAAGCCATTGAATTTTAATGAATCTTTTTATGAAAATTATCCAAACTAGAAGGACTAAGAGATACAAAATTAGGAAAGATGAAAAGACATGAAAAATAGCATAATGATATTCTATAAAGATTTACTTAGATTCTATGACATTTAAGAGTGTATATAATATGATTATATAAATTGATATTGTAAGTGAGTTTAGCAGACTAGATATAAGACCCATACACAAGTCAACTGCATTTCAGTAAGGCGTGTATAGTTAGAAGATGAAATTAAAAATCTTACAATAAATAAGATTAAAAATAGAAAAATTAAAAATAGAAAAATGTCCACTATAAGATGTCAAAGATACAAATAATTGAAAATTATATTGGCATACAATAAAGAAGGCCTAGAAAAATAAACATTCATGGATATCATGTCAAAAGATGAGATGCATTGCTTCTCAGCCTTTTGGCTAAGATCAAGTGTAGTAAAAGATGAGATGCATAAGATCATGACTTGTAATTATCATGAATTTCAAATTATTTAGATTAATTAAAAAAAATATTTGTTCAACTAGGAAAAGAGTGTAAATGAATGGATCATATACCATTCTCTGTATATTTTTAGATTACCTTATAGATTTTAAATCTATTCCATTAATTTTTTGTGTATTTGTCTATATTTGTGACTATCAGTGTATCTAAATTTCAATAGGTTTATAAGTCTTGATATTTGGTAGGCCTTGTCTGCTTACTAGGCTCTCTGTTAACAATGCTTCAAGAATTCTTTTTTTTTTTTTTTTTTTTTTTAAGATTTCTGTTATTCAATTGACAGAGATCACAAGTAGAGAGGCAGGCAGGGGCGGGGCAGGGGGAGAAGCAGGCTCCCTGCTGGGCAGAGAGCCCGATTGGGGCTCTATCCCAGGACCCTGAGATCATGACCTGAGACGAAGGCAGAGGCTTAACCCACTGAGCCACCCAGGACCCCTGCTTCAAGAATTTTTATCCCTTTATATGTCTATATATACACTTTTGAGTCTACTCATCAGGATTTTTAGAAAAAACTTTTAGTTTTTATTTTTTTTAAGTAAGCTAAATAGATATTTGAAATTTCATTACAATTGCATATCACGATCTTATGCATCTCATCTTTTGACATCGTGTCCATGAGAGTCAGTGCAGAATACATCAGATACCTAGGTTCAAATTAAAACCTCTTTTGTCATAGTGAGAACCAGAATGATCTCACATTGAATGAAAAAAATACAACTGAAAAATGACAACACTGAGATAATGGAAAGTTACCTTTATCTGACGAAGGCCTTAAAGCAACCATGAGAAAAGAAAAATGCTTCAAAGAACAATTACAGATGAAACAATTGATGGGGGAAAGAAGTGTCAGCAAAGAAATATTTTAGTATATGTGCTGCCGAAGCGAGCACAGCAAAGAAATAGAAGATATAAAGAAGAACCAGATGGAACTGAAAATAAAATAACTGAAATTTTAAAAACAATCATTGGATGAGTTGAACAGCAGAATGGATGAGACAGAGGAAAAAATCAGTGAATTATGAGGCAGAACATCAGAAAACACAGAATCTAAATTACCAAGAAAATAGACTGAAAATCTAAATGAGCCAAGGCCCAGAGAACCATGGTGCTATGACCAAAGATCTAATGTTTATGTCATTGGAGTCATTCAAGGGACTTGGTTAAAGACATATTCAATAATAGTTGGAAACTCCCCATATTTGGCAAAAGATAGAAATACAAAAATTCAGTAAGTTTAGAAAATAGAAATAAATGGTATAAACTTATTCTATTTAAAATTAGATTAATATGCAGTTCTAACAGATAATATTAGGAGATTCCTTGTATTGTTCACCCAGTTTTCCCCAATGGGAAACATCTTAAAAACCGGTAGTTCATTACCGCCACCAGGATAATCACATTGTTGTAGTCAAAATATAAAACATTTCTGACAACACAAGGATCCTTCATATCCCCTTCAATGGCAACATCTAACCTGAATCCCTGGCAATGATAATGTGCTCTCAAACGCTATATTTCTTTTTTCCATTTCAAAATGTTATATAAATAAAATCAGGTAATTATAATTTTTTAGGATTGCCTTTTATTACTCAGCTTATTTCTGTAGAGATTCATCTAGACTAGTGTGTGAACTAATACAGTATCCCATTCTATTATGGAGTAGTATTCCGTGAATGAACCAAGATGTAACTCCTCACACATGGAAGGATATCTGATTGTTTCCCATTTTAATCTGTGATGAGTGAAATTACGATAAACATTCTGTACATGTTTTTATATATGCATAAATTTTGTTTTCTTTTTTTTTTTTTAGTTTAAGTTCAATTAGCCAATATGTAGTACATCACTATTTTTGATATGGTGTTCAATGATTCACATTGATTGTGTATTGTGATTGTGTATTCACAATGATTGTGTATAACACCCAGTGCTCATCATATCATGTGCCTTCCTTAATGCCCATCACCCAATTACCTTATCTCCCAACCCACCTCCCTTTCAGCAACCCTTTGTGCCTAAGTTTTTATTCCTCTGATAAATGAAGTGTCTTGTTTGGATAGTTGTTGAATGTTTAATTTTTAAAAGAATCTGACAAAATGTTTTCCAGAGTGGTATATTTTATACTCTTACCAGTAAGATAAGTGATTCAATTTCTCGACATTCTCACCAGCATCTGATATTGTCACTATTTTATTTTAGCCATTTTTTAAAAGATTTTATTTATTTATTTGACAGACAGAGATCACAAGTAGGCAGAGAGGCAGGCAGAGAGAGAGAGAGGAAGGGAGGCAGTCTCCCTACTGAGCAGAGAGCCTGATGCGGGGCTCCATCTCAGGACCGGACCCTGAGATCATGACCTGAACCGAAAGCAGAGGCTTTAACCCACTGAGCCACCCAGGCATCCCAGGCATATTATTTTAGCCATTTTGGTAATTATGTATGTAGGGGTATCTTATTGTGGTTTTAATTTACCTTTTCCTAGTGGCCAGTGACATTCAGCATCATTCAGTTTTCTTATTTGCTATCTGTACCACTTCTTCAGTGGAATTTTTGTCTTTTTTTTGGTCCATTATCTAATTGCATGGTAGTTTTTTACTACTGAGTTTTAATGGCTCTTTGTGTATTCTAGATACTAGTCTTTTGTTGGATATGTGATCTGCAGATATTTGTCCATCTCTCTAATTTGTCTCTTATGCTCTTAACAGGGACTTTCACATAGTAAATCTTAAAAAAAATTTTTTGATGAAGCCCAGCTTATTAATTTTTCATTTTGTAGATCCTGCTTTTGGAATCAAGTCTGAGAATTCTTTGCTGAACTTACATCCCAATAATTTTTTAATGTTTTTAAATAAAAGTTTTGTATTTTTCCATTTAAATTTTTATATTACATGTAAGTCTGTGGTTCTGTTTTGAGTTAATTTTAATATGTCAGACTTAGTTATCTAATTGTTCTTTTGTTGAAAGAAGTATATCAAAGTCTCTAACTGTAATTGTGGATTTCTCTATTTCTCTTTCAGTTTCATTAATTTTTGCTTTGTTTAATTTGCACATCTGGATTTGGGATCATTATATATTCTTGATAGATTGACCCTTTTCTGTTTATATAATTTCCTTCCCTGTCTCTAGTAATTTTCTTTGCTCTAGAGTCACTTTATCTGATATTAAAATAGTCACTCCTGTTATTTTTATTAATAATTTTATGCTATATCCTTCCCTTATTTTACTTTTAATCTGCCAATATCATTACACTTAATGTAAGTTTCTTTTTTTTTTTTAAGATTTTATTTATTTATTTGACAGAGAGAGAAAGAGATCACAAGTAGACAGAGAGGCAGGCAGAGAGAGGGGGGAAGCAGGCTCACTGCTGAGCAGAGAGCCAGATGTGGAGCTCGATCCCAGGACCCTGAGATCATGACCCGAGCTGAAGGCAGAGGCTTAACCCACTGAGCCACCCAGGCACCCCTTAATGTAAGTTTCTTATAGAAAACATATAGTGGAATCATGTGGTTTTTTTTTTTTAATTTTTTATTTTTTATAAACATATATTTTTATCCCCAGGGGTACAGGTCTGTGAATCACCAGGTTTACACACTTCACAGCACTCACCAAAGCACATACCCTCCCCAATGTCCATAATCCCACCCCCTTCTCCCAAACCCCCTCCCCCCAGCAACCCTCAGTTTGTTTTGTGAGATTAAGAGTCACTTATGGTTTGTCTCCCTCCCAATCCCATCTTGTTTCATTTATTCTTCTCCTACCCACTTAAGCCCCCATGTTGCATCACTACTTCCTCATATCAGGGAGATCATATGATAGTTGTCTTTCTCTGCTTGACTTATTTCGCTAAGCATGATACGCTCTAGTTCCATCCATGTTGTCGCAAATGGCAAGATCATGTGTTTTAATTCATTCTTCTTGTCTCTGTTTTTTAGTAGGTATATTTAGACCATTTACAAATAATGTGATTATAAACATTCTAGGACTTAAGTCTGCTGTTTTTTATGTTTGTTTTCCCTTTTTCATTATTTGAAAACTTCTTCATTGTCATTTTACTCTTAAAGAATACTTCACTGGGTACAGAATTCTGTGTTGGTAGGGTTTTTGGGCTTTTTTTTTCCTTTTAGCTCTTGAAATTTTGTACCACTTTCTTCTGGCCTCCATGTTTTTTGCTAAGAAATCTGCTATCATTTGAAGTTATTTTTGCCCTATAGATATGGTGTCCTTTCTCACGGCTTTTAAGACTTTTTCTTTGTCTTCCATTTTAAAAACTTTGACCCTTTATATGCCCTGATATCTTTTGAATTTATTCCAGTTGCTGTATTTATTTCTCAGAGCTTCATATTCAAGTTAATTTATCTCAATATATAAATCTTTTAAATTAAGATTATCTTAAGATTAAGAACATCTGCTTATCAAAATATAAAGAAAGTTTCAAGAAGGGGTGCCTGGGTGGCTCAGTTGGTTAAGTAGCTGCCTTTGGCTCAGGTCATAATCTCACGGTCCTGGGATCGAGCCCCACATCAGGCTTCCCATTGAGCAAGGAGTCTGCTTCCCCCTCTCCCTCTACCTGGTGCTCTATTTGTGTTCTCTATCTCTTTGTCAAATAAATAAAGACTTAATTTTTTTTAAATAAAAAAAAAATGAAAGCTACAAGACAAAGCTCAACCTGTGAGAAGATACTTAAAATGCTAATAACTGAGAAAATGTTATACTCCTAATATATAAAATATTTCTATAGATCTCGGCTGCCTTCGGCTCAGGTCATGATCCCGGCGTCCTGGGATCGAGTCCCACATCGGGCTCCTTGCTCGGCGGGGAGCCTGCTTCTCCCTCTGCCTCTGCCTGCCATTCTGTCTGCCTGCGCTCGCTCTCTCCCCCTCTCTCTCTCTGATAAATAAATAAAATCTTAAAAAAAAAAAAAAGATAAAGTGACTCTAGAAAATTGATAGGAGGTATAAATAGGAAATTCATAAACTTTAAGAAACAAAGTTTAGGCTTATTAATATTAATGGTACTGAGTAATAATGAAAAGATATGATTTTGCCTCACCAGAGTGCCAAAATTTACACTTTTTTTTTGTTTTTAAATTAAGTGTTGATGAGGATGTGAACAAAGAGAAGGTTGCATGCACAGTACGCTGGGGTGTGGTTTGTTAGCAGTGTTTTGGAAAACAAATTGGTACTACCTGATAAAGTTAAACATGCACATATTCCACAACCATGAAATTCCATTCTTAGACAAGTATACCCTAGAGAAACTTTTGTGCATTATACCAATACACAGATACTGTTCATAGCAACATTAGAGGAGGAAAAAAACAAACTTCACACAATCAAAATGTCCACTAGCAGAATTAAATTATAATGTGTTCACACAACTGAATGCTGTACAACACTGAAAATGAATGAACTGCATACAACAAGAATGCATCTTAAAAATGTGGTGTTGATTGAAATAAAACTAGCAGAATAATACATGTTATTTATGTATTAAATAAATAATCTTTAAAAGCAGGCAAAACTAAATGATATATTGCATAGGAACATTTACAAATATGGTAAAGTTATAAAGAGAAGCAAGATAATAATTTAACAAAATTCAGAAAGAATAATGCAATCACGAGGGAAAAAATTGGTATTTTTAATACTTGTTTTAATTTTATCATTGTTCTTTAAATGGTCATGATTATTAATGATTTAAAATATTTGTAAAAAGTATAAATTGCAATAACAATCTGAAGATCAAGTGCAGACTAATTCTTAAAATGATTTTTCTTGTACCTTTTAATATTTTTGCTATTAGTTTTATTTAGATTTCTCAACAAATTATTTTTCTGTAGCCATGTGTGCATTTCTGTTAATCAAAAGTTCATCCTCCTTTAGCAATCTGTCATTTCTTTTTTGACTACAACAGATGAAATATCTTTTGACTGAATCACATTAGTGGAATGATCTCTCTGTGAAAATCTAACATATTTTCTATGGATCTGTAATTCATCATTTTAAAAACAACTTTGTGACATGTGGCGTGGAGAGGTAGAATAAAAGCCAATTTTATCTTGGAAGATTTGAAACATATATTAGTATACTCCTGTAACTTTTAACAATTAAATTCCATTGCATTTATACTAAATCATATCATTAAATCTAAATTTTATAAAGGCAAATGCATTAATTAGAACTTGGAAGAGTATTATGCAGAAGGTATAAAAAATCTAAGCACAGAACATAGAGGTGATTTTTTGTTGTTGTTGTGTATGTGTGTGTATTCTTGTTTATTTGTTGGCTGGTTTGCTTTGTGTGCCAGTTTGTTCTTTTCTTCTTCATTTGTGTGCAGGTTTCTTAGTATAGGGCTTGGTTTATTTGGTTGGTTTATTTCTTGAATTCCTCCAAAATGCTTCTTTTTTGTGCATAGTGTCAATAGTGCAATAAGAGAATTTTTAAAATTTTACTTCTTTTAATCAGGAAATTGCATATTGTCACTCTGATCCTTTTAAAGTCTTTAAAACCTCTCTCAGTGGTAGCTGCAAATCAGTGTAAATATTAAATCTAGATTCCATGATTACTTCCTTCAGGTGAAAAGAAATTAGCCCGAGTCCATGTAGTATCAATAAATAGTAGTGCTGGAAAGAAGTGGGAGACTTATTTAATGTATTTTTCCCCCTCCAAGAATAGATAGGACATGTAGATTTGAGGTAAGAATTCTCATTTACTGCTTTCATTGTGCATTTTTATTCTTTGTATTGAGATTTCTTAGACCTTGGTAAAAATCCTAACAGATTCAAGCTCAGTCAGTGTTTAAATAGAGTTTGCATGTTCAGTAAATTTGTATTCCTGCATTTAGAGTTTAACTTTATAATACCTTCAAGTATGCCTACTAATTTCTTACATTAGTTCTAACTTAAATCCAAAGTATGTATATCATTTAAAGTGAAAGTTTTAAGAATCATTATCCTCCTGCCAGCCTCTCAGTAGTTACATTTCTGAATGTCCCTTTTTCTTCTCAAATATTAAATTGATTTACATAACTTTACATAGAATCATTTTTTTTTACCTTCCTCCTGTCCATCCACATATTTGATTATTAAGTGTTTTCAAACCATCTAGACATGATTGAGCCTTCTAATGAGCCTTACATCAATTGTGGCAGAATGAGGAGGTACTCATACCTCTGTACAATTCTGCCATGGCCCTCAGTCTGGCTCCCTAACCTCTCATCTCACATCATCAGAACTAAGATGATTTTGTTGATTATGTCATTCACTCCCATTTATGTCAGTTTTCTCAAGGCGTCAAGAACTCCCAGGTTAACTTCCTCTCCTAGAATGCTATCTCCCAATGGCTCTTTGTACAAGGAGGCATCTCCTGCCCCCATGACCCACTCCCTATTTTTCTTCCCTGTGTTATTTTTCACTGTAACATATGTCCCCCTCAGACATTCTGTGTTTATCTTCCCACACCACTGTCTATTGGAATGCGAGTTCCAATAGCACAGAGGTATCTTTTTTGTTCCCTCTTCTATCACCAAAGCCTAGTAGAGTTCCAGACATATTATAAGTGCTACATAAATATTTGCTAGATGTAGGCATAAATGAATGAATGTATGAAATATAGAGAAGAAGTACTCTGTGTTTTTGGCACAAATTTTAAATTAGCATACTTTTCTTTTAAGCTATTATTTTAAATTGAGAAAACAATGTTCATCAGTTTTCCTTGCAAGGGTCTTTGGTGCTATTATTTGCTCCCTGTTACGAGTTTGTTTTCTAAGAACCAGCTCTTTGAAATCGTATCATTTACCGTTTTGTATATTCTTTAGACAACTCTGACAACTGTAAAAAGACCTATGGTGACTCTACCTTGCATGAAACCATATGAATGTCCTCTATTGGGTCCCAGGTGGGGGAGTGGAAGAGAAACCTGAAGGGAAATTTGCAATTCTGTATAAATGAATTACTGCTGATTTATATTCATATCACAGTTGGACCTGATACTGAATTGTGACATTTTAGAACAATAAAGATTTTCCCAATTTTAGAGATAAAGAAAGTAGCCTCAAAAGTTTTAATAACAGCCATGAGTGCTTAAGCAGCTGGTAATAAACCTAGGATGGTCTGTTTTCTTGACAAAGTTCTGTCGATGTACCACAACTGTGGGTCTATTCATTGCTTAAAGAGCTTCATAGATTAATTCCTCCTCCTTAAAACTCTCCTTCACAGCATGCACACTTTTATGTATCCCAAAATGAAGTCTTCTTGGGGCACAGAGGACATTCCAAGTAGGAATTGCTTAGTTATATGTTCATAGCTCATGTTCCTCAACTAGATTTGAACAGGCCATTAACTTTACATGATTCTCTGCCAGAGCTTTCTGTTTCTGATGCTGTCCAGGATCTTGAGAAGCCCTTGACTCTGTTTTTTTTGATTTGTTGGTTCATTTTTCTCCACAGGGCTAGTGTGAACTTATTTTCAGCGCTGTTTTTGGTAAGCAGCTTCACTGAGAAATCTGCTTTCTCATTTTTCTTACTTCTCGCTCCACTTTGACTCCACTAATTTTCTAACATCTCTCAGCCTTGAGACACTCTAGTGCATGGGGATGCCAAGAGATCTTGCCTTGTATAATTAGAAATATAAACCTTTTTTTTTTCTTCTGGACTTAACCTTCTCAATGTCACATGTACATCTCACCAAACCATTTTTTAAGAGATTTTATTTATTTATTTGACAGACAGAGATCACAAGTAGGCAGAGAGACAGGCAGAGAGGAAAGGAAGCAGGCTCGCCATTGAGCAGAGAGCCCGATGCGGGGCTCAATCCCAGGACCCTGGGATCGTGACCTGAGCCAAAGGCAGAGACTTTAAACCACTGAGCCACCCCAGCACCTGTCATCAAACTATTTCAACATCACTGTGGGATTTCATCAGTTGAAGGTGATGTGGGAAGAGGGATTCCTCTTCATGTAGTGCATGGCGGGGGGAGGGAGGGCTCTAGAGTTTAGAATTTCTCTGCTCAGGCACCTATTCTATTAAACATGAGAACTAATGGCTTTCTTGTCCTGTCTGGGGATCAAACCTGTGACACTGGTATTGTTAGCATCACATTGTACCCACATGAGATAACTAGCGACCCTCAAGCATTTTTTCTAGAAGAGAGGACCTACTCATTTACTAATTGGTTAATATTAATCTATTGTTACTTATTTATTTTTTTCTTCTTTGCTTTTATTTTATGGGCCACTATTTGGGGAATCATGAGAGCAATTGCAGGACACTAAGACTAACAATGCCAAGATTGCAAGTTATCTTTAGTTCAGAACATGTTAAGAATGAGGGTCAGAGGCACCTGGATGGCTCAGTCATTAAGCATCTGCCTTCAGCTCAGGTCATGCTCCGAGGGTCCTGGGATCAAGCCTGTGTCAGGCTTCCTGCTCTGGGGGAAGAGACTGCTTCTCCCTTTCCCACTCTCCCTGCTTGTGATTTCTCTCTCACTGTATCTCTCTCTCTCTATCAAATAAATAAAATTGTTAAGAAAATAAAAATGGGGGCACCTGGGTGGCTCAGTGGCTTAAGCGTTTGCCTTCGTTCGGCTCAGGTCATGATCTCAGGGTCCTGAGACTGAGTTCAGCATCGGGTTCCCTGCTGAGCAGGGAGCCTGCTTCCCCCTCTCTCCCTCAGCTGCTCCCCCTGCTTGTGCTCTCTCTCCTCTCACTCTCTGTCAAATCAATAAATTCTTTAAAAAAAAAAAAAAAAGAAAAGAAAAGAAAAAGGAGGGTCACCTATGAACAAAGCCCTAAATCTCATAATAGCGAGGATTTAAGGTACATATTCTACCGTCCTTCATCTGGAAATAAAAGGTCTAAATAAATGGATAATTGGAAGCATTTACAAGGGGTCTAAAGTCCTGATGGCATTGTATACATAGGTACATCCTCCCAAATTGTCATGTTCACCATAGCGTGTCCAGAATTTCCTATATGTGTTATTCAGAGTTGAAAGTAGTGACTCAGAATAGCCTACAGTCACCTTTGAATAGCACGACATTTTCATTTTCTGTGTAAACCAGTAATTATGTTGAGGTATTGAGATATTTTATCTAACTTTATCTTTGTTTTAAGAATCAATGTTCTTAAAAAAATATCTTAACTATGTAAATATGCCTAATTATTTTCCCTTCAAATTAGTAGACTAGTAATCTGTTTCTATGGAATTAGCTTTTCTCTATAACCCTGTCCCTGAAGCATATTTGTATATATTTCCCCAGCATTGAACATCCATCAAATTAATAAAGTTGTTCTCAAGTAATTTAGTGGTCCCAAATAGTGTGTACACCTACCCTTGTTAAATGTTACATAACTGTAATTATGATCTTTATTTTACTTCTGGGAGAACTGGAGTTTCTGGTATGTGGTTGTTAATTTTCTGTGTCAACTTGATTGGACCACAGGATGCTCAGATATCTGATTAAGCCTTATTTCTGTGTATGTTTTTGATGTTTCCAGAAGTAATTAGTACTCGAACTGGTGAACTGAGTGAGGTAGATGCTATTTCCAGTGTGGGTGGGTGGTCATCATCTAGCCACTGAAGAAAGGCTTAAATAGAACAAAAAGGTGGTATATCTTGAATTTGTTCTCTGACTGATTGCCTGAGCCAGAGTACTGATATTCTCCTGTCCTCACTGCCCCTAGTTATCAGGCCATTAGACCAAGACTGGAATCTATATCATCAGCTCTCCAGCTCTCAGGCCTTCATACTATACAACTGGCCTTTGTGGATCTCCAGGTTACAGGTGACAGATCATAGGCCTCCTTAGTTTCCAAAACTGCATGAACCAATATATTACGATCTCTTTCTAGATCGATCGATTGATCTATCTATCTATCATCTATGTCTTTCTGTTGTATCCTATTGGTTCTTCCTTGGAGGACCCTGACTAATGTAGGGCGGGCGTATATCATCTAATACAGCGACACCCTCATCTAGAAATAGTGAGCATGGGTGAAAGGGACATGTATTTGCATAGAAAGTGACAGAATTAAGATTCACATGCATTTTTTAATATTCTAAAAGAGACTGTAAAGCCCTTTTGAAGGAAATTTCTTTTTCTTACTGTACACAAACAACAGTCAGTCTTATGATTTGTATGTTGTGAGTGCCTTATTAGTAAATGATATGATGATAATGAAATGATAGAACTAAGCTTTGGAATTCAGTAGTTCAAATGTACATATGTGTATATATCTATGTATAATGCATTTATAAATATGCATGCATTTGAATGTACATACCTCTCTCTCTGTCTAGTTATTTATAGTACTGGGTCATGATGGTCCTTGAAGGTTGGACTGAAGGGCTCAGTATAGGAATTTAATGTAGCAGAGACAATGCGGGTAGTTTAATACCTGTGTGATATGTTCTAATTTGGCTGAAATAAATGTTCCTTTCTCCTAAATACCAGCACACATAGACCATATTCTCAGGTTTTTATTTCTATCTACTAAGTACATATTACAATATTATGTTGTATGCAGTACAAAACTATTAGAGTGATTCCTTTGCCAAGCATTTATTATTAGTAACCTGATAGGTGTTAAAAGTAAAAGAAGTTTTTGAATGTAAGATTTATTCAGTGTGAAAATTCTAGGCCATATAAAATATCTGGATTGACAGCATTGAAAGGGAAAGGAGAAGAATAACCAAGAATATTGCTATTCTAGTGATCAATGGAAATTAGCTTTAATTTGACTCAAGTTCTGACATACCTTGTAGCAACTGAGTAATAGGCTAGGTAATTTGGAAGCGTCATTAATTGTCCTTAATATTCAGATATCATTTGTTGTTTGTTAATATTAATCTGGTGCTTAAAACCAGGATACAGATGAGAAAGACCTTGCTTGGTTGTCACCAAAGGAGCTGATAAATAGTTAACTAATATACACATCCCTCACTATTCACAGGGCATTTTCATTTCAATTTATTTGCTTTATTATTAGAACTATAAGGATAAGGAATTTCACAATAACTCTCAAAATAAGTACACTATGTATACAACCAGTGAAATCTTCTCTAAGCTACTGGTTCTGGGGAATTGAGAAAGGATGATTTGGGTAGTTTTTTCTAACAGAGGTTGTGCTAGAGAGTGAGGTAGATCTAGACTGGAGTCTTGCCCCTTACACTTATTAGTCATGTGGCATTTGGGCCATTTATTTATTTTCTCCTATACTTACTTTCCTTTCCCGAGAAATGGACCTAAATATTCCTTTTATTTAGGACATTTTTAAGGATATCAGGTGTATTTTATTTATAATCCTTGAGAATCAAGTAGATTCTTATTAGAAGTATTATTACTAAAGTAGATTTTTATTTACTTTGCTTGCCAGTCCTATTTATTGCTAAGACGCAGTTGTAAATGGTTTATGAATTTTTCTATATTGGATCCCATATATCATATACATTCTAGTAACAATAAATGGCAGTATTAGAGATTAAATAACAAAGCCCGTTTTATTTGATAATTAACAAATATACCTCAAACCACAAGTGAGCTTAAAATGATTAAATTTAAAGAAATAGTCACTACTATATTGAAATGTGTCATTGTCTTCATTTTTAACTTGTGTGTAAGGGACATTTCATGACAAACTTGACTTCTAACTAAAAGCCGCCTAAATGAAGCTAGATAAATCATGCCCTTATTTTGTGCTTAACAGGAATTAGGCTAAATGCTTTACATATGTTATCTCATTTAATTCTCAGGAAAAGCCTTGTGAGATAGAAGTAGTAAGATAAGATCTTGACATATTTATCTTCATGCTTTCCTTGTTTCCAGAACTTCTAGCCTCTTCTAGTGTTGTCTCAAGGGAAATTGTCACAGCAAATATGCAATTATAAAAAAACTACTGATATTTTTTGTTTTGTTTTGTTTTGCTTTTTTCTAAATCTAATTGGGCTCTTGAGAAACAAAAGAGTAAGCCATAAAGAGATTTAGTAGAGAACATTGAAATAAAACCCCCTGAGAATATGTTGACCACATTTCTTTGCCCATTCTCTCAATCTGTAGAAAATGAGGGTTGATGAAGTAGAAGAGTGAGGAGAAAACAAGTATGGAAACCCCAAAGGCTCATTTCTTCTCCCTTTTAGATTCTTCATAAAAATCAGTCTTAGTAGGTTTGAATCAGCTCAAGGAAGCACTGGCAGATTCCAGTTGCTGATCTCAAACAGGAGCATTTATTATGCTGGCAATAAATATGGAGAGCATTAAAATAGTCCCACCCCCGAGGAGCTCTTTCCATGATATATCCATTACAGGTAAACCCCCCTCAAGCGTGCCTCGGTTTGAAAGGGAGAACTGCCATGGCGGTCAGTGCAAGGCTACTGTTCTGCTTCTAAATTTTTTTCTAATAAATTCTATTTTATATGTATGCTAACGGCTATAAAGATTTCTGTCTCTGCACTCTTTACTCAACAAAAAAGGAAAGGGAAAGGGCTTAACTTTGGAAAAGTTGATATTGGAAGGGGGACCAGAAGACCTTGCTAAGTGGAAAAGAGGGGACCATACAAGAATCCTGCAGGGAGTGCTTGAAACCCAATCATGTGCCCAGATAAAAACCGTTGAGTCTGATCAGCTGTCTTCTTCATTTTTCAGCTGGAACCTTTTAAACCACCAGTAGATTATATCTGTCTACGTTTAAGAACTTAGCTGTGCTCAAGTCTGAGTTGTCCACTGTTCCCATGCCCTCCATTCATCTTCCCAGTCCAAGGCTGAGCTCCTTGGTGCTCAGAAAAGCAGTGTTGGTGTGTAGGATGGATTGAGAAGATTACAACATAGTTGCTTTGGTAGTGATGCACAATATGGATATCTACCCATTTAGCTATTTAATTATTCATTTTTCAACCAACAAAAAAAATTGAAGTTTGTGAAGATTAAAAAACTTGTCTATGGGCTTGTGTATGGGATCTATCAGGACTGAGATTTAGACTTACATCTCTGGGATTTGAAAAAATATCTTTAGAAGAAACTTATGTTCCGGGTACCTGGGTGGCTCAGTGGGTTAAGCGTCTGCTTTTGGCCCAGGTCATGATCCCAGGGTCCTGGGATTGAAGCCCGCATGCAGCTCTCTGCTCAGCAGGGAGCCTACATCCCCCTCTCTCTCTGACTGCCTCTCTCCCTACTTGTGATCTCTCTCTCTCTCTCTGTCAAATAAATAAATAAAATCTTAAAAAAAAAAGAAACTTATGTTCCTAAAAAAATACAAATAATGAAACTGAGTGTTTTATAAATTAATGATAATAGTAAAGAAATGGTAAAACTAAAGCTTTAGAGTAGAGTAACCCACAATTTTCCCACGAGTTTCTATTACATGATCATGGATTACAACAGATAATAGTAGCAACTTTTCTTTTGCAATATGGATTTAATTGATGCCCACTTTAAGAAGTTCCTAGACAGTCTGATGGACCAATAAGCTAATACAGTATATCATTAAAATTAGTATAGTACTAATGTATCATTGAGTGTTACACGCAACTGGTAAATATTTGAACACTACATCTGAAACTAATGATGTACTATATGTTGGCTAATTAAATTTAAATTTTAAATTTTAAAAATAAAACCAAACACATTTTTATATTATTAAAATAAAAGATAATATATTTCCGTATTAAAAAGTTAGCTAAAATTGATAGCAAATATATAATATTATACATATGTTTATATTTAACATTCCAAGGTAGCATAATTACATCAAAAATGTTTTGGTGTTTATAAAACTGAGGGAAAAGACCATCAAAAACATTTGGATATATATGGAAAGATTATGATTATCAATATAAAATTAAGTAACAATTTTGTCACTATTGAACATTTCTTAGAAGATTGGTAAAGGCTATGAATACCATTGCCTACCATTAGCCTAATAGAAACCATAGAGAGGATAAAGGGAAATAAAAATATTTTTTAAAAGAGAAAGAAAAGAACTTAATAGATATATTCAGAATATTCTTTCCAAAAACAGCAGCGAATACACATTGTTTCTAAGTTCACATGGAACAGCATTGGGCTCTGAGCTCAACGCAGAGTCTACTTGTCCCACTCCCTCCCCCTCTGCTCCTACCCCTGCCCCTGTGCATGTGCAGGCACTTTTTCTTTCTAAAATAAAGAAATAAAATCTCTAAACACGCACACACACACACACACATACACGGAGACAAGTGAAAATGAAAACACAATGGCCTAAAATCTTTAGGATAGAGCAAAATCTGTTTTAAGAGGGAAGATTATAGCAATATAAGACTACCTCAAGAAACAAACAAATCTCAAACAACCTAACCTTATATGTAAAGGAGCTAGGAAAAGAAAAGCAAACAAAGCCCAAAGGTTGGAAAAAAAAGTGACCGGGGGCCAGGGGGACCATGGGAGCAGAAATAAATGAAATAGAGACTAAGAAAACAACAGAGAAGATCGGTGAATCCAGGAACTGTTTTTTTGTTTGTTTGTTTGTTTTTGTTTTTTTTTGAAAGATCAACAAAGTCAATAAACCTTTAGACAAACTCATCAAAAAAAGAAAGGAAGGAAGTATCTGTTGATTGGATATATTTGCTAAGCAGACTGTTCTCCATTATCCTGCTTTGTTTGATCTCCACCTTAAGTACAGAATATAGGGAGGGATACCAGGAAAAACTCAAGCTTGTTGAGTCGATGCCTACAGCCTGTCTTCCTGGTAGTTTGAAACATATGTTCTATGTAAAAATTAAAAACATTATGACGTACAGTTCGAGAAACATTTCCTCTGTACATGGGATAATTATCTACCTTTTACTTGTGGGCATTTGGGATCACTTTTTTTTTTTTTTAACAGAGAGAGAAATCACAAGTAGGCGGAGAGACAGAGAAAGGGGGGGAAGCAGGTTCCCTGCTGAGCAGAGAGCCAATGCAGGCCTGGATCCCAGGACCTTTAGATCATGACCTGAGCCAAAGACAGAGGCTTAACCCACTGAGCCACCCAGGAGCTTTGGGATCACATTTATAAAGTTCTTCCTGTAGTTAAGAATACCCAAGGTCCATCTAGAAATTTGGTTGCATACAACTAGAATACAAATTTTTTGTTTCTTGTTATTTTCCCAAACCCCAGACCAATTGTTTTGGGAGTTTGCAGAATAAAAGTTTTTTCCCCTCTCTTTTAGCCAGTGTTTTTTTTTTAGATAGCGATTTGTGTTAAACTAGCTAGTAGATTTCAAGCATCTAAACTTCTAGTCCTTAAGGTGATGAGACAATAACATGATATGGGTTTTGAGATAGTGAATGAATGGATTTTAACTTAAATCTGCAAAATGAGAGACTATTAAATCAGGGTTCAGGTTTTGTTTGATGAGAGATATTGAAATAATATAAAGCCATGGCTTTGATTTTTAGTTTATTTACTGATAGGTGATTTAAATAATTATTTACATTTAACTGTATGAAAGAAGAAAAGAAGGGAAGAAATGGAGAGAAATTACAGAAACAAAGGATGAGAAAGAAAAGGGCAAAAACTAACAAAGCTCATGCACATTATCATGGATGGGAAGCTTTCCAAGCATCATAGGTACTTCTCTGGATTCTAAGCTCATGAGTATGGCCTTGGACCCCTATTCTACAAGGGTTAGGGAGAAAAGTTATCACAGGTTCTTTTCTTCGTACCTGAACACAGGCATAATCTTGTGGTAGTATAGCTACGTGATTGTAATCTTGTGGTAGTGTAACTGCTTGTAGTATCTAAAAAGCCCAGGCATCTTTAATTTAAGGCTTCATGTACATGTCTCAAAAATTACTTTTTTGCAATTGAGAATCAAAAGCATCAAATCAATTGTAGGACATTGTGGTAATTGAACAAATGCTTTTATTTTTACTTTGCAACATTTATTCTCTACGAACTCTGGGATATTCTAAAGGATACCGTATGTGGTTTGAACTAGCAGCTAATGTGTGACACTGATTCTTCCATAGCTAGAAAACACAGGTCTGAGGATCAAGAGCTAGAACCTAAAAAATTACCTATAAAATTGTTGATTCCTGTTCTAGTTTGGGGTTCTGTTAGTTAGGAGATCACTTTAAAAATTACCCTTAGATCAAGAGAGGAAAAACTATATTGTTATTCAATCACTAAACATCTCTGTTGAGACCAGAGAGAGTGAGATTTCAGCTTTGATTTTTATAAGTATCCAGAATTGTGCCTGGCACATAGTAGCTGTTCCGTATTTATTGATGGAATGAATTCTGCTCTAAACATAACTCTGTTCTGTTCATAATTTAAATCATCCTCAGATGATCTGAAGTTAATATTTAGCTTACAGTTCTGAGCATCTTATCTTGCTTTGCATCTGTTGTGCAGTTTCACAGCATAACTAATGTGTCATCACATTGTATCACAGTGTCGCCAATATCATGCCCACATCAACTCTGTTTGTGTTGATACCTGCGCACTGGTCTAGAAGCTGAATCTGCCAAGGCAACTGATGTACATATGTTCAGTGCCTAATTTTATCATAACCTCTAAAAATATACATTGAGAAATTCTTGCTGACTAAATATTAACAAGTAGTCTCATTTAAAATAAATTAGTTAAAGTGAAAAAAGATGACAACAAAAATATACATATAGTAAGAAGCTGGAAAATATTTTTGTGGGAGAGATTAAATAGTTGCTACATTTCAAGTTTACCTCCCTGAAGCAGCTGTCATCATGGATAGGAAGATGAGAATTGCCATAAATCACTTTTAATATCTGTTAAACCTTATATTTCTAGCCTGTAATGTACACTTGAGAGTAATTTAGTTTCTTTGGGAAGTTCCAGTAATTCTTTCAGTTCATGATTGAGCACAATAAAACAATAATTTATTAAGTGGTAACTTAATATACTCATATTAGCTGATATTTTATTACTAGGAGTGTTTTTAGAGGCAAATGCTAATTCTTAGTAAAATGTTATTGTCATTTGAAATGATGTAAATACCTTAATTGTTTTAAAATGCATGCTTTAGGGATGCCTAGGTGGCTCAGTCTGTTAAGCATCTGCCTTTGACTCAGGTCATGACTCAGGATCCTGGAATCCAGCCCCGCACGGGCTCCCCACTTGGCGGACAGCCTGCTTTTCCCTCTCCCTCCTGCCTGTGCTCTCTCCCTCTCAAATAAATACATAAAATCTTTAAAAAATAAATAAAATGCATGCTTTAAAATATAGACTTTTCACTGAAAGTTGAACTACATATTTAAGGTTAGCTGGGAGCAATATTTTTAAAAATTAAGATATGTTTGGTTTTAAAACAAGTTTGGATGGAATACTTCCAATATTTAGCTATAGCTAAGTAAATTTAGTTTTTAAATAACTGCTGTTATTTGTATGCATTTTGGTAAATATTTTAATTGTACTTGGCCCTAAGAAAGTCTCCTAGTACTCTTGGGAAAAAAAAATACTAAGCAAGAATAAAATTATAGAAACATTTCTGGTAACACACTTATATTACAGAAATTTTTCACTAATGTAATTTAATAGACACTCACTTTAAAGAGATATGATGTATGTTTTGTCTAATAAGATACACTTATTTCAGTAAAAGGTACAAAATCCACACTACCGCAAAGACAGTGAGCAAGAGTGGTAGGAGCGAGAAACAGAGGCAGGATGAAGCTGCGGAGTTGAATGGTAGGTGAGGGTGCTGGCTCAGCTCAGAGGAGACATACAGGGACTCAACCAGACTGTGAGTGGGGATGAGAGCAGAATTGCATCAGAGCATGTATCTTCTCAATTTTTTTTTGTCTCCAATTGTCACTTGGTTCTTTTATATCCTGTTTATCCTCTTTATATCTCTTTTACTTCTCCCTTTTACCTACCCACCTTTGCCCTATAGACACGTGTTAACTTCGAAGGTTTTTCTGTGTGCACATCTCAGTTCATTAATAAATTCAACACAGATGTAGTGAGCACATATGACATGTCAGACATTAAGCAAGATTCTAGATGTAGAATTACAGAAATGTAGTCTTCTCTTCCCTCAGGAAATTAGAGTTCAAAGGGGAACAAATAGATAAATAGATCATGATAGTATAATGTTAATATAGCTATGACGGAAAATGATTAATGAAAATGGAAGCTTATCTTTAGTGAGCATATAGTGTGTACTTATTACTGTGCTAATTATACACATTATTTCTTATTTAACTCTCAGAGGAATGAGTAATTTACACTATTGTCTATCATCCTTACTACAAAGTTAAAAACTAAAACCTGTTCATAGAACAAAACAAAACAACACAAAGTAATTGGGACAGTGTGATAATTATCAAAGTGCAGTTACCATAAATCATCATTTAAATTACCACAAGTTCTAAACAAACAAACAAACAAACAAACAAAACAACCAACCACAAGTTCTTAAAATGTGGATTCCAGAGTTCCCAACACCAGACCTACTGAATTCATATTTTGGAAGAAGGGTTTAGGGAATTTGACTCTTCTCATACAAATTCTCTTCCTTAAATGAGACAACAATTTTCAAGGCTAAAGTAGAAATTCTCTTAGAAAATTCGGCTGTCTCTTTAGATAATATGTGTATGTGTATGTCTAAAAATAAAATTAAAATCACCTTAAGAAGATGATCGTATCTATTATCTAATATCTAATAAATAATAGAGGGTTTCGTAGAAAATAAGGTTCTATTTATGCTTCTAAGAGTGTATAATTTTATGCTTTTAATATAATTTTAAAATTTCATATAAAAGAAAACAGAAATAGGCTAAACTCAGGTATACTTATTATTTAACAATGTACATTGCATTTTATCTCTTCCCAGTTATTAGGTTATTGTTTCAGATTTAGATTTTGTGTTTGTACTCTTCCCTGATAATGATCTTTTCAGCATATTCTTGATTCATACATCCCATTTTAATTAAACATTTCTATCTTACCTTACATATATTTTCCATTGAAGGATACATGAAAAATCTAATTGAATTCTGTATCAAGCTCTCATATCTTTTCATGTATGTAAATATATATGCAAACTTTGTTTTCCATGAAAGCTTTAAAGCAACTTAATGGTTTTGAGGTAAAACAGATAAAATTTCTGTAACAAAAATGGGGTTAGGAAAACTTTATATAAAGAGTTAACTAGGAGTAAGATCCCTTCAAATAATAAAGCACAATTGAAAATAGAATATATTTGGGGAAAACCAATGAAAATAAAAGAAATGGTGTCTTAGCCATTCTTCAAGTAGTTCTGATGAATTTTAGACTAGATTATTTCAATTGCCTGATACACACTTATTTTTTTCTGTTTTTATAGTATTATTTGCTAGACTTAATATTTCTGTAAAAATCTATATTAAAAGAAGTAGATTTTTCTCAATTAAATGACTTCCCTTTTTGGCTAATTAAAAATTGTAATCGAATGTAGCTGACACATAATGTAACATCAGTTTCAGGTGTACAATATGGTAATTAGACAGGTTTATATATTATGCTATGCTCGCTACAAATGTAACTACCATCCATCACCATACAATGCTATTACAGTATCACTGAGTATATTCTTTATGCTGTGCCTCTTACTCCAGTGACTTACTCCTTCTGTAACTGAAGCCTATATCTCCCACACCCCTTGACCATTTTGCCCATCCCTCCACTCTCCTACCCTCTTGAACTGTCAATTTGTTCACCATATTTATAGGTCTGATTTTTCTTTGTGTTTATTTATTCGTTTTTTTTAGATTCCACATATGAGTCAAATCATATGGTATTTGGCCTGCTCACTGTGCCTTATTTCGCTTAGTGTTAAGACCCTCTAGGTCTATCCAATTTTGTCACAAGTGGCAAAATTTCATCCTTTTTATGGCTATGTAATTTTCCATTGCATATACGTACCACATATTCCTTATCCATTTGTTTATTGATGGACTCTTAGGTTGCTTCCATATCTCGGCCATTGTAAATAATGCTGCAGTAAACAGGGGTGTACATATCCTTTCAAATTAGTGTTTTCATTTTCCTCGGTTAAGTAACCTGTAATGGAATTATTGGATCATGTCGTATTTCTATTTTAAATTATTTGAAGAAGTTCCATACTGTTTTCCAGTGACTCTATGAATTTACATTCCTACCAACAATGGATTAGGGTTCCTTTTTCTTCACTTCCTTCCAACACATGTTATTTCTTGTCTTTTTGATTTTAGCCTTTCCGACAGGTAATATCTTGTTGTGGTTTTCCCTGATTAGTGATATTCAGCATTTTTTTATTTGTCTGTTGGCCCATCTCTGTATGTCTTCTTTGGAAAAATGTTTGGCTAAGTTTTTAAAGCTGTAGATAAAAGAGCAAATGACTACTTAATTCAGTACTTTAATTACACATGCATATTATGACAATGTATTAATTTGGAAAATTTATTCTGTTCACTCACATGTTATGAAACAACTTAATTCAGACTCTTCCAGTGCATCTTTGACTTCAATCCTCATTAGCATATTACAGATACTTCTTGAGTCACCTAATAGAATTTTCCAGGGTGAATTCTCTTTGTTTTCTTCCCATATGTTTAAGGTACAGTTGCAATGATTTCCCTGGTAATTTTATCCCAAACACAAATATCTTGTCTCATAACATTGAAAGAGTTGGTTATTTTTTTAAAACTATAGTAATAAATGGGTTATATTTACATCTAACCATTTACTGTATTCTTTAAGTGGTTTTTACAAGCTTTGATAAAAACTACATCTGTTATTTCCAATTGTGTGGTGATCATACAAGAAATAAACACTATGCGGATTTTTATTTTCAGGTTTTTTTAATTGGGTCCACTGATACCTTATTCACCCAAAATATTGAATGGAGTTTTTTGAGATTAATAACATGTTTTCCGCAAACAATATTGTATTCCTCAAACAAAAAGTGAGAGACTAGGAATAAATTATTCTAGGAATAATTTATTATATAACTAGGAATAGTATATATTATATATATTATATAACTAGGAATATATTGTTATATATTATATATATATAATTTAACTAGGAATAAATTATTGCTTCCCTGTTTTCTCAAACAATTAAAATAATGACTCCCTATCATTTTATTTGATCATATATAACATTTGAAAGGTAACAGTTTCCTTATTCAGGAAGTATCAATGTGCATAATTCTTAGGACTCATTTGATTGAAAAGATAATTGGTCAATTCAGAAAAAAAAATTAAAAAGGGGCAAGATAAAAGGAAGTCAAGTTAAGCTATTTATATCAGAGTAAAGGAAGTACAAAATAAAAGTTTTACCCTTTCATTGTGCTCTTATAGCACCTTCAATAGATTATTATTAGGACCCTTGCTATATTGTAATTGTTCTAATTTTATAAATTTTTGAATAAAAATATTTCAAGCATGAACATAAACAGAAAAAAAAACTGGTCACCTCTAGCTTTATAAAATCTCAATTTTTTGGTTGCTGTGTTTTCTTCTGATTCATTCTTCTAAAGAACAAAACATAGTTATAGTGGAAATTGCCCATGTAAACCTCACAAATCACATTCCCTTTCCTCTACTGAAATAACACCTGGGTTTGCTGTTGGTTCTATGTATGTTATTACTTCACTGTACTTTCACTACATATATATTCCATGAACAATATATTTATTTATATGTAGTATTATATGATTTTTAATTTTATATAAATTATACAGGACTGGATATATCTCTCTGAGTTGTGCTTTCATGTCTATCCATGACTACTTCACTACTTATTTAACATTCATTGGTGGATGCTTTGATAATTCCATCCACTTTTAGCTATTTCTATAACAGGATGTACAGAATATTTTTGTACGTATCTGTTATATTTTAGGGTATTCATACCATAAATTTTTTAAAATTTATTTTTTATTTATTTTCAGCATAACAGTATTCATTATTTTTGCACCACATCCAGTGCTCCATGCCATAAATTTTTATCATTATAAAACTGCTCTTCAGAACAATCAAAGATTTTTATTTATTTATTTGTTAGAGAGAGAGCACAAGCAGGGGAAGCAGCAGGCAGGGGAGAAGCAGGCTTCCCCATGAGCAGGGAGCCTGATGCAGGACTTGATTCATGACCTGAGATGAAGGCAGATGCTTAACCAACTGGGATACCAGGTATCCCCTCTTGAGAGAAATCAGTCAGACTTACTCACATGTACACATGTGCAAGCAATGCATTGGATGGTTAAGGACAACAAGGGTTAAGGACAGCTATTGGATTTCTTATTTTTTTTCACTTGCCATTTATAGGGAAATCTTACTGTCATTTTAATTTTCATATTCAGTATGGATATTGGCTATTAATTTTCCTTGAAGCACCTCTTTTTTCTATTAAATGTCTGTTTTAAATATGTATTCTATTCTCTCTCTCTCTATATATATATATACACACACACACACATACATATATACTCTGCATATAATATGTATTTATATGTAAATATTCTGTGTAACAAAATACAGAACAAAATGAAAAGACAAACCACAGACTGTGGAAAAGATATTTATAAGGTATGTAACAAAAGATTAATGCCCAGAAAAAATTATATACATAATATATACACTTCCATATTTTCTATAAAAAAATATTTTATGTATTCTTTTTCCTGGACTTTAGTATATATGTATATAAATTATAAATGTATATGTGCATGATTGCGTATGTGAAATATATATATAAATTATTTCTGGAAATTAGTCATTATGGTTACACATTTTTCCCAGTTTGTCTTTTCTCTTTTCATTTTGCTGTCTAGAATTTGTATTATGGTATAGTCAGTGTATCATTATTTTTCTTTGTAGTTTTTGATTTTCGTGTTTCCTTTAAAAAAACATTTTCTCATCCAAAGTCCATTTCCTTTGTTTTTTTACAGTTAGAAATGTTATTTTATGCAATTAGCTGCCTAATCCATCTGTAATTTATCTTTCTCTCTATCAATCTATAGATTGATAGGTTTTATAAATACCCAGAACTTTCTGTGTACTCTCAGTGATGCTATGTAACTTTTTCCATACAAGCCCCACATATTTTTGTGGCATTATACCTACATACCATATGCATTATATTGATACACTAAGTGGAATTTTATATATCTCAATGTTATAGACTATTATGTTAAATTTCCCATTACTTTTAAGCATTTACTTGTTGATTTCTTACATTTCCTATTTAGAGAATCATATCTAATAATTTAGCTAGTATGTTTTTTAAAAGTTTTTGCTTCTGTTTATGAGGGGGCAAGTCTATAATAATGAGAGGACATGTCTATAAATTTATACTACAGTATATTTTTTTAAAAAGATTTTTTTTATTTCTTTGACAGAGACAGATCACAAGTAGACAGAGAGGCAGTCAGAGGGAGAGGGGGAAGCAGGCTCCCTGCTGAGCAGAGAGCCCTATGTGGGGCTTGATCCCAGGACCTTGAGATCATGACCTGAACCGAAGGCAGAGGCTTTAACCCACTGAGCCACCCAGGCACCCCTATACTACAGTATATTAAAATAACATAGGCTACGATTTTTTTTTCTTTAGACCCCATAATGAACTAGACCATTGATATGACACCAAGATTTTCATCACTGATAGATTTCTTAATGACTTTGTGAAGAGTGTTTTCTGGACTTTAAAGCATAGTTACGGGCTGTCTGAGCATGTTACTTGTAAAAGATCCGTCCTGCTATATCCACATCCATCAGAGTTTAGACTTCCTTTTACTGTGCACCAAGAAAGTTTCAGCATTTCAAGCTCATTGAATACAGGTCATCACTGCATCCAGATTATAACAAATTAAACCTACAAATAATAAAAAAGAAAATATAAAAGAATAGGCGGGGTTTTAAAAAAAAGCTATAAGCTGTTTTCTTGAAAATATTTAAAGCAAAGTACTATGGTTCAAAAATAAGAGTTGGCAAAGAGTTTCTTAGGCATATTCAAACAGGAAGAAGGCAGAAGTTGAAGCATTAATACCACAGAAAGTGTTTTTCAAGGTTAATAGAACTAAACAGGATAAAAGAAAACATTAGATTATGAAAAAAGACAGGAAGACATAGCAATTTGAATCCTGTAGGCCACATAATTTGGCAAGAAAACATCAGAGCAAAGCCTATTATAAATGCAAGGAGAACTTGATAAAAATACGTATATTTCCTTTAAATTTGAACAAAACTAGTAGAGATAAAAGTAAGTGAAGGAATAAAGAAATTGAATAACACAATGAATAAAGTTGATTTTCTAAATACATTTAGAACCTCCCAATACTGACAGAAGGTAGATATATTTTTGTTATGTCCAAGGAACTGTTAAAAAATTTATGAAATGCATGGCAACCTTAGTAATATTTTTATGCTTTAAAGTTATACAGTAATGTATAACAATTATTTCTCAGTAAAAGTAGAAAACTAACATTTTAAAAGTAGAAGTCTTTTAGTATATGTATGCTTATCATAATAAAAAGAAAAATAGATATAAAAATAAAAAAGTGACCCAAATCTTTGAGTATTTGGAAATTAAGAAATATAAACTTTGGGTTAAAAAGGAAATCAAAACAGAAATTGTAATTCCCCAGAAGCACTATAAAGAGCATCACTCTGAAACCTATAAGGCACAGTGAAAGAAAGCTACTTTAAGTGAAACTTTATAGCCATGAATGCATTTTTTAATAACAATAATTTATTAATAATAAAGAGCAAAGGGGAAAACTTGATGAAATTCATATTCAAGAACGTTGAAATGAACCAAAATATATTGGGAAAGGAAAAGTGATTAAGATGAAAGCTGAATCAAATGGAATGTAAACAACAAAAAATAATAGAAAGTTTTTTACCTTGAAAAGTGAAATAAGGGGCGCCTGGGTGGCTCAGTGGGTTAAAGCTTCTGCCTTCGGCTCAGGTCATGGTCCCAGGGTCCTGGGATCGAGCCCCACATTGGGCTCTCTGCTCGGCAGGGAGCCTGCTACCTCCTCTCTCTCTCTTCCTGCCTCTCTGCCTACTTGTGATCTCTGTTTGTCAAATAAATAAATAAAATCTTAAAAAAAAAGTGAAATAAAACATATAAATCTCATTCACACTCAAAAAAGAAAAAAAGAAACAACACAAGTAGATAGTCTCAGGAAAAGGAGGAATAGCCACACGTACATATGAAAAAATAGAACACTTGTAAGTGAATACTGGAATCACTCTATGGCAACACACTTTGAAACTTTAGAAATGGATGCTTTTCTTTCTAGCTGACCTGAGAAGTGAAAAAAATAAAACATCAATTAAGAAGGAAAGACCACTGACACCAGGATAAAACAAGTTCATAACAGAACTTTCTTTAAGCTTTAATATCAGATAATTCCAATATTATTTTGATTATTCCAAGCAGCTGAAAAATGTAGGAGAGCACACGGTGAATTTTGTGAATCAAGTATATTTTAATGACAAATTCTGATACAGTAAAAAAGGAAAAAAATATAAACCAGCCTCACTTAAACTGCAAAATTTTAACTGAAATATAAACCATTATATTCTAGTAATGTATAAAAAAAAATGTGCTATGACCAAGTAAAGTTTATTCCAAGAATGCAAGGGTATTTCAATGTCAGGAAACTTACATAATCCATTATATTAACAAATTAAATAATACAAATAACACAATCATATTTTTCAGCAATAAAAAGGAATGAAATCATGGGGTGCCTGGGTGGCTCAGTTGGTCAAGCAACTGACTTTGGCTCTGGTCATGGTCCTGGAGTCCTGGGATCAAGGCCCACATTGGGCTCCCTGCTTGGCGGGGAGTCTGCTTATCCTACTCTGACCTCTCCCCTCTCGTTCTCTCTCTCTCTCAAATAAATAAATAAAATCTTAAAAAAAAAAAAAAAGGAATACAATCTTACCATTTATGACAGGATGGATGGACCTTGAAGGCATTATACCAAGTGAAATAAGTCATACAGAGAAAGACAAATACTATGTGATTTTGCTGACATGTACAGTTTAGAAAACAAACCAAGTGAACAAACAAATTAAAAAAGAAAAAAAAAAAAAAACCAGATCCTTAAATATAGAGAATAAAGTGGTAGTTGCCAGAGGGAAGTAGTTTGGGGGAATGGGTGAAATAGGTAAAGGGGATTAAGAGGTACAAACTTCTGGTTATGAAATAAATGAGTCACAGAGATGTAAAGTGTAGCATAGGGAATATAATCAATAATACTGTAATAATATTTTATGGTGACAGATGGTGACTATACTTAATTATGGGGAGCTCTGAATAATTTATAAAATTGTCCAATCACCAGGAGGTACATCTGGAACTAATAAAATATTGTATATCAACTACACTTCAGTAATATAAGCACATAAATAAATAAATAAATGAAAATTTTAAATCTCATCAAAACAATCATATCAGTAAATGGTAAAAATTAATTAAATAAAATTCAGTAACCTATTCAAAAATACATATACATATATTGTATCATTTCAATTGGAATACAAAGTAGATTTTCTATGAAAATTGAGCAAATGATTTACAACTTACATAAAATTATAAATTTCCAAAAATAACTGTGAAGAGTATGCAAATGAACAATAAGGAAGGTGTAATTTGACAGATAAATATCACAAAAAAACAGAAAACCACTATAATCAAATCAAGACAATACTGGCTTAGGGTTAGAGGTACAGAAAAGAGAATTCAGAAATAGATACTATAATCTGCAAATTTATTAAATGGCAAGGATGGCATTTCAACTCAGTGAGAATAAAAGAGGTATGTCATAAACACTTTGCACAGTTGTCTAGGTATCTGGAAATAAAGCTTTGTAAAGTGCAAAATTTTAAAAATACCCCAATTCTGCAGGAACACGTATATATGTTCAATTCAATATAGGATACAGAGATAAGAAAAATGTTTAACCAAGACTAAAAATTTAGGGGCATCTGGGTGGCTCAGTTGGTTGAGCATCTGATTCCTGATTTTAGTTCAGGTCATAATCTCAGGGTCATGAGATAAAGTCCTGTGTCAGGCTCTGCGCTCAGCAGGAAATCTGCTTGAGATTCTCTCCTTCTCTCTCAGCTCCTCCTCCCACTCTCACATACTTACAGGCTCTCTTGCTCTCTAAGATGAAAAAATCTTAAAAATAGAAAGAAAGACTGAAAATGTAGACTTTATGTGGGAAAGGAGGTACACATTTGATTACATCTTCTTTAAGAAGTCATACACGGCACTGGGAGCACCTGGGTGGCTCAGTGGATTGAGGCCTCTGCCTTCGGCTCAGGTCATGATCCCGGGGTTCTGGGATCGAGCCCCACATCAGGCTCTCTGCTCAACAGGGAGCCTGCTTCCTCCTCTCTCTCTGCCTGCCTCTCTGCCTACTTGTGATCTCTGTCTGTCTAATAAATAAATAAAATCTTTAAAAAAAAAAGAAGTCATACACAGCACTTACACTATGTCAAGCGCTAGTCTAAGCACATTCCCAGTATGACTGAATTTTCTTAACAACTACATGAGGTGGTTGTTATCATTTCTCTTTTACAGATAGAAACATTAAGGTATAGGTCACACAGCTAGCAAATTTTGTAGCAAAAAAAAAAAAATCATCAATAAGGCAATAGGCTAACAATAGATATGGGGGAAATAGCTCACAACACAAAGGACAAAGAGGATTATTATTGGTGTAGTATAAAGAGCTTGTGCAAATTGTTGAGCAAACAATGTGAGCTGAAGCAAGTAGCCCAGCTGGGCATAAAGGACATAAATAGGCACTACATAGAATAACACATCCAAATGGTCAACAAATATAAGCAGAGACATTTGAACTTACTGGTAATTAAAGGACTTGGTGATTAAGGCGATAATGAAATATCAGTTATACCTACACAAATGCTAAATGTTGATAAGAACCATAGTACCAGTTGCCTTTACTTGCTACTGTTTTGGATATTTTTTCCCAGAGTTGAATTTTCCAGAAGTCAAATCTCCTATTTATTCACCATTAATAAGTTTTTACATAGAGCTATAAATGGACACAGTATTTCAATAGAAACCCATTAGGCAAGCACATCTAGTATTTGCTTACATAGATTTGAGTATACTACCTGGCAAATCAGTGCAGTTAGTAACTCCGTACTCTTTATAGATTCCATTCTTAGTGATATGTAACTCTGGGAGGTTCTACCCAGGCATTTAATAGGCACTTTATCATTTAATCTTCCCCACAAACTTTTTAGGTGGGTACTGTTGCAGTTCCCATTTTAACTGTGATAGATATGAGGTTAGAGCTACTGGGGAACTTGTCCTATGTGTCATGCAACTAAATGGCAACCTCAGGATTTGAACCCTACTCCATCTGACTTTTATTTATTTATTTGTACTTACATTCAGTTAATTAACATGTAATGTATTATTAGTTTCAGAGGTAGAGGTCAGTGATTCATCAGTTGCGCACAGCACCCAGTACTCATTACATCAAGTGCCCTCCTTAATGCCTGTCACCCAGTTACCCCATCCCCTCAACCCACTGCTCATCCAGCAACCCTCAGTATGTTTCATGTGATTAATAGTCTCTTATGTTTTATCTCATTTTCTGATTTCATCTTGTTTTACTCTTCCTTCCCTTCCTCTATGCTTCTCTGTTTTGTTTCTTAAATTCCACATATGAGTGAAATCAGACGATAATTGTCTTTCTCTGATTGACTTATTTCACTTAGCATATACCCTCTGGTTCTGTTCACGTTGTTGGAAATGGCAAGGTTTCATTTTTATGATGCCTGAATAGTATTCTATCGTATACATATACCACATCTTCTTTATCCATTCATCTGTCGATGGACATCTAGACTCTTTCCATAGTTTGGCTATTATGGACATTGCTGCTATAAACATTGGGAGCACAGGTGACCCTTTGGATCACTACATTTTTATCTTTGGGATAAATACCTAATAGTGCAATTAATGGGTCCTAGCATGGCTCTATTTTTAACTTCTTGAGAAACCTCCATACTGTTTTCCAGAGTGACTGTACCAGCTTGCATCCCCATCAGCAGGGTGAGAGGGTTCCCCTTTCTCCTCATCCTTGCTAACATCTTTTTCCTGACTTGTTAGTTTTAACCATTCTGACTAGTATAAGGTGATAGCTCATTGTGGTTTTAATTTATATTTTCCTGATGCTGAGTGATGCTGAGCATTTTTTATGTGTCTGCTGGCCATTTGTATTTCTTCTTTGCAGAAGTATCTGTTCGTGTCTTCTACCCATTTCTTGACTGGATTATTTGTTATTTGGTTATTGAGTTTGATAAGTTCTTTATGGATTTTGTCAACCTGACTTTTAGATCCCAAGTTACACTTCTTGCATGAAACAGGCTGTCAAAGATGAATATATTTATTCTTAAACACTGTACACCTGGGTATACAGGAGGCTGAGTGGGTTAAGCCTGGGTGGCTCAGTGGGTTAAGCCTCTGCCTTCAGCTCAGGTCATGATCTCAGGGTCCTGGGATTGAGTCCCGCATCAGGCTGTTTCCTCAGTGGGGAGCCTGCTTCCTCCTCTCTCTCTGCCTGCCTCTCTGCCCACTTGTGATCTCTCTCTGTCAAATAAATAAATAAATAAAATCTAAAAAAAAAATACTGTACACCTATACAAATCCAGATTTTTTCCTATTATTGTTAAATTTTGATATGTTTGCTGCCAAACATATTTGTCTACTTGAATGAAAAAAAAAAACCACTATCTTTAAAATAAGCATTTCTACAGTTTCTGTTATCAATAATAAAACTATACTTCATATCCTTAGGGAGAATTCAAGATTATATAAAGAAAATAAACAGGATAAATGGCTATGACATTTTCTATATTTAGTAATATTAGAGTACTTTTTTATTTTTTAATTTTTTATTAGTACATTTTTAAAGGTAACTAGAATTGACAAAATCTGGAGCTTAACTAGGTAAAAGTCAGAAAGAGTGTTTCGATTATATAGTCTGTCTGATTTGCCAGAATAAAGTATCTTGGGTGATCATTGCAATTTTGAAAAGGGCGAATTTCCAAGCAACTCAAAAAGTAACATTTTTTTATTTGGGCTAGATCATGTGCTATTGTAGAGTTTTCCTTCAATGAATGAAAAGAAACAAAGTAGCAAAGTGAATGCCCTGCTACAAGGGCAAGAGTGAACAGAAGGGCAGCACTGGAAACAGCCTATGCAGAGAAAGAATGCCCAAGTGGTGAAATAGTCACCCAGCAATTATTTAAGGGAGACAAGTTTATTAGTTGTTTTTAAAATGCAGATCAAATAATAATTTCAAGCTGTCTCCAATAAAAGTGAAACTCAATAAAAATACATTTTAATTTTCAAAATGCTGTGTGTTAAATGAATGCAGAAGTCACAAAGAAGAGCCCCAGGCTAAGTGGGAAAGTTACAGCTGTAGAAATTAATTTACATGAAAGAACCACAGAGCCTCCTTTTGCAATGGCTTGCTACCAGAAAACACGACAGAGCCCACATATTCATAAAGAAAGTCAAGAATTCAGACAGGAGGCACTGACAGATGCAATCATTTATTTTTCAAACTCCCGGTCATGCTACGGCTTGCCTACTAAATAATGAGGTAAGATGGTAAAGGGGGAAAAAAAGAAAGTTGATGAAAGAAACAGCCAGAAGGCCTTTAACACCTTTTCACAAACCTACTACTGTTCAGATGTCCTTGAATTTTAAATCAGAATGTCAATGGAAATTAATTTCTTGTCATTAAATTCCCAAAATAAATATTCCCTTTGGTTTACCCACCTCACCTAATGAACCCTTACAAAGAGAATTCTAAAGTTTTAATTAATTGTAGAAAAGAAAGACTAATTTCATGATGTATTTGTAAAAACACTATGGTGCTAAAGTGTGACATCTCAGGGCCGTTCACATTGTTGCAAATGGCAAGATATATCCTTTAATTCCATTGAGAAGTTGTTAACTCAGTTTCCACTATGTCTTAGGACTTCGGGGATTACCAAAGTTGAGTAAACCATAGACCAGACTCTCACATTGCTTGTTTTTGCCTTCATTCTTATACTTTGGTGTAAGATGATGTTATCTGAAAGGAATTGGTTCCTCAGCTAAGGTCCTGACAGCTGTACATTTCTCCATAGAAAGAGCTTCCGTCAAGGGTAGGCATGTTAACCCAGGAAGTTCTAGATGTACCGTGTCCAAAGAGCTTTTAAGTCCAAAGATTCATAACTCTGTAACTCAGGAATGTTTTTCTCAGGAGCATGTTTTCAAAATTCTGATAGACCCATTTGGTGCTAGATTCTTTTCTGTTTTTTTGTCTGTTTGGTTGTTGTTTGTTTTTGTTTTCTCATGACTCTTTTAAAATCTCTGGTGGTGGGGTGCTTGGGTGGCTCAGTGGGTTAAAGGCTCTGCCTTCGGCTCAGGTCATGATCTCAGGGTCCTGGGGTTGAGACCCGCATCGGGCTCTCTGCTCACCAGGGGGCCTGCCCCCTTTCGTCTCTCTCTGCCTGCCTCTCTGCCTACCTGTGATATCTGTCTGTCAAATAAATAAATAAAATCTTAAAAAAAAAAATCTCTGGTGGTATTGACACAGAACTCACATAAAAATATATGTAAATATACATATACACCTATATTTAGATATATGTGCACACATATATAATTTGTTACACATGTCACTCTATGTTTAAAGACTTTCAGTATTTATAAATTATTTTTTCTGTTATTTCACTATTGTTATCCTGGGTTTCAGGTAATCGTCACCTGTTCTTAAATTTCAAATGATATATTCAGCAGAGTATCTGTGTAAGAGATACTCTAAGACCTTGCACATATGATATTTCTGTTTGTTTTTAGTCATGAATAACAACTTGGCTGAATATAGTGCGTTTTTATTTATTTTTTTATTTTTTAATTTTTTTTATTTTTTTTTTTTAAAGATTTTATTTATTTACTTGAGAGAGAGACAGTGAGAGAGAGCATGAACGAGGAGAAGGTCAGAGAGAGAAGCAGACTCCCCGTGGAGCTGGGAGCCCGATGCGGGACTCGATCCCGGGACTCCAGGATCACGACCTGAGCCGAAGGCAGTCGTCCAACCAACTGAGCCACCCAGGCGTCCCTATAGTGCGTTTTTAAAAAATAAAACTTACCTTTGCTTACCTCTATTATCTGTTATTTCTTCTCTTAATTGTGTAGTTGTTTAAATATAAAATCTCCGCTGCCTCCTTCTTTTCTTGTTGCCCCAAAGTTGCTTTGCCTTTCATCCCCCAGTGGAATGGCGATATTGATCATCGCGGTGGATTTCTCAGCAATAAGTCCCCTTTCTTTTCATTCCAGCATCATTACCCATGTATATCTATGGTTCTGATCTCTAGTTCTATATCGTCATCTTTTTTTTCATAATCACATCCCTTTGGATAATCCATTATGACCCCAAACTCAGCTTTTGTAAAGCAGAGTTCCTTACTGCAAACATCCTTTTCTCAATTAATGATACAAACACTTTTCAGTCACCTAGCATGAAAACCTGAATTATTCTGTTTTTCCCATTCCACTCCAAATCCTTTACTAAGATCTGCCAATTCTTTAAAAAAAAAAAAAAACATCCAGTGAAAGCATCCCTTCCTTCCTTTCTCTTTCTTCCCCATAGAGATGACACACAGGTCAGACTCTAGTCACTTCAGGTACAGAGTTTGACATAGTCCCAACCCAGTTTGTTGTTGTTTTTAAATCTCTAGGTTGCCTTTCCCTAATGCTAATTCTCATGTGACTGATCACAGAATTTTCTCCAGCATAATTTCTTCTGGAAAAAAAAAGAACTTGCTATGGTTTCTCATTTCATATGAAATAATGCAGCCCCAAATTCTGTAGCTGGGAGCGCAGAGTTCTCTAGAATCTGAGTTTAATCTACCTTTCAAGTAGATCTTTCAATTCTTTCCTTCTTCCTGGCAAGTCTAGTCTATTCCTATCTTCAAAATGTCTTGGACACACTATACTTGAGCCCATTTCTTATGCTGTTTTCCAGATCTATTGGAAGGTGTTTGAAGCTTATTCACTTTTTAAAAAAGATTTATTTATTTATTTGAGAGAGAGAGAGACTGTGCAACTGGGGGAAGGGGCAGAGGGAGAGACTTTTCAAGCGGACTCCTCACTGGGAGCAGAGCTGAAGTGGGGCTTGACCCCAGCACTCAGGAGATCATGACCCGAGCCAAAACTGAGTTGGATGCTTAACTGACTGAGCCACCCAGGTGTCCCGAAGTTTATTCACTTTTAGGAACAATCTGATTTCCATATTGTTATTGCTAAGCTTTCCCTAAACATTTTACTTCATTGTGAAATGTGCATAATCTGGCATACTATTGCATTAGTGTCTAATCATGCTGAAAAAGAATTTGTGTGTGATCTTAATGTTACATATGTATTAATGCATTGGTAATACATGCACTGCACTTATTATTACATTGTTTATTTATGGTTAACATATAATTTAACCTCATAAATTAGTTTAAAGCTCTTTGAGGAAACCACTGTAAATAGCTTGTGTGCTCATTAGGATAGAGCCTTGCATACAGTTGATGCTCATTATATCCCTGTTAATGAATAGTTGCTGTGAAATGCATAAAAATGGAAACTATAGGCCATTAGACAGTAGAGTTGATAAATTTGAAAGAAAAATGGTTCACTGAGTAGCTCTTTAAAATAATGCAAGAACATAAAAGAGAAAAATTTTCTTGAATTTCCATCAATGTAAACCTTAAGCTTACAGAAAATAATTCTATAGCAGGAAGCTTAGTTGTGTTTTATATCTAGCAAGAGGAAAAGTTCCTGACTTCATGTATGTTTGAAAATAAGTAAGGTGATTTTTTTCATGCATTGATTATAACTATAAAGAAACCTGACTTAAATGTGAGATGGATGATTCTAACTGTTGCTGGCAGCACAGCTCTTCAGAGAGTGGCTTCTTTGACAATCTCTGAAAGATGATCACCATCATTGCTTGAATTTCTGTCTCCAGAGTAATTTTGAAATTCCTGTGTACATACACATACCTATAATGTGCATATACTACAAAAATTTAGAATTGGAAAGAACCTCACATATCATGTAGCACAATATATGTAACATTGAATTATATAATTGATTTCCCTTCGGTGGAAAATTGAACTTCATTTACTTATCAGGTTATGTTTTAACAAAACTTTCAGGAGCTTGAGTGGCTCCGCGGGAGTGAATCCTGTCAAGTCATCCATGAATAAAGATAACATGCTTTGAATTTCATTCTTCTAGGTGTGTCACTGATGCCTATAGAAATAAAGTGCAACATATTCTTAAGGCTTCCCACTCCATGGCACAGCCTATAATATGGCTTCAATAAATACCTTCTGTTAAATAAGATTCTCAAGTGAGTGCTGCATCCGGTTTTGTCTACTTTTGCCTACTACATTACTCAGAGAAGATCTACCCAATACAGAAAATTCTCTATAAAAATACCTGTAGGGCTTCTTTAATTGAAGGTTGTAAGTCAAGAACAAAACAAAATTTTGATGAAAAGAATGAAATTTTATATATATGTGAACTATACATTATATATAATGATAATATTTAATATGTACTACTAAATATTATAAAATAGTATAATATATAATGTTATATTGTGTGTGTGTGTGTATATATATATATATATATATATATATATATATATATAGCTCCTAAATGATGTATAGTGGGAGAAATATATAAACTTCTAATGCCTCCACACTAATGAACTCTTGAAATGTCTTAAGGAACTAGTCTTGGGCCGCCTGAGCGACTCAGCAAGTTAAGCCTCTGCCTTCGGCTCAGGTCATAGTCTCAGGGTCCTGTGATCGAGCCCCGCATGGGGCTTTCTTCTCAGCAGGGACCTCCTTCCTCCTCTCTCTCTGCCTACTTGTAATCTCTCTCTCTCTGTCAAATAAATAAAATCTTTAAAAGAAGTAGTCTTTATTAGGATCTGATTCATATTTCTCTTCTGTTTTTGTGGGAATGTATACAATGTAATATTCTGGCATTTTCACCCTCTCTCTCACACACACATGCACACACCCAGTCAAGAACTTTGATTTTGCAGACAAAAATTTTTTTTATGCACTTGTTCATTCTGAGTTCTAAACCTTTGTCAAGCTTTGCCATATAATGCATTCTCACTTCCAGTAAATAGCAAAATTCTGGGGCGCCTGGGTGGCTTGGTGGGTTAAAGCCTCTGCTTTTGGCTCAGGTCATGATCCCAGGGTCCTGGGATCGAGCCCCACGTCGGGCTCTCTGCTCTGCGGGGAGCCTGCTTCCTCCTCTCTCTCTCTCTCTGCCTGCCTCTCAGCCTACTTGTGATCTCTGTCTGTCAAATAAATAAATAAAATCTTTAAAAAAATAGCAAAATTCTGGCCTTCTGCTTGGTTCAGTACTACTCTAGGATGATTTTTTCTATATTTAGGAAAACCCAGAGTTTCTTGTTTTTTCTCATCTTAGTGTTCTGTGTTATGGTCTGCCTTCTGCATTCTCCAATCTGTCTTGAGTCTTTTGTGGAGAAAGCATACTTCCTGATGAAGATCTAGATTACAAACCGATCTTCTACTTCGCTCTCATGTCATTGGCAGAATATCGGATTCTGTGACTCAGTAGAATGTCAGTAAGCTTCCTATTTGGCTGCAGCACTACACTTTAAGATACAAAATTCAGCCATTGTGCCCCCAATGTCACAAAGGCTACAGATAGATAATTGTTAAACTGTAGTCTTCTAATCTCTCCAGTCTTTTTTTTTTTTTTTAAAGATTTATTTATTTATTTGAGAGAGAGAGAACATGAGCAGGAAGAGAGGCAGAGAGAAAAGGAGAAAATCATCAAGCAGACTCCTCACTGAGTGCAGAGCTGCAGAGCGCAATGGGAGGGCTTGATCCCAGGACCCTGAGATTATGACCTGAGCTGAAATCAAGAGTTGTGTGCTTAACCAAGTGAGCCACCCGGGCACCTCCATAAACTCTCCAGTCTTTAAAGGACTTTATAGCAGACATGGTGCTTTTAAGATGGAGTTAGATTCTTATGGGTCTTCAAACCTTATTTTTATAGCCATCAGGTTATGATTGTAGGTTGTATTGTATATATAGATAGATGGATAGAAAACTAACCTCAGACAGACAGTCTGTTCAAGGGACCTCAATGAAAAGTCTAGTGTGGAAGGAAGACAAAGAAGAGGGAGTCTACATGGTGCTCTCCTGAAATAGTGAAATTTCATCTGACAGACTGCTTCTGTCACACACAAGTGCTAAAAGGGTTTGTTTGAATGTGAATCAACGAATACTTGGCCTAAGTTACTGCTGACCAGCAGGGGAGTTTGTCCCAACTGTGGGTTTAGATAGAACCCTATCTTCAGGTTGCCTCCATTGATGTGGTGATTGTATTTGTCACTGTGAAAAGATTGAGCCATACATACTGATGAGACTAAGAACCACACAGAGCATAATTCACAAACAAGTGCACAGAAAACTTTGCTATTACAACCATCAGAGATCTAAAGATGAATGACACCAGGACTTGGCTCCAGAGGACCTTGGAGATTATTGAGGAAGAATAATGTGAAATAGGAAAATCAAAAACAAGGTATTAAATGCTACCAGCTCAATATAAACAAAACATCAAAAGACAACAGAAGATTAAAAACCACTGTCTTTGCCTGGTGGGAATGAAGTTGAGAAATTATTCTCTGGCCAGACATGGAGAACCCAGCTGTTTACAGTGTGAGTGTAAGAAAGGTGTTAGGAACTATAAACAAATACTTTCAGAGAACTCTTTAGGAAAGTTGTGGCTTGAGAGTGTTAGAAATGTGTGCTGGATGGTTGATTTGGGTAGAAGGTAGCAGTGGGGTTCCCACTGTGTTAATGGAATCACCTGTGTTAAAATGATTTATGTAAGTATAGGAGCCAGCTGAGGATATAGTCTTTGTAAAGTATTTTTATATACAAATTCAGTCTGTATTTCTCTATACCTTTTATCTTTTACCAATTTTAATTTCCGTGTACTTGCAGGTTAAAAGCTTGTAATTCTCCCTTTGTTCTGGGGAGCTCAATTCTTGGTAAAATATGAGCTGCTTCCAGCAGCAGTAGTCACGGGGAAACAAAAGCATGGGTGTTAAAACAGTGGAATTGGGAGATGAGAATGAAGAGGGGATGCTGAAGAAGAAGAAGAAGAAAAATGACAGTGCTTTGTGCTGTCTCCAGGTTAAAAATGAAAGTATTTCATTAACATGTACTGAGGATATTACATTCTTATAGTGCATATTTAAATTTGGATTTGAAAAAAACTACCTACATCAGAAGATTTTGCATCATCTGAAAGAATATCTTAATTGGTCCATCTGGCATTTGAAATAATACTCTACTTATTATAAAGCAGGTGTTAGACGTTTTTGAATATTCCATCCTTAATTAAAGCTTAAAGAAACTAAGATTACACTTTCTATTTTAAAAGTTAAAAATCTAAAGTTACTGGACATGAATAACAAAATGTATGGAATTGTATGATTTTCTGGATTAGAGAACTGATTATAAGATATGAGTTCTTTTTCTTTAAAAGATTTTATTTATTTATTAGAGAGAGGGAGAGAGAGAGAGAGAGAGTAAGTGCAAGCAGGGGGAGCAGCAGACAGAGGGAGAGGGAGAAGCAGGCTCATTGCTGAATAGGCAGCCTGATGTGGGGCTTGATCCCAGGAGCTTGGGATCATGACCTGAGCCAAAGGCAGATGCCCAACCAACTGAGCCACCCAGGCGCCCCAAGATATTAGTTCTTGAACTTTAATTTTTAACTGACTTTCATTTTGGATTTGATACATATAATAGTTAAGAGTCAATGTTTGGAGATCATTTATTTTCAAGCTTTATCCTAATTGAGAAAACTAGGATTTGAAAAGAGAGCTCATGACAGATTTGGCTCTTTGTTTTAGGCACTTTTTCCAAAGACAATGAATCTATTATTTGGTACTTCAAAGCAAAAATGCATTGAAAATGTGTGCCTGTATTAATAAATAGATGCTTTTTAGAAGATTCTTTTGGGATGCTCTAAGCTTAGATTCTGCCACTAAATGCTAGGATTTTGTAAAGAATTTACTGATCATTTAAAAGCCTATAAAAACGAAAATCTACTTGGTTTGAATCTTTCATATGACCTATGTGGAGTCGATCAGAAGGACTAAGAAAGAAGATAGTCCTACTTGGATATACAACAAATTAAACAGCAATATGTGAAAGAGTGTGAATCAAATTTAGGAGGATTGAATGCTCCGGTGGAGCTTTCTCCAGGGTTATTTTTGGCAACTCTATTCAAAACATCTATTAATGTTTAATTAAGTAAATGGAATACAACAAGGACCCAGTTCCTATGCTGAAGAACATTTTAAGCACTCCTGCTCTACTTGTGTGCATGAATTATCTCTACAAATTGGCCCTGCAAGTGACAACAAGCATCAAAATAAAGCAGACCTTAAACAAAATTCTGTCCAAGGAAAAAGGCACATTTAATGATATGGACATGGCTTCTATTCTCTAGAATCTTATAAAAAGTAACTAGAAGCTCCCATCAGTGTTTTTGGATATCAAAGAAAAAAAAATGAAAATATTAGCTCTCTGAAAAATAAACCATGTATCAAATGTATATGTAATATAGAAATGGCATTATGAATTTAGAGTAGATTGTACAATTAAGATTCGAAATAATTTTGATAGGCTTTCAAAATTTAATAAAGACTGTGGATTCTATGTAATGACAACAAAAATACAGCATTAGGAAAGAAATAGTTCAAAAGAAGCTTTTGAGAATAGTATCTTGAGGGATGTTTAAGTCAAGTAAACTAGTTCACAAGAATTAAGTGAGTATTTGTTGACAAGAAGCACTTTGCTAAGTGTGTTAAAAATACGAAAATGAGAGGGGTGCCTGGGTGGCTCAGTGGGTTAAGCCTCTGCCTTCAGCTCAGGTCATGATCCCTGGGTCCTGGAATGGAGCCCCACAACAGGCTCTCTGCTCGGCAGGGTGCCTGCTTCCTCCTCTCTCTGCCTGCTTCTCTGCCTACTTGTGATCTCTCTCTGTCAAATAAATAAATAAATAAAATCTTTTAAAAAAGATGAAAATGAGAATACACTAATTTTGTCTTTAATGATTTATATATAAGCACCGAAATTCATAAAGTACACAGTATCTATCTTGTGATTGATTGAAGGAAATAAAGTTAAATCAGTGAATGAATAGAGACATGTGACAAAATTAATTCACAAAAAACTTTTTTTTTCTAAGATTTATTTATTTATTTGAGAGACAGAGAGAGGATGAGCAGATTGAAGGACAGAGGGACAGAAAGAATCTCGAGCAGACTTCCACTGAGCACCTAGCCTGACACAGGACTTGACTCCATGACCCTGAGATCATGACATCAGTCAAAATTAAGAGCCAGATCCTTAACCAACTGAGCTACCCAGGCACCCTAGAAAGTTAGCTTTAAGATGGAACTTAAAAGAAAAAAAATAGTATTTCAAAAACTAGATATAAAAGAATGCTCCAGATCAGCTCTGTCTAATAGAACTTTCTGTGATGATAGAAATATTTTATATCTGCATTGTCTGTTATGATAGCTACGTAATTCTCAGTTGAGAACTTGAAATGTTTGAATTGAATTTTTAAATATATTTATTTTTTATTAATTTAGATTTAATAGCTACTGTGTTGAACAACACCCCTCCAGGCAGAGAAAGCAGCATGAGCATAGCACTGAAGATTGAGAGAAAATGGGAACTTGCTTTGGAGGCAGCCATTTCTCTGGTCTGGCAGGAGTAAAGCTGGGTAATAAAGTACAAGGTAAGATTAAAGGAAAACAGATCAGTAAAGTTTTAGATGATTATGCCTATTTGGCCATTATAGAATTGGCAATGAAAATTTAGGAGAAGGTTTGAGTCAAGTCCAACCTTGTGTTTTAGGAAGAAAACTGGTGGCATGTGAGTCAAACAAAAGTGATCAAAAAAGTGGTTATTACTGGGATGCCTGGTAGCACACTTGGTTAGTGCCCAGCTCTTAGTTTTAGCTCAGGTCATGATCTTGGGGTCATGAGATTGAGCCCTTCTTTGGTCTCTGTGCTTAACAGGGAGTCTACTTGGTATTCTGTCTCTCTTCCTCTCTTTCTCTCCCTCCATCTGATACCCCCCACCTCTAATATAAATAAATGATTGGTTTTTTTTTAGATTTTATATATTTATTTGACAGACAGAGATCACAAGTAGGCAGAGAGGCAGGCAGAGAGAGAGGAGGAAGCAGGTTCTCTGCGGAGCTCTATCCCTGGACCCTGGGATCACGACCAGAGCCGAAAGCAGAGGCTTTAACCCACTGAGCCACCCAGACACCCCAATAAATAAATCTTTTTTTAAAAAGTAATAACTAAATGTTTATACAAGTGATTTTAAGATATTTAGACAAAAAAAGAGAAGACAAAAGGACAGTTACAAAAAGGACAGTTCAGAGATATATTTACCACTTTGCCTTAATTTGTCTTTCCAAATTAAGGAGGAAACATCTGAGTAAAAGTTACAAGTCCAAGTGGCCATTTTTGAGAGTTGGTGGAAGAGGGAGGAGGGGGACCAGGGAAAAGATGGCAGCCAGTATTGGGAGTGACCAAGCCAACTATCCATCTCGATGGGTAGCTGGAGTTCATTACTACAGGAAGACTCTGGGCCTCAAAATTACCTCAACAAAAGAGGAAGGGCACTGAGACATTTATACACACTTACCATCCATCTCTGGTTGAGAGCTATTGCCGGGGGATGCTAATTCCCCAGGACTTCTGGCCTATTGTACACTCAGAAGGAATGGTTTTCCATATTTTCAGGGAAAAAAAAAATAACCCTCAGGAATAGAAATGCAGCTAATGGGATTTGGAAACCCTCAGGAAAATACTGAAGTGGTAGCATCCAGAATATATAATCAAGATTCTGATAGTGTCTGCCTCACATACGAGTTTCATGCTGGGTATAAAATGTTAAATATCTGTAAACATACTAATAGGTTTACTTCTTAAATATGAAGATAGATGGCATTCAAGTAAAAAAAAAAACTAAGAACAATAAAAAATATATTTACGTTGGAAAAGAAATATGTATGAAGAATACTAACACAAATTTAGTCAGAAGAACATAGATGGGATGATAGACCATTCGCAATTGAAGCAAATAGTAGTTTTTTGTTTTGTTTTTGTTTTTGTTTTGTTTTGCTTTGTTTTTGGAACCAGTGGTTCTAAGAAAGTTTTCCATGGTCCTTTGGTGTCTTGCCAAGTCTTCACAGTGTGCCCCACTTTTGATAAATATATAAGGTTCACTGTTGGTATAATTGAGTATATGTTCTGTTATGACAATATCTGATGAGCTGAAATGTGAGAGATGAGATATAGCACACTGTGAAGCCAGACATTTGAAAATGTCTTTATTAAAACATGTGAGAGCTACATTCCATGAACATAGGCAAGAATTTGGTCAGCGAAATAAAGATTTTAACCTAAACTGACACACTGTAAGACAGGCAAGCTTAATGATTAGGCAACTGAAGATGCCTTCATAGGCACTAGGAGTTATTATTGTTCTGTGGTAATGACCATATTTTAGTTATTCCTAACATGTTGTGATTTGGATCCCATTATCACTTTGCTACGAGAACTGTAATATACTAAAGTATACCAGTCAAAAAACAACACAAAAACACTTTGAGAAATGTAGGCTAAGTGTGGAATGTGTACATGTGTTGTGCTGATATATCATTAAGTTGTGAGTTTTTTATGAATATTAATAACTGTAAAAACATTATTATTATTGAGTGCATGATAAGTAAAGCAGAAGTTTCTTGGCTACTACTGATTTTACCAGCAGACACAGAAATGTTAGTAAGACAATTCATTACAAATTGCTTGTGGAATTATGGCCAGTACAGGACTTATACCATCAAAAGTACACTTAATAACCAGGGGCATACCTCTTGCAAGCAGTATATTTTCCAGCGAATCAAAGAAGCTATTTTACTAAAATTTAGATAGCAAATGAATATTTTATTTTAAATCATGAGTCATAATTCATTATTGGTTATTAATAGTGGTGCTCTAGCACTTTCTGTATCAACTCTGTGTAAAGGTAGATGAAGTCTTTTATAGATAGTAGGTGCATCATTTTTCTGTATAAATTTCTTCACAGTTCATTGGCTATTAATGCATGTTTCTGCCTTAAGCTGGAACATTGAGAAAGTGCTTCAGAAATATCTAAAACTAAAAATAAAATATGTCAAACTTATTACATATCAATAACCACCAAAAGTTTAACTGGTCTAAGTATTATATATGAAAGATTGCTTGAAGGATATAATAAGCACATTTTTCTCCATGTTGTTTAACTGTCATTTATTTGCCACATTCACATTTTTCCCATATCCAACTATCTCCTGTACTCAATATAGTTCTTTAAAATGGCTGTATTTATTTACATTAATTTTTTTTAAAAGGAAATATATGTCACTAGTGAAAATGGACCATGAAATTAATTTACTAAATAAAAAGGAATTTGTAAAAAAAATTTAAAACATTGTTACTACATTTAAAATAAAAAATTAAATAAATTTCATATAAATAAGAACAAATTTATTCAGTCTACAAAAATAAGTACCTGAAAGTATGTATCTAAATGAGAAGAATGTAATTATTTTTAAGCAGTCAATAATAAGTGAGATGTGCCATTTAATTTGCTTAGATTTAGAAAAAAATATATTCAAAATGGGCTAGTCTTGTCTTTTATATTTGTTTGTATAGCATAATGTCAAGAATCAATGTGTATGTTGTTGAATAAGACAAAAATATTAACGCCCTTCTCTAATGATGTTAGATGCTTAGAATGCCTGAAAAACTAATCCCCTTTGATTCAGAAAGCCCTCTAAAGTGATCTTCAGAATCTTTATTCTATATGTATCAAGTTATTAGGAAGTGTCTGCAAAATAAGGGGAAATGTAGTTTACCTATTCAGCACTACCATCCAGTTTGGAAATATACAAAGAAATTTTAGTACTACTTTTATGAGGTATTACAAGGGTCTCTCTAAATATTTTGTTTTATTTTTTTTAATATTTATTTATTTATTTATTTGACAGACGGAGATCACAAGTAGGCAGAGAAGCAGGCATAGAGAGAAGTAGGGGAAGCAGGCTCCCTGCTGAGCAGAGAGCCTGATGCAGGGCTCGATCCTAGGACCTCGGATCATGACCTGAGCTGAAGGCAGAAGCTTTAACCCACTGAGCCACCCAGGTGCCCCTCTTTAAATATTTTAATTAAAAATTTTTTATTAAAATATTTTAATGAGTTTTTCTGGTGAAGTTATCCAGACGAGAAGATGATCCAAATTCTCAAAGTCAAATAATCTAAGGCAGATAATTTTCCTCTTTACATATTCTTTCTTTTTGCTTCAGCAATTGTTCTTCCCACTGATTCCTGTGTGTACAATTGTGCAACATAGGACTTTATTTCTAGGCATCCTTTGCAGGTAGATTGGCTATTTTGACTGCTCTGAGCAGTGGAATTCATATGGAAGAAAAGCTGTGTTTAACTTCCAGAAGATGTACTTAAAGGATGGAGAAATATCTCTTCCCAGTATTATTTCTCCTTTCTTCTCGCTGGCATGCAGATGTAATAGTTAGAGCTGGAGTAGCGATCTTGGACTACGAGATGGAATCTGTGATACAAAAATTGTCTGAGAGGAGCCAGAAGCCAGAGTTACAAAGCAAAGGAAGCCAAAACCTGCATTGGGTTTTCCTTTCCCCTTCCTTTGATTGCCTCTTTCAAACCTAACCTGGAGCCAGTTGCCCAACAGCCCAGCATCACCTTCACCAGGCCCTCAGTGCTACTGATGTATAAAAGTGGATGAAGCATGTGATGGCTTTTGTTGAGCAAGAACCTAGTGAGAAAGCCAAAGAAATAGACGCAAAGGCAGAGGAAGAATTCAATGTTGAGAAAGGTTGTCTTGGTCAAACCCAAAGACCAAAGATTATGGAATACTATGAGAAGAAAGAAAAGCATATTGAACAGCAGAAGAAAATTCAGACATCCAATTTGATGAATCAAGCAAAACTCAAAGTCCTAAGAGAGGTGACCTTATTACAGAATTACCAGATGGAGCGAAACAAAGGCTCAGCAAAGTGATAAAAGACAGAATCAGGCACCCGGTACTACTGGATGGACTGGTCCTCCAGTGATTGTACCAACTGCTGGGGACCCAAATGAGTGTACTTTCCAGGACACAAGGTTTCCCTCTGGTAAAGGCTGCAGTGCCAAAAGCGATTTCTGTGTATAAAATTGCCACCAAAAAGATGTTGATGTCCAAATTGATCAGGAAGACTAACTGCCGGAGGAAGTAGTGGTAGAGTTGAGATCCATGATGGAGCTCATAAAATATGTTTCCAGTACTTTGGAAAGCCAGCTAGATCTCCTAGCCCAGCAAATGCCGCCAGAAGGGCAGGGGGACTTGTATCGTACAAATGCCCACAGGTAGTTTTTGGATTTAGCCTCTGGGGAGGTGGACTCGATCCACTGCTCTACTGCCATGATGTAGAAGTTTCTGATATTTGAAAAGACAAGATATCTATGTGGCTTCTTCACTGGTCTAATATTCTATATCTATCCGTGGATACCCTTCTGTAGCTAATGCCCTTGGCCTAACTGTTAACAATGAATGAATTTTTTTACTTAATATGATCAGGAAACCTCCTTCTAGTTTATGTAAAAGTAGCAGAGCTTTCCTTTGCTTCTCCAGCATGAAGATGAAGGTATCACATGATGGTTCCATGAACTTCATCAAGTCTCTTTCTCTGGTTTCAGTTCTCCGATCTAGAGGGTGATGTGTTTGGTGTTCTCTGACATTAAACCTCTACTTTAGGCTTAACATGTAGGTGGTGGGGAGCACACATTCCTGCCAGCAATAGTCACTTCACTGTTCACCTGTTTGGACCTAGAGGGTTCCTCATCTGCAAATACGACTTAAAATCTAAGCCATGAGGGATGCCTGGGTGGCTCAGTTGGGTAAGCTGCTGCCTTCGGCTCAGGTCATGATCCCAGTGTCGTGGGATCGAGCCCCACATTGTGACTCTCTGTTTCTTTATTCTCCATAATTTGGTCTTTATCACTGATTCTCTCTTCTGCCTTATTTATCTTAGTAGAAGAGCCTCCATTTTGGATTGCATTAATGGCTTTTTTGATTTCAACTTGGTTAGATTTTAGTTCCTTTATTTCTCCATAAAGGATTTTATTTCTCCAGAAAGCAGTCCTCTAATATCTTTCAAGCTTTTTTCAAGCCCAGCTGGCACCTTGGCAATTGTCATTCTGAACTCTAGTTCTGACATATTACTAATGTCTGTATTGATTAGGTCCCTAGCAATCAATACTGCCTCTTGTTCTTTCTTTCTTTCTTTCTTTCTTTCTTTCTTTCTTTCTTTCTTTCTTTCTTTCTTTCTTTCTTTCTTTCTTTTTTTTGTGGTGAGTTTTTCCACCTTGTTATTTCATCCAGATAAGAATAATTGAATGAGAGAACAAAATACTAAAAGAGTAGCAACGACCCAAGAAAAATGTACACTAACCAAATCAGAAGAGACCCAAAAGTGGGGGAAGAAGAAAGGAGAAAAAAAGAAAAAATATATATATTAAAGTGGTGAATAGAATAGAGCCACACACTTGATTTTGGGTGTATTTTTGTCTTTTAGAAGAAACTACCTCCCAAAACTTTTTTTTAATTTTTTATTTTTTATAAACATATATTTTTATCCCCAGGGGTACAGGTCTGTGAATCACCAGGTTTACACACTTCACAGCACTCACCAAAGCACATACCCTCCCCAATGTCCATAATCCCACCCCCTTCTCCCAAACCCCCTCCCCCCAGCAACCCTCAGTTTGTTTTGTGAGATTAAGAGTCACTTATGGTTTGTCTCCCTCCCAATCCCATCTTGTTTCATTTATTCTTCTCCTACCCACTTAAGCCCCCATGTTGCATCACCACTTCCTCATATCAGGGAGATCAAATGATAGTTGTCTTTCTCTGCTTGACTTATTTCGCTAAGCATGATACGCTCTAGTTCCATCCATGTTGTTGCAAATGGCAAGATTTCATTTCTTTTGATGGCTGCATGGTATTCCATTGTGTATATATACCACCTCTTCTTGATCCATTCATCTGTTGATGGACATCTAGGTTCTTTCCATAGTTTGGCGATTGTGGACATTGCTGCTATAAACATTCGGGTGCACGTGCCCCTTTGGATCACTACGTTTGTATCTTTAGGGTAAATACCCAATAGTGCAATTGCTGGGTCATAGGGCAGTTCTATTTTCAACATTTTGAGGAACCTCCATGCTGTTTTCCAGAGTGGCTGCACCAGCTTGCATTCCCACCAACAGTGTAGGAGGGTTCCCCTTTCTCCACATCCTCGCCAGCATCTGTCATTTCCTGACTTGTTGATTTTAGCCATTCTGAGTGGTGTGAGGTGATATCTCATTGTGGTTTTGATTTGTATTTCCCTGATGCCGAGTGATATGGAGCACTTTTTCATGTGTCTGTTGGCCATCTGGATGTCTTCTTTGCAGAAATGTCTGTTCATGTCCTCTGTCCATTTCTTGATTGGATTATTTGTTCTTTGGGTGTTGAGTTTGCTAAGTTCTTTATAGATTCTGGACACTAGTCCTTTATCTGATATGTTGTTTGCAAATATCTCCTCCCATTCTGTCAGTTGTCTTTTTATTTTGTTAACTGTTTCCTTTGCTGTGCAAAAGCTTTTGATCTTGATGAAATCCCAATAGTTCATTTTTGCCCTTGCTTCCCTTGCCTTTGGTGTTGTTCCTAGGAAGATGTTGCTGCGGCTGAGGTCGAAGAGGTTGCTGCCTGTGTTCTCCTCAAGGATTTTGATGGATTCCTTTCGCACATTGAGGTCCTTCATCCATTTTGAGTCTATTTTTGTGTGTGGTGTAAGGAAATGGTCCAATTTCATTTTTCTGCATGTGGCTGTCCAATTTTCCCAGCACCATTTATTGAAGAGGCTGTCTTTTTTCCATTGGACATTCTTTCCTGCTTTGTCGAAGATTAGTTGACTGTAGAGTTGAGGGTCTATTTCTGGGCTCTCTATTCTGTTCCATTGATCTATGTGTCTGTTTTTGTGCCAGTACCATGCTGTCTTGATGATGACAGCTTTGTAATAGAGCTTGAAGTCTGGAATTGTGATGCACCAACGTTGGCTTTCTTTTTCAATATCCCTTTGGCTATTCGAGGTCTTTTCTGGTTCCATTTAAATTTTAGAATTATTTGTTCCATTTCTTTGAAAAAGATGGATGGTACTTTGATAGGAATTGCATTAAATGTGTAGACTGCTTTAGGTAGCATAGACATTTTCACAATATTTATTCTTCCAATCCAGGAGCATGGAACATTTTTCCATTTCTTTTTGTCTTCCTCAATTTCTTTCATGAGTACTTTATAGTTTTCTGAGTATAGATTCTGTGCCTCTTTGGTTAGGTTTATTCCTAGGTATCTTATGGTTTGGGGTGCAATTGTAAATGGGATGGACTCCTTAATTTCTCTTTCTTCTGTCTTATTGTTGGTGTAGAGAAATGCAACTGATTTCTGTGCATTGATTTTATATCCTGACACTTTACTGAATTCCTGTATAAGTTCTAGCAGTTTTGGAGTGGAGTCTTTTGGGTTTTCCACATATAGTATCATGTCATCTGCGAAGAGTGATAATTAGACTTCTTCTTTGCTGATTTGGATGCCTTTAATTTCCTTTTGTTGTCTGATTGCTGAGGCTAGGACCTCTTGTACTATGTTGAATAGCAGTGGTGATAATGGACATCCCTGCCATGTTCCTGACCTTAGCGGAAAAGCTTTCAGTTTTTCTCCATTGAGAATGATATTTGCGGTGGGTTTTTCATAGATGGCTTTGATGATATTGAGGTATGTGCCCTCTATCCCTACACTTTGAAGAGTTTTGATCAGGAAGGGATGCTGTACTTTGTCAAATGCTTTTTCAGCATCTATTGAGAGTGTCATATGGTTCTTGTTCTTTCTTTTATTGATGTGTTGTATCACACTGACTGATTTGCGGATGTTGAACCAACCTTGCAGCCCTGGAATAAATCCCACTTGGTCGTGGTGAATAATCCTTTTAATGTACTGTTGAATCCTATTGGCTAGTATTTTGTTGAGTATTTTAGCATCTGTGTTCATCAAGGATATTGGTCTATAGCTCTCTTTTTTGATAGGATCCTTTTCTGGTTTTGGGATCAAGGTGTAGCTGGCCTCATAAAATGAGTTTGGAAGTTTTCCTTCCATTTCTATTTTTTGGAACAGTTTCAGGAGAATAGGAATTAGTTCTTCTTTAAATGTTTGGTAGAATTCCCCTGGAAAGCCGTCTGGCCCTGGGCTTTTGTTTGTTTGGAGATTTTTAGTGACTGTTTCAATCTCCTTACTGGTTATGGGTCTGTTCAGGCTTTCTATTTCTTCCTGGTTCAGTTGTGGTAGTTTATATGTTTCTAGGAATGCATCCATTTCTTCCAGATTGTCATATTTATTGGCGTAGAGTTGCTCATAGTGTTCTTATAATAGTTTGTATTTCTTTGGTGTTAGTTGTGATCTCTCCTCTTTCATTCATGATTTTATTTATTTGGGTCCTTTCTCTTTTCTTTTTGATAAGTCGGGCCAGGGGTTTATCAATTTTATTAATTCTTTCAAAGAACCAGCTCCTAGTTTCGTTGATTTGTTCTATTGTTTTTTTGGTTTCTATTTCATTGATTTCTGCTCTGATCTTTATGATTTCTTTTCTCCTGCTGGGCTTAGGGTTTCTTTCTTGTTCTTTCTCCAGCTCCTTTAGGTGTAGGGTTATGTTGTGTACCTGAGACCTTTCTTGTTTCTTGAGAAAGGCTTGTACCGCTATATATTTTCCTCTCAGGACTGCCTTTGTTGTGTCCCACAGATTTTGAACCGTTGTATTTTCATTATCATTTGTTTTATGATTTTTTTCAATTCTTCTTTAATTTCCCGGTTGACCCATTCATTCTTTAGAAGGATGCTGTTTAGTCTCCATGTATTTGGGTTCTTTCCAAACTTCCTTTTGTGGTTGAGTTCTAGCTTTAGAGAATTGTGGTCTGAAAATATTCAGGGAATGATCCCAATCTTTTGATACCGGTTGAGTCCTGATTTAGGACCGAGGATGTGATCTATTCTGGAGAATGTTCCATGTGCACTAGAGAGGAATGTGTATTCTGTTGCTTTGGGATGAAATGTTCTGAATATATCTGTGATGTCCATCTGGTCCAGTGTGTCATTTAAGGCCTTTATTTCCTTGCTGATCTTTTGCTTGGATGATCTGTCCATTTCAGTGAGGGGAGTGTTAAAGTCCCCTACTATTGTTGTATTGTTGTTGATGTGTTTCTTTGATTTTGTTATTAATTGGTTTATATAGTTGGCTGCTCCCACGTTGGGGGCATAGATATTTAAAATTGTTAAATCTTCTTGTTGGACAGACCCTTTGAGTATGATATAGTGTCCTTCCTCATCTCTTATTATAGTCTTTGGCTTAAAATCTAATTGACCTGATATAAGGATTGCCTCCTGCTTTCTTCTGATGTCCATTAGCATGGTAAATTCTTTTCCACCCCCTCACTTTAAATCTGGAGGTGTCTTCGGGCTTAAAATGAGTTTCTTGGAGGCAACATATAGATGGGTTTTGTTTTTGTATCCATTCTGATACCCTGTGTCTTTTGACAAGGGCATTTAGCCCATTAACATTCAGGGTAACTATTGAGAGATATGAATTTAGTGCCATTGTATTGCCTGTAAGGTGACTGTTACTGTATATGCTCTCTGTTCCTTTCTGATCTACCACTTGTAGGCTCTCTCTTTGCTTAGAGGACCCCTTTCAATATTTCCTGTAGAGCTGGTTTGGTGTTTGCAAATTCTTTCCGTTTTTGTTTGTCCTGGAAGCTTTTAATCTCTCCTTCTATTTTCAGTGATAGCCTAGCTGGATATAGTATTCTTGGCTGCCTGTTTTTCTCGTTTAGTGCTCTGAAAATATCATGCCAGCTCTTTCTGGCCTGCCAGGTCTCTGTGGATAAGTCAGCTGCCAATCTAATATTTTTACCATTGTATGTTACAGACTTCTTTTCCCGGGCTGCTTTCAGGATTTTCTCTTTGTCACTGAGATTTGTAAATTTTACTATTAGGTGACGGGGTGTGGGCCTATTCTTATTGATTTTGAGGGGCGTTCTCTGAACCTCCTGAATTTTGATGCTCGTTCCCTTTGCCATATTGGGGAAATTCTCCCCAATAATTCTCTCCAGTATACCTTCTGCTCCCCTCTCTCTTTCTTCTTCTTCTGGAATCCCAATTATTCTAATGTTGTTTCGTCTTATGGTGTCACTTATCTCTCAAATTCTCCCCTCGTGGTCCAGTAGCAGTTTGTCCCTCTTTTGCTCAGCTTCTTTATTCTCTGTCATTTGGTCTTCTATATCATGAATTCTTTCTTCTGCCTCATTTATCCTAGCAGTGAGAGCCTCCATTTTTGATTGCACCTCATTAATAGCTTTTTTGACTTCAACTTGGTTAGATTTTAGTTCTTTTATTTCTCCAGAAAGGGCTTTTATATCTCTCGAGAGGGTTTCTCTAATATCTTCCATGCCTTTTTCGAGCCCGGCTAGAACCTTGAGAATTGTCATTCTGAACGCTAGATCTGACATATTACCAATGTCTGTATTGATTAGGTCCCTAGCCTTCGGTACTGCCTTTTGTTCTTTTTTTTGTGTTGAATTTTTCCGTCTTGTCATTTTGTCCAGATAAGAGTATATGAAGGAGCAAGTAAAATACTAAAAGGGTGGCAACAACCCCAGGAAAATATGCTTTAACCAAATTAGAAGAGATCCCAAATCGTGAGGGGGGAGAAAGGGGATAAAAAGAGGTTCAAAAAGAAGAAAGAAAAAAGAAAAAGAAAAGAAAAGAAAAGAATTTAAAAAAAAGAAAACAAATAAGAAAAATATAAAAAAGAAAAAATATATATATTAGATAAACTGTTAAAAAACATTAAAAAAGAAAAAGGTAAAAGTTAAAAAAAAATTTAACCAGAAGGCGAGAAAAAAAACAAAAAATGAAAAAGAAAAAAATTAAATGAACTGCAAGACTAAAAAAAATCACAGGGAAAAAGCCATGAGTTCCGTGCTTTGCTTTCTCCTCCTCTGGAATTCTGCTGTTCTCCTTGGTATTGAAACCGCACTCCTTGGTAGGTGAACTTGGTCTCGGCTGGATTTCTTGTTGATCTTCTGGGGGAGGGGCCTTTTGTAGTGATTCTCAAGTGTCTTTGCCCCAGGCGGAATTGCACCGCCCTTATCAGGGGCTGGGGTGAGTAATCCGCTTGGGTTTGCTTTTAGGAGCTTTTGTTCCCTGAGCGCTTTCCGTAGAGTTCTGGAGGACGGGGAATACAAATGGCGGCCTCCTGATCTCCGGCCCGGAGGTGCCGAGAGTCCAGGGCCCCACTCCTCAGTGCGCCCTCAGAGAACAGCGCCCAGTTACTCCCGTCTGCCTGACCTCCGGCCGCGCTCCGAGCTCACCGAGCCTGCGACCGGTTCAAGGTAACACCGAGCTGTGAGCTTACTGTCGGCTCTGTCTCTGTAGCCGGCTTTCCCGTTCCAATACCCGCAAGCTCTGCGACACTCAGACACCCCCGATCCTTCTGTGACCCTGCGGGACCTGAGGCCACGCTGACCCCGCGTGGGCTTCGCCCCGGTTTAGCCTCTGGAGCGATGTCCCTCAGCGGAACAGACTTTTAAAAGTCCTGATTTTGTGCGCCGTTGCTCCGCCGCTTGCCGGGAGCCGGCCCCTCCCCCCACGGTCTATCTTACCGTCGCTTTGGATTCACTTCTTCTCCAGTCCTACCTTTCAGAAAGTGGTTGTTTTTCTGTTTCCAGAATTGCTGCTCTTCTTCTCTTCGATCTGCCGATGGATTTTCAGGTGTTTGCAATCTTTAGATAAGCTATCTAGCTGATCTCCGGCTAGCTGAAGTAGTCTCAGCCTGCTACTTCTCCGCCATCTTGACTCCTCCACTACCTCCCAAAATTTTAACGAAAGAAAAAACATACACACACACACTAGGGTAAACACGACGAAGGGATGGAATGTGACTGTAAAGATGAAAATTAAAACAGACTCTAAAAAAAATTGATAAGAAGTTGATTGAAAAAAGATAAGAAAGAAAAAGAGGAAAGAATGTGATCAGGCTGAAGACTAGAACAAATCCATGTGCTAGATTTAGGGTATATTTTGATCTATTAGAAGAAATTGTATCCCAAAATTAAAAAAAAAAAAACAAAACACCTGTATGTATATAAAAATAAGGTTAAATACAATGCAAGGATAAAATATGACTATGACAATGAAAATCAAGAAAGATTTTTAAAAAGGTATTGATAATATAAAATAGTTTAGAAAATGTTAAAATAAGAAAGAACACAATTCAAAAAATTAATTAATTAGATTAATTAAGAAATTTAAAAATAGAATAAGAAAAAGCAATAAGAAAAATATAAAATAAGGCCAATATAAATTATAAAATAAGAAAAAAATAAAAATTAAAGAAAAGATAAAATTTTAAAAATTTAACTTTGAAAGACTAAAGGATCATGGGAAAAAAAACCATGAATTCTATGTGTTTGTTTCCCCTAGCTCTGGAGTTCTACAATTCTCATTGATTAGTGAACTTGGTCTTGGTTGAATGTTCTTCCTGATCTTCTGGGAGAGGGGCCTACAGTGATTGTCAGATGTCTTTGCCTGAGGTGGAATTGTACCCCTATTTGCCAGGGGCCAGCTAAGTAATCTGCTAGGTTTTGATTTTGGGAGCTTTTGTTCCTTGAACACTGGAATGTATAGCTTTGGAGGACAGGATTGTAAATGGCAACCTCCCAATCTCTGGCCCATAGGGGCTAAGAGCTCAAGGCCCCACTCCTCAATGAGCCCTCAGAGAAAAACAGGCAGTCAGTCCTGTCTCCCTGGTCTCTGGCTGCACTCTCTGCTCACCAGCCTGTGACTGAGCATTTCTGTCTCTAGCACACAGCCCCCTTTAGAGTCTTCAAGCCCAGTGCTGATTCCTGTAGCACGCTCCCACACCACTCCTCCTAGAGGAGGAAGGTGAGTTTCCCCGGATCTGCTACTTGTTTGGTTCCTACCCAGCAGTGGCCGATTGTGCCGCGGATCCCAGTTTAAGGTAACCCCAAGCTGAGAGCCCACTCCTCAGCTCCATTTCTGCAGCCGGCTTCCCCTCTCTGATACCTGGGAGCTCTGTCACACTCAGACACCTCTGGTCTTTTTATGACCTTGCAGGTCCGGAGACCACATTGTCCCTGTGAGGGCCCCAGCCCCTGCTTAGCCTCAGGAATGATGTTCCTCAGTGGAGCAGACTTATAAAAGTTCCAATTTTGTGCTCCACTGCTTGCTGGGAACCAGCCCCTCCTCCCATGGTCTATCTTCCTGAATGTTGCCTCGGATTCACTTATCCACACAAGCACAGAAAGTGATTGATTTCCTCTTCCTAGAATTGTTGCTGTTCTTCTCTTCGATTTCCCAGGTAGTTAGTAGGTGTTCAGAATGGTTTGATAACTATATAGCTGAACTCCCAGGACCTGATGATATTTAGGTCTCCTACTCCTCCACCATCTTGTTCCTGCTCTGTGAGGTTTGTTTGTTTGTTTTTTGGTTTTGGGGGTTTATTTGTTAAATGTGTAAGGTCTGTGTCTAGAATGATTGATTGATTATTTTTTTAATTATTTATTTATTTGACAGTTGGGGGAGAGAGCAAGAGAACACAAGCAGGGAGAGAAGCAGAGGCAGAGGGAGAAGCAGGCTCCTCATGAAGCAGGGAGCCCAACATGGGGCTCAGTCCCAGGTCTCTGAGATCATGACCTGAGCTGAAGGCAGATGCTTAAGGACTGAGCCATCCTGGTGCCCCTTATTGATTGATTTTGGACATAGTTGATTCTCTCTGTTGACTTATTTTAAATGCTCTTTAAAAATGTTCATCTGTACTATTATCACCCTAATTCTTCTAAATTGTGTGTGCCAGCTTTCTGTTATGATGGTCCATTTTTGTGTTCTCTTTTGGGATTTTAAAATTTTAATGGTGAGTTTATTCTCAGAACACCTTGTTTTTCTGAAAGAATGCTATGTCTTGGAGTGATGACATTATTTCTACAAAGCACATTTACATTTGCCTCTACTGTGTCCTATTGGTTTTCTACTTGTAGAACAGTTTCATGTTGAGTCTTTATTTGGGTCACAGCTACATTCTCATACTCATAAATGGTGCCTTCTAGTTTTTATTATCCCATGGCTTATTCTTTAGAATCTTATGAAGGTGATAGAATTTTTTTTGACATGTTTTGTTCGAGTAAATAATTATTTTTGTCTTCCTTTGGTGAAGAAAGCAGCCCTTTGATGCTCTTGGCTTTATAAAATGGATTCTGTCTTTGTTCTCTTCCTAGCTTGAGCTTGGGGCTACCACTCTTACAGGCATTATAATCTCAGCCTCACACCTTTTTTTCCCCTTAGGAGATTTTAATTTAAATTCAATTAATTAACATATAGTGTATTAGTGGTAGGAGTTAGTGATTCATCACTCTTATACGATACCCAGTGCTTATTACATCACATGTCCTCCTTAATGTCCAACACTGAGTTATTGCATTCTCCCCCCACACCTCTCCCCTACAGCTCCACACTTTATTTTATTATTTTTTTAAAAGATTTTATTTATTTATTTGTCAGAGAGAGAGGAGCGAGAGTGAGCACAGGCAGATAGAGTGGCAGGCAGAGGCAGAGGGAGAAGCAGGCTCCCTGCCAAGCAAGGAGCCCGATATGGGACTTGATCCCAGGATGCTGGGATCATGACCTGAGCTGAAGGCAGCTGCTTAACCAACTGAGCCACCCAGGCATCCCAGCCCCACACTTTAAAGCTGCTGTGTGAATCATCCCACATCAGCCACCGTGGGAATTCCCACTGATGTCTCTGACTTTAAATTCCTTATATTTAGATAAGATTTTTGCTAAAGAGTGTTTTTTCCTTCAGTATCAGCTATTCATATAATTCTTTTAATTTTATATTTTATTCAATATTCCCGTGTTTTTGGAGTGGGAAAATGGTATATCTATGTCAAGTTGGTCTACCATATTTAGTGGATTACATAAAAATAACGTTTTTCTTATAGTGGACTCTAGTGATTTACTCTTTTAGAACTAGCACTGAACTTATTGCAGATTTATATCATTCAAAAGAAAATGACACTATTACTAAACATCTAACCAATTATGGATTTATTTATTCCAGTTACTTTCAAATGTATTAAATTATTTACTTGTTATATCAACTCAATAAGATAAGTCTCTTATACAAGTAAGGAAATTGAAATGTAGAAAATTAATTTGTTTAAGTCACCATAAAATCCATGGAGAATCTATAATGTCTCATTCTGGATTCAGAGACTTTAAAAACAGTATGCCAAAGCATACTAAATTAATACCTATATTCCCCCCTCAAAAAAATCATAGCATTACTTGTTAAAATGCTAGAAACAGCAGAATGCCAGAAGGTTCAATGGCATAAAAAATCATAATTTCTAAAGTTAGCAATTGACATTCATAATTACTTAAACAGAATTTATGTTTTACTTAGGCAAATAGAAAGTTTTTTGATATTTTAAGGTCTTCATAGTGATAATTATGGCTTAAGTTAGTGCAGTGTAATGCACATGTTTTGGATGATCTTACTTAGTATATTTTCTATTAAAAAGAAGTGAAAGCAACACAAATAATAGCATGAACTTCTACTATCAAAGAGTATTTTAATATTCTTACTTAGTAATTTCTTGAGATAATAAATTTTAGATGATAACCTATAGAATCAAAACCTACATAAACAATTTAAACCTAGAATATCAAATAAAATAATCTTTTGTAAAAATGCTTGAAATATATTATCACTATTTAATTTAAAATCTGCAACATAGTTATCAAAAATATGTTTTGATAGTACAACTCTAACAAAAAAACTAGCATCTTTCAGGAAATAGATATTTCAGTAGGTATTTGATGTTCTGAAGTGTAATCATCATAATATTCACAGTTTGACATCAACTCATGTGATGATGTTGAAGTTCATTTAGGTATATGATCATATTTGTACTTCTGTGGGGTCCACAGTTAGTTAAAAACAGTCTTTAAGAGAGGCTTTATTCTCAGTCTGCTTTTTCTCTAAGCCATATTTGAGACTTAAATTCTACCAAAAACAATCTTAAAACAGTTTTTTCTCTAATCAAGAAATCACAGGCTTGTTACTTTAATCCAGATGCCTAAAACTGGACTTAAACCTATTTAAACAGAAAGCCTATATGTGTAATATGGAGTCTGATAATGTTATAATCTTAAGTGTGAAGTCCCAGCAATTTAATCTTAACTGAAGTCCCAGCAATTTTGTGCAATTCATATCATAGTGGTTTTTTTTTTTTTTTAAGATTTTATTTATTTATTTGACATAGAGAGCACAAGGAGTCAGAGCAGCAGGCAGAGGGAAAGGGAGAATCAGGTTCCCTGATGAGCAGAGACCCTGATGTGGTCTTGATCCCAGGATCCTGGGATCATGACCTGAGCTGAAGGCAGATCCTTACTGGACTGAGCCACCCAGGCTTCCCTTGTACTGTAGATTCTGATGAAAATGGTACCCCTTGGAGTGAAGCTGATCACAAGCAACATAGTTGTTCAAGGCAACTTTGTGTGAAGGAAAGACCATTTACAGTAACCCACGAGAAAGAGAGCAAAGAGAATAAATATGAAGACCTATCAGCACTATTGAAGGCTAAGGCACTGTGATTAAGGGGGAGCATCTCATTTATTTTTTAGGGAATATTAGAAAAGTACAAAAACTATCCAGACAGAAAGCTGGCTGTAGACCATTGCATACCATATTCTCAGTTCTCAAACCTCCTCTGGGACGGACACTAAGGTTGCCGTTACTATCAGAGTGGTACTCGGCTTGGGGCTTCCTAGGCTGGTTCAGGTTGTTGAAATCTGTGCTAGATGGTTTGCACATACTTTCTCATGTAATTATCATGACAAGCTTGAGAAGCATGTATTATTCACTCTGTGTATTTGCTGAGGTAGCTGAAATTTACGAATGTTAAGGACTCGCTCATGTTTGAGGATCCAGGTTTGCCACATTATCTTTTCTTTCTGCTCTGCTTCCCTCATGCACTTGTGAGCACTTAAGAATTAGTAGGTTTCACTTTTGCCTACTATGCTAATGAAACAGAAATTAATGTTAAAATATTGACAAGTTTTTTTGTAAAATAAGGTCATCTTTCATACTGATGTCACTTTTATTTCAGTTATTCCTCATGTCTTTGCTCAAACTCACTTTTATGCAATTTATATCTAAACTCTTCTAAATCAGGCAATCTATACTTGTCACAAACAATTTCTTTGCCACTCCCTTCTTCCTGAAATTTGATTTCCAATTTCAATGACTTCCTCAAACAGTGATTTTTCTTCTTCATCCTTGTTCTGCTTTACTTTTCTGTAACATTAAACTTATTGATCATCCATTCCTGTTTTTAGCTCCCTTTATTTGCATGACCCTGAAGAGGTCCTGTAACTGTCAACTGGCCTTTTAATTGCTGACCATCCATGCATTCCCTAGCCTCCACCTTGTTTGGCTCGACTTCACTAAGCCCAGTTTCCCCAGTTGTCTTCTCATTTTAAGGAGGACTTCCGAAGCTTCATCTTAAACCATTAAGAACTTCTCTTGCGGGCGCCTGGGTGGCTCAGTGGGTTAAGCCGCTGCCTTCGGCTCAGGTCATGATCTCAGGGTCCTGGGATCGAGTCCCGCATCGGGCTCCCTGCTCAGCAGAGAGCCTGCTTCCCTCTCTCTCTCTCTGCCTGCCTCTCTGCCTACTTGTGATCTCTCTCTGTCAAATAAATAAATAAAATCTAAAAAAAAAAAAAAAAAAAAGAACTTCTCTTGCTTCTCTGTGTGCTTCAGTTACATTATCATTTAAGTGATAGTCATTAAATCATTTTTATGTTAGAAACTCTATTGTTGTCATAATAAATCACTACAGTTTTAGGTGTTTAAAACCATATACATGTATTATCCAGGAGTTCTTCATGTCTGAAGTGTAGTCACAGTGTAGCTCATGAAATCATGGTTGATTGGTTCATGAAATCATGTCAGCAGGCTGTATTCCTTCTTGGAAGCTCAGGGATGAACCTTCCTTGAAGATCATTCAGCTTATTGTAAGAATTTATTTCCAAACATTTGTAGGGCTGAGGTTCCCTTTCCTTGCTAGCTGTTGGCCAGGAATCATTTTTAGTTTTTAGAGACTTCTTCCATTCCTTAGGATGTTGCCTCCACTCTCCGTGTCAGCAATGGTGGGTTGAGTTATTCTCATGCTTCCAAAATCTCTCTTCACCATCCTGTCTGCCTCATTTATCCTCTCCCTCTCTCTTCAGTGTTATGTAACTCTTCTGCCTCCCTCTTCTGCTTTTAGTGGCTCATGTGATTACATTGGGCCCCGTGGAATAATTGAGGATATTCTGCTTATCTTAAACTGAATTGATTAGTAATCTTAATTCCTCTGCAAAATTTCTTCACCAAAGTACATAGATTACTATTCCATTCAATACCCAGAAAACAGGAATTGAGGGGTATAGCACCTCTTAGACATCTGACATCTCAATTACTTTTATCTTTAGCCCCAACACCAGTCAAATATTTTTAGTTATTAATAGTATTCCACTTGACTGTTCCCCAAATCTAATTTTTCACACAAAAAAATAACTTTTTTTTTGCCTGTTTTCCTATTCTGCCTACATAACCACTCTAGGATAGTATCTCAGACTCTTCAATTAGAATTCATTTTACCCTTTTTCCTTTTTTTTTTTCTATATTTTATTCTCCTGCATCAGAATTAGCTAATTCTTTGTGATAGCTTTCGACTTAGCTCTGTCTTATTTTTGCATGATATCATCCTTTCTCATGTTAACATTGATTGACTAAATGAATTTAATGTAAATGCTGTCATTGAATGCCAATCTAGTATCATGTGCTGGCAAATAAAATGTCTTTAGTTACTGTTTAATATTTGGGAACATTAGCACAAAGTTGATTTTATAGCCATAGTGCAAACCATGTTTTTAATTAGCCTGAGCATATGCATCTTTGCATTTATTTCCTTTTGAAAATCTGACCCTATGTCTTTTAAATTACCCATGAAATTTATGTGTATTCTACAAATGGCTTTTTCCATTTTTCTGCTCAGGAAAAAAAAAAATACATTATTGCTTCTAATAGATGACCAGTCCCTAAAGATAATAGAGCCTTGGTCCTCCCTCTTAAATTTATGTAAACATGATTAATTAATGTAAATGATACACATTTCATTATTTCTATAAAACAACTACTAATTTAGGACAAGGCTAGAATGATGAATAATTCTGGAATGTTCCAGTTCTGGTGGAAATTATAGTCATTAGAGGGAGACAAATTATAAAGCTACTTTCAAATATCAACAAACAAAACAAACCAGAAAACACACACATGGCTTATTAGGCTATAATAGCAGAGACTGCATTTTATTCTGTACGTGATGAGAAGTAACTGAGGAATTACTAAATACATACACACATGTGCACTTGCAATGAGTCAAACCTATGAGGAAGTGCAAAAATTAGTTAAGGATTGGCTATGTATTACCAAAAGCCATGGTTCTGAGTTGTTAGATCAGTTAAATAATTGATATATAGAGATTTAAAAATTAAGTGGAGCCATTGCTTTAGGCAGGATGTTAGTAGGTTAGTGATATCATCTCAGATCTCAGGCTTTAGTCCTTTGTTCATCCAAAGTGATTGCAAACTGAAAGTTTGACTGAGGTCAATGACACTAAGTTGTGATTGATTATAATTAAAATTCTAGTATGGTAACTCACCATGATAAATGTGCTTCACTTGAGAAACAAGGAATATCAAAGGCCATGTCCACATAGGGGGAGAATCAAACCAAGGTAAAAATGGTGCAAACCGAGAGGGTGAGCAAATGCCAGTTATAAATGGAGTTAAGTATATATTCAAGGGCCATTTTAATATTTTAAATGGTTGAGGGTACTAGGCAATTTATTTTCTATTTATATAATTGCAACTGCATCTTCTACTTCAATCTCTGGAATATTCACAACTGGAACCCTGCAACCCTATGTTAGAAATCTTACTACCTGGAGACTGCCATACTGTGAGGAAGCTATGCCACATAAAAATGGTATGTGCAGGTATTCTGAACAGTGGTCTTTGTGTTCTTGTTATCCTGGCCTAGTGCTAAACATGGGAGTCAATGTGTTTGAAATGGTTCTAGCCCCAACCATCAAGTTACTCATCACCCTAGAGTCTTTCTTTTTGAAATCTCAGCAACCATGGAGCAAAATCAAACAAAAACAAAAACAACACTTCTTATTATGCCTTATTTGAGTTCCTGACCCACAGAATCTATGAATATAATGTAAAGGGTTGTTTCAAGCCACTAGGTTTTGGAGCAATTTGGCATATAATAAAAGTAAGGAAAAAGATATAATAAAAATTGTTTCAATTTTTCTCATAAATCACTGTGACTATGTTATGGTAATATGCTGTACATTTTCACACTAACTTGTGTTTATAAAGGCATCCACCAAATAAAGTGATAAAAGTAAAATACATGCATAAGATAATTAGAAATCTCCTTATCAGAATATTTTATTAATCTTTAATTTAAACTTGAATAACCCACATCATTATCTCATATGTCTTCCTATTTTCAGAATGTCTAGTACAGTGCATGGCACATGAGAGCTCAGTACATATTTGAATATTCTTTTTTTAAAATCAGCTTTTCTATTCATTGGTAGATGACACAAAACAGAGGCAAAAATTGAAAGGTGACACTTACAGAAGAATGGTTTCTCATTTGGAAATTATTGGGAAACCTCTTTAATGGAATAGATAATTAATTTTTTCAGGTATGAACTATTATCTATGTCTCTCCATACTAAAAAACTGTCATGAAACTATAATTACACCGTTTTCTCACTTTTGTTTGAAAAATGAATAGAAAAGCCCTATACTATTTGAAAGGAAATCAACCGTGAGCATACTAATCTAACTTGCAATCAGAATAAAGAGAAAACATTTCTGAGTGCTTAATATTAAGACAAAAGCAAATTGTGCTTTTAAGTTCAATTGAATTCATATGCAAGGTTATTATGCAATAAGGAGAAAGATGATTCAGTCCCTTTAAATATTGTATGGGATTCTTCTTTGACAATATTCTTTAAACTGTATCCTGCTCATTCATTAGAGTGTATTAGCTATAGTCAAAGTATTGTAGGCAGCCTTATTTTAAGGCAACAGCAACCTTAATTAAGGAACTCTTGATCAGACTCTTAGTTAATATTTGAATCATGTTAAAATTATTATTCTGGGTAGTTTCCTTTCTCTTTGTCATGGGTAACCCTGACTATGTTGTAGAAAAAGTAGGTGAATAGGTTAAAATGGGGAAGATGTTACTTTTATTGTATTTATGGATAAGTTAAAATTGCAATATTCAATTAATTGGTCAAACACATTCCTGGTCACTCGGCTTTTAAGCTGAATGCTGCAATTAGTGCTGCTGGACCTATGTCTAATAGGATCAGTCAGGGCTATAGATAAAATAGAGTTGAGCAGAAAACCTTCAGCCTCCTGTTGTTTACTCTAAGATAAATTGTAGAGATAAATCAACCAGTTCTTTTCACAATTGCCGCTGTACCCCCAAGAGAGTTGACTTTTCATTGTTAAAGTGACAACATGATGAATCTCAGTATGAAATGTCAGTCACACCTCATTACTTTATCTCATTCTTCTGTCCAGCCTTTGGAAGGCAATCTTTCCTTTGGATGCGTTTGCTGATATGGCATCTTATATTCATGCCAACCTTTGAGGACAACTCCTCTTCCCTTTCCTCTCAGAAATAGGACGTATGCCATAAAGTACGTGGGGAATTACTTTCTTGGAATGCTAGTACTATCTCATTTTAGTGAGTTTCTTTATTGGTTCCCCATACTTCTCAAGGAATTTTGCAAACCTCAGTTTCCTCTCCCTGTGTCTCTCTACCTCTGTCCTTGTCTCTCTCTCTCTCTCTCTCTCTCACACACACACACACACACAAACCAGTGCATATTGATTCACATTCGCTTAAATGAAACATGATAGAAAAATAAACTGTATTTCCCTGTTTCAAGTTTTGACAAAACATGCTTAAATTAATTCTGTAGTTTTGGTGAGAAAGGAAAATAAAAGCACAGAAACAAAGGGTTTGAGCACATTGTTAGTGCTGAAGAATAATTTGCGATTAAGCATCTTAAAAGAAACTCCTTACTAATTCTTCCAAGCATCATGATCAAGAATGAGTCTCATTTAACTGCCAAAAACACCCCAGATTTAAACCCTTTCTTCTAAAATGAACAAAAGACTGTGAATTATTTTAAAAAGTATGCATGCAATCTGTTACTGAAATATCTTTCATTTGTTTACATCAATGTTAAAATGGTAAATAAATGGGAAGAAAGAGTTTAACAAAAAGTCTATAAAATTGCCTCACCCTGCTGGTAATAACTATGTTTATTGCAATAGTCATATCAGCTGCACTTGCTTAAAAGATTAGTTCTTCACTTTTGAGTCTTATCTGAACTTTCTATGCCATGCTTGCATTCTTAGACTCATGAGAGTCATTGGAATGTATAGTATCTTATAAAATTATTGCCACCAAAAGTGTTCCCTTTGCTCAAAATCCTGTTTTCTTTTTCACAGCTAGCATTGAATTTCTCTCCATGTTTTATTAGTTTATAGATCCATAATGAAATTAAAGAAGTGGTTTTACTTAAAACATCAGCTTTTGGCATATTAAAAATAACCTTCAATAAGCAAAGTCTCCAACCCAGTGATACAGAGTTCCATTCAATTTCAGTACTTTCTAGAAGATGTCAGTGAACAATCACCAAAAACAAAAAGAAAAGAAAAAAAAAAAAAGAAAAGAGAAAGAAAATGAGCAGCAGTTAAGATAAAAAATTTTATTTGGTGAGAATGATGAGATTTCTTGTATTAATTCAAATATTTGGTTTTTTTTTTTAATAACTGAAGGGTAAAATTACTAGATGGCCTCAAATTACATAATAAGTATTTTTTAGAGAGAAAAAGAAAACATTAGTTGATGCAGGGTGCATATCATTAGGCCATTAGCCCAAATTTTGACAAATCTAAGAGAGGTCATTGCCCTGTGTGATTTTGACATAATCAACTTTGCCGTGTAAATCAGGTTGGTTTAAAGAAAAATGTCTCAGTTGTGTTGAGCTCTTAGAAACAACTTTAAAGTCACAAATGACATGCTTCATACATTGTTTTCTGTGTGTAGGAATGTGACGGGTTAATAGTAGGCATACTAATATAAATATCATCAGTCTCAAAATATTTTTTTTAAAGTGCTCATGATTTGGTGCTTGATTATACAGCATTACAATTGTAACTTCACTCTCTATGCTAAGCACCCCATCAGTTTTTACGTATTATAATTTTTAATTAGTCTAAATGATGTTGAAAACAACAGCTCCAGTGTTCAACCCCTTCTCTAACAGGCTTGCCTGTCTTCAGTCTGGTGGGAGAGCAAAGCTGTGTCTAAGCTTGTCTCACTGGCCCAGCAGCAATGGCAGGCTCTGCTCAGGAGACCAGGGAAGAACTGCATTCTGGGCAGGAGGTGAAGGCCAGTTGAAAAGCCTTTGAACTGCATTTCTTCCATTCACGTTTGAATGCATTCAGGGGCGTTTTACCCAGTGCACTGCTCAAACAGTTCCCTGATAACATTCATTCATCATTTAGGCAAGGATAGGCCCAAAGGTGAGCTGGATGTCTGCCTTTATAGGGCAGGAAAAAGTTACATGTGTTTACTTAAGTAATGCAGACTCATGCTCTTTAATTCAAATGATATTTTCTTTTTATTAAGACATATAAGGCAAACTTAATATATCACCAACCACACCCTAAGTAATTTGGCATAGACAGTATTTTAAAACACACTGTTAGTTGTGGGGTATATAAATTGTAGTTGGAGAGAGCAAGATATTGTGAAGTGAGGGTGTACTCATTATGAGTTAATTACCCGGAGAGTGATTTTTTTTTTTTTGGAAAGTTAATAAAATCTGATAATACCTTTGTCCTAAAACTTTGAATATGAAATATATTTTATGCTCTTTAACAAAATGAATTAGGCTAATAAAATGTGTGCATAAATATTCTCAGACTAGAATTAAGTAGAGCTGCTCAGAATGTCCATGATGTGCTAGCAGTTTTACACACACTTAAGGCATTGTTGATCAATGCAAAGCATAAGCCCACTGTAGTCAATTTGATGTTTGGGCTTATCTTTACAACTCATTCAAATTACCTCATCACACAATCAATCAATTATGTATAAAATGATCATTAGTGGTCTTAACTATCATCATTGTGCTGTAACCAATTTGATGACGCCTTTGCCAGTTGTTTGCAGTACTCTTTGGCTGTGGTTCTCAACCAAGGATGATTTCAGCCTCTCTGCCCCCAGGAGATATTTAACAATGCCTAAAGGAAATTCTGACTGTCACATGGGGTAGGGAAGAGAGGGGTGCTCCTGGCCTCTAGTGAGTAGAGGCCAGTGATACACCAGACCACCTCTGACAGTCGTGAATTATCCAACCCCAAACACCAATAGAGCTGCCGTTGAGAAACCGTGGCCCATAGCAAGCATTGTTATTTTGTGGAAACGGAACCTAACTGTAACTTACTGAGTGACTTTTCTGAGTCTCTATTTCATTATTTGCAAGATGGATCTAGAAATTACCTTATAAGGTGTCTGGAAAAAATATAATAATTGTAGTAATCAGTCTTTTTTTTTTTCTTGCTGTTTCTCAAACATTTCAGATGCAGTATCACATCAGCAGTTTTTCATTGACTTCTTCCTCTGCCCAGAATGCTCCTCCCACAGATTTTGTTAGGACTCCTCAGCTGCTTGGTGTTTTTGTGAGAACATAACAGTCTTAAAGCAGCCTCCCCAGATATGCCCAGTGGCAATCTCATTTACCCCTCTTACTTCCTGCATTCTCTATTCTCATTCCCTGCTTAAATGTTCTCCATAGAATTCATTATCATCTGATAAACTATCTATATTTCTGGTTTTGTTCTGGATAAATCCCAGCACACAAGAACTTAGCATGGGACCTTGAATATAGTTGTGCTTAACATTCAAGATCAGGTCAATGTTGAAATTCCAGTGTTTAAGTATATCCTTCCTAGCATAGGCAAATATGAAAATTGCCATCTACCACAGGTACTTCATTTTTAATGTAAAAATGATTTGAAAGTAAAGTCCTAAGGAAGCATATGATAATAAGAATATTTCACTTAATATTAACTTGAGCATAGACTGTATATAATTCATCTTTACTAAATGCTTATAGCCTAGTTGAGAAAATTACATACATACATACACTATATTATATGCACACATGGCACAAATAAAGACAACAGTATTATATATCAGTATGGCAATACTGCATTTTTAAAAGATTTTGTTTATTTTAGAGAAACAGGGAGAGCGAGAGTGAGAGAGAGAGAGAGAGAGTACAAGCAGGGGGAGGGGCAGAGGGAGAGGGAGAAGCACACTCCCCACTGAGCAGGGAGCCAGATGCCCAGCTAGATCCTGGGACCCTGGGATCATGACTCAAGCCAAAGGCAGATGCTTAACTGACTGAGCCACCCAGACACTTGGGCATACACTGCATTTTATGTGCATAATATACATATATATGTGTCAGCATGCTATTTAAGAATACTTTATGAGAAAAAGAATAGATTTTAGAATGTACATTTGAATCCCAGTTGACTTCTTGCTGTCTGTATGACTTAGAGCAGGAAACTCATTTAGTTTTTTTGAGTGTTGATTTTCTCATCTGTAAAATAATGATAATTCTTACTTGCAAGGAATCAAAGTTCAGAGACAAAGTATGTTTGACATATAGGAGCCTCTGAAAGAATTATAGCTTCTATTTTTATTTTATAACCTAAATATATGATACTTCCTACTCTAAACAGTGTAGAAAGTATCAGTTTATAATTATTTTTACAATTTGCTTGCTTTTTAATTAATAATCTCTAGTTCAACCCCAAAATGAGCTGTGAAGAAACTGTAAAACTTCCTTTTAATATGGCCAAATATATCTAGTCCATTCTTTCCATTTTTATTACTGGGGAGCCCCCTGGGTAAAGTACTTTATACTCCTACCTCAATCTAGACTTGTTCTAAACAAGTCTTTCTTTTTATTTTTTTTTTTCTTTGTCACCTTGGAAATCCCCTTCACACCTCCCTTCTGGGACTGAAGTTTTTACATTTTCTTGACCACATGTTGTTCTGCTTTCTTAGTTTATCTGCTTATTTTGGTGGAATATAATTACCACGTATATATACTAGTATAATTACCAGTAGCTTTCTGACAAAAGTGAGTACAAGGGAAACATACTTTTTTTTTTTTTAAAGATTTTATTTATTTATTTGACAGAGAGAATTCACAAGTAGATGGAGAGGCAGGCAGAGAGAGAGAAAGGGAAGCAGGCTCTCCGCTGAGCAGAGAGCCCGATGCGGGACTTGATCCCAGGACTCTGAGATCAAGCCAAAGGCAGCGGCTTAACCCACTGAGCCACCCAGGCGCCCCGGGAAACATACTTTTAAAGAACTTGCAGATCTGCAAATGCTTTAAAAAATTTACACTTGATTAACACACACAGAGAATATGGAGTATGGAATTCAAGACTGGAAAATATTTTCATTCAGAATTCTTAAGACATTATCTAATGCCTTTTGGCTCCTGCTGTTGGTCTAATGAGGATGTCTGATGCTCTCTAGTTCTTATTCCTTTATATATGATTTTTCCTCTATTTTGAAAGCTATTAGAATCCTCTTTTTATCAGAGACCTAAAATCACATGATAATGTGTTGGTTACAGTTTTTTATTATTGGCATTTTTTCTTTGATAATTTCTCTCTCATTCAAATTCTGTTTTCTTGGAAATTCCATTAGGATAGTTGAACTCCTGGATTTATCCTCTGATAGTCCCTAATTCCTCTCTCCTATTTTCCATCTCTTTATCTCTTTAAAATTTTCTGGATCAGATCAACAAATGCATCATCTGAACATTAATCTTTTTTTTAAATTAAGAAATTTAACATTTAATTACCAAGACCTTCTTATTATTTTTATTTTTCATGATTCCATTTTTTAAAAACTTATCTCATGTGCATAGTTTCTTTTCTCATCTCTTTGCTGTTATCAATTATAGTTTGTTCTTGGTTTTGCTTTTTTTCTTCTTACAGTTGTTTTTCTCCGTATGGCTGCCTCCCTTCAGTTCATTTTCTTTGCCAGTTTCTTTGGGTCTCTATCTTTTCTATTAGAGCTTTCATCAAAGATTTGGTGACCTTCAACTGTCTTTTTATTTAAGAGTAAAGTATTAAAGGACTCTTGTAATGTGAGATGACTTTGCCAACTGGTTGGCTTCACTGTTCACAATCCAGGTATTGTTGGGAGCCATCATTTTCTTGGAGTTACCATATGTCAGCATCTGAAGATCTTTTATCCTTGGGTCAGTTCCTTCTGAAAAGATCCTCTCGTCTCCTGCTGGGGATTATAAATATGGCGGCTAACATCCTGATAACTGCGAGGGTAAAATAGTCTTCCCATTCAATCTGTAAACTCTCAATCACTATATTTAGAATGAAAGCTCATCAGCTATGGTATCAGCTATGGTATAGTAAGAGTCTATGGTTTAGTTTCTTCAAAATTAAGGCTGTTGGTGCAGGGTAGAAGCAGTAGGGTGGAGAGACTAAGGATGTTCCAAAGATGGTTTGGTAGGTTTTATTGCATTCCTAAGCTGCTGTATTTAAAAAATAAAACCTGAAAACGTACTTTCTAGAGAAACATTAAATAAAGTGAAGAGGAGAAAAGAAGTATTTAGGTAATACTCCCAAGGTAATGGGGCATGAAAGATTCTGGCCGGAGGCCTAAAACTGAACTGACGACTTCCCTAAGCATTAATGCTACATGACTACAGCATCAGGATGCAATGATCTATGGACCATTGATTAAATTTTACCCTTGGTTGGATTGAACTGAAAATAGAGATAATACAATAGCAAGTCAATGATGTTATGAAATAAATAAACGATCCTGTGCCAATGGGGAAAATAAGCAGAACCTCTGAGTAGTGAGCAAAGCAGAGAAACAAGCTCTCCAAATAAACAATTTCAATGTATATTTTCAGAAGGCTTTTCTGTCACCAAACCAATTATATAATCAATCACTGAGCTAGAGCTTTTTTAGAAGACTGAGATCTCGACTATATTATAAGGCTTGATTTTCTTTCTCCTGCAAGGGAGAGGAAAACTGGAGGGCCTCAGGGAATCTGCGTTGCCTCTTCCTACTGGAGCTCAGAAAATAGTCAAAGTCAAGCCTCAGATTATCACAAAGATACTCTTATTATGATAGTCATGCATTTGCAAATTTACTGTCTTCTGTTGTACTTAAAATCGTCAACGTAGCTTTTTTTGAGGGGGTCTTTTTGTTTGTTTTGTTTTTACTGAAGATATGAATTTAACACTCAAAGTGTCTCATTCACGTTAATTAATATATATCCCTTTGTAAGTCTTTTAAAGTGGACTTAGTACAATTGTAGTATTCTTATTACAGAGGAGGAGACTAAGATTGTGTAAGTAACCCACTCAAAGTAGAGCTAGAAGAGAAATCTGGACATGTTTAGCATAGTTGTAAAGTACTTTATATTGATCAATTTTGTAATAATTTTGGACATTAAAGTCATGGAATTTGCAATGAAAATATAAAGTAGGTTCCATTCCTTATTTTTTCCAATATAAGTCCAGGTTCCTCTGCATTCCCAAGAAGTGTCAAAACCTTATTGATAGCGTATTTGAAGAGTTGTATTTAAAAGAAAGATTTTCCTAGTTAGAGGTAAGAACAATGGATCATAAAAGTCCCTGAGATAAAATACTTTTGAGGTTCCAGCAAAAGTAATTATTCAGATGATTAGAATTGTGATTAGACTTTATTTGTACCTGACCTAATGTATGCCTGATCTAATAATACAATGAGAACTATGCCTGAGAAGAAGCTACTCTAAGAGGACATTGGGATATAACAAAAATAAAGTGGAGAGAAACTCCAGTGGCATAGAGACCATATAAGTGACGTGGATATCTAGGGAAAATAAATCTATGGTCTTTAGATATTTTAATATTATCACTGCTGTTATCCCATTTTCCTGAAATATCTTCTCTGTATTTGATTTCAAATGCAATTAATGTTCATCTATTCCTGCTTCTTTTTGGTTAGCTTGCTAAATAAAGCCTAGTTCTGATAAGCCCTATAATGTTTACGTGACCAGCAATCAAAATATAATGGGATATTGTTTTGCTTTTTGTCCTGTTTCAGTCCATTTCATGCTCCTGTCAGTTTCTTAATTTGATGTCTCATAAAGAAATGAATGAAATTCTTTACTCAGTTTCATTTACACTGCATATAAATGGAACTTTCCTCATCTCCCATATTATTTATCCTATTAAATTAATGATGAGGAAAGGAATTTATTTGTCTGGTAATGTAGCTTAGCTACACTTTTGTCTGGGATTTTTATCTGTGATAAGCAATACTTTTATCAAAGCTATTACTTTCTATGGTTGGAAGACGCTACAGCTCTTCAGCATTCCACAGATTTGCAGAATGGTTCTTCCATCATTTACCCCATTTTCTTTAGTTTTTCAGCCAAGTTATTGAATATCATGGTGGGATGGGTTGTGTCACAGGTGAGATTTCTCAGGAAATAGACTGAGGCAGAAGTGTGCGGGAAATTTATTATACAGAAAAGGGGATTAAAAGAAGCACAGTTGAGCAGGGTTTGGGTGTGCCTCACTGCTCAGTTCATAGCACAGGGAACTCCTTTTCTGGAATGTCCCTTCTGGGTTATCTAAAAGCAAGGAAAGTGGAAAAGCTTTTATGCCCTATAATGGCCAGTCATTAGTTGTGGGATTTCCCCAGTGAAAGAATTGGTCCCTGGGTAAAGTGGTCCCTCCGGGTGAGGCTGCACTCAGGTGAGAGCTGTTAGCTTCCAGTACTCCCAATAATTGGGAGAATGGATGTTTCAGTCCTGTGGGTAGGGTGAGTAATCTGCATAGCCTATAGAAGCATCCGCCACCATCTATTCCTTGTACTTTCCAGCTACATGAATGTCATATAACTTCTTGGATATTTCCTTCATTTCCATATTTTAGTGTGCCATTTTTCCTGGAGAAGCACACAGAAGGAAAGACTGGTGGGCTAAACTACAGACCTTCTGTCCCCACCCCATTGCATCTTGGTCTGAGGTTGCAAATTATATTCATTTTCTCTTTTCTCCATCACCCATTATAGATTCCCTTCACCTTTTCTGTTAGTGCTGCTAATCTAGATGCCTTAGTGGAATGACCCAGAATTTTGTATCCATGGTTCTGAGTCATTGGGCACCACTGACCTGTTTAGGCCATGACTTCTGTATTATCTATTTATTGACAAAATTGGGCAAGCATCACCACAGGGGATCACTTAGAGGCCAAACGTACGTTTCTTTGCTCCCACTTCTTTGCCCTGCCCTCTGCCAATGACCAGGGTAAATATTATCCCTTCCACCTTGCTGTTCTGTTTATCTGTTGGTCCATTTTTGGCGAAGGACAGAGGCTGGCTGACATCAACCAGCTGACTTCTCCAAAGATCTTCACACCCTTTCCTGTACATTTTCTTAGACCTTCTTATCCCTGATCTACCAATATTTCTCCTCCTAAGCATTTGACTAAATAACCAGGTCATTATCTACTCCCGTTGGATATCTTAAAAGCTAGCACAGTCTACTCCATTTTCCACAATAAAGTGGATTATTAGGAGCACCACTCAAAGTTCTTCCCATTGTGAAAATTGATCTAAATCAAATTTTATTCCTGAGCTGAATTTTTTTTACTTTTTCCTCGTCTATCTGCTGATTATAAGGGATTCCTCATCAGATTATAGGTATGAAGGAGTGGAAGGTCCTGATTCAAGAGGGGTGGATATCATAGGGATCTGGACCACTTGATTATCCTACTTACTTGTGCCTCCCCTCTTGGTGACTTTCTTCATGTCTGATCTATCATTTTCATTGAACCTGTAACTTGGTGTGACAGAAAACAGCTCTTGATGAGCAATTTTGGCTAAATGGTCACTTGATGCCCATGGTTAGGTGATCTATTTTTTTTCCAGACCCAGTAGCTCACAAGGAACTCTTTTTCAAATGGTTTTCCATTCTCCACTATGGGGGACTCTATATCCTGAACCCTGTGAATCTTTGTTGTGGTTCTTCTGTGGGAGCTTGCCATAAAGTCAAAACTAGTTCCATACATTAGACCTGCTGCAGAGCCTTTCCTACTCTGGGCCCTTTTCCAAGCTGGAAGCCTTTCATATTATTTGGAAGCCTATCAATTATTTCATATTATTCACAATATTTTATATCATACCACAGTATGGGTTTGAAAGGCATTCCCAAGTGAGAGACATGCTGCTTCTGGTATCTTAAGATATTTAGCAAGTATTGTTCTTCTTTCGTCATGGTTGGAGGTATCATTTGTCATGCCTCTTATTATGTAATACTCTAAAATTTAAAAAATCTTAAATAACTAGCATAAATTTTGCTGTTCATCTTTATATTGTGCACTGTCAGTTTTAAAATCAAGTATAAGAATGTCTTACTCGTTTGCAGAATCATCAGAATGACATAATTAGTATTTTGTAGTTCATATATGCATATGCATTTTAGTCTTACCATAATAGTGGAAATTCTCTGTACAACTAATTCAACTTCAGCTGTTCATTTTACTTCTTGACATGCATACATTCTATCAGCATTATCTTCAAGTTCATGATGAGCAGGGAAGAACTGAAGGAGAAGGAACTTAAGTTGCCCTGCCATTCTCTTTCCTTCTCTGACATTTTCAGCACAAGTTGTTGGCTAATATACACAAGCAACAGAGTAAGAAAGGATGTGATAATCATTTATGTTTCTTAGAATGTGACTGCCTTCTTCCTGAATTCAAACAAGTTCTAATTCAATTGGAACATGTAGCCCTTCAGGGATTCTGTTTACCTAGTCAAAAGTGTAATACACTTGTACTCTGGGTCTTACCAAATTCCCATGCTTCATGAGTCCACCAGAATTCTGTGCTCATGGAACATTGCAACATTATATGCAAATGAAATAGCAAGAATGGGAGGGCTTACAGATTGTTCGTATCAGTCTCATCTGATCACCTGTGTGCTCCTCTCTTATATCAGACTACACTTAAAAAACCAAGTTCAAAGATAAAATTAAGAATTTCAAGATAGTGGGACACCCGGATGGCTCAGTCAGTTAAGCGTCTGCCTTTAGTTGAGGTCATGATCCCAGAGTCCTGGGATCAAGTGCCACATCAGGCTTCTTGCTCAGTGGAGAGTCTGCTTCTCCCTCTGCCTGTTGCTTCCCCTGCTTGTGCACTCTCTCTATCATTCTCTCCCTGGCAAATAAATAAAATCTTACAAAATAAAAAAAGAAGAATTTCATGATAGTAACAATAGACATTGAACCAAGGGGAGGGCTCTTTTGAGCACAGAGGATGATCACAGGCTCATGAAGCTTGTCCTGACCAGAAGTCTTTTTGAGAAAAAAACTAGGGCACTCATTACCATAGATAATTGCTGTAGCACTGCAAGTTTCTACCTGCTTAGATCCTGCCTTTTCTTCAGAGCCCTTGTTTCCAGATCTAAGATTTGGCTCAGGTCCTGAAACTGGACAAGATATTGTGACATTTTGTTGAGATGGCTGGTCTCATGTTCCAGATGATCCAGTCTTGATTTCCTTGATGTATTTTGTTATTGAAGATGAGAAACAACCTTTGTTATCTGTCCATTTTTCTTGTCCCTAGGAAATCCATAGCTTTCTGCAGGTCAGGATGTCCTGACTGCGTCTCTGACTCTGCAATTCAATACAATAGTTGTGCACAACCTTCCTTCTAATAGTTAACTATGAACACTTCATCTCTATTATTTAGGGGTCCTTTACTCCCCATTGCTGTCAGTGAACCCAGTTCTATAAGAGCATTTCAACCACATATTCAGGCTTATAAAAGATAGCTACCACTGCGCTTCTCAGTGATGTTGGTGCCCCTCTCATTAGTGTATACCAGACCACCAGTAAATTGAGTAACATAGTATCTCACATGTAATATAGTTACCTGGTGCCTTACTCTATATATCCCTCTAGAACCCTCTGCCTTTTAAACTTTTTACTTCCCTTATTTCACTAGCTTTAACAAGAGTCCTGGTAAATCTGTTTCACAAAGATAAGTCGTTACTTTCTTAAGCTTCTAAGAGCCATCTTAGTAATACGTCATCATTGTTTCCTGGATCCTTGCTAGGATGTGAATTTTATATAATGGAAGGGTGCACCAGTATTGGTAAACTATTTTCTTTTTATCCAAATTGAATGTTTCACCTCTCCTTGATTGGGTTATATTGGTGGCCAGAAGAGCAGGTGGCAATATATCCTGATGGAGTATGTATTTTCTTGCAAGGAAAATTTGTCTGCATCATCTTTGGGAATTGAAGTATTTCTGAAGGTCAAAACATGCATTTGAATTTAAATTTTCAAATGCATCAACACAGATATCCCATTTCTAAGTTCTAGGATCTCACTTCTTCTTAAGTCATAGAAGACCTTTCAGAATCGAAAATCCAATCTGCTCTCAAGCTTTCCTATCTATAAAAGTTAAGATATGGATTTCATCTTTAGATTTGTCAGCCCTCGAGTTATGGGAGATGAAAATCTCTTTTATGCTTGCCAAGGTTTTCACACTTAATATTTAATTGGTGATTAATAAGCCTCAGTCTTGTTTTCTCCAGCACATTGAATAACCCATTCAAATCTATATATTCCCTGAAATTGCTACTCACCCTGAAGTATCACATCTTCTAGTGAATTTGCTTCCACCTATGAAAGTCACACCACTACAACATGCCAGAGACTGTTAGTGCTCCATGTGTCATTGGTGATGGATTCCTCACTGCCAGGCAGGTAGAGGGTCATTTAGTTCCAATATCTCCTTTTAGAGTCTGTTTTCCTTGAACCCTCTCTGGCCAAGTTTATAGGTCAGGTTTCCAGGGAAACAGACTCTGATATAGAGATTTCCATGCAGTAAATGTATCCGTGGCTACTCTTAAGATCAGTATCTGGGGACACTGAAAGAAACAGAAAAGAAGGGGCACCTGGGTGGCTCAGTCAGCCAAGTGGCTGCCTTTGGCTTGGGTCATAATCCTGGAGTCCCAGGATCAAGCCCTGCACTGGGCTGCCTACTCAGTGGAGTCTGCTTCTCCCTCTGCTTTTCACCCTACTATTGTCCTTTCTCTCACACACTCTCTCAAATAAATAAAACATCTTTAAAAATAATAATAATAAAAAAGAAACAGAAAAGAAGTAAAAGGGAGAAGTCCAACTCTGAAGCATTTGTAACAGAAGCCTCAGCTGATACTACCTCAACGTCTAAAGCTCAGAGAGCCTTTCACATTTATTCCATTATGAGCAAGGAGGCCAGACTTTTATACTTCTTCACTAACCATTCACTAGATGTGGTCTGCCCTTGAGGAGTGTTCATGAACTTAGGCAAGGCAGCTTTCTTGAATGAAGGGCAATTCCCAACCAAGCGGCTTCTTAGACTTCCACAGCTGGGGAATTAGTGCTATAATTAGGGAGATCGAGGGTAGGGTCACTGTGAGCTGTGGAGAATGGTATTCACTACCTAAGTTCCAGAACTGTTCCAAAAAATGTTGTCAAGAAATGATCCCCAGCTGATTTTAAGTGTTCTTTAATCTATTATTCGGTCATTTGTAAAACTGAAAGGTATGAAGTGAAACAAAGATCTGATATTCTTTTCCAGGAAACCTAATTGAGAGAGACCAAATTACTTAGATTTTCACATATCAGTACTTTTCCACATAATAAAGCTGTGTTCAAAAGTCTGAGGCAAAGCCAACAATGGTTCAAAGACAGTCTCCTCACTAGCTGAAATAACAAGATTTGCCTTGTTGTTTAATTTGTCTTAATGGCCTCACTGTATCAAGCAGTAAATTAGAGTTTTAGCTTGCCGGCAAATCAACTTGACCCCAAACAGTCAATGTACTTTGGTATTTAGAGATAGCATTTGGACATTTCAGCTTATCTTTTTTGTTTTCTTTCTTTTTATTAATACAAAGTACCAGTTTTATATGCAGCCATTTTAAAATTTATTTTTATTTACATGAAGTAAAATTCTTCTGCTGTGTAGTTCTACTAGTTTACACAACGGTTGTGTAATCTACACCATAAACAAGAAAGAACAGTTAGATCACTTCCAAAAAAATTATCTCATGCTCAGGAGGGCTATGATACCCCTTCTTTTTTGTGTTCAAATTCTATTTATTTTAGATGCATAGAGAGAAGGGCCAGAAAGGAGTGATGAGCCTTTGAAAAGGCCACATCTAGCATAGGCTCTGTCTGCGTGTGTGATCAAGGCTGAACCAGCAACCTCAACCAGTCATTCCTGTGAGGAGAGAGTGTGAGGGCAACCTGGGCAGAAGTGAATCTTCCAGTGTAAGCTGGCTATGGGTGCCTGTGGTGAAACCTGTTGCCAGCAAGCACCTTCTATCCCCAGCCCATCATCTCTGCAGAGTCTATAATGAGGGAGTATCCAAGGCAGCCAGGCTTCCTAGGGCCCTTCTTTTCCCCTTCCCATTAATGCTTGGTGAACACCAGTCTATTCTCCACTTCTATAGTATTGTTTTTTCAAAAAATATGTGGAAACATACATATAATGTGTACAATTTGGAGTCTAGCTTCTTTTACATGACACAGAACATTTGAGATTCATTTGTTTATGTATAGTTCACTCCTTTTCATTGCAAAGTAATATTCCTTTGCATCAGTATATCAGAATTTGTTTCTCCATTCCTTTGCTGGGGAACATTTGACTTGTTTTCAGTTTTTGGTGATTTTGAGTAAAGCTGCTGAAACATTAGCATGCAGAATTTTATATGAAGGTTTGTATTTTATATGAGATACTTAAGAATGTGATTACTGGGTCATATGGTAAGAATATGTTTAAATTTATATAAACAGCCAAAAACTCTTTTCAAGAGTATATCTCTATTAGCAATGTGTGAAAGTTCTACTTGTTGCACATCCTCATTAGCTCTTGGTATTGTCAGGTTTGTGGTTATTTTAGCAGGTAAGTCTATTTAGGTTTATACTGCAAGTTGTTTCACCTCATCCAGGTTGCAGTGTCAGATTTCGGAACTTTTGCTGTGCTCTTTGGTTCTTCCCCTGGTATTCTTTCAGGTGTTAGTTTGTGACTTAGGATGTAATTCATTTTGTAACTCAGTTCTCAAAGCCTTTGTTATACCTCCTGGTTGCATGACATTTGTATATAGGCTAGGGGTGGGCCCAAGACGTAGATACTTTTATACACAGACTTAGGGGACCCCTTCTCTCTATCTTTCTTCTCCATTATTTCCTTCACATTTGCAGGCTCCTGGGGGCCCTTTTCCCCAATTTCTCTGGCAAGTAGATATTTTTCTTTCAGCATTTTATTCTCCCACTATGTTGTACAATTCCATCTACTGAACTCATCCTTGGCTATGTGTTGAAAGAAAAGAGAGCCAAAATAATAATGATAACAATAGGAACAAAAATAGCTATTCTTCCATTGGTTTTTGCTCCACAGAGCTCATTTCATATTTCCTTTGCAAAGAAATTATTTTCTCTTGAGTTTTAGGTGCCAACACCACCAACACTGAAACTGGGCAGATCCAGAACCTTGGGCAGAACCAGTAGAGAGGGAGAAGAGAGTGAGGAGAGACAGAAACAACAGGGACTTTTAACACACTCACAGCAGATTCTTTTCCCAGTTCAGCGAGGAAGATGTTTCTCCTGGATACAATGTATAGTCAGAGTTGCTTTGTGTATTTTATCCCACAGCGGGGGCTGTGGTAGGCTTCCTCCATCTTGGCCACCACTGTAAGTTCTGGATCCTCTGTCCACTCAAGTTCGTGGTAGGACCACTTTGCTGCTATGGTCTGTGTGACTTCTCACTATAGCACACCATGGAACCTAGAAGGACGGAGATGTATAGATACTGCCCCAGGAAATGTTTGAGCATCTCAGCTATTGGTAGGTAAAGTATTTCTCTATCTTATCTGATCCACTTAGGCTCTGGGACTTAGTTCCTATTGCCCTCATTCAGCATCTTTTTTTTTTTTTAATATTTATTTGTTTATTTATTTGAGAGAGAGTGTGTGCATGTATGCATGCAGTGGGGAGGAGCAGAGGGAAAGGGAGAGATAGAATCTCAAGCAGACTCCACACTGAACATGGAGCCTGTTGTGGGACTGGATCCCACAACCTTGAAATCATGACCTGACCTGAAATCGAGAGCCGGATGCTTGACTGAGCCACCCAGGCACTCCCATTCAGCCATTTTAAGACATATTTAGCTGTTTAATCTTTTTCTTTAATTTCAAAAGTAGCTTTTAAATGCTGAGAAATCAATTAGTCAATTAGTTTTTGTTCATCAAATATCTGCCACAATTATGTACTTTTAAGCTGGATAAAAAGTAACTGAAATTGGGACGCCTGGGTGGCTCAGTGGGTTAAGCCGCTGCCTTCGGCTCAGGTCATGATCCTAGGGTTCTGAGATTGAGTCCTGCATTGGGCTCCTTGCTCAGCAGGGAGCCTGCCTCTCTCTTCATCTCTGCCTGCCTCTCTGCCTGCTTGTGTGCTTTCTCTCTCTCTCTTTCTGACAAATAAATAAAATCTTTAAAAAAAAGTAACTGAAATTAATGATCAATATGATTTTACAGTTATTTAGAAAATAAGTCCAAAGTATCATTCCCTAAATAAAGAATATGAAATTAAGTTAGCTTGCAGATGTCACCATTACTGGGAATGTGTCATGAGTCAAAGGTGAATGCATGATTAATGAGCTTGGATGAAACACTTAATTTCCTGCCAGACTTTTCTGAGAAGTTCTCATATGTGTCTTCCACACATCATTTCTTTTTATCATATGAAGTCTCTTTATTCTAAATGAAACTACTCCTTTCCCCTTATAACCTGAAGTCTCTAATCCAAAAATAAATAGACCTCACTCTTTGAGAAGATAGTTTTAAAATATTAGTGTTTAGAAAGAAAAGCTCCATTCATATCAGAGAGAGAATAACCTACATGCCCTTGTTTCTTGTTGCAAATGACAGCACGTGATTTATTTACATACACAAAATTAGAGGTATACACTGTGGAATTTTCACCACAATACCTGATATGGCTGACATAACCAATAACATACAGAATAAACATGTTAACAGTAGGATAATCTCAAGGAAACTAAGACATAAAACAAAGACCTACCTGACTTTAGCCACCAAACCAATAGTTCAGATAAGGCTGTCCCTGTTTAAGGTGTTAGGGTAGCTGACTTTGTGTTAGGATCTCTTTGGTCTCCTGTCAATACTTCAAGGTACCCATTGCCATAATATTTCCAGGAAGATTTACTGTGATGTGCTCCGTCAGCAATAATGCCCCAAGCTATCGAATCGCTAATACTTTGAAACTGCCTCTGAGCAATAGAATTTAAATCTTTGTTTACTATTTTATTTGGTGAAGAAGCTAAGAGCCACATGGAGGAGAGGCAGAGAAGGAAAATCTCTACTGGTAGAATTTCTTTTCTGTTACAGCCTGAGGAATGAAGATTTGAGGACATTTTTCCCCCCTCCACTAGAAAACACAAAATCACATCAGGTTACCAGTCATATATGGTGAGTTTGAGGATTTCAAGTCTGATCAAGGAAGAGATAGGATCATAAGAGGTGGTAACACACAAGCTTTATTGGGCAGTATTTGGACAGGATTGCAAGATTGCGAGTACTTCCTAGCAAGAGATGTTTTAGAGAAAATAAGGCAAGGCCACCCACCACCCAGGAGGGGAATAGGGTATGGAAAGTCTCAGGGGAGAAAGGGAAACTTGGGAGGGGCTTATGTATCTACTAATGAAAATGTCTAGGTGATGAACATGTCTAGGTTACAGCACGCAACAGCAAAGTGGAGAGCCTCTGGTCAGAGAGCTCCAAGGGCAATAGCAGTTAAGGGCCTTTTATTGGTATAATATTTATCTTATTAATATATTAGATATTATATTAATATATTATTAATAATATTATATTATTATATTATTAATAATATTAATATATTAATATTAATATATCAGATATTGGGTGCAGTTTCACAGGCTATTTAAAGTAGGTAGGCTTTAGATGGCTTGATTATATTTATTTGAACTATATTTGAAGCAATTAATTGGTAATTAATTGACACCAGTGGACTGTTGGTTAATGGCCTAGCCTGCTGCAAAGAAATGGGCAACATAGGAATGATTTGATGCCATTACACAGGGCCATCTTTAGCCTATTTACCTAACATTATCCTCCTAAGAACTCAGTTAATAGCATAGTCCTTGAAGGAGTGTCTCTTCCCTACCTGCTCACCATTCCACCCAAAGACCCAGACAGTTTTTTAAATGGTGCTGGGGACAGCTTGCCTGGGTGGCTCAGTGAGCAAGTGTCTGCCTTCAGCTCAAGTGATGATCCCAAGTCCTGGGATGGAGCCTCATATTGGGCTGGGTGGGGCCTCTGCTTCTCCCTCTCTCTGTGCCCCTCACCTGCATAGGTACACAGTGCAATATTAATGACACAGCTATACAAAAGATGAGATCATGCCATTTGTGACAACATGGATGGACCTAGAAGGTATTATGCTAAGTGAAATAAATCAGACTGAGAAAGACAAATGCTTTCAGATTCCACTCACAAATGGAATATTAAAAAATGAATAAACAGAAGGAATCATAACTATAAGCAAAGAGAACAAACTGATGGTAGCTAGAAGGGAGGGGGTGGGGAGTTGGGCATAAGCAGGGCAACTTTAGAGTTAATAAAAATAAACAACAAACAGAGTTCATGGGTGGACCTGTTTAATAAATGAAGATCAAAACCTTGTATTGTAGATGGAGCCAAAACTGAGTTAGCACATCAATAAAGAAGATATATTCATATTTTGCTAGGAAGGGAAGGGCAGTAGTGGGCAGGAAAACCCTATATTCTGTATTTTATGTAAAAAAAAATGTAATGTAGAAATATTCTGAGGCAATTTTATAGCCCATAGAATATAAAGGTTTAGAAAATATATTTTAGAGTGAAGATTATGGTATATGGTATATCTTGTCAGAGATTAATATGTTAAACTAATTATTGAGGATCTTTTTCTAATCTAATGAAAAATTAATATTGATATTAAAGAAGAAAGCACAACCTATTTTCATAGTTCTCTTCTGCTCTTGGAGATCAATAACAAAAAAGAGTTTGCAACACCATATATACATGTAAACAGATTTTTGTTGTGCAAAAGCATATCATCTTTTGAAGTAGAAAAGTTATGATAGAAGGGTTAGTAACCACTGGCACCAGCATTTTAATGATTTTAATGATTTCTGGAAGAAATCCTCTGAGCTCCAGCTGAATGGGCTCCTGGAAATCCTACATTTGTGATCTTAGACAAGGCAATGTCTCTGAGGCTCAGCTTCCTCATCTAAAAAAAGATGATGCAGATTATAATAGTACCTATTCTGGGCACCTGGGTGGCTCAGTGGGTTAAGCCACTGCCTTCGGCTCAGGTCATGATCTCAGGGTCCTGGGATCGAGTCCCGCATCGGGCTCTCTGCTCAGCAGGGAGCCTGCTTCCCTTCCTCTCTCTCTGCCTGTCTCTCTGCCTACTTGTAATCTCTCTCTGTCAAATAAATAAATAAAATCTTAAAAAAAAATAATAGTACCTATTCTCAAAGTGTTTTGGGGATTAAATGAGTTAGTGCATGAAAAAGATTTAGCAAATTTCCTGGCACAGAGTAAGCACTATAAACATTGACTATGACGTTTGAGTAAATAAGAATACTCAATTATGCCACTATCTCAAAACCACACAGAGTTCTAGCACAGAGATATATGCAAAAGCAGCAAGTAGGCAATCTGTTAAGACACAATTTCCTGATGGCATAACCACCACACTCATACTACTTGTGAGGAACTATGTATTTGTCTCTTTGATTATGGGGATTTATAATCAAAGAAACCCAGAACACATCATCAAATTTACTCTTACAAAAATTAGAGCACCTATGCCACATCTTATTACTTGACAAAAAAGTCACAGAAGTCTAGCAAGTTTACTACGAGTAAAAGAGCTGTTTTATCTGGTTTTTATCTAATCATATGTTATGAACATATCTTCCAGAAAAAAAATATGTGTATTTTAGTATTCTAAACACCAAGACGTGTTTCAGTTTTTAAATTTATAGTCAAATTTTGTAAGCAAAACAGACACTAATTTCATTTTTACATTTCATTTAGCAGAGAAGTTGCTTCATGTTTTCTAGAGTAGACAAATAAGTTGGACTGAATTTTTTAGTTTTAGTGCTAAAGAAGAAACACTACATTTTATTGTTTGCCACTAAAAAATATAAACATAATTATTCTTTTGTTTTAAATAAACAGATTTATGTGTGTATACAACTTTGTAATTATTTTAGTGTAGTTTAGTATGATTTGTAACGTGTCAAAACTAAAGAGAATTAAACAGTCAGTGGTCTGTCTTAATTTTTTATGAAATGGAACACCGTGGTCCAGTGAACAGCTATTAATTAAGACAATCGCTCAGTTGGCATGTTTCAGCTACCAGTAAGATATGCAAATTTAGCAGAATGTGCTATCTCATTAATTAATATTATAAGCAGGAAACTTTTTTCTCTCAATTAATTCACTTCATAATGGGTAGTATAATATAGCAATATTTTCAAATAGATTATGGAAAAATTTACTTGTATAAATGTATTTTGTAGTCTATAATATTTTACATTGTATTATAAAGTGGTAAATGCATAATTACATGGAAAAGCAACATTTCCTAAGGTCAGAGCAAAAGAGACTGACAGGGCTTGTGACAATCAAGCAAAAGGTATCACCTCAGAAAAGGAAAGACATTCAGTAGTGCAGAACTAGGAAACACAAAAGTTAATAAATATGTTGTGATTCCACTTACATGAAATGTCTAGAATAGGAAAATTCGCAGAGACAGGAGTGTTTAAGATTACCAGAGGCTGGGGAAAGGGAGATATGGGTGAGTGTTTGCTTAATGGTTGCAGAGTTTTTGCTAGGATTTATGAAAAAATTGTGGAACTAGATTATGATAGGGCTTGCACAATGTTGCAAATATCATTATTGCCACTGAAGTATATGCTTTAAAATGGTTGAAATGGCAAATTTTATTACACAGACACAGACACAGACACACACACACACACACACACGCACGCACATGCACACACACACATGCACAGAGTCAAAAGATCACCTAATATGGCCCCTGGAAATCATAAGATTTGTAAGTCCTGTTAGGTACTTATTTGTGTGATACTATTTAATTATTACAACGATCTTTAGAGTGAGAGTAGCCAAAGGAGAAAAATGGGAAACAGTAGACATCATGGAAAGCCCTGTTCGCTTTCTATCCTTGCAATAAGGGAAGAAACGGGTTCTACGTGGAATCTAAGTATCTCTACTTTTTCAAAGTTTTGAAAAATTGATGAGACCAGGTGCCCTTTCCCACAAACTGAATGTTTGGGGGAGGAAAGTAAATTGTAGCAGTAAATATTCACCAGATTTTTCAGCCACACAAATATGCCTTGAAAGCCAAACAATATGGGGAGAGGGGATTTACAGGATTATTTGATCTTTTTAATATGGTAAAAGCCAAATCCGAAGCACTCTGATTATAAAGTTACTCTATAATGTAAATTCTGATAAAGTCCTTGCCCACTGATACAGCCTAGCTAAAATTGGGAAGAAAAAGAGTAGGTTAAAAAAAAAAAAAAAAAAAAAAAGTGGAGTTTTCTTGTAACACCCATTGCTCCATGCAATCTGTGCCCTCCTTAATACCCATCACCAGGCTCACGCATCCCCAACCCCCCCTCCCTTCTGAAATTCTCCGTTTGTTTCCTGGAGTCCATAGTCTCTCTTGATTCATCTCCCATTCCAATTTCTCCCTCTTCATTTTTTTTTCCCTTCTCCTAACGTCCTCCATGTTATTCCTTATGTTTCACAACTAAGTGAAGCCATGTAATAATTGACTTTGTCTGTTTGACTTATTTCACTTAGCATAATCTCCTCCAGTCCCATCCAAGTTGATGCAAAAATTGGGTATTCATCCCTTCTGGTGGCTGAGTAATATTCCATTGTGTATATGGACCACATCTTCTTTATCCATTCATCTATTGAAAGGCATCTGGCTTTTTCCACATTTTGACTAATGTAGACATTGCTGCTACCTTATAGACTTGGGGTGCATAACTTATAGACTTTAAAAGGTACCCTAATTCTGTTCCTATGTTAGAGTGTCAAATGTCACCTATGTTTTATGAGCTACTTTGGTAAACTGATAAGGGCTCTATAATAATAAGCAATGAATTCCTCACCAGTTGACTTATCTTCAGCATATTGTTAGATATTGCAGTAATATGTGCCTAATAAGTGCATTTACAGTTACACCCTCTTACCTCGATCAAGTACAAAATAGATAAATTGCTTAAACAATTAGCGCAGTGAAGCCATGCATTAAAGG